>NC_053435.1:87819925-88487020 GCF_007990345.1 Gossypium hirsutum | reverse complement strand
ATACCAAAAATCTTATTAGGAAAAAAAAAGAAAAAGGCATGATAAGGGTGGGATGTTTTAAGCAAATGGTGAAGCAGATGGAAGCGAAGGGGGGACGTGATGGGGCATTTCTGTTGTCGGAAACTAAACATTCCAATTGTAGGTTAATATTTGTAGGGATGGATAGACATTCTCCATAACCTCCCATTAAGTCTTAAAAAGGACCTTTTTGGGACATTCTAAAAAGAAAGAGCCTTTACAGTCATTTTCTCCTTGGAACATGCCCTAAAGGTGTTTTCCTTGGGGACCCTTTGAAATAATTAATTTCTCATTATATTTTGGTCTTAATAAAGTCAAAAAACTATTACGGTTCGACCTCCTAAAGAGTATATATGCAATTTGAGCCCCCCCCCCCCAAAAAAAAAAAAAAGAAAAAAGAAAATAATGTACAATATTGTTAACTTTATTTAATCTAACTGACTGACCACCATCTCTTTCTTTATCTCCCCTCCTCCTGCTGCAACTATTTCATTTCCACAAGCTTCCAAACCAAGAGAATTAATGGAAAGTAAGATTTACAATGTTTATTCTCCTTGTTGTCTTCTGTTATGTTCACAATGAAACACAAGACAACAACAATTCCCCTCTGGTTAATTGGTATTTCTCGCTTTCTTGATTCCTCCACTCCAAAAATATGCTTATGGCAATTTCCCTAGATTCTTCTATCCAATTTAAGCAACAGATTGAAAAGCTCTTTTTCATCCATGGCTTATGTTGAGATCAAGAGTAAGCTGGGGAATCGTTATCATCATCATCATCATCTTCTTTCTTGTTGTTATAGTCCAAACAGGCTGTTTGGATATCTTGGTTATCAGATATGATCATGGTTCCTGCTGGAAACCTTTCTAAGCAACAACATCTTCCTCAAGTTAGCAGTGACGGTGGCGGCTTTTATGGTTATTGCGGTCAAAGTTACACAGAGAGTTTCGGTCTTATGAGCAGTGTTCCTGGGCATGGCGGCTATCACAGCGATGCTTGCTTAGGATCTGATCTAGGTGCTAATTCCATGGCTGAAGATGAATCCAGAACTAATAGTACAGTTAATGAGGGATCCAGCTCCAAGGATAACAATCAAGAACAAGAAGAGCCAGATAAAGGTTGGCTCCAACTCAGTATAGGGGGTCAGGCAACAGCATATGAATATGATCACAAGAAGCATGACCAAGGCGATCCAGCGTCCAGACGAGGAGGGTTGATGGAGCTTGATCTTTTACCTGCTGCTACCTCACAACAATCAAGGCCTTTAGCCCCCATTTTTCATATGCCTGAGTTTCGACCTCCACCACCACCTCCAACCCTTATGCATAGTTTTAGTACTTTATTCTTTCAACACCAACAAGGAAGTAGCTCCATGATCCCTCATCATGGGGAGCTTAGCTGGGCATTTAAGCCTATAGCAGCCACTCCTTCTTCCACTTCTTCCTATTTATCCAGACCATTTCAGGTGCAATCAATGGATGTTGCCGGGCCGAGCTCGGAGGTTCGAATCATTGATCCTCCCAGAAGGCCCCATTCTGGCATTTGGTTTATGCTAGAAGCATCACGCAATCAGTAAGTACAAAGCAAGATAAAGCAAAAAGAAGTTGGGCAAAATATTAGCCTCTATCTTTTTGTTTTCGTATGATAATTCTTAATCTTTTTAATCATATATCACTTTAGGGTATTCAAAAGTATACGATGAAACTCACTTGCTTTTATTTTTTTATTTATTTTTCTTCATTTCAGAGCCAAAGAACCGTTCTTACCTCAAATACCAAAGAGCTATCTGAGAATCAAGTAATTAAATTAAATCCCTGTATTCATTCTTTCCAGCTTTTTTTCAGGCTTTAAAAACTTATGTATGTCGTGTTTTGACGTTCATTTTAAAAAAAAAAAAACCTGAAGGGACGGGAAGATGACAGTGCGATTATTAATGAAGTATGTGGCTAACAAGCTGAGACTGGATAGCGAATCAGAGGTATTTAAATACAACTTCTTCTTCAATTAAAATGTTATTTATGTTAGCAACAAAACAGATTGAAGAGGCAAAAACAGAAACTTAAGACATCATTTTATCCAGAAAATTGATTAGTACATGGATTATAGGACTTGGTTGGTGTTAGGGACATGATAGAAACATGGGAACTAAATGCATCTTTCATACTCATTTTTACTTGTCTCATAACATCATATAGTTTAGGTGGGCAGTATATATCTTTGGTAGCCATTTTCTTATGTATTCATTACCATTTTAACCCATAATCTATGTTCCTTGAGAGTCTCCAAACGTTTCCCTAATCAATATCATTAAAATGGTTACTAGCTTTTTTGTTTTAGTTAGTTATATATGGATGTTTTGATGAGTGACAGGATCAAAGGTGTAGGGTTCATTTTAGGAATTTTTAGATAATAGAGAATACTACCTAACACCAATAATAAATGGAAGAGGATTTAACTCTCCTACCCTAGTAAATGGGGTCACTATTTAAAGACTGTTATGTTGTTATACGAAGGAATTGAAATTAAGCCCTAGGTTATATTCGTAATTGCATACCAAATGGGGACAAAAACACAAGCAAAGTGCTTTGTAAGTTAAAAGTAAAACTAGATACGGTTAGCTAGGGTTACAATCCATACTCCAATTCCTATTTGTATAATAGAAAAAAAAATCAGTATGAAACTCCTTCCACTGCATACGTTGTGGAAATTCACCTACGCATCATAATCGAATACAAAATTAAATATTTTCTTTTATTTATATTTTTCAATAAATAGATCCTAATTAGGAATACAATTGGTGAGTGTGGGTTCATCTGCTAAAAGTAAATCATTAATTCTTAGCTTTACATCAATAGTAAAAAATTCACAAAAAGAGTAAGAAGCAAAGAAGCTTGGCTATGATTCTAATTTCTAGATAAAGAATAGGGGCCCTTAGATTAAACAAATCATAAAGGGCATAAAAAAAAACTAAAGTAATTCTTACTTACATATTTATGATTTTTTTACGTTTGTTTTGTTGTAATACGAACTCCATGTACTAGTTCGTCATGGGCTTTTTTATACGTTTCAAAGGGAGCTTATATGTCAACCCTAAACCTTACCCTTTTTTTTTTTTGCCCCTGAAATGGGGCATTATAAATTACAACCTATTTTGGACAACTATTTGTTTGTTTTATAGAGAATTTATAAAGGGTATCCTCCCAAAGATCATTTAACAAGAAAGATTTGCATTTTGTTTTATAGATTCAATCAAATTATTCTTGTATATCAACAACAATATCCATTAGGCTCACAAATCTGTTTCTTTATAGATTAAAACAAATAAGTATGAAGCATCAGTGCCATAAGGTCATACCATTCAGTTTATTTCGCATTTCATGCATCTAAATACCATGGGTGATATCTAAAATTATAAATGCATAAAATATGAGGGAGGAAATTGTAACTATATACCCAATTTTTAGAACCATAAGTCAAGATGAGTTGCTAGGTTTAATTTTTATATGTTTGCTAAGAAAATCCCTAAACGCGTTAAACATCTGGACAGAAAACGTCCATTAATCCTTCTCTACCTGTTCTTCCGCTTTGAAATTTGTTGTTTGACCTCTATTTCCTATGTCTTGTATTGAATTATTAAGGGAGATGAGTTAAGTTACACTGATTTTACGTGGAACCAATGCCGATATAATTTGAACATAGCTTCACCTTGTCCATATATAAACAAAAGTGAAGATTTTGTTTGCATAGCCTGAGAAACATCTTCCTTTTGGGTATGCCTAGAATAAATGCTAACCATAATATCGAGGATAGCAGAGAGACAACATATTTTTAGGTATTAGTTAGCCACATTAAATTTGGCCTTCTCAATGCCACCTAAGATATCTAAGCTATTAATTAATTTGCTAGAAAATATATAAAAAGAGGACAATATTTATGACATCCTCGACATTGCGTTTTGTTGGACTATTGAATGAATTATATAATAATGTAGAATGAATGCATTTATAGTTTTGTTTCTTTCCTTGCACTTCATGCCATCAAGTAATCAAGTTGAGATTATGACAGTATCTTATTTGAATCAAAACCATGTTACAGCTATTCCCAGGTTTGTATCCTCCACCTAAATAAAAGCACACCTAATCTCAAACACATCATAAAACATTTATATATTTAGGTAAGATAGAATGTGAACCATGCCCGGACATCCTCTTGATTTTTATATACTAATAGAACTTTCAAATCCCAATCATGAAAACTTCTTTCACATCTAGTTATTAAGTCAACTCGGGTGGCGTTGATTCGGCAAACTTTTGGCATAAAATTTTCATCTTAGCTAGGCTGTGTTTGATTCTAAGGCGCAGTGGGGTAACATTTCATCCTTACTCACATGCCATACAAAAAAAAAGCCCAATGATTAGTGTTATCAGTGATTTTAGCGTAGATGTAGGACTATCTGCCTGACTTTCTCTCTCTCTTCTTCGATGATGAGCAAGACTAGTTACCCCTTAAATAAATCATTCTTGCTCTTCTATCAATGATTTTTGTCCCACATATTTACTACTCTTTTACACCATTTTGTTCTCACTATCATAGCCGATCATCTAGAGAAGCATGTATGGCCAATTTCTATCTATTTACATACTCTAGGTCATAATATATGATATGGTGGCTAGGAAAAGCCAAAAAGATGCCCTCACGGACATAGTCCAATTTTTAATTTGCGTAGAGGTAAAAACATGATAGACCTTTGGATTTTTATCTCTTCCGTAGTTAACATGTAGGGTTTGAGATTAAGCATGATGAAAAATCATATTGTAGGGACATGAAAATCACACGTGGACCCTCTCATACTCAAACCCTTCATCTTCCTTGTTATCTCTTCCTTCCGTCACGCTTTCGTTTCTTTCATGTCAGCTTAGTATTGTAGGGCCTAGCGCTTATTTATTTATTTATTATTAAGCCTTGGCTACCCCCTCTTTGTTCTCATTGATTGTGCTTAAAAAGGGCAATCAAAAATACCTTAAGTGCACCACTTGGATGGAATATTGTACAAGACCCATCAACATCATACTCCCACAACCAACCACAAAATTACATCACAAATAAAGAAAGAAAGAAAATCCCCACATATTTTACGTCGGGGGAAAGCAATGCATGAGGATAATACCACAACAGGATCATTCCTAGTTGTTGAAAAAGAACAAAAATAAAAAGCATAAAAGGAAAGATAAGAACCCCCCATGAAAATGAGTTCTTTATTGTTGGTGAACGGCTTGCATGCAGCATTAAATTGTTAATATATTAATTTTAGGAGAACAAATCTTTTTCTATCATCAACACCTACTTAATCGTATTGTTGTTATTATAATAATAAAAAAAAACATGAATTTGAATAAATATAAATATATTTTTCTCTAATTTAAGGGTTAAAGATAAATGATAGGTATAACTAGATATTGTATAAAAAAGAACTATATTCTAATTTAATCTTTTATAGCAAAAATTTTATAAAATTAAAATAGAAGAATTTTCATTTAAGAATGGAATATAAGCTTATAATTTTGACATGAGGGTTTTAGTTTCGTAAGAAAGGAACGTGAGGAAGACGTGCATGAGATTTGATTGGTGTATGTGACGTATGTTTGAGTCAGGTTTTGAGAGAAAAGAAAATGAAATAATTTAATGGAGAGGATAAGTGAGGTCTCAAAACTCACAAATCTTTTATTTATTTATTTTAATATTCGTTTAGAAATTTTACTTTCTCACTCACCCACAATATCATTACTTTAATTTAATTTCTTTTAATATCAAATTTTTGTTTTAACGCTCTAATAACTTAATATATTTTTTTTCAATCTCCTACAAAAATCTTAAAATCTTAATTTTTGCTCTTATATTTATTTTTAATTTTGTATGTATGATTTAAATATGTGCGATAAGTATTAAAACTTGATTTATATATGTTGTTATTGTAATAATTTTTAGCCAGTAACATTCTTTACGTTAGACATTATATAAAAAATTTGTAGAAATTGTATTTAATGTTATTGTTTTTTATTATAATTATAAATAAGAAAATTTTTAAGTTTATCTAAATTCAAATATGTTATTGAATAAATTGAAAATGTTTAAATTTAGATAAATTTGAGGATTTTTTTAGAGATATATTGAATAATTTAAATAAGATTTTTATATAATTTTTTAAGTTTATTGTTTTTAAAAATTTTAAAAAAATAAAAAAATGTTTATTTTTGTTATTCTTATATTTTTACGGACTATTTAAATTTAAATTTAAAATTAAAAAGAAATAGACTTAACATTCAAAAAAAATAAAAATTTAATTAGGTGTTGCTATAGTCTCATGCCACACTCCTTTTTCATATCTAAAAAAGGTAATTACTTTATCAGGCCCCTAAATATTTTGGCTCTACATACTTCTGGCCAATTTGTTAGATAACACTATTTTTTTTTTGTTTTCTATTTTTAAGGTGGTGTCACCTGGAAAACCCAACTCTATTGTAAAAGTCAAATCATTCTCATAATTAATTTTAAAGTTAAGTCATTTTCATTATTTTTTAAACTTATAGAATCAGATTTCTAAAAATTCATTATACCTACTATTTATCATAAATAAAATAAATTATTTCATATTTTAATTCTAATTGCACTATATGTTTTCAAATTAATAGCACTATATAGATAGATATAAATTAAAAAGAAAAGTCTAAAGGAACAATGATTTTGGCTTGCGAGTAAAGTCTGGGTGGGCCCCGAAATGATGATTTTCGGGCAGTTTAAGATCGTGGAATAAATGGGCAGGGTTGAGCGTGCTTGACCGCTGACCTAAATTGTAGAAGCAGTGGTGGTGTTAAAATTTGTCTTAATGGGGGAAAAGGAGTGAAGAAGAAAAGTGTGGGAAATTTGATGTTCAAAGTATAATAAAAATGAAGTTCCAAAATTAGCATTGAAATAGACATTATTCCCCTTTTTCTTAATTGTTGGTTGTTTTCCCATACACATACACATTCACATTCTCACTTGAACTTATTATTTTGTATATGGAAACAATTGAAATAACTAACATGAAAATAATTTTGAGGGTGCAGATAGAGATAAGATGTAAAGGCCGACAGCTTCAACCATTGTTGACATTGCAGCATGTAAGAGATCAAATATGGAGTTCAAGACAAGCTCCTGCAGATTATACTTCAACAACACCTGATGATATTTATAATAATAACAACAACAACAGCAATGTCATGGTTCTGCACTACGGTAGGAGCTAGGGCTTGAAATATTCAAACACCAATCCCCCCCCCTTTTTTTTTTTATGTATGTGATGAATGAGTGACCGAATGTATCATTCTTAAGTTATGGAAACCCCATCCCTTATTTTCTTTCTTTCTATTTATTATTATTATTATTTGCTGTAATCTCCACTAATGGACAAAATAGTTTTGGGATGCCCATGTTTTGATTTTGGGGTCAATTCCGTAATACTGTGTGTCCAAGCTTCATGTTTCAATTAAATTATTATCATTTCTTTTCTTTTGATACAATAGTACTAATAGTTCACTATCCAAAATAAATGGTTAAACTAAAATTATTATAATTTAAGTTGACCTAATTATATATGTTAGATAACTTGGTTGAGCGACTAAATTATCAGAAAACGCTAATTTTAAAAAAAATTATAAAAATGGGTCATTTTGCTTGATATTTACGAGAATCACCCAACTTCACTAAAACATATTGAGCTGGCACCATTTTTAGGAGAAAGTCAAAAAAGCATGTTCAGCTCAACACTTTTTTCCCCTCTAACCTGTAAAATACGTCCAAGTCAGCGCACTTTATTAAAGCTCTTCTAGTTCAGCACTCTTTTATTCGTGTTCCAACAACTAAATTTCAAAAAATAGGCCTTTTTTTAAAAAAAAATTTTGGTGCCACCAATTAACAAAACAAGCCTGTCGAAACCATTTTTATATTTTGGAAAAACGAGGATCGACTTTAAAAACGAAGATGGAGTCGCCACAAATATTTTTGTTTAGGTGTGATCGGATCACCTAATAAAACATTTTATTTCATTAAAATATTGACTTTGGCCCACGAAAGTCAACAAAATGGGTTAGGGAGTCGGTTACATACGAGGAAGGATTAGCACCCTCGCAACGCCCAAAATTGGTACCTAATTGATTAATTAATGTCCTAATATCGAAAATTTGAAAAGTTTCTAAAATGCAATCCCTTTGAAAAATGTTTGGACAACTCGAATTGGAATTTAAGATTCGCTTGTCCCGAAGGAATAAAACACCACATCCAATACATTAGGATATGACATTTTAAACCCTCAAAACCGAGATCATCTCATGATTTCCAAAACATGCCATTAAAAGGATATTTGGTTATTTGATCAAACGAAAAATCGAAACCCAGCAGGTTGCTGTGAAACGACGCCGTCCACGCTAATCCTCATGGCTTAAAACGACACCGTTTTAACCATATATATGAACAAAAAATTTGCCCTAATAACTTCACTTGGCCGATTATTCTCTCAAAACAGATTTCAAAACATTTTTTCTCAAAACTTTTCAACCTCTCCTCCCTCTCAGTCGACCCGTGGGCTTTATCGGCACCTAATGCACCTCCACCACCATCGTGGTTTTAACCAGATCTACAAGGATCCGTCAACCTTTAGACCGAAGTAATAAACATTGGCTAGATCGACACCAAACAACAGATAAGAAAAACCCTTTTTCTTTTGTATATTTATTTTTTTATGCAGCAAATGAAGATCAAAGAAATAAGAACTAAATTGCAGAGAAAAGCGAGATCTAAAATCAACTTTTTAAAAACTGATTTTTGATTGATTTCTATTTTTCCAATATGCGTGTATCCTCCCTTTTTTACAGTACAATCGGCTTTATATAGCCAAAATAAAATATAAAATTTACCAATTTCTATTTGGTTACTATTATTTTGTTATATTTGCTGTTATTTGCTGTCTATTGTTGCTATTATTCGATTTCTTCTCGCAGGTTCGATGGCAGTACGAGGAGAAGACCGTGACGTGGAGACCGGTTTCATGTGAGGCTGCAGGGCTGGTTTAGCTAGGGTTTCAGTTTTTGAAACCAAAGTTTGGGTTGTTTGGGCCCGTTTAGGATTGGGCCATTGGGCCGTGTATCTTTTGGTTTGGGTTTTTTAATTTGGGCCTATTATTTGGACTTTGTAAAAACTGGACTTTTATTATTTTCGTTTATTATTATTTTTTTGGTTTATAGCGGGCCGGGCAAATTGGACCTACTACAAATCCTTTATATAGACTCAAAATCTCATACCCCTTATTTTCTTAAGCAATATGGGATGTGAGATATGTATATATATAAATTCATGAATATGTTTGCAACTTGTTCCTAGACAATGTGTGATTCCTTCCTCTTTTAAATAATAACATAAGATTAAATGTTACATTATATTTTATAATTTTTTTACTTATAGAGTTTAAATTTTTTTACAAAAAAGTTAACATTTGTTACATCATAAATAAAAATTTTAAACTCTATAAGTAAAAAAAATTATAAAATATAAAAT
This sequence comes from Gossypium hirsutum, assembly GCF_007990345.1. Taxonomy (NCBI): domain Eukaryota; kingdom Viridiplantae; phylum Streptophyta; class Magnoliopsida; order Malvales; family Malvaceae; genus Gossypium; species Gossypium hirsutum. The sequence continues at coordinate 88,477,414 of NC_053435.1, read as the reverse complement.
GATGTAGGATTTGGTCTCTTCTTGTTTGAAGATGACCAAAGGTGTTTGGGGGATGTGTGGAAGGCTATATAGTATTTGCCATTAATGCAGTATTGTTTTGTTGCATTTGTTTTTTTTAAAGTAATTTCATTTTATATACTTCAATACCAATATTATTAGATATTCACTAAAAAGTTTATATAAATTTATTTACTGAACACTAAAATTTGATGCAAACAATCAATATAATTTGTAGGTATAAAACTTTTAATTAATCGATTCATATACAATTGTTTTCTTTTCAAATGAAATGAAAGTTATATTGAAACAAAAATCATTTACATATAAAGAATTTTATACATATGTAATATAAAAAATTGATTATGAAGTTGTCTATTTTATGTATTTAAGGTAATTTTTTTCACTTAATTATAAAATGTTATAAAATAGTCATTTAATTATTTTTTAATCATTTGTTTATGAAAAGTTATAAAATTGTCATTCAACTATTCAAATTTATCTTCTTTTTCTTTTTTTGTTACATACCTCAAAATTCAAGATAATTGGGTGACCTAAAAAAATTACTAATAGTTGAGTGATTATTTTTGTAAGTTTTATAATTCGATAGCCAAAAAATCATAGTTAAGTGACTACTAATGTAATTTAATCTAGATATAAAAATATGAAAAATAATTATTATATTTTATGTATATTATATGTTTCTATAAAAAAAACTTATTTAACATAATTATATACTATTTTTAAATAGATTATCTATCTAGTCAAAGTACATCTAAAATAAATTTATTAGCATTCATTAGATAATGTAAATTAAATTAAAATTAGGATTAAAAGATTAATGAGTATAGTAAAATATTTAAAAAAAAGATCAATTTTTTAAAATTACAAAAAAAAAGTATACTATCTCAATACCAAATACTCACCATTTATTTATTAATCAAACATTCATAACATAAAAAAAATAAAAAAAGTTAAAAGTATAACTTCTAAATTGAAATAATGGAAAATTATTTTAAAAAATAGAATTGCACGGATATTAACTTCAAACATTTAAAATTGAATAGAAGATTATTATATGTACAAGTTTCTTATGTGCAATTTGTTCTTCTTCTTTTTCATTTTTTATTATGATCGTTTTGTATATGCTAACAATTCTAAAATGCAACAAGATTAAAGATCTCAAAAGGTAATTTTATAATATGAGAAAAAGTTAACAAAATATTAAAAAAATAGAAATTATTTTGTAAAAAAAATATAAAGTATAGTGTAGCCTTCAATCTTATGTTGTTACTTAGAAGAGGAAGAATCCTACATTGTCTAGGAACGAGTTGCAAACCTATTCGTGAGTCTATATATACGCATATCTCACATCTCACTTTACTTAATAAAATAAGAGAAATGGGACTTTGGGTTTATATAAAGGCTTGTTTTGTAAGTTTTATCTGCATTAATTGGTGGCATCAAAAAATTTAAAAAAAAATAGTGTTACCACTTTGGGTCTATATAAAGGAGCATTCTCGTAAATTTTCAAAAATTAGCTTATTTTTGTAATTTTTTTAAAGAACAGTCTTTTTAGAAATTTAGTCCATGACCATTGGAACACAGGCAAAAGAGCACTGACTTGGAAGTGCTTTAGTAAAGCACACTGACTTAGACATGTTTTACGAATTATAGGGAAAAAAACGCTAAGTTGGATGCACTTTTTTGGTTTTCCCCCTAAAAACTACACCAGCTCAACGCATTTTACAAAAATTAGGCTATTCCTGTAAATATAAAGAAAAATGGCCCACTTCCGTAATTTTTTTGAAAATAGGTCTTTTCTGGTAAATTGACCTGGTTGAGCATATGTATTTTGTACCAAATATCTTGGTATTACTTTGGGGGGTTAATCCTCGGAGCATATGTTTAGTAATAAATTTAGACAAATTCTGTCACCATGAAAAAGCAAAAGATGATCATTTGTAGGAAGACGCAAATTAAGGTGCACCTTTCAAATGGTAGTGGAGGTATGTAAGTGAACCAAACTCACTATAATGCTTTTAAATTTTAATGTAGGACATAACAACCATGTATAAAAAAAGTTATGTAAGGTTATAGATATAACAAATTTTAGTTATAACTTTTGGTTAATTATGCATCTTAATTTGTATAGAGTGATGGTTAAAGTTTTTGTTAAAAATTTATTTAAATGGTGTTATCTCATTTCACCTCCAATATTATAGGTTAGAGGGGAAAAAAGCGCTGGGCGAGATGTACTTTTTTGGTTCCCCTGAAAACGACTCAAACTCAGTGTATTTTACAAAAATCAGACCATTCCTGTAAATATCAAGAAAAATGGCCCATTTTCGTATTTTTATTTTCTAAAAATAGGCCTTTTCTGGTAAATTGACCTGGTTGAGCATATGTATTTCATACCAAATATCTTGGTATTACTTTGGGTTAATCCTCGGAGCATATGTTTAGTAATAAATTTAGACAAATTCTGTCACTACGAAAAAGTAAAACATGATCATTTGTGAGAAGACTCAAATTAAGGTGTTCCTTTCAAATGGTAGTGGAGGTATGTAAGTGAACCAAACTCACTATAATGCTTTCAAATTTTAATTTAGGACATAACAACCATGTATAAAAAAAATAGTTATGCAAGGTTATAGATATAACAAATTTTAGTTATAACATTTGGTTAAGTATGTATCTTAATTTGTATAGAATGATGGTTAAAGTTTTTGTTAAAATTTATTTAACTGTGTTATCTCATTTCACTTTTAATATTGTATAAAAAATTACTTAAGCATATGCAAAAAAAATCTAGGTTAAACATTTAGAATATAAACAGTAATATTTAGGGTACAATGAAATTTTAGCCACTTAACAAATTAGTAGTCCCTCTTTGGAAATCGTGATTTGGGTTAAAAAATTTAGATTTGGATTTGAAAATCTAAATTTTTTTCTTTTTTGGATAATAATATTGGATTTGATTTTTGACAAACTTAAGTCCAATTTCTTAATAGTTAAACTTTGGGTTTTCAAATTCATTTTAAAACTTGAAAATTTCAAAATCCAAGATTGATTAAAAGAACATGAAATTTTTTTTTTGTTCTCTCTTCTTTTTACACTACTTTCAGAACTCAGACAATAATTAATTAATTATACTTATAATATTATCAATAAAGCCCAAGGTTTTTATCATTAGACCAGTGGACGAATCGATCAGACCACTGCTTCTCCTTTGATCGGTTCGATTGAACACAATATTAAAAATAAAAAACAATAAACAATAGAGAAAAATGGTTAGAAAGTCGGTTTGACTAGTTCAACTAGCCAGTTTGATCAATCTGATTGGCCGGTTCGACTGATTTATAGGTCAATTGGTCTGACCTTTTATTCTGGACTTGTACCTTGATCTGTTTTCGGTCCAATCAATTTGGTTGGTCACTCTAGTCCAGTTTTGAAAACAATGGTGAAGCTTCATTTTAACTAACTTCCCAAAAAAAAGCACTTAAACTTTTTTTTAAATCCTCATTTTTTAAAGGCTTTTTAGATCTGTTTGGAAAAATGGTTGAAATCTTATTTGAAATATTTCCCTGTTTTTATTGATTTTCTTGTTCTAAAAATAAATTTAGAAATATTTTTTAGATTTGAATTTTCTTGTATTTTAAAAAAAGTTTTGGAAATATTTTTAGGTTTGGTTTTTCTCGGATCCAAATAAAAAAAACGAAAAGCAAAGAGAGAGAGGGGAGACGGGGAAGAAAAGGAAAAATGGGGGAAGTCAAGGTTCATCGCCACCACTCACAACTATGGACTAGTGTCGGGCTCCCATTGGTTTTATTCTATATGCATGAAAGAAAGAAAAAAGAATGGCCATGTTACGACCAAATTTTAGCTGGTATCGAAAAATGTGATTTTAAAACTCATTCCTATAAATAGAGTCAATGAAATTATAAATAGAAGATTTACGAAGTTAGAAAAAAATATATTAATGGAAAACCAAGTAATTAAATCGAGAATATCATAAATTGTAGTATAAGGACTAAATTATAAAAGTGCAGAGATTAACATTTGCAATATAATAAGACTCTATGGTGTACCAGTGTTGATTATCTTGGATTAAGATCCTCATTTCACTTCAAGATTCTAGAAGCAACTGCACGAGTATTTGGGTACGAGATTGAATTTTAGCACTGTTTTTCATCCCTATTCTAGCTGCCAATTGGAGCATGTTATCCAAGTATTGGAAGACATGCTATGAGCTTGTATCATCGGGCGAGCTTGAATCTAATTGGGAGCATTATTTACCTTTAGCGTAATTTGTTTATGACAATAGTTCCTATCAAGCATTCAAATGGCCCTGTATAAAGCCTTGTATAGTTAGCGATGTAGAACACTTTTGTGTTGGTCAGATTTGGGTGAGAGGAAGATAGTTGGGTTGAATTTAATACAAGAAACGGAAGAAAAAGTGTGATTGATAAAAGACAAATTGAAAGCAACCTCAAATAGACAAAAGTCCTATGCCGACTTGAAACAAAAAGAAATTGAATATGTTGTGGGCGAGAAAGTCTTCTTTAAAGTTTATCTATGAAGGAAAATTTTGTGTTTTGGCCACAAAGGGAAGTTAATCCTAGATATATCGGACGATATAAAATTGTTGAGAGAGTTGGTCCGGTTGCTTATCATTTGGCTTTATCGTCAGAGTTGCAAAAGATTCATAATGTGTGTCATGTGTCAATACTATGGTGGTATCATTATGGTCCCTCTCATGTGATATTTGTAGAAGCAATAGAAGTAAGACTTGATTTAACATTTGAAGAAGATCTAGCAGGAATCTTAGCTTGAGAAGTGAAAGAGTTAAGGAACAAGCCTGTGGCATTAGTGAAAGTCTTATGGCAAAGCCATAGTGTGGAAGAGGCTACTTGGCAGCTAGAAGAGTTCATGAGATCATAATATCCTCACCTCTTTTCAAGTAAATTTTAAGGACGAAAATTCTTAAAAGATGGGAGAATAGTAACAACCCAATTTTAGCTAATGTAGAAAAAATACGATTTTGAAACTCAATCTCATAAACTGAGTCAATGAAATTACGAATAGAAGGATTTACAAAGTTAGTAGGAAAATATATTAATGGATAGTCAAATAATTAAATCGAGAAAATCATTAATTACAATACATAGACTGAATTGTAAAACTGCAATTACTATAAAATTTTAATTTAGTAAATACTTGAAGACCCAATTAGCATTTACGCAAAGGACCTAATGGTTATTTACCTATTATTAATTCATGAATCAGTGGATGATGACAATTCTACCCATCCATTTCTATTAAATATGTTAACTAATTATAATGATCATTTGTTTAATTAATAAAATAAGATTTGCTTCATAATTAAACTTAATTATCAAATTATCAATTATATATCACATGTGAGTGGGAGAGTGTAACACCCCCTAACCCACGCCGTCACCGGAATAGGGCTACGAGATATTACCGAACTTATACACTAACATTTATACAAAACCCAGTCATACACTTTACATCCCAAATCAATATTCATCAAATTTCATCATAAAGTCCCTAATATGGGCCTATGGGGCCCAATATTGTTTTAAAAGTGATTCGGGACTAAACTGGCAACTTTAGAAATTTTTCCTTGGAGATAGGGGTACACGCCTGTGTGGCTTAGGGCATGGCCGTGTGGCCTAGAACATGGTCGTGGGGCCAGGCCATGGGCAGATTCTGACTTTTTCACACGGCCTCAGCACACGCCCGTGTGACTTGGCAGTGTGAAAATATGATTTTTGACCATTTTAAAGCAATTTTCACATGCTAAACACATCTATTTCATGCCCAAACATTTACCAATAGTTCTTAAATCAAATATCATTCATTATGCCATTCAAACTTAGCAAATATTCATTCATTCATTCAATACCTCTTAAGAATTATGTACCACAATTTATATCAAAATTATACAACATTATCATACTAGTCAAACTCATGAAAGTTTAACTTCCAAAATATGCATATTTCATAGCATACCATGCTTCAACAACTTTCATGTTTATACACTATCATATACAAAATAACACCTTAACAACCTAGGTACATGTCATTTTACAAAAAGAAAAGTATTCACCACTTTGAGTCCGGGATTGGCTTGGATGCTGAGTCCTTAGCTTTCTTTCGTACCTAGCCTGCGTACGGAAACAAACCGTATGCTGAGTATGCACTCAATGGTATTTCTATAAACTAATACTTAAATCATTAATAATAAGCTATGTATATACTTTGTAACATAACTTTTTACTTCATAATCTTATTAGCTTCATCACTTACCTTTAACTTATAACTCTTAAATGTATTTAAGCAATTTTTTTTATACTTTTCATATCATTCAATATCTTTCAATACTTGTATAACCGTCACAGTCACAGGCACATAATCAATAGCAGTCAGTCTTTGTCTTTAGTACTTTCAATTACCCTTATTAACATAACTCGGACCTGAATGGATACGCGGATCCAAATCCAACCTACACACCAGGGATATAATATAGTGTTTCATCGGCTAAAGCCGGAATACACCATAAGGGTAACAGTATCAGTCATGGTACATATAGTACCTTTTCGGAACAAATCCGAAATAGTCACAGTCATAGTTAGGTACAGAGTACCTCTTCGGAACGAATCCGGAACAGTCACAATCTGGCAACACATAAAGTGTCTCATCGACACAGAGTCGGAATATCCCTAACTCCACTGATCCTATGGCATGCCAACTATATCCGAATAGCCCGACATTGTTAATAGGGTTTTCAATCAACTTCCAATTTTCAAATTTCCATTCTTAATTTAATTTTACTTCATTTCAATATTTTCCATAATAATTCACATGTAATTCAATTCCAATACAATAGTAATAACAGTTCCCATCATATTATTCATATACATTCTAACTAAAAAAATAACAATTACATTGTATTAAAACATTAAGCATAGTTTATACAAATACAAACCGAATTTCTCAAATTTACTCGATATCCTTGTTCACTTTCTCCTTTCCCTTTTTCGATGATGTTTCCGGTGCTACGTTGGCTACATAAAATTTAACATTTAAAATTATCAATATATATTATTTAACAACACATTCTTTAATTTCCATGTAACTTTTACTAAAATTCCAATTTAGTCCTTCCACCATAACCATTCTTTTTCTTCAAAATAAACCCTATATTTTCATTCAATTATCATTTTAAGCTATCCCAACTCTTAAATTTCAACATAAAACACTAATTATAACATCTTCTCAATTCAATCCCTATTGTTGCAAGACCTATATTTTCTTTCACAATTTAATCATTCTCCCACTTCTAACTTGAATTTCCATCAAATTAACACTTAATTCTTCCATTTATTCAACTTAATCAACATCTAAAAATTCAATAACTTTTTAAATTCCAACATAACTCAAGTAGTATTCTTTCCTAGGATTCTATAGACATAAAAATTACAAGAAAAGGGATCAAATTGACTTACCAATCAAGCTTGGAACTCTAAAACCCTAAATTTTCCTTTTCTTTTTCTTTCTTTCTTTCCCTGCTCTGTTTCGTTTTTTCATTCTTTCTTTTATTTTATTTAATTAATTTATTATATTATATTATTATAATATACTTTAATCATTATTATTATTTTCTTATAATATAAGTAAATACATATGTTTATTACATGTGTACCATTTATATTTTTACACATTTTATTTATTTTTACCATACATTTGTCACGTTATGGCTTAATTGCTAATTTAATCCCTTGAATTTTCTCTATTCTACAATTAAACTTTTACACTATATTCAATCCAGTCCTTTCACTAAATTAACCTTAATTCAAGCTAATTCACTTAACCAAAGTCTAATTAACTACACTACTAGCTTCGTAAATATTTCTAATAAATATTTACAAATTTATTTTGCGGAAATTATAACCCAAAATTTTAATTTTCCGATGACCTTAAAGTTTGAGTCGTTATATTTCTCCCCCCTTAATAAATTTCGTCCTCGAAATTTACCTGTAAAGAGATGGGGGTACTGTGATCTCATTGTATCTTCCGGTTCCCATGTTGCCTCTTCAATATTGTGACTTCTCCATAACACTTTTACTAAGGGAACTCGTTTATTACGTAATTCCTTTACCTCATGTGCCAGTATTTTAACCGGTTCTTCTTCATATGACAAATCTGGTCGAATCTCTATATCTTCAGTTGAAATCACATGGGATGGGTCTGATCGGTATCTTCTTAACATAGAAACATGGAAAACATCATGAATTTTTTGAAATTCAGGAGGTTGAGCTAAACGATATGCCACCGGTCCAATTCTTTCTATAACCTTATACAGTCCAATGTATCGCGGACTCAATTTACCTTTTCGACCAAATCTCAAAATTTTCTTCCAAAGAGAAACTTTAAGAAACACTTTGTCTCCAACTGAGTACTCAATGTCCCGTCGTTTCAGATCTGCATATGATTTCTGCCTATCAAAAGCTGCCTTCAATCTTTCTCAAATCTTTTTAACAATATTTCCTGTTTCTTGGATCAACTCTGGACCAATCACTTTTCTTTCATTCAATTCCGTCCAACACACTGGTGATCGACATCTCTGACCATACAAAGCTTCATACGGTGCCATTTGAATACTTGATTGGAAACTATTGTTATACACAAACTCAGCTAACGGTAAATAACGTTCCCAACCTAATTTAAAACCTATGATACAAGCTCGGAGCATGTCTTCTAAAATCTGAATAACTCGTTCTGACTGTCCATCAGTCTGTGGATGAAAAGTTGTACTAAAATGAAGTCGAGTACCGAGAGACTCATGCAACTGTTTCTAGAACCTCAATGTAAATCGTGGATCCCGGTCAAAAATTATCGATACAGGAATACCATGTAACCTTACAATTTCCCGGATATAAGTTTTTGCTAACCTTTGAAGTGACCAGTCTGTTCTGACTGCTATAAAATGGGCTGAATTTATAAGCCGATCAACAATCACCCAAATAGCATTTTTCTTACTTGTTGACAATGGTAACCCGGTTACAAAGTCCATCGTGATGTAATCCCATTTCCATTCAGGAATATTAATAGGCTGAAGCAACCCTGTTGGAACTTGATGTTCTGCATTTACCCGTTGACAAGTCAAACATTTAGCCACGTATTCCACTATATCTTTCTTCATACCTGGCCACCAATACAGTTCCCATAAATCACGATACATCTTCGTTCCTCCAGGATGTAATGCAAAAGAACTATCATGTGCTTCTCGAAGTATTAACTCTTTCAACTCTAAAGTAGTTGGAATACAAAGTCGATTCTGATATCTCAAACAATCATGCTCATCAATGCTAAAATTCTCTGTTGTACCGTTTTGTACTGTCTCCCTCTTCTTCATTAACTTTTTATCTTCTAACTATGCTGTTCTGATTTGATCAAACATTACTGGTTTTACTCTCAATTCAGCCCAAATTCTTCCATCATCAACAATACTGAGTTGTGCAAACATTGCTCTCAACTCAGTTTTAGCCTTCCTACTTAATGCGTCAGCTACCACATTAGCTTTATCCGGATGATAGTCAATAACACAATCATAATCTTTTAAAAGTTCTATCCACCGACGCTGTCTCAAATTCAATTCTTTCTGTGTCAGAAGATGCTTGAGACTTTTATGATCAGTGTAGATATAACATTTCTCACCATATAGATAATGTCTCTAAATCTTTAGAGCAAAAATCACCGCTGCTAATTCCAAATCATGAGTCGGATAATTACATTCATGGGGTTTCAATTGTCGCGAAGCATAAGCAATTACCTTTCCGTTTTGCATCAGTACACACCCGAGACCATTTAAAGAAGAATCACTGTACACAACGAAATCTTTTCCCGACTCTGGCAAAGTCAATACTGGTGCCTCTGTCAACATTTGCTTTAACATTTCAAAACTTTTCTGACACTACTCACTCCAAACAAACAAAACATTCTTTTGCAGTAATTTTGTCATCGATAAAACTATTTTTGAAAATCCATTCACAAACCTTCGATAATATTCGGCCAAACCAAGGAAACTATGTACCTTTGACATATTTCTGGGAACTTTCCACTAAAGTATGTCTTCAATTTTCTTTGGATCTACTCTTATCCCATCTGCTGATACTATATGACCAAGGAATACAACCTCCATTAACCAAAATTCACACTTACTCAATTTCCCATATAATTGTTTCTCTCGCAATATTTGCAAAACAATTCGGAGATGCTGTTCATGTTCAGATTCAGACTTCGAGTATACCAAGATGTCATTAATAAAAACCACTACGAACTGATCCAAATACGGTTGAAAAATCCGATTCATAAGATCCATAAAAGCAGACAGAGCATTTGTTAACCCAAATGGCATCACCAAAAATTCATAATGTCCATACCGTGTACGGAATACTGTCTTCAGTACATCACTCTCCTTTACCTTCAGCTGATAATATCCCGATCTCAAATCAATTTTTGAAAATACAGAAGCTCCTTTTAATTAATCAAATAAATCATCAATGCGAGGTAACAGGCATTTATTCTTAACAGTCACCTTGTTCAACTGTTGGTAATCAATACACAACCGCATCGAACCATCTTTCTTTTTAACGAATAACACTAGAGCTCCCCACGGTGACGTACTAGGTCGTATAAACCCTCGGTCTAATAAGTCTTGTAGTTGTACCTTTAACTCCTTCAACTCAGTAGGTGACATTCGATATGGAGGTATTGACACTGGATCTGTACCCGGGTATACTTCAATTGCAAATTCAACTTCACGATCAGGAGGTAATTCAGGCAATTCTTTAGGAAATACATCAGGAAATTCACATATAGTCCTAATTTTACTGCACTGACTCTCTACTGAATCGGAGTTAATAACATATGCTAAGAAAGCAGCACATCCTTGGTAAAGAAGCTTGCTAGCTTTAACTGCAGAAATGATTCGAGCTAAACCACTAGTCCTTATACCATTTACTTCAATCCGTTTTCCATCTTCATTTTGAATAGTAAATTTCTTTTTATAACAGTCCAAAATTACTTCATGTTCTGACAACCAGTCCATACCCAGTATAATGTCAAAATCGTCGAATGGCATAATCAACAGATCAACATTGAATCATTAACAGAAATCTTCGACATATTTGATTTACTAACACAGTTTGCGCTAATGGACTAGACACTTCTATCATTATTCTAGACAATTCAGATTTTAAATTTCCTATCTCAACTAGTTTTGTATTAATATAGGAATGCGACGATCGTTTTGTATTAACATAGGAATGCGACGATCCGGGATCTATTAAAGCATTTACGGGTTTTGAATGTAATAAGAATATACCTGTCACAACATCATGAGCATCCCCCTCGTCTCGAGTTCTTACAACATATGCTCGGGCTGGAGTTCTTACTTCGGATTGTTAGGTAGCATTTTCACTAGTTCTTCTAGTACCTCCTCTAGCAACTGGACCACTTCGGCCAGATCTTAGGCCTCTAGAAGCAGATTTAGATCTTTGTGATACTATTGGTGCTGCCTTACCAATCTTTGGGCAATCCTTAACAAAATGATCAGTGGATCTACATCGGAAACAACCCCCAGTTAACCTTCTACATCCTTCTCTATGTCTGTTTCCACAATACTCATATTCTGGAATTTCAGTATTCTGAGCTGGCCTTCTGAAACTACTAGTAGATACAGTATTTTGTCTATTCCTCTTTCTGATCTTGAACTAAATCTTCCACCACTGCGAGATTCCCTCGATCGTTTGAATTGCTGATTTGAACTAGCAGTTCCAGGACGTTTTTCAGCTGAACGGACAGTTTCAGACTTTTTACTCTTCCCCAGTACTTGCTCAATTATTTTAGCTCTTTCTACTAGATCTGCAAACTCTGTAATCCATAGAGGCATCAATTGCAGTTGAAATTCATCTCGCAGTCCTCTTAAAAATCGCTTGCATCTGTGAGCTTCAGTTGTTACAAATTCAGTTGCATATCTGCTTCGTCTCAAAAATTCCCGTTCATAATCCACTGCGGACATATCTCTCTGTTTAAGCATCAAAAACACCTGCTTCTGGTCTTCCATATATGTCTCTCCCAAATAATTTTTCTGAAATTCTCGTTGAAAGAATTCCCAGTTTACCTGTTCTTCTGGTATATTCTGAATCACTGATTCCCACCATATATAAGCCTTCTCTTGTAACAGAGAAACAATACATACCAAACTTTCCTGGGGTGTGCATTCTAATTGCTTTAAAATTCTCTTGGTAGTCTCTAACCAATTTTCAGCTGTTGTTGAATCAGTTCCCTTTGATCCCCAAAATTTTATAGCTCCATACTTTCACAGTTCCTTAATTTGGGCTCTTCGGGTAACAGGGGTAGAAGTAGTAGCAGGCATACTTCTTACCACTCTTTTAAGAGCTTCGGCAATCATTCTAAATACTTTTGTATTATCCCTTCCAGTATTCGGTGGTTGGTTACCTACCGGATTTACACTTGGGGTTGCAGATTCAGATTCATTTACATCATATGGTTCATCTCTACTGTACATTTCTTGATCGGTACCCTCGATACTTTCGTCAGACATCTTTTATTCACTATAAAACATAATTAATTTATCAGTATATAAATCAGCATCCAATTCCGACTCAAAGTTAACATAATAATGACATGTACCTCTAGACTCTATTTCATGCTCGACTTAATCCTAGAATTAGCTAAACCCAGTTAGCTCTGATACCATTAAATGTAACACCTTCTAACTCACGCTGTCACTGGAATAGGGCTACGAGATATTACCGGACTTATACATTAACATTTATACAAAACCCAATCATACACTTTACATTCCAGATCAATATTCATCAAATTTCATCATAAAGTCCCTAATATAGGCCTATGGGGCCCAATATATGTTTTAAAAGTGATTCGGGACTAAACTGGCAACTTTAGAAATTTTTCCTTGGAGATAGGGGTACACGCTCGTGTGGCCTGGGGCATGGCCGTGTGGCCTGGAACATGGCCGTGGGGCCAGGCCATGGGCAGAGTCTGACTTTTTCACACGGCCTGGGTACACGCCCATGTGACTTGGCCGTGTGAAAACATGATTTTTGACCATTTTAAAGCTATTTTCACATGCTAAACACATCTATTTCATGCCCAAACATTTACTAATAGTTCTTAAATCAAATATCATTCATTATGCTATTCAAACTTAGCAAATATTCATTCATTCATTCAATACCTCTTAAGAATTATGTACCACAATTTATATCAAAATTATACACATTATCATACTAGTCAAACTCATTAAAGTTTAACTTCCAAAATATGCATATTTCATACTATGCTTCAACAACTTTCATGTTTATACGCTATCATATACAAAATAACACCTTAACAACCTAGGTACATGCTATTTTACAAAAAGAAAGTATTCATCACTTTGAGTCTGGGATTAGCTTGGATGCTGAGTCCTTAGCTTTCTTTCGTACCTAGCCTGCGCACGGAAACAAACCGTACGCTGAGTATGCACTCAACGGTATTTCTATAAACTAGTACTTAAATCATTAATAATAAGCTATGTATATACTTTGTAACATAACTTTTTACTTCATAATCTTATTAGCTTCATCACTTACCTTTAACTTATAACTCTTAAATGCATTTAAGCAATTCTTTTTATACTTTTCATATCATTCAATATCTTTCAATACTTGTATAACCGTCACAGTCACAGGCACATAATCAATAGCAGTCAATCTTTGTCTTTAGTACTTTCAATTACCCCTATTAATATAACTCGGACCTGAACGGATACGTGGATCCAAATCCAACCTACACACCAGGGATATAATACAGTGTTTCATCGGCTGAAGCCGAAATACACCATAAGGGTAACAATATCAGTAATGGTACACATAGTACCTTTTCAGAACAAATCCGAAACAGTCACAGTCATAGTTAGGTACAGAGTACCTCTTCGAAACGAATCTGGAACAGTCACAGTCTGGCGACACATAAAGTGTCTCATCGACACAGAGTCGGAATATCCCTAACTCCACTGATCCTATGGCATGCCAACTATATCGAATAGCCTGACATTGTTAATAGGGTTTTCAGTCAACTTCCAATTTTCAAATTTCCATTCTTAATTTAATTTTACTTCATTTCAATATTTTTCCATAATAATTCACATGTAATTCAATTCCAATACAATTGTAATAACAGTTCCCATCATATTATTCACATACATTCTAACTAAAAAAAATAACAATTACATTGTATTAAAACATTAAGCATAGTTTATAGAAAAACAATCCGAATTTCTCGAATTTACTCGATATCCTCGTTCACTTTCTCCTTTCCCTTTTTCGATGATGTTTCCAGTGCTACGTTGGCTACATAAAATTTAACATTTAAAATTATCAATATATATTATTTAACAACACATTCTTTAATTTCCATGTAACTTTTACTAAAATTTCAATTTAGTCCTTCCACCATAACCAGTCTTTTGTTCAAAATAAACCCTATATTTTCATTCAATTATCATTTTAAGCTATCCCAACTCTTAAATTTCAACATAAAACACTAATTATAACATCTTCTCAATTTAATCCCTATTATTGCAAGACCTATATTTTCTTTCACAATTTAATCCTTCTCCCACTTCTAACTTGAATTTCCATCAAATTAACACTTAATTCTTCCATTTATTCAACTTAATCAACATCTAAAAATTTAATAACTTTCTAAATTCCAACATAACTCAAGTAGTATTCTTTCCTAGGATTCCATAGACATCAAAATTACAAGAAAATAGATCAAATTGACTTACCAATCAAGCTTGGAACTCCAAAACCCTAAATTTTCCTTTTCTTTTTCTTTCTTTCTTTCCCTGCTATGTTTCATTTTTCATTCATTCTTTTATTTTATTTAATTACTTTATTATATTATATTATTATAATATACTTTAATCATTATTATTATTTTCTTATAATATAAGTAAATACACATGTTTATTACATGTGTACCATTTATATTTTTACACAATTTATTTATTTTTAACATACATTTGTCACCTTATGGCCTAATTGCTAATTTAATCCCTTGAATTTTCTCTATTCTACAATTAAACTTTTACACTATATTCAATTCAGTCCTTTCATTAAATTAACCTTAATTCAAGCTAATTCACTTAACCAAAGTCTAATTAACTACACTACTAGCTTCGTAAATATTTCTAATAAATATTTACAAATTTATTTTGCGAAAATTATAACCCAAAATTTCAATTTTTCGATGACCTTAAAATTTGAGTCGTTACAGAGAGAGAAGAAAGCATTTATTCTTCTCTCCCAATGTGTCGTCCTAGTTGAAAGAAAGAAGGATTTTCCCTTTTTTTTTCTTTTATATTTTGGTCCAAAATTAAGCAAGGTAATTGGATTTTTATTTCATGATTTCTATAAAATTTTGATTATTTAACCTTAGTTTATCATACCCAAGTTTTAGATTTTCAAATTGTTTAGTATATGTTAAGTCACAATAGTAGGTTTTTGGTGAAATCAAGCTTGAATATGTTAAGAATTGTTGATTAATAAGTATGAGTTATGTTAAGATTAAGTTGAAAAGTAGAGAAAATGTTGGAATTGAATAGGAATTCAATTTAGCTATATAGTCTACTTATAACATTAGGGACTAAATTGAATAAAAAAAAATGTTAGGAAATTATGTTATAGATTAAATGTACAAGGTCCCTAATGAAAGAATATGAAATTAGATTTTGATTCAATGTTAAATATTGAAAAATATGAGCATATTGGATATAGGGACTAAAATGAATCAAATAAAATTTATGCATAATTATGTGCTTTTCATGTGATTGAGTGGAAATTAATTTTATTTCTACAATTGAATTATTGTACATAGCTAAAGACGACGTCGGACCATCTCATGATAAAGGAAAGGTGAAGGCTGTAGACAAGTAGCTATCTCGATTTGTACTTTCATGATTTTGGTTCAATACATATATGGACTATTAAGTACCAATTTAAAAAAAGTAATGTTTGATATTGTCTCTTGATTGGTGTGTTTGTGTCGTGGTGAATTATGGTATATGAGGTATGTATATATGATTTGTTTGCAAATTTATGTGATATGAACTTACTATGTCAAGATTCATAATATGTGAAACATATATGTTTAGGAGTATTGGATACCCTATTAGAGATCTCGGGTAGAGTTGGGTATAGTTGGTATGCCATAGGATTAGGGTACGGGATTTTACTTCAGTTTATACCAATGAGGCATGGAGCGTATATTATACTTCAAACGTTCCAATAAGGTGCTAGACACATTTATATACTTTGATTTATATTGATGAGGCACGGAATGCATGCTATACTTTTGACGTACCGATGAGGCATTGGATGCTGAATATATTGGTGTGATGGTAGGATGATCCATGTATAAGTCTTAAGTCTGTGCCCACTTAATAAGGATTATGAAAACATGTATTTAACTTATTGACATTGGTTATTGAAATATGCAATTGCATATTGATGTTAAAGTAATAAGAGATAGAGATGAAATACGAAAGATCATGTGATTTGGTTATACAAGCCCTAAGGGCCGATATGGATATAAAAAAAATCACTAGATTTGATTATGAAATGAAAAGATGAATATGTTCCTATGGGATACTATGTAACTCATATGATTGAGATATTATGTTAAATAAAAGCAAATGTTAGTAAGTACCTTGTTCTAACATGTATCAAAGCACCAACATAAGGCATGAGACATGAATGATCGCTGTATTGCAATAGTTATAAATTACATGTTAATTGTATTCAGTATCTTGCTTCCATTTGGTAATTGTGTTAACTCGTGTTAGCACCACTAAGCCCTATTGCTTAGTGTAGGATTGTTTATTTCCATGTGTAGATAACGTAGATCCCAAGTTTCAAGGTGATTAGCAACATCCAAAATTCAGCTTTCGACTCATCAAAGTTTATATAGGTTTGTTATGTACCTAATGTCTTGAGTTGATCTTTAGGTTCATTTTGAAGTTTTGATATTTAGGAATGTTTGCACCATGATTGTGATCATGTATATTTAATGCTATGTGTAGGTACTAAACTAATTATATAATGGTATGTTTACTTATTTTGTATATGTATTTTGTGTCATGGTTTTTTTAATAATATCATAAAATTATCAACCGTTTTGGGAAGAATTTTGTATAGTTTTAACATCGGGTAATAATTAAAAGAATTTATTTATAACATTTATAGTTATAAATAATAACTTTCATTTAAATTATGGGGTCTATATTAGTTCAAGACATAAAATGTTAATGTATCAATTAAAGATACTATCCACTTGTCATTGTGTTAAATATGCTATTTAGGATTGTTTTTTTTAAGATCACGTATATATGATGGCATATATAATTATATAGATTTGAGAATTGAAAATTTATTGTTACCTGTCGTATTTGGTTTGATAGAAATACAAAAGCTTCTATTAGATGATGAGCTCATGCAGGGGCGTAGCCAGAGGGGGCTGGCATGGGCCCGACCCCCCCTAAAATGGAAAATTTTATTTTAGGCCCTTGAATTTTTTTAAAAATTTTATATTAGTAAAGGTAAAATTGCACTTTGCCCCCCTAAAATTATAAAAATTCAATTTAATCCTTTACAAATTATAAAAATATAAACTATAAAAAAATTAAAATTTTATCCGGCCCCCCTAAAAAAATTTTCTGGCTTCGCTCTTGGGCTCATACTTCACGAAAAAGGAAAAGAAAAAGAAAAGTTGTACAAAACATATCGATGGTTTATGTTGCAATCAAATGAGAAGTTTAAAAGAAAAACTTCTCATCTTCTATAAGATCAAACTCCACAAAACATATTGAGAGGATCTAATATGTACATGAACATGTTATAGTCAAAAGAAACCGCCCACAAGCATTATGAAAAGTGGTATCTTTGACAAAAGGAAAAATGCCAAGTGCTCAAAATAACAAGTTGCATGCAACGTTGCCATTCGTGTAGCCACTAGAATAAAGATGAAAGCTAACAAATATAAACCACAAGTAGCTTTGCATGCCCTCCTCTCTCTCTCTCTCTCTATATATATATGTTCATATATCGATTGTGAGTGGGAAGCGATATATTTCATGAAGAAATAGATATCCAAAATTGGAGGTATGGGACAAATGAAGAAGTTTGGGTTTGTGTTGTTGGTGTTAAGTGCGTCAGTAGTAGAGCAAATAGAGGGGAAAGGGTATGAGAAGCCGCTCAACTGTGGCCACCTTGAATGTGCTCCATACACACTTATTCATAGCCATCCTGAATTCGAGATTAGAAGTTATTCAAAGGCTATGTGGGTGGCTACTCCCCCCATCTCCTCTAGCTCCTACACATATTATTGGGAATTATCCATATTTATGGAAAATCAAAGATATGGGTATCAAATAATAGAAAGTCAAAGATATGGGTATCAAATATTGGAAAGTCAAAGATATGGGTATCAAATATTGGAAAGTCAAAGATATGGGTATCGAGATATTGGCATAATAAAATATGAGATATTTGCAATATATGGTCCCTAATTGTAAAGTGACTTTGCAAGTTGATCCCTGAACCTCAACTATAAATAGGCATAACCATCTCTCATTCTGTATCTCAAACTTGCCATTCTCTACTTAAGGCATTGTTTTCTCTCTCTCTCTTTGTAAATTCTCACTTGTATTTTGGAGTGAAATATATTTGGTAGTGCCCGAGGACGTAGGCAAAATTTGCTGAACCTCGTTAAATTCTTGTGTTCTTTATTGTATTATTCTGCATGAATTGTGTGTGTGATTGTAGTGATTTATTGTGCTATTAAATTACGATTGAGGGATATTCTGGCTAGGAAAGACCTGGTACTTAAGCGATCCTTGCGATCCACCTCTCTTTCCTGGGAATTGAACTTAGTGTGATTTTTTAGTACAATAATTTTACTCTTTTAAACGCTTCCGCACAACACATATGCTGTATCAATTGGCTTCAAAATGTAAGAACACTAGTAATTCTATTATTTCCTAATAACATTTATAATCAGCCAAATGCTATTTCTCTTTGAACAGTTAATAGAACTCACTCGCTATGTGTTAGATCAATGGTACATTAGTATTTAAATAATAATAATCTAACACCGGGCTACTTAATATTGGTTAACCATATCACATCAGTATTTCATGTATATAATTTTGAATTTGTTTTGTTTGAAGTATAAATTCATAAAAAAGTGATATATATATATTTGTTGTTTCACATTAATCATCCTCATTCTATTTCTAATTCCGATTTGTTTTCCATGGTTAGGCTCTTTGCTTACATCCGGGGCAACAATGATGCAGCAGTGAAAATGAATATGACAGCACCAGTTTTGGTTAATATACATCCAAGGACAGAACATCTCCAGAATTCAACCTATGTAGTTCACTTTTACGTGCCCCAAAAATTCCAAAGAAACCCTCCCCTATCAGCTGAAGCACAGCCAGTGGAGTTGCCTCAACACAAATATGCAGCTGTGAGGAGATTTGGAGGTTTCATGGATGACTCCAACATCTCTGTTCAACTATCAGCCTTGAAGAAAAGCCTCAAAGGCACTGGTAGGGATAAATCATCAGCCTCCATTCAACACAGTGGCCGCTTTCTGCTGTACAGTGCTGCTGGTTACAACTCTCCCTTTGAACATGAGAATCGTGTAAATGAAGTGATGTTATGGTTCGATTAGCTTTCATTAATCTTAAGGCAGCAAAAATAATATGTAAAAGATGATAAAAGAAAATTGAGATCGTTTACTACTAACCAAAAGGATATGTTACAACTCTTATTTGCACTGTTGTTCTAAAGGGGAAAGAACTCAAAAAGAAAGAACAATCGTTTCCTGATAATGCATGAAAGGATGTCAAGTGCTAGTGAGCATACAAAAAATTTAAATACAACAAACCTGTTCCACTGTTGCATTTATTAATCCAAAAATAAAGGGTTTGAAGAACTTGGAACGCTTTCGTATTTCACCAGAGGTTACAAATTTGAAAAACATTACAACTAACCAATTGAACTTGTTATGAGATATACCAAGGAGGAAAAAGCATTAATGCTTCAAAAATTTTGAACTACTCACCATAGTCGGATATTGACTGATCTCGACTCCTCATTATTAACTCATCTAGACTGACACAGAGAAAGAACCTTGTCAACTCAGACTCGTTTAGTTTTCAATTTATGTAGGGAACAGAAAAGTTTGGATTCAATTCAAGCCACATGATGACCAGTTGATGACGATTATGAATGCATGCTGGACTCAAATAGAGGAATAATATCAAGGCAAAGAATCAAGATGTATACACCTAACGGAATCTTCCTTTCCCTGAAGAATGATTTCAGCTGTTCAAGGAATGACTGAATTTTTCACATGGAAGCAGAGGAAAAATGTAGGTTTTAGAGCTGGGAAAGCAAAATAATGTGCTTCATGGAAAAACTCAGTCTAGTAACAATATCCAAAATCAGTATTTCCAAAGGTGAATATACAAAACATTCTCAAAAAGGCACTCACCAAAACGAAAGGAAACTTCGTAACAGAACTCAGTAAAGGAAAACTAAGCCTTCACTGCAAGTACAGGAGAAAAGAAGCTGCCACCAAGAAAATCAAAATATTTATTGCTTCCCTTCTCCGTACGGATGGTAAAGCTTAAGTTGATTAAACAAGAAAAAATCTAAGGGTTCCTGTCCTAAAGAAAATATGAAAATGCAGGAGTAAACAAAAGCACTAGAATTAGTAAACTAACCCCCACAATGTGTTGACTATTTGAGTTAATAATTTATTGTTGGTACCTAAGTTACTAGGAGTGAGTGTCACATACGAGCATGCTCAATTAATACGTTGAAAGATGTGCCAGACACAACTGTCAGACTCAAATTCTTTAGAGAAATAAGAATTCAAGTAACAGAGGAAGGTGGGAAAAGCTATTCAGTCATTCCATACGTAAGGGGGTGCCCATACTCCGGAAAAAGGAAGTAAGATATCTACAAGTGGTTTAATATGCTAGTTTCATGTTCTTGTTTATAGTTAAATATATAAGTAGTGACCTTATAAGTCTTTTTGTAGAGTTCTGAAATTCCAGCATCAATGTACGCTAACAGTCCATAACATATGCTAGATTAATCAGACCCCGTAAGGAGAAATGCCTTGCGATAATGAATTATACAGTTTAAAACACCATGTAAATCAGACACTTTAAATTTCCACGAAATGTTACCTTATTTATATCATCTAACATTGGCAGCCCCTCTTAAATTCCCATTTTCCAGACCCATTAACACTTTCTCTTGAAAAAAAGAAACAATAATATTTGCCTAAACTAAATCGATGAGCACCACTATTCTGAACAAAAGAATCGCAATATTCTGAACAAAGGAGTTGAACGGAAAATAAAGAGAAGTAAGACAAAGTGAAGAAGAAGAAGATTTTGGAGAATTTGAGTAAGACAAAGTAAGACAAAGCGAGCTTACCAGAATTTGAAGATTTTGGAGAGGTTCTGCAATTTTCAGATGGCATACCAAGTGGCTCCGAAGAACTCCCGGTGTTGGATTAGTTGTTTCTTATTACCAAAGTCTCTATACTATTTATACATTTAGAAATTAGTCTTCATATTTCTACTTTTAAGAATTTAGTTCCTCTATTTTGCAAAATTAATAATTTAGATTCAATTGTTAATGTCACTAAATTATTTTGTTAAATTCGCTAAAGTAATACTTTGTAAATTGTTTTTTAAATACTCACACAATAACTATGTAGCAAAAAAAAAACACATCGCAATGAATATGAATTTAACAAATAATTTTAACGGTAACAACTCTTAAAAGATACATCATCATTTTAATCAAAATAAAGTTTTTGGGCTAACCAATTACATTGAAAAAGTTGAGGTACCAAATTATGTCCAAAAGTTGAAATATAGAGATTAAATACATGGACCAAAATTGAAATTTTATCATTATTATACAATTTATAAAAATTTTGAAAAACTTATTTCATCTTATCATGTAAAAATAAATTTTTTGCCATTATAATATTTTTTTTAAAAAAATCCACTTCAAAAATTTAAGTCAACAATATATATTAACAATTTGGATAAAATATTATAAAAATAGGGTCCAAATTGTGGTAGAGTTTTAAGTATAAAAATTATATCTTAATTTTAGGCATAGTAGAGAGACTAAAAGTGATAATTGACCATTTTCCCATGAAACGCAAAAGAAAAGAAGGCCTAGACAAGTGTTAAGGTAAAGGACGTTCCTCTATAAAGATTAAGTCTTAATTTCAGGTATAGTAGAGGGACCAAAAATAATATTTGACCATTGTCCTATGAAAAGAGAAAAAAGACACCTAGATACGTGCCAGGGTAGCAAAGACCCAAAGGAACTTCTGGTTATAGATTGATTATTACTATTATCCTTTAAATTCCAAGTAATAATACTGATTTTGTAAATTTATTTTATATACTTTTATTTAAAAAAGTTAACTTTTTTTATTTTTCGAATTTAAAAATTTAAATTCAATTATTAAGACTGTTGAATTTTTTAAAAATTCATTTAAGTGACATAAAATTTTTTTAAAAAAATCCTATTTATATTTATATGACAAATGACATTATAATGAATCTAATTTAGCAAGAACTTTAATAATATTAACAAATATTAAAATTTATAATAACCTTTCAATTAAATAAAATATTTAGGCTAGCTTTAGACTAACTAATGAGATTATAAACATTAAAGGTACTAAATTATGTATAAAATGTGAAATATCAAATTTAAAAAAAACTAAAATTAAATTTAACTATTTTTATATAATTAAAAAATAAAGACACCAAAATTGAAATTTAAATACTATTGTTAAAAAATCATGGAGAATTGTCATAAAAGGAGGCTCCTAAAGCCTATCTTTTATATATAAGTATATATTTCTCGTCAAACAAATCTAAAAACAATCCTATCATTTCATTAAAGGAAACTAGATTATGCCGAAAGTATTATGTTACAAATTAATATATATTAATTGATTAAGACATTGGTTGAAATGGTAAAGTTAAAATATTAAGGATATAATATTAATCTTTTCATCTCCAAGTATCTTTTTAGACTTCATATGAAAAAAAATAAAATTACCTTATAAAAAATAAAGGGTTTTTAGTAATTTTACGATTGAGTTAGATCCAATTGATGAGTGACATCAACACGGTCAAAAATATTAAATATAACATAGATATAGTACATATAAAAGAAATTGGCTCAAAAAGCCCCGAAACTTGACTTGGAAGACACATATTAGCATAAGAGGCATTGTTGATTTTGCATTAACTTCTTGAGCATGACCACTCATCCCACTTTAAACGGTACCAATCACCCGAGCTTAAAGGTGAATGCCATATTAATGTGATCACATTTCCAAGACAATAAGAAATCTATTTAAATTTAACTACCTCACATTAATAGATTCCTATAATACATGCCTATGATCATCCATTACGCATTTAATAAGATTAGATGCTTATCTAACTATATCATACAAGTGAATAGGAAACATCTCCTATAAATACCTTAGAAAAATATGAATAAGGAGTCAACATTTTTGTACCCTAAAATTACTCAGAGCACTTGTCTCCTCAACTATCCTCTTCTCTTGTTTTACTCAAAATCAACAAATATAGATATAATACATGTAAAAGAAAGTCGCTCAACCCCCCACCCCCCCCCCCCCAAAAAAAACTTTGACCCCAAATAAAATACCAACTATATTAATAATAAAAAAACTAACCCTAGTCAACAAAAACTCCGTTGGCTTCGTGACCAGAGTAGAAAAGCGAGATTGTGACTAAGATGTTCAAGGGCTAAGGCAATCATTCCATCGCCTGCATGCATGCCTCAATTACAAAGGTCATGTTGCTGCAAGGCCCAAAAACCAATGTTAAAACCATCGTCGAAACTAGCCAAAACCATAAGAAAAAAAGAGCCACGACAATCATAAAGCAACCCCACCCATCAACCACTAGCCAAAGGACCTCGGTAATTTAATAGAGAGGTTTTGAATTATATGCATTAACCATCTTAAATCCTTCATCTAACACTCCCTAACCCTAAATCGTCGTTAGAATAGAGTTACGAGATATTACCGGATAATCAAATAATTTACGATTAATATTTAAATAATTATCGAACATATTATAATATAATTATAAGTTCATATAAAACTTTTGCTAATTGACTTCTTTTTTTTAAAAAAAAATTCAATATAACCCCTTTATAAATATTTAACCTTCCCTGCAAATTTAAATTGCAACCAATTCAAAACCAATATCACAATCCATACAATTTCATATTTAAATACATCTAAACATAGTTCAGCATCAACTCAGTAATTTACTAAGTAAACATTCGCATATATTATTTAATTAAATAAACTTCATTCATTCTATTTCAACTTGTTCCCAACTATACTAAATATGTTATGATAATTCTATTTCCATTTCATTAAACCAAGTATCAAAAGATCATGTTAGTATTAATTATACCAAATATATCATATAAATTTTCATACTATTTCATTAGTTTAAATACCAAAATACCAAATACCATTCTTTACAACAAAAATTATATAGCATTTTAAAGTGACCAAATTAACACCTATGTACATACCACTTTGCCAAAAGAAGAATACATCACCGAGTTTTGCGCTGGAGTCTAGATCACCTGAATGCTGAACCAAGACTCTGAATACCTATTAACCTGCGCACGAAAATAACCGTACGCTGAGTATTTTATACTCAGTGGTATTACCATAATTCAAATTATAAACATAATAATCATGTAAATTAAATCGTCTAACTTTAATATTTACTAAACCAATTCAAACATAAATTTGTCATTCTTAATATATTCATACAATTGAATTTAGCTATTCGTCAATTGAAATCATAAACATTCATGTTGAGCCATTGTCTATTCCATGAACCATTAATTCATGCTTTCTATTCTCATACTCACATTCAAATCACATTTTCAATTCATGTTCTATTTTTACATTTCTTACAGTGGCTCAACCGATTCATTTTATTCAACTTAACTATTCTTTTAATTACCCCTATTAAAAGATTCGGACTTTGGTGGATACACGGATCCAACCAAACACACCAATTTGGCACCCAGTGCCTCATCGGATAGTTTGAAGCAAAGTTGACACCGAGTGTCTCATCGGCCTAGCCGAAGTAAAGTGGTACCCAATACCTCATCGAATCTATTCGAAGTAAAATATTGACACCCAATGTCTCATCGACTCAAGGCCGAAGCATCCCTGAACACTTCCAATCCTATGGCATGCCAACTATATCCGACTCAGCCCGACTAGTTAATAGAGTTTCCAGATCACATATAAATCTCAATTAAATTCAGCCGCAATTTCTCACATTTTCAATTCAATCATTTTCCACTTTTCAATCAATTTTCAATTCACATATTCATAATTCAATATACTTTCTCAATTCAATATGCATTTCAATTATTCACATATAATCACAATTCAATTTAATTTCATACAATTTATTACTAATAGTTACCATGCATATTAACTTAAAATTCAACCATTAATAATAATTAAATTCAAAATTTAGTAATACTAACACGTATTTCTCATTCAATTCAATTTTCTAAATTCAATTCGATAAAATTTACTTACCTCAATATTTACTTACTATAAAATAGATAAATTCAAAATTTAATACTTAATAATAAATAACTTGAATTATAGTAATACAAACCCAGATTTCGCGATTACTCCTCGATAACTTTCTCCTTTCCTTTTCGTGCCAATGCTTCGGATTCTTTGTTAGCTACGAAAATAATAATAATTTACACTATTAATTACAACATTAATGAAAAATAATAATAACTGAATTTATGTCCAATTTATACCCTAATTCCAATTTAATCCTAATTAACTCATCTACTTTTCTAACTCAATTCATACTTTATTTCTATTCAATTTCCTTCCATATTCTACTTAACTATCTAATGTTCATAATAAAACTCTAATTTAAAACTTCTTTCAATTTATTCCCTACAACACAAAACTTATAGCCTAATTTACAATTTAATCCTTTAATCAATTCTAACTTAAAATTCATTCAATTAAATCCCTAATTCATTATTTGTTCAACATGAACTATGTTCAAAAACCTAAGAACTTTCAAAACTTCAACTTAATTTCAACAAAACTTTGTTCTAAAGCTTTTAAAACATCAAAATTAAGAGAAAATGACTTAATTGACTTACCTTTTAAAGCTTCAAACCTTAAAACCCTAGTTTTCCTTTTTTTCTTTTCTTTCTTTCCTTCCTTTCCCCTGTTTCGAAATAGCTTCTCTGTTTTTTTCTGTTTCTTTTACTTTGTTTCTTTTTATTTTACTTTTGTTTATTATTTTATTATATTAACTTAATAAATATTATTATTTCTTAAATAATAAGTAAATAAATAAATATATTACAATTGTATGTATATAATTTATTACACTTGTTGTAGAGGCCCAAATTTTACCGTGCCCATTTTACAACTTTTAACCCAAACGAAACAGACCCAAACCCATACATGGCCCAAATCAAAACCCCATCCCAAAAAAAACATAACATTTTCAGGAACCCTAGGGTTCCCCTCCCTTACGTGCGCCGCTCCTCCCATGTCAGCCCCCGTCCCATCGCCCGTACGACCAGCTACTCTGACACCTGCAAAACCAAAACAACAAGCAAAACAAAAGCAAAGACAACGTCATCAGTAGCAAACAAAAAACAAAATAGTAATAATATATTTTGTAATCGGCTATAAAGCCGAAAAGAAAACCAATGTAAAAAGGAGGGGATTTTTTTGGAGAGGAATAAAAAACAGAAAACAAAGCTTCAAAGGTTTTTACTTTTGTTTCAAGTTCTTGTTTATTTTGATTTTTTTATTGTTATCTTCATTTTTATTTTATTTATATATGTATATACGAAAATAATAAATAATAAAAAGAAGAAAAGGGCTCACCGGAGACCACCGTGACTACGTCGTTGGAGAGCCCTCATATCCATTGTTGTAATTGGTCCCCGGAAGGGGTCAAGAGTCCTCCCTTTTCGTCTTTTCGGGCTGAGGAAACACGACTTTCGGGCGCGTTAAACAGGGGTTAAAAGACTCCCACTTTCGCATGACCTCAACCAACGTCTACGGTGGTGTCACGACGATGGTTGCGATGATGGGTTAAGAAACCCTAGTAGAGAAGAGAAATGGAGGGGGAAGGGCTGTTGTCTGCTTCTGAAAAAGAAAGAAAATGAAGGATTTTTTGTAAAAAATTGGGCTTAAGTATAACCCTAGAAACGACGTTGTTTTTGGGTGGGGGTCCAGGTGCCAAAATGGCACCGTTTTGGACCGCTCGTGTGCGACCAGACCCGCCTTCTATAGGATCCGCGTGTTTACCTTTTAATGGGGTTTTTGCACGTCAAGTCCCCCCGCATTTACTGGTCTCCCAAATCCAGTTTCCTTTTATTTTAATTTGTGCCTCATAGTTTATTCCAATATTAATTTAGTCCATGTTTAAGCATTGTGTCTTTGAGATTCGGTATATTTTCATTTTTAGTCCCTGTTCTTTGGGGAGCATTTAGTTATGGTTCTAAATTCTATTTTAATAATTGGATTTATTTTTAAATTAATCTCTTAATCTTGTTTTTGTTTCGATTAAGTTCTTTCTAGTTTATGTGATTCTTTTTTTAATTCGTTTATCACTCGTTTTTATGTTAATGTGCTATTTTGTTAATTTTTTTACATTAGATTAGTTTATTATTTACATATAATTTTCAGTTGTATTGTTCTTAAAAATTGTTTTACCTTTTTAATTTGTCTATTTTAAAATCCTCATTTATATATACATATGTATATACATATTTGTTGTTTTAGAGATTTACTTATTATTTAATTTAATGTTATTATACATACTTATATTAAATTATGTTTACTCTAAGTACGCATTATTGATTTCGTATCATTATTATTTTTAAAAAAATTATGATATATATTTATATGTATATTTTCTTTTAAATTCATTTATTTATAAGTTGTCTCCATTAAGGATTTTATTTAAAATGGTATATTTTATTTACTTTAAATACTTTCGTATATTAGTATCTTTATATATATTATCTGCACATATCATTAATTAAATTAATTTGTTTTATTTGAAATTATGTTGTATAAATTATTTATTTCAGATTTCTTTTCACATAACATATATTTTAATAATCATTCACATTCTATTAGTTTCGTATACACATGAGTTATTTCAAATTCATCAATTCATCAATTCATGTATTATGTATATTATATGTTCCTCGATTCATCATTATTTTAAAATTGTCTTATATCACATTGGCTTCTAATTTCTATTTTGTTTTATACATTTTGCGTTGATTGTTTTATATTATATTATTGTTGCATATTGTTTATTCATTTTTTGTTTTGTTAGTTGGCTAAATAAAGTTATATTATATTCATGCACCAAGTATTGTATGTGTGCACATTATTCCATGTTTTTATTTTTATTTTTAGTCCACAAATGTTGCATCGTAGTTTTCAACTTTTTTAAAAGCAATCGTTCCATTTTATTCCAAGTAAAAATAAAAGCTTTTTGAGCTAGTTTATAATGGTTTATATAAAGTTTTTCAAATAAGGCAATGTTCGATATTTTGGAAATTCAAAGAAATCGTGCCCTACCGTGCTAGGTTTCGATTCTTCGTTAGACTAAACCATGGGACATCCTTTTCTAATTTTCAACGTGCAAACCTCCAGGGATCAAAATCAATCGTATTTCCAAAGGTATGAAGAATCGTGTCCAATCGTGTTGGATATGATGTTATATACCTTCGAAACAAGAGAATTTTGACAACCAACTTGAACCACACAAATGTTTTAAAAAAAAGAACCATATTTCAAAATATTTTAAAATCTTAGACATTAAGACATTAATTAACCAATTTGGTACCAATTTTGGGCGTTACGAGGGTGTTAATCCTTCCTCATATATAACCGACTCTCGAACCCATTTTCTCGATTTTTGTAGACCAAAATCATTGTTTTAGTAAAACAAAACGTTTTAAAACAATTAAATTATGAGGTTGTCCGATCACACCTAATAAAAGATCGGTGGTGACTCCCGTTCTCATTTTTATTTTCAAAACCAAAGTCGATCCCCATTTCTCAAAAAAATGGTTTCGACAGCTTTGCGACTCCACTAGGGACTGAACAAGAGAGTCAAGCCATAAAACTGATTAATTTCTGTCCTTTTGTCTAAAATTGAAAATTTGATTTGATTATTTGTTGCATTCGTTTGCATGATTGTTGTTCGAGTTTTGTAATGTACCATTGCATTGCATTGCATGACCGGTATGGTCACACCCTCTAAGTGGGAGTGAGAAACTACGCCTTCGTGAGGTTTTCATCTCCGCATGGGCTAGTGGATTACTTTCGGGATACATCCGTACTTATGGTTTCGTGAGATTTTCATCTCCACATGGTCATAGGGAAATGTATTCCCTTGAACTGAACTCAATCCATATGAGCCTATAATGGGTAAGGATTGAGGAATCTGCCGGTTCAGGTACCCTCTCCCTAGAACCGAGCCACATATAGTGAACCTTGAGAGTCCACCTTAGGTAGGACCTTGTTGAAATTTAGTGGTCACCCGAATAGGTATTTTATTTGTTATTTATTTCTATACTAACGTGTTTTGTTTTTGTTTGTTTATGATTGCATTGCATTATATCATCATAGAAAGGAGGTGTTGATTCATATTTGATTGCTAAATAGAACAGTTTGTCATAAGAAAACGAATTGCTTGATAAAGTGGACTACAATATGGTTGTCTGAATATGGTCCAAGTAAACACGACAGAAGAAGGCTGATAGTTCACGGAGGAAAACAAGACTTTACCTAAGGATTCAAGCTAATAAAGATTATTCAAGAGCTGTTGCATCCAGACTTTCTTAAAGGAGCTAATCAACACTTCGAGGATAATAAGTCGTGGCCTAGATCAAGCAAAAGGAAGCTAGTAGAGGCATTTATTGGAAGCATGCGAGATTTGACTTTCACGAAGAAAAGGGATCAGTGTCTTCGCCTAGAATATGAAAGCAAGGCCATATACGTAATCTGTTTTATGTAAAAGAATTTATTTTTTAGAAAAGTTGTTCTAAGGGAATTGAATCAAAATCAACATCTTTCTTTCCTTTGCATTCATCCCATGCATTTGCATTGCATTACATCATTTGCATTAGATTTTCCCAAAAGGACCCTAATTAGGTAAAATTATTTCAGAACCGACAAAAGATATGGACCAAAGATTGGAAAAACTTGAACAGTTTCAAAAAGAGATGCAGGACCAGTTACAAATGCAAATGCAAGAGCAACTAGCAAAGATCTAGCAAGATATGAGAGACCAAATGCTAGAGTCTCAAAGGAATATGATGAATCAGTTGTCTCAATTACTGACTAAGGGACTAGGAAAAGAAAAAAACTCTATGATCAATGTTGGGGAGGACAATGAGGAGCCTTTGTACCCTCCAGGTTTCGCCCTGATAAACGATCAGACATGTCCACAAGATGTACCTATTGCTATCAAATCCCAACAACATCAGGCCGGTACCTCGGCACCTGTAAACTACCCTACGAGCTCAGGTTCCAATCCAAGGAACACTCCAACCAATCATGTCCTGAGCTAGACGAAATGACAGGAATAGAAAAAGTAAGGATTGAACTGCCAAGACATCTCGAAGATCGATACAAGTGGTTAGAGGAAAAACTTAGAGCAATGGAGAATGCTGATTACCATTGTGGGGTTGACGCCAAAGATCTCAGCTTGGTTCCAGATTTAGTACTCCCGCCAAAATTCAAGACTCCATAATTTGAAAAGTATAATGGGATTAGTTGTCCTGAAGTTCACATCACGATGTTCTGCTGAAAAATGACAGGTTACGTTGATAACAATCAACTGTTAATTCATTGCTTCCAAGATAGTCTGATTGGGTCAACTGCCAAATGGTACAACCAACTGAGCCGTGCCAAAATTCATTCATGGAAAGACTTAGTACAGGCTTTCATGAAACAATATGGCCACGTGATAGACATGGTGCCTGACAGAATTACACTGCAGAATATGCAAAAGAGGCGAAGTGAGAACTTTAGGCAATATGCCCAAAGATAGGGAGAGGTAGCGACACAAGTCCAGCCACCTCTTCTGGAGAAAGAAACTACGATGCTTTTCGTAAACTACGATGCTTTTCGTCAACACTCTGAAAACCCCGTTCATTACCTATATGTTGGGAAGTGCTACCATGAGCTTCTCAGATATAGTAATGTCCGGCGAGATGATTGAAAACGTGATTAGGAGCGGGAAGATAGACGCAGGAGAAAGTGCCCAAAGGTCAACCCCAAAGAGAAATGAAAATGAAGTGAATAATATGAGCAAAGGGTATCCCAAATTAGTCAACACAGGCCAGCCAAGGACTGTTACCACTAACCATCAAGGCTCTTCAAGGCAGGAATCCAACTCGAGTCCAAATACAGAAAAGCTCTGGTTTACACTCATCCCGATGTCATATAAGGAGTTGTATCAGAATCTTTTTTATGTGCATGTGGTGTCTCCGTTCTACTGGAACCAATGCAACCTCCGTTCCTAAAATGGTATAATGAGAATGCTCAATGTGAGTACCACGCAAGAATAACGAGACACTTAATCGAAAACTGCACTACATTTAAAAAGTTGGTCGAAAGGTTCATTGAAATGAGAGTTATAAAGTTTGACAATTCCTCAGAACCAAATCGCTCTGACAATGCAGTAAATGCAATTTGAAAGTGGGGGCAAAAGAGTTGCAATGCCTTGAACAAGTCAAAAGCCTAGAAGGAATATCAAGGAATCTAAATGACATATCCAAAGAGGGAACCGGGGAATAAAAGTTTCCATACCCTTGCGTACTTGGGAGTGTTTTGAAACAATGGGACTGTGGAAGAGATCTCTTTATTTTTAGAGCTAATCTAGAGTAATATTCAAAACATGCTTGTTGCTTTAAGCCTAGAAGCAATAAGAATCATTTGGTGAAATAGGCTTGTGTTCTAAGTCTTTATTTCAATAAAATACATCTTTTTGAGCAAATATTCTTTGATTTCATTTCATACGGTACAAATAATTGTTCTTAGATTCTTTTGTTCTTTGGACTTTCTTTCAAATATTCATTTTTTCTTCATTCATGATCATACCGTACAAATAATCATCCTTAGAATCATTTATTCTTTGGCATCTGCCTTCAATAGGTCCCCAAATATCAACGACATGAGCAACGTTGCTACTGACCCAGAATCTCCTTTTAAGCGAGATATGTGTTTTGAGGGACCTCAGGACTTAGAAGATGATAGAGATTGTAACATATCTCCTGATGTGTTAAGGATGGTAGAGTAAGATGAAAACAGGTCCTACTTTACAAAAAGTCAATGGACAATAAGCCTAGGACAAGAGAAAGAGGCAAACATCGGAGTCTGCATCACCACAAAGACAAAGCAAGACATCATTGAGTCATTCCAAGAAGTAAAAGATGTTTTCACATGATTGCATTAAGATATGCTTGGGTTACTAAGACGTGAGGACGTTACAAGGTATTTGAACATCATATGCTAATGGTTTTATGATGGCCAGGCTAATCATGAGATTTGGATTCTGCTGGTCCACCATGGAAGGGGATTGTAGCAGTCAAGCTATGAATGCCAAACGGAGGAAGACAAGACTTTTATGCTTCCTCAATTTCTTCACAAATTTTCTATATGTGGGGCATGTGGGGCTGATCTCGTCGAAAGCTTCTAACTGATACTGATTTATCTTTGAGATTGTTGATTACTCCGCGAAAGGGGTGAAAGTTGTTTCATGTGCCAATGTCACTAAGTCGACAGTCATCAAATTCCAAAAAAAGGAAAATGCCAGAAAAGATCATATCTAACACAACTGCAATATCAAAAGTTTGCAGTCTGTTCAAAGATTAAGCGCTATATTGCAGTGCGGCAAAAAAAAGGAAAAAAAATATTGTGGGGAAGATGACCGAGACTTGTAAAGATTGGCATAAGAAGTCACCATTTACCCTTTATGCTCATCGAACGTTGGCCAAGACCTTCACCGAGGCAGCATATTTCATTAGTCTATGGGATAAAACGGTTTTAAAGAAGAGATTCCTTGTCTCTGAGTCTTGTTAGAGCTGAAGTTGGATAAGGAAAAATAGATCCAATCCCGATATGATCAGTTGAATTTGAAGAAAGGAGGTTGAAAGTCATCTGTCATGGTCCAATGAATGATGAGAGCTTACGATAAAGAGGTTCGCACTAGAGAATTCCATGAGGGAAACTTGATGTTGAAAAAGATCTTTTCAATATAAAAAGACTTAAGAGGAAAGTGGACGCCAAGCTGGGAAGGACTTTATGTAATGGAAAAGGCCTGTTCTAGAAGAGCATTTCGAAATGGATGGTAAAAAAAAGCAGAAAAGAAAAAAAAAAGGGAGAGGCCAAGGTGAAAACCCGCAAAGGGCGCCTTGAGACCAAAGAGGATTTGAGTTGAAAACCCAAAAAGGGCGGCTTAAATTTTGATCAAAGTGGGGCATACAGCAGTCTTGCTATGCCTGAATTAACAATAAAGGAATATGCTACGTCTTGGGGCATCGACAAAGTACTTCGGATCCCTTAAACACATATTGAGCTCAGAAAGGTCATCAAGAAGTTGGTACAAAGAAGCTCAAGCTGCGATATCTGGGGCACCTAGTTTCCATTTTTCCCATTTTGAGTTTATTTTCTTTGATTACCTTATTCTTTTCAAGATATGTCCCAATAAACTTACTTCTTATTGCATTGCTATCTTTGATAAACTTATTTATGTTGAGTTAATTGTCTTCTTATTGCATTTGCAATCTTTGATTAATTTATTTATTTTAAGCTACGGCCCTAATCAATTTCCTTATTGTCCATTGTTTTGATCCTTTTCAAGCATTTTGCATTGAAATAACGATTAATGGATTAGTAATACCTTCGCAAAAGGGGTTCTGCATTTTACTCTGGAAAATTTTAAATAGTATAGGAACCTGAAACAGGACCATTTTTTAAAAACTCACCGAGCCTAAGGTTTGGAAATATTTGAGGCATAGGAGTCTAAATTGTGGCTATCTCCCTAGATTATTTGTTAAATATATCAGTTGCATAAAAAAATGTATTGTGTCAGTGGCGCTACCTCGCCAATAGCAAGCAATGTCAACCCAAGTGCAATGAGATTATTCTCAAAAAAGAGAAAATGGTATTTTGTATTTATGCAGATATCAGGCATACATCTGTTTATTACACCTAGGGAATGGTGTAACAGATCAAATTGATTGAAGATGATGCAAATCATATACCTCTGAGTGGCAGCAGGATAGATAGAAGAAATCAAATTATCATTCTTCTGAAGTTGCAGTGGGGAGTACAAACTTTATGTTCCAGAAGGTATAGTAGAAGAGATTGTGAAACTACAGTGGGGGCAAGCCGTTTGAGCAAAATAAGTTGTTTCTGTGGGTTTTCGTTGGAAATGCTAGTCGAGCAAGAAGGTAGCATAATACGACAGTGATAAAACTCTGATGAATAACGAATAATGACACTTTAAGATTTTAAAAAGGAATCATTCTCATGACATTTCTACACTCATATAATAACACATCTAGTTAGGAGCATTCGATTCATTTCGATCATAACATCCTAATTATTTGACATAAGCATCACATCTAGTTAGGAGCATTTGATTCATTTCAATCATAGCATCCTAATTATTTGGCATAAGCATTGATACATGAAACTGATTTCAAAGATCATGTTCCTCAGAGAATAGTGCAGTGGACTCGGTGAACTCACAAGCCCTATCTTCCTAAGTTGTAGTGGAGTACGCTACATATTGTAGATCTTGTCTCTCTGAAGTTGCAGTGGAGTAGATCGAAGACGGCAAATCTTGTCTCCCTGAAGTTGCAGTGGAGCAGATTTAAGCCACCATCCTATCTCCCTAAGTTGTAGTGGAGTAGGTTAAAAGATTGTAGATCTTGTCTCCCCGAAGTTGCAGTGGAGCAAATCAAAGACGGTGAATCTTGTCTCCTTGAAGTTACAGTAGAGCAGATTTAAGCCACCATCTTATCTCTCTAAAGTTGTAGTGGAGTAGATTGAAGCCACAAATCTTATCCCCCTGAAGTTACAGTAGGGCAGGTCGAAATTACAAGTCTTATCTCCCTAAAGTTGCAGTGGAGCAGCCTGAAGATAGCAAATCTTATCTCTCTGAAGTTGCAGTAGAGTAGATTAAAGCTACAAATCCTATACCTCTGAAGTTGCAGTAGGTCGGATCAAATCTACCATGTTGGATCTTATCTCCCTGAAGTTGTAGTGGAGTAGATTGAAGCCACAAACCTTACCCCCCTGAAGTTGTATTGGGGCAGGTCGAAATTACAAGTCTTATCTCTCTGAAGTTACAGTAAAGCGGCCTGAAGATATCAAATCTTATTTCCCTGAAGTTGCAGTGGAGCAGATTGAAGCTATAAATTATAGATCTTATCTCTCTGAAGTTGCAGTAGAGCAGATCATAGCAAACCTTGTCTTCCTAAAGTAGCAATGGAGCAGGTTGAAGTTAAAGTCTTATATCCCTAAAGTTGTAGTGGAACAGATTGAAGATAGTGGATCTTATCTCCCTAAAGGTGCAATGGAATAGGTCAAAGCTACGAGTAACAAGTCCTATACCTCTGAAGTTGCAGTAGGTCGGATCAAATTTACCATATTGCAAATCTTATCTCACTGAAGTTGCAGTGGGTTAGAATAAGACTACTTGAAGAAGAAGAGCACCAAAGAAGTCGAGACTCGGTAGGTCTAGGCAAATTTGGCCCTCTAAAGGTCTTTGCTTCGTTCTTGTTACACGACAACGAGCAAAGAGGGGCAGCTGTAGAGGCCTAAATTTGATCGGGCCTATTTTACAACTTTTAACCCAAACGAAACAAACCCAAACCCATACATGGCCCAAATCAAAACCCCAGTCCAAAAAAACTTAACATTTTCGAGAACCCTAGAGTTCCCCTCCCTTACGTGCGCCGCTCCTCCCATGTCAGCCCCCGTCCCATCGCCCGTACGATCAGCTCCTCTGACACCTGCAAAACCAAAACAACAAGCAAAAAAAAAGCAGAGACAATAGAAACAGTAGCAAACAAAAAACAAAATAGTAATACTATATTTTGTAATTGGCTATAAAGCTGAAAAGAAAACCAATGTAAAAAGGGGGGATTTTTTTGGAGAAGAATAAAAAACAGAAAACAAAGCTTCAAAGGTTTTTACTTTTGTTTCAAGTTCTTGTTTATTTTGATTTTTTATTGTTATTTTCATTTTTAATTTATTTATATGTGTATATACGAAAATAATAAATAATAAAAAGAAGAAAAGGGCTCACCGGAGACCACCGTGACTGCGTCGTTGGAGAGCCCTCCTCCGTTGTCGCAATTGGTCCCCGAAAGAGGTCAAGAGTCCTCCCTTTTCATCTTTTCAGGCTGAGGAAACACGGCCTTCGGGCGCTTTAAACAGGGGTTAAAAGACTCCCACTTTCGTATGACCTCAACCACCGTCTACGGTGGCGTCACGACGACGGCTGCGATGATGGGTTAAGAAACCCTAACAGAGAAAAGAAATGGAGGGGGAGGGGCTGATGTCTGCTTCTGAAAAAGAAAGAATATGAAGGATTTTTTGTAAAAAATTGGGCTTAAGTATAACCCTAGAAACGACGTCGTTTTTGGTGGGGGTCTAGGTGCCAAAACGGTACCGTTTTGGACCGCCCGTGTGCGACCCGACCCGCCTTCTATAGGATCCGCGTGTTTACCTTTTAATGAGGTATTTGTGCGTCAAGTCCCCTCGCATTTACTGGTCTCCCAAATCCAGTTTCCTTTTATTTTAATTTGTGCCTCATAGTTTATTCCAATATTAATTTAGTCCATGTTTAAGCATTGTGTCTTTGAGATTCGGTATATTTTCATTTTTAGTCCTGTTCTTTGGGGCGCATTTAGTTATGGGTTCTAAATTCTGTTTTAATAATTGGATTTATTTTTAAATTAATCTCTTAATCTTGTTTTTTTCGATTAAGTTCTTTCTAGTTTATGTGATTCTTTTATTTTTTAATTCGTTTATCACTCGTTTTTATGTTAATGTGCTATTTTGTTAATTTTTTTACATTAGATTAGTTTATTATTTACATATAATTTTCAGTTGTATTGTTCTTAAAAACTGTTTTACCTTTTTAATTTGTCTATTTTAAAATCCTCATTTATATATACATATGTATATATATATTTGTTGTTTTAGAGATTTACATGTTATTTAATTTAATGTTATTATACATACTTATATTAAATTGTGTTTACTCTAAGTACGCATTATTGATTTCGTATCATTATTATTTTTAAAAATTTATGATATATATTTATATGTATATTTTCTTTTAAATTCATTAATTTATAAGTTGTCTCCATTAAGGATTTTATTTAAAATGGTATATTTTATTTACTTTAAATACTTTCGTATATTAGTATCTTTATATATATTATCTGTACATATCATTAATTAAATTAATTTGTTTTATTTGAAATTATGTTATATAAATTATTTATTTCAGATTTCTTTTCACATAACATATATTTTAATAATTGTAGCACCTCAAACCCGGCCCAGAAGTTATGGCCGGATCCGGCATGCCACATCAAAAATGTAAAAAAAAATTTCCATTCTAAGTCCATAAAATCGTACTTGATGTTCAAAAGATTAATTCATTAAAGGTTAAAGTGAATGGAAGCTGTGCACCAGGTAGGAAACCGGAAAAGAGGTGGTGAGTCCATCAGACTGCTTAAGTACCAAGCTCCCTTCGGATCCAATCCTAGACATGCATACCGCCATTGCCACACCTTAACGTCATGGATATTTCTAGGAAACCGATTTGATTAAGTCATTTTTAGGAAAAGTGATTAATTTTGGAAAATACTTTCATTGCGGAAGCTTTGCTTGTTGTCGTGTTATTTTGAAATCAATTGTTGTTTTTGAAAACGCGCCCTAAAGGTATCCAATTTCAACAGTTAAAATAAGCATTACCTATCTTAGTAATACATATTAAAACCATCAAAA
The DNA here is from genome assembly GCF_007990345.1 of Gossypium hirsutum. Lineage (NCBI taxonomy): Eukaryota > Viridiplantae > Streptophyta > Magnoliopsida > Malvales > Malvaceae > Gossypium > Gossypium hirsutum. The sequence goes on along the minus strand of NC_053435.1, from coordinate 88,439,032 downwards.
ATAATTAAGCGGCCTTATTACATTTAAAAGCCCAAAAACTTCAAACGTAAATAAAAGGATGTCCAGTTCACCAGAAGAAAATCAAACTTTCAAAACGGGTGGCCACTCCGAATTCCCTCACAGCTCCAAGCCCACTATGGTTGAGGATTTCCTGCGTGGATGAAAATAAAAGGGGTGAGTTTGGGGAAACTCAGTATGTAAGGAAAACCCATTCAAAGCCCAAGTCAGCTCAAGCCCATTGGGCCTAAGCCCATTCAGGTAACAGTGGTACTGGGCCAGAGCCCTTTTCAGATTACAATAAACTGGGCCTTAGCCCCTTATTCAGATAACAGTATGGCCCATAGGCCCATTTGGAAATACATGCAACATCAATAACATATGCAAGCCCATTTGGGGAGACTACTCAACCCACCAACCACTACACTCCACCCGTACCAGCCATACACTCCATGTGGGGAATAGCTCAACCCACCCAGCCCAACACTCCACAGTTGCAGCCTTGCTGCTCAGTTAACAGTAAATTGAGGCAAAGCCTCCAGTATGTGGACAAGCCACTTTCAGTACTTCCTCCGTCAATATCCCAATCCCATGCATCAGATAATAACAACATGGCATGCAGTAAATAACAACAGTCAAACATGCATTTAGGTCAATTTAACCCTAGGGGTATTTCGGTAATTTATCTACTAGGGGTAAAACTATAAATTTTCCACTTTTTAAAGGTATTTCAGTAATTTATCTATTTTAGGGTTTTTCATGCATATTCCTACTTTTCACGTACTAACAGAATCACTACCGAGGGTTCTTACCGAATTGGGCCCGTTGGCCCATCATTCCAATTTTGGCCCATTAAGCCCAAAAATATCGAGGGCACAGAAATCATGCACTTTGCAGTCCAAACATTGCAGCTTACCAAAAACATTAATCGATTTACCTCACGAGCATTCGCACACTCGCAAATCTACAAAATACCGGTTTTCGGTATTTCGGCTTTTCGACTTTTGCCGATCTAGACTAAGAAAGAGGGTGTTAGTTACACACCTGTTTGCAACGATATGCTGACGAGATCCACACACGAACTGCCTACAATTGGATTACTAACACGTTAATCTAACTATTCAAATACGAACTACGTATTAACCCCTTACAATATTCGGCCAACCACACCTACAGATCATAGTAAGCTTATAAGAAAACAATAAGCAACTCATTAACAAATTTTTGTTAATGTTTACCACATAATCATAATTTCACTGCAAGCTGTCTTCCTGAGCAACAGTCACTAAATCATTTATAACTGGAGCTACGAAACTCCAAATCAAGTTCTGTTAATTTTCCTTGAAAATAGACTCATATATCTTCTATCCATAAAATTTTCAGAATTTTTGGTTTAGCCAGTCAATACCAGATTTTTCTCAAAGTTTCCCATGTTTCATTGTTTGACTAATCTGACCACTCTTTATTACGAATCAAATTTCTCATTGTACAGAATTCAAAATATGTTCTTGTTTATTTCATTAGAAACTAGACTCAATAATATTTAATTACATAATTTATTCAGCTTCTAATTCATCTCCCACAATTTATGGTGATTTTCCAAAGTCACATTACTGCTGCTGTCCCAAGCAGATTTATTACCAAATCACTCTTTCATACACCTATATTGCATGCATGTTATTTAAACATGTATATCACCAATCAATCATCACATATCTATGATTTTTACTTAAGCATAATCTCCATTTCATCATTTTAAAGCACAACATTTTAGCCGATTTTTCCCTTTAGCATCTAAGGCACATGCATGCTCATTTGTTTGGCTCAACTTCACATATCTTCCATTTTTCATCAAAAGAACATGAAACAACAACCATTTCCTTCATTTTAATTCATGACCAAATGCTCACAACACAACCAAAAATCAAAATATACTTCAAGAGTTAAGGTAGAATCAAGAAGAACTCATGAACCTCAAAATAGAAGCAAGGTACCAAGAACTTACCTTCAATTTTCCTCCTCCTAATGACCGAATACTCAAGAGCTTTCTCCTCTCCTTTCTCTTCTCTAACTTTCAGCTATGATGAACAAAGATGGACAAAACTTTGTTCTTTTCACCCCTTTTTCTTTTAATAAAACTTCATATTTCATCCATTTAATTCTTTAATACAAAAGACATGAAATTCTTATCATGAAACATTTACCTAACCCATTATCATGAAACATTTACCAAACCCATTACCATGGAACATTTACCTAACCTATTATCAATTTGTATCAATTTGTACCATAAATTATGGATATCAAGTGCACATTTTGTCTACAACAACATGATGGCTGGCCACTTCATGTAAAATGGGAGGTTTGTCATGCAAATCCTCCTATTTTGCACTCCTATTTATTTGGCCACTTCAATTTAGCCTATAACATTTTCAAACATTTTCACATAGGTCCTATTTTATAATTTCACTCCCTTTTTCTTATGGAACGAAAATTAACTAAAATTACCGGGTTCTATCTTAAGCTTGGGCCTTCTAGAGGCCCACTAACATAATTAAACCTATGCCAACATTCACAGGATTCCCGAAAATTGGGGCGTTACAATAATCATTCACATTCTATTAGTTTTGTATACACATGAGTTATTTCAAATTCATCAATTCATCAATTCATGTATTATGTATATTATATGTTCCTCGATTCATCATTATTTTAAAATTGTCTTATATCACATTGGCTTCTAATTTCTATTTTGTTTTATACATTTTGCGTTGATTGTTTTATATTATATTATTGTTGCATATTGTTTATTCATTTTTTGTATTACTATATCAATTGTTCTCTATCCATGCTTGAAAATTTAAAATTATTTTTCTTCGATTAATTATATTTAATTGTTTGTTTTGTTAGTTGGCTAAATAAAGTTATATTATATTCATGCACCAAGTATTGTATGTGTGCACATTATTCCATGTTTTTATTTTTATTTTTAGTCCACAAATGTTGCATCATAATTTTCAACTTTTTTAAAAGCAATCGTTCCATTTTATTCCAAGTAAAAATAAAAGCTTTTTGAGCTAGTTTATAATGGTTTATATAAAGTTTTTCAAATAAGGCAATGTTCGATATTTTGGAAATTCAAAGAAATCGTGCCCTACCGTGCTGAGTTTTGATTCTTCGTTAGACTAAATCATGGGACATCCTTTTCTAATTTTCAACGTGCAAACCTCCGGGGATCAAAATCAATCATATTTCCAAAGGTATGAAGAATCGTGTCCAATCACGCTGGATATGATGCTATATACCTTCGAAACAAGAGAATTTTGACAACCAACTTGAACCACACAAATGTTTTAAAAAAAAGAACCATATTTTAAAAAATTTGAAAATCTTAGACATTAAGACATTAATTAACCAATTTGGTACCAATTTTGGGCGTTACGAGGGTGCTAATCCTTCGTCATACGTAACCGACTCCCGAACCCGTTTTCTCGATTTTCGTAGACCAAAATCGTTGTTTTAGTAAAACAAAACGTTTTAAAACAATTAAATTATGAGGTGGTCCAATCACACCTAATAAAAGATCGGTGGTGACTCCCGTTCTCGTTTTCATTTTCAAAACCAAAGTCGATCCCCATTTCTCAAAAAAATGGTTTCGACACTTGTATTTTACTATCGCCTTACATTTGTCAATTTATTAATTTATTAATTAATGTAATAATATAATATTAATTAATTAAATAATAATAATAAATATAATAAATATCTATTTAATACACAAATACATATATTACAAATGTACACTTATAAATATTTTTACATTTGTATATTATCATGACCATTCATTTGTCTTTCTTTTATTTATTTATTATACAAAAATCTTATAATATAATTAATATAAATTATAATTTATTTTAATAACAAGTATAAATACTACAATTGTACACAATTTTTTTTGTACATTTGTACAATATCAATACCATACAATTGTCATACTTTCAATTTATTTACTAATAAAAATCTCCTAATATAATTATTTAATTAATAATTATCTTTTACTTAAATTTTCAAGTAAATAAATAAATATAATACAAATGCATATATTCACATTATTACAAATGTCTCCATCTAATTTGTTCATTACTCAAAAAATCTCACAATTTAATTATTTTATCTAATAAATATCTTTTACTAATTAAATAAAATATCACAAATATATATGTTTTTATTAATACTCTTGTATTAAATCACTACCATACATTTGTCTTTATTTAACTTATTTCATAATAATAATAATAATTATTATTATTATTTAATATTAAACCTTAATAATTTTTAATTAAATATTATGTAATATCTTCAATTCAATCAACTTATGCCGCCTCATATTTAAGAATTGGCTTAATTGCCATTTTGGCCCTTTATACTTTTTTTAATCTATAATTCAAATTTTACCCTTTATTCAATTTAGTCCTTTTTACTATTTTCTCCAAATTGAGCTAAATTCACTTAATTAAAGCCTAATTAAACACATTACTAGACTCACAATTATTTTTAATAATTATTTTTGAACTTATTTCACTAAGACGAAGGCCCTATAACTCATTTTTCCGGTGCCTGTGAATTTTGGGTCATTACACTTCAAGAATTTTCATGTAGATGTTATTTGTTACAATGTACCTTGGACAGTCAAGTTCTTCAAAGATTAACAAACTAATTAAAAAAATTTGAAAGTAACAAGAGAATATGTCTTTTCATAATTTATATCGGATCTTCGTGAAAAACTTATGTTGCATATCTTATAATTTTATTTAACTTATTTCTTTAACATACAAAAACCCAGTTATATTCAATATGTTTGGCATCTCACTACAAGAAAATAGACTTTTAGCAGCGTTTGAACAAAAAACGCAGCAAAAGTTATATATTAGTGGCGCTTTAAAGAAAACGCCGCTAAAAGTCAGAGATATAGTGGCGCTTGTTAAAAAAAGGCCGCAAATAATCAAGCATTAGTGGTGTTTTTCAGAAAACACCGCAACAGTGTTGAGAGGAACGATGACGTATGTTAATGAGCTATAGAGGCATTAGTGGCGTTTTACTTAAAATGCCACAATATATCAGAATTAAGGGCACTTCTTTAGAAACGCCGCAAAAGTCTTGAGATAAACTACGACGTAGCTATAGAGGCATTAGTGGCGTTTTACTAAAAATGCCACAATATATCAGAATTAACGGCACTTCTATAAAAATGCCGCAAAAGTGGCTATAGAGGCATTAGTAGCCTTTTTATTAAAACGCCGCAATATATCAGAATTAGCGGCGTTTGTTTCAAAGCGCAGCAAAATTGTTGAGGAAAACAGCGTCTTCTTTTGTTGAGCTATATAGAGGTATTAGTGACGTTTTATGTAAACGCCGCAAAAAAATTATGTTACTTTAAAATTTAAGGTTATGAATTTTAGGTTTAATGTCTACGGTTAATTTAGTGTTTTAGGGTTTATGATATAATGTTTATTATTTGGGGTATGGTTTATGTTTTAGAGTTTGAGTTTTAGGGTTTATTATTTTAGGGTTTAGGGTTTTAATATTAATGTTCATGGTTTTAGGGGTTAGACTATTAGGGATTAGGGGTTATGATTACTGATAAGAAATTAATTTATTTTAGGATTTTCGTAAGCATTAAGATTCTATTTTAATTACTTTTGTCCCTATATATTAGAACTTGTAATATATATTAAGATTCTATTTATGCCTTGTAAATCTAGATGTAGGGTTCAAGGAAAGGATACTATTAGAACTGAAGAACATTTGGATTTTACTGAGATTCATGCCATTTTGTACTATACCCATATTATTTAATATAAGAATATAAAATATATGTTTTGTACTACACTTACATTGACCACACGAATTCCCAAAAATATGTCTAAGATTATGGTTTAGGGTTAACGATTTTTAGAGTTTATAGTTTGGGCTTTATGGTGATCTAGGATTTATGGTTGGTTTAGGGGTTACAGTGTATATATGATTTTGGGGTTTAAAGTTTGGGGTTTAGGGTTTGTTGTTTGGTGTTTATGGTTTGGTGTTTATGGTTTAGTGTTTATGATTTTAGGTTTAGGGTTTCGAGTTTAGGCTATAATTTTAAATTTTAATTTAGAAGATAAATATAAAAAAGATAAATATATATAAATTATTATTTTAAAAGAATATTTATCAAAATGGGTTAAATCTCAAAAGCATACATGAAAAGTGGTTTAGTGCGCAATTGTGTACATGAACTGTATTTTGATCTAAATCTTGTAAAATATTAACGCAATTATTGATATAATTAACATCATTTTTTATTTAATTAATATATATATAATAATGCTTTTATATTTAAAAATATTTAATATAAACCATTTGATATATTAAAATATTAGATTTTAAAAAAATTGATAAACAAAGAAATGCATTAAAATGTATTAAAATTTGGACAAACGGCACCGTTTCAGTAAAAAAATTTAGTGGCACTTAGCCAAAATATGCCGCTAATTTGTTCTTATTCGACCAAAACGATGCAGTTTCAGTTTATAGTATTAAACATTTAGTGGCACTTCAAAAAAAAGCCGCAAAAACGCATTACCATTTGGCTTAAACGACAGCGTTTCAGAACAAGGTATAAAATTTTTAGTGTGCGCTTTCACAAACGCCGCAAATTTTCAATACCAATTTTCCCAGGGCGACGCCGTTTCGCGTCGGTGAATTAAGTTTTAGTGGAGTTTTTAGAAAACGCCGCAAAAGTTCAATAACCATTAGCCTTCTACGACTGTGTTTCAATTAAACTTTTAGTGGCGTTTGTAATATAAACGCCGCAAATTTGCTACCCCAAATCTATTTTAACGACGTCGTTTCATTACAAACAAATTAAACTTACACCTTTTCGTCTTGTTTGCCCCGATTCTGAAATCCCAATTTCCCTAAATTCAGAAGTTCCTAATTTCCCCAAATCGGCAAGTTTTCCCCCAAATCTCCCTGTGCATTACAACCCATCTCCTCCGTCGCCTTCTCCCCGTGTATCGCAAACCATCCCCTCCATCGCCTTCGCCTCGTGTATCGCAACCCATCTCCTCTATCGCCTTCGCCCTGTGCATCTGCTGCATAGCCGTCGAGTGTCCCCTCTGCTGCGTCATCGTCCTCTACCGCAACCAATCGGTAAGTATTTTCCATTGTAACTCCTCTGCTGCATATTTTGGGGCTGAGAAGTTTAATTTGACTGTGATAATAGTAGGCTGAGAAGTTTATCCTTTTTTTTTTCTGTTCCTTTGCATGATATACAGTTTGTTCACTAACAAAGTAAACAACCATGATTAACATAAAAGCATTAAATTTAAATCAGTTATGAAAATTGAATATAAATATTTCATTAAAAAAATTTATGAACACGAGAAACATAGCATAGAACTTTGTTTTATCTTTGGCATTCCATAGATCACTAACATTCTCCAAGTTCGTAAATTTTACAATTTGTGTATGCATGAAAGGGTGAATTTACAAATTTTTTTTAGAGCTAAAATTGTATTATAAAATTTTGAGATATCATATTTTAATTTATTGTTTTATCATTTTGAAAAGATTAAATAGAATGTTTTCATTGTGGGGTCAAAACGTAATTTTTTCTATATTAATTTATAATTTGATCATTTATAGAAGAGCTAGAATTGTAATTTTTCAATTTTTGGGGGACCAATACTCCTACTTACCCCTTTGTATCTGCCCTTATATGCACGTAAGGGTTAATCAAGCCAAGCCTGAGCTTAACTCGAAATTCGAATCTTGAATGAACATTTATTTTTAGGCCCAAGTTCGCTTAAATTAGCTCCATTAAATAATTAAGCTTAAGATTTATATTATATATTAAGGATAATAATATGATTTAAAAATATAAAAATTATGAAAAGTTTGATAAGAGTCTTGAACTATTCGAGTCAAGTATTTCTAAACTGATTTGACTCGATTGATAGCTCAAGCTCGGCTCGATAGTGTACAAATTTTTATTTTTGATAAGTGTTACTGAAGATTTGATATCCTTCAAATTTTTATTTTTGAGCTTCAAAGAAAATGTACGAGTACCTTCTGTAATCATTGAAAAATAGAAGCCACACCACTGAACAACTATTGCTTGATGAAAACCCATGATTATTGAAAAGTTTTGCATGTAGTAAATTTGAACCTATGTCCGAATTTATAGGGAATTAGAGTAACTCTATTTGTTTAGAAGTATATTCCAACCATGAGAAGTATATTCGTACAAAAGTAGAACTATATTTCCAACGAGCAATGATAAAGAAAGGGGATTAGCTTATCTATTCTACATGACTGAATAGCCTGGGCCACCTCCTCCTTCTGGCACTGTCCACTCTATGTTTTGCTTTGGGTCTTTTATATCACATGCCTGTACATCATTCAAACCAACCATCTTAACTTTAGCGCAATAGCCACATACCAATTTAAATTCATTACTGATTCACTTATTCTGCTTTCACCAACTAGTTTTACTCCCATGCCGAGGCAAACTGACATGAAGTTTTACCGAGGAAATGTCATTGTCTTTCAATTTTCCATCACTTGATCTTGAACATTGACTGGATTACTCACATTATGCCTTATATCAATTTTCAATTTAGATGGTTGTAGTTTGAAGATGATCTATTTTGGTACAAATTAGTTGGATTTTGCTGACATTTAATTTTTAAACTTTTTCAGGGTCATTCTTCTGTATCTGTTTCTGAGACGCAAGTAAGTTTTTTACTTAATTACTTTTACATTTATGTTCTATGTATTGAATCTAATTTGATAAAGCAATGCATTCTAGGGAGCAATTGAAAAAATGATCAGCCATTCAGATTGATAATTTTTGTATCAATTTGTTAGCATCCTTATCAAGTATCAAATGCCTATCTGTTACTTCTTGTACACTGCAGGTTGGTTATATAATTCCTTCTTGTTTGGGTTATTCTGTCAAGATTTACTTAGAAACTGTTCAATTTTACAATATTAACTAATGTACTAAACTTCATGATACCGAGTACCTGTTACCAAATTAATAAATCATAGTATTTGAATTAATTTTGTACAAAAATATTTTTTAGACTGCTTTTAACCAAAACCTAATTTTTTCTACCCTATTTTTGTACTATGACGATTGTTAATAAATTTAATTATTACTATAATAATTATTTGAAGTAAAATATATGAAGTAAAATTATATTGTATACTAAATATGGTACATAAACTTTAATTCCTTGTGTTTTGACTTTTAGGATATAGTTCCATGTGTCTGTATTAGTGAATTAATGTTGTATGTATTTCAGTTACTGCTTCCTACTCCTCCTGCAACTATTGGTTCAACTGAAGCTGCCATTTAATCTTTGAATTAATATTTGGTACTGATATAGATAAAGTTTTTATATTTGCTTAAACTGAAATAAATTTGGTGCTACTCTTATAATCTTACATCTGTTCTAGGTATTATCGAGCACCTGAATTAATATTTGGTGCAACTAAATACACCACAGCCATTGACATCTATTCTAGGTACAGGTTTCGTTGCTAAATTTTTTTCCTTATTTCCATGCATTTTCACTTTAAATTACTTAACAAATATTACTTTTTTGACTCCAACCTCTGTTTGTTGGTGAGAGTGGAGTAGACCAGGTTGTTAAAATTATTAAGGTACGTTTTAGTTCAAAATTCTAATCAATAATAGTTTTATCATGATGATTTTGGAAAAATTAATATTTTAGGGTTGCGATTTTGTAAAGATTTAATTGCTTGTTCTGTTTGGAGCAGAACTATTTTGTTTCCAAATTAATTTTAAATTTTTGGCTTTTGAAAATATTTTTAAATTGGTTACACTATAATAAGTTTTTAATTTGATATGTTTTCTTTTTTAATTGAACTCGAATAATTTCACTCAATTTTATTTGATACGACTCAAATTTCATTTTGCTTAACTCCATAAAATTTTAAATTGAGTAAAATACTAAAACATAAAGACATATTTTAATTTTTTAAAATTACTTGTGAAAAAATATACCGTCAATATATCAAATATTAACCCTATTATGATTCAAATTTATCTTTTATTTTCTCAATTTTTCTCTGAGCACCACTCCAAATTCAATAGTTACTTTTTACGCCCTCTCAACAAGTGAAAATTATTTTAATGATAGCTATAGTGGTTATAAAATGAATCATACAAAAATCTTATTAAAAATATTTTCATCACAAAATTCAATCAAATCCTAAACAATTTATAAAAAAATAAAATATATGGAAATTTCAACATCATAAGTAGCCACCCCAGATTGACAAATTGAAAAAATTGGGATGACACTTAGCCCACGTTTAAGTGTAAAAACCAAAACATGAAAAGAATTTCCATGTTCCTTCTTGGATTTTGACCAACAAATTTTTTTCTCAAGACTTCCTTTTTACTTTCAACAATCTCTTTTAGTAAAATATCATTCTTCTTCCTTTTGGTGGTTTCTTCCATACTTTCAATTTGACTTTTCATTTAGTGTATTTAAAAATAAAGCTTTTTGAATTTGATGGGAATTCCAAAATTTTATTTAAATTTGACCATGTTGCTGTTTAGGAAATTATAAGTTTTTTTAAAGAAGGAAATTATGTATTAAATGTTTCTAATTCAAAAGTAATATATATTCAAAAGTAATATATTTTTTTCAAGTTCACCAGCAACTCGCATAATTTACATAATACATAACTTACATAATTTAAAGTTCAAATTTCATAACTTACATAATGCATAACTTACATAATACATGACTTACATAATTTAAAGATCAAATTTCATAACTTACATGATACATAACTTACATAATTTAAAGACCAAATTTCATAAGTTACATAATTTACATAACTTGCATAATAATTTAAAGTTCAAATTTCATAACTTACATAATTTAATCCATCAAATTTCATAAGTTACTTAATTTACATAACTTATATAATAATTTAAAGATCAAATTTCATAACTTACATAATACATAACTTACATAATACGTAACTTACATAATTTAAAGATCAAAATTCATAACTTACATAACTTACATAACTTAATTATACTTATAAATAAACAACTTATCCGTGTAATTTATTGTCAACTTTAGACTTCAAGAACAACGAAATGGGTAGGAGTTGGATGAATTTGTCAACGGTAAGCAACGGCTATCGAAATGGAGTTCAAACTTTTCTAAATTTTGCATTTCAAAATGCAAGCCAAGAGAATATGATTCTTTGCCCATGTAAGAAGTGTGGCAACATCAATTGGCATTTTCGTGAAGTTATCTACGAACATCTAATTGTTGATGGCTTTATTCAGGGGTATAAAAAATGGATTTTCTATGGAGAGTGTACATCTAGTGGAACTTCTTCAACGATTAATCCGACTTATCCTGATACTGCTTACCATTAGTATGTTAGACAAGATGACATGGAAGGTATGTTGCGGGATGCATTTAATATGCACAGTCATGCTGAGCAATCATTTCCACCTGACTTTATTGCATCCGATGATTGTAATATTGGTGGAAATGTTTTTTTCGAAACGGGAACAAGTGCATTTGATGAGGAGCCAAATGAAGAAGCGGCGAAGTTCTACGATTTACTTAACGAAATGAACGAAGAACTTTACTAGGGAACAAAATATTCAAAATTGTCCTTCTGTATTCATCTATTTCACTTAAAATGTTTGGGAGGGTGGACCGGAAACTCTTTTACAATGCTGCTAGAGTTTCTGAGAGAGATGTTTCCATTTGCAAAAATTCCCCAATCTTATCAAGATATGAAGAGACTAATAAAAGATTTGGGCCTTGGGTACGATAAATTTATAGTTGCCCAAATGACTACATGTTGTACTGGGGTGATCAGAAAAACCAACAGTCTTGTCAATATTTGCGGTAAGTCTCGTTGGATGAATAGTAATACAGAAGATGTGAATGTGGATGAAGGTGGGGCACAGTTAAGAAAGAAGCCAGTCAAGGTTTTGCGATATTTTCCCCTAATACCAAGGCTTCAAAGGCTTTTCATATCGTCAAAGACAGCCGAATCTATGAGGTGGCATAATGATCAATAGACCGATGATGGATTATTAAGACATCCTGCAGATTCTTTAGCTTGGAAATCATTTAACAGTAAATTTCCAAGCTTTGCAAGCGATCTTCGAAATGTGAGGCTTGGGCTAGTAACGGACGGCTTTAATCCTTTTAAAATCATGAGTACTTCATACAGCACTTGGCCTGTAGTGCTTGTTCCTTACAACTTACCTCCATGGATTTGCATGAAGCAATCTTTGTTTATTTTATCAATGATTATCCCTGGAGAGAAAGGTCTCGAAAATGATATTGACATTTATTTGCAGCAACTTATTGAAGAGTTAAAACAGTTATGGTCGGGTGTTGAGACATATGATGTATTGAGAAAGGAGAACTTTAATTTACGTGCAGCTTTGTTATGGATAATTTATGATTTCCTGGCTTATACTAATTTATCGGGTTGGAGTACTAAAGGACGTTATGTTTATCCTTGTTGTGCTGCGCAAACTTTTTTGAAGTGGTTGTACAATGGGAAGAAGTTCTCTTACATGGGCCATCGTCGGTGGTTAAATGGAAATCATAAATTTAGATTTCAGAGGACTCTATTTAACGGTACTGAGGAGTACAGAGGAGCTCCTGAGCAGACCATTAGATCTGAAATCTTGTTTATGTTAAAAGATATCAATTTTAGTTATGGGAAGATGAATCAACCACCTAACACGCAAACAAAGAGAAGATCGAGGGATGAATCTGATGATGAATTAGACGAAGTGGATGATCCTAATGAGGCAGACTTGTGGAAAAAAAGAGTACTTTTTTTGAGTTGCCTTATTGGGAGCACAACATTTTACGCCACAATCTTAATGTCATGCATATTGAGAAGAATGTCTGCGAGAACATAATTGAGACAATTTTGAATGTCGATAGAAAATCAAAAGACAATCCTCAGAGTCGACTTGATTTAGTTGACATGAGAATTCGGCGTGATCTTCATCCTCAAGTACTTCCAAATGGGAAATATCGATTGCCGCCTTCTATTTTTTCAATGTCAAAGAAAGAGAAAGAGGTGTTTTACATGGTGTTGAAGGATATAAAGGTCCCAGATGCGTATGCGTCAAATATGTCTCGATGTGTGAGTCTTAAAGATCGAAGATTATATTCATTAAAATCACATGATTACCACATCTTGATGCAAGATTTACTCCCAGTTGCTTTACGGTGCTGCATGTCAAAAAATGTGACGTCCTGTATAATTGAACTATCAAATATAATGAAAGTTATTTGTGGCAAAGTTTTGGATGTTGAAGAACTTGAGAAAGTACAGGATCGAGCCGCTTTGACTTTATGCAATTTGGAGAAGATCTTTCCACCTTCCTTCTTCACTATTATGGTGCACTTGGTAATCCATCTCCTTCACGAAGCAGTACTTGGTGGACCAATTTTTTATCGATGGATGTATCCTATAGAAAGGTGCTAATTTATTTGTCAAGTATTTATTCATTCACCTCTATACATTTAGTTACAACTTTTGATAAATATTGTATATCATGTTTAGGTTCCTAAGCAAATTGAAATCTTATTGTCGCAATAAGCCTTATCCAGAAGGATCAATTGCTGAAGGCTACTTGGCAGAGGAGTGCATAACCTTCTGCTCTAGATATTTAGAAGATGTTGAAATACGATTGAATAGACCAAATAGAAATACTGGGCTCAATGATCATAACTTGGCCGAAACTTATTTATTCCAATGTTATGGAGAACCAATCGGCAAAGCTGAAATTGCAAAATTAGATGATATATCATGGATACAAGCACATCGATATGTACTTTTTCACCACGATTCAGTTGAACCGTTACGCACGTAAGTTCTAAAATTTCCTCACATATTCGTCGTTTTGATTTGTTTATCTTCTAACCAATTAAACTTGTTTTTAACATAGTGAGTACAAACAAATTTTGAGATCTCGTGCACGCTTTCGAAGATTACAACATCAAGAGATTAATAAGTTATTCACCGAATCTTTTCATGAATGGTTAAGCCAAACGGTATGTAACTGAAGTTAATAAGTTACATATAATCGCGAAATTTAATTAATCAAATAAGAATGTTTTTACATAATACATTTATAATTACTCAATTTACTTTCGATTCAATAGGTTTGGAGTAGGAGGGACGTCAATAACGAAATTAAATGGCTTTCCCAAGGTCCGAGCAGAGTAATAAAAAGATATAGTGCCTTCCTCATCAATTGATACAGATTTTATACAAAATATCGCGAGAGAATGAGGAGAACTCAAAATTGTGGAATTGTTGTTAATTCTTCAATTACAAGTTATGCTAGTGCTAGGGACAGTAATCCGGTTGAGGGTAATGTGGAGTATTACGGACTTCTTACCGACATTATTGAATTGGATTATTATGGCAGATGGAAAGTTGTCTTATTTCGGTGTGATTGGGCTGATGTTAATACTGCTCGCAGAATTTAAAAAGATCAATTTGGTTTTACAATGGTTAATTTCTCTCGCTTGATTCACACTGGACAACAATTGATGGACGAGCCATATGTATTTTCTTCTCAAGTGAAACAAGTTTTTTATTCGAAAGATCCAACTGATGAGGGTTGGTATGTTGCACTCCAGAACACCCCTAGAGACTTGTTTGCCATGGGTAATGGAAGTAGAGATGACATCGTCGAAAGATCAGAAACATTACCTTTTCCAGAACAAAACTTAGATGAAAATATCCCTAGTACTAGTACACAACATCAATGGGTTCGACATGATGTGGATAAAGATATTTACGAATAATGATGTAGTAAGATTTTACGATTTTTTAATTATATGTAATATTATAATTTTAATCTTAGTAATGTTATATAATTTAACTATTTTATATATACTATTATTGTTATAATTTGTTACTAAAACTTCAACTATTTTATGTGTATTGCAAGAAAAATGCGTAGAAGAAGATTACGAGATTTAAGTATTGTCCAGAATACTCCAAATTCGGAAGAAGCAAATAGTGAACAGCAGACAGTTGTTGGATCTTCGAATGTGCTGAAGACACTTGACGAGCCTGTAGAATTTCAAAGTAATGTTAAGTTCATTTTACATGTATTGACTTTTATTATTGATTTATTTGTCAATTTTAATATAATAATATATCATTTTTCAGCTGAAAGTGGTGGGACGCGCAGAGGTCGAGGACGTACGCTGCTTAAAGATTTATACGACTTAAATCCTGTCGAGCGTGTCAAAGTAAGTAGAAACAGTCATGGTCAGCCTGTTGAATCTGAAGCTTGACTTTTAGTAGGCTATTTGGGCATTATATCACGAAATGCCAATAAGTTGCCCATCAACTACGAATCATGGCATCACATGCCTGATAGCAACAAAAATCAAGCTCTTGATAATATTAAGGTAACAAAACGTTAAAGTAATTTATAATACTTCGGTTTAACTTTCATTTATATTTACATTCTAAACTTGTGTTTTTTTAGGAGAGATTTGCTTTAGAGGTCTCCGATGACTATATCAAGAAGGCATTGGGTAAAAAATGGATAGACCATAAAAGCACTTTGAAAAAATTATATTTTAAGAAAGACATAAGCCTCGAGGAAAAATTGAGAAATGTTCCGCAGGGAATGTTGAGGTACCAATGGGAAGATGCGGTTAGATTCTGGAATTCAAAGAAAGGAGAGGTATTACGTATTTCCAAACTCTTATATATAGTATTTACTATATACGTAATAATAATTTCATTATGTAGGACCGTGAACGATTTGGAATAAGCAGCAGACAAAAACAAAAATTTACGCACACGGCAGGGTCGAGAAGTTTTGCTTCTGTAGCTGAGGCTAAGGTATTATGAATTGATTAATTCTGTCAAATATTAATGACTTTCTACTATTAAATAATATTTTTACTACTATATTATAGGAAATCTCGTCAGGTTAAAAAGTTGGACGCCTTCAGCTTTTTGAGATTACGCATAGGAAGAAAGATGGATCTCCTATGACATCCGAAGCTGGAGAAATTATGATATATTTACTTAATAAAATTTAATTTATTACAAATATTTATAATGTTTAATTATAATGGTTTAATTCGTCGTTAGTAGTTTTAAATAATGTTAAGTTATGTTGCATTCCTTTTTATTATATATTTTGTTTCTAACTCTTTGATTGATTTATTAGGAGAAACTAAAGGAGAAGAAGGCGGAGTACGAAGCGATTGCTTCGACTGATAGTTCTGTTAATCTTGAGAACATTGATAACAGAATTATCACTGAAGTTTTGGGTCTTGAAAGGTAAGGTCAGGTTCGATTTCAAGGATTTGGTGTTACCCTGACCCAATATTTTGGATCCGGCTCCCAGCAATACATGCCTTCCGAGAGTCAAGCTCAAGCTGAAGTTCAGAGGTTAAGGGACCAGATAGCTCAGATGCAAGCGAGCACAGTTGAGCAAATTGCCAAGGTTCAAAGAAAATATGAAGAACTCCAGCAACAACTTAGAGCGGAGGCAGCAGCGAGGGAGGCAGAAGCAGCAGCGATGGTAGCAGAGCAGAGCAAAAAGTACGATGAGCTCCAGCTACAGCTTTAGCAAATGATGCAGATGTTTCAGCAATCGCAAAAGCCGCCATCTTAGACATTAGTTTTCTCCTTGTAAGAATGTTTTTAACATTGTCACATTTATCATTATTGTAAGAATATTACTTAATTTATTAATTTACATCATAGATCTTTCGTTGAATTTGAAGTATCATTTAGATTTAATGTTTTTGATTGTATTTTTATGCTACATTTGCTGTTTTTGGTTGGATTTCATGCTATATTTGCTGTGTTTTGGTTGGATTTAATGCAGGAAGGGTTTGATATTGGTGAAAAATGTAGATTTTGAATCTTCCAAAATTAACGGCGTTTGTGAAAAAAGCGCTGCTAAAAGTCATGGCTTTTAGCGGCGCTTTTTCCACAAACGCCACTAAAAGCCATGACTTTTAGCGGCGTTTTTTTGTCAGATAAATGCCGCAAAATTTGGCGGCGGTTCCTATAGCTGCGTTTCTTGCGGTGCTTTTGAAAACGCCGCTACTAGTTTTTGCTTAAAAAAAACGCCGCTAAAAGTCTGTTTTCTTGTAGTGTCTTCAAGTATTTGATTTACTGGTCTAAATATTTTTAGTTCGGCTAGTGAATCTATCTCATCCTATATTCTTTGTTTCCATTTTGTTCAATTTATGTGTTGATATCTTTTTACAATCTAATCTATTAGGAGCAGTTATATATGCAAACACATCATGAATGATAATTTGGATGAGATCTCATATTTCTTCTAGTATTGGAACCACTTCTGGGGTTACTTATCAAGAAACATTAGGTTGTTGATTGTTTTTGACATGTTCTAAAGTGTCAACTTGAAAATTTTTCATTGCTACATTTTTCATTGCTACGTTTTAGGGACAAAGAATTATTTAGGAATATTTTACATCCGAAACTTGTGAGTTTGTGACCTAATTCTTGTTTGTAAAAATATCTAGTAATTGACTTACAAACGAATTATTGTTTAAAATTTGCGTTCAAACGTATGCCAATGTTGGTGTATTATGCTATTCATGTCTTACCTTTTTTTCTTCTCATGCAAGTATAAAAATCTTGCTATGAAATTCAATGTATCTAATGATGCACAAAGGATTAAAGCAACGTAAAATTTCAATAAAATGTTAAGAGTCTACGGGGTAGTAAAGATATATGAAGTTGTTGATCATAACCAACTTTAAAGGTAAAAACTTTGATGTATAAAGGATACACACTTATGTTATAGCATGTCCCTAAGCAAATGCAAGAAGTTATGATATTATAAGTATATATTTAGCAATAAATAATAAATGCTTGATAAATCATTCTACTAAAATGTTCAACATTGATTCCAATCCACGTATAATAATCATAAAAAGCCTTTTATTTTATCTACATGTGTTGATTTGATAGGATGGTATTGGAGAAAAAAATAGCAAAAGTGATATTATGAGTCGAAAGTAAACAAATATGTAACCATGGAAGCATAAATAAAAAAACTATAAAATACTGAAATATTGACCCACATATAGGGGTGGACATTCAATCGAATCGAGTGAAATTGTTCGAGTTAGATTAAAAAATTAAACATGTCAAATTAAAATTTTGTTATAGTATAACTAATTTCATGTTAGAGCACATAAATTTGAAATCATATATATTGGAAAACTTTTTCAAAACAAAATAAGAAAAAATTATTTTAGTATCATAAACTTGAATAATTTATTAACTTATATAAGTCCCAAAATTAACATTTTAGAAATTTTTAACTTCTTTATATATTCTTTATAATTTTTTTAAAATTTGTTATAGTTTTTTAAAAAATATAAATTTTAGAATTTTTATAAATATTTTGAATTTTAAATTTTTTTTTTGATTTTTTTGTAAGCTTTGTTGAGAGAAATCAATTTACTTAGTTTCAAAATTGACAAGGGCCAAAGGGCTATTTACACCAATATGTTATTGGAATTATTTGAATTCTTAATTCAACTCGAGTTGAACTCAAAACTCAAATTACTTATTTGAGTTGACTCGAAAAAAGAAAATAACTCAATTCGATTAACTCGGAATTCAAATTTTTTTCAATTTTTTTAATCGGCTCGAGTTTTGTTCACCATAACCCACATAAAGGATGAATCAAATTATAAATATGTCTGTATTCTTTGTTGTAAAACGAGAAATTCCAAAAATAACTTTAAAATAAAAATCCTAGTAATCAATTTACCTCAAGAACAGTAAGTGATAGATTATAAAAGTTGATGATGGAGCACTTTTTGGTGCGTGAAATTTAATTCAAGCATCATAATGTTTGTGAAATATAAGGTATATGAAAAACTCAGAAGTTTCACTAATATGAACTTGTAGAGTAGAGGTGATATAAAGATATTCCACGTCACTTTCATTTTTAGTAGATTTCTTCAAGATGTAGTAGAGCATAATGCATAATCAATATATAATTTTGTTTCATTTGGGAAAGTACATATGCAAAATCAGATACGGTATTCACATTAAGAAATATTTTCTATTGTGAAGAATTATGCAAGCAGTATGATGCCATCCTTCATAATATTAGTTGATCAAATCATGTAAAAAAAAATTTAAAATAATAAACATAAGATATACATGACATATAACAATATTTTATCTCTAATCAAATGAATAACTTTTTCATAATGCTGTATGGATAAAATTAAATTCAAGGAGATTAATATTATAAGAGAGTCAATAAATTTATTTTAGTATTTTAGTGATAACAAATTTGATGTTTTTAGAATGGATATGTTTGAGACCAATTGCTATTAGTATCGCAATTATTTTTGTTAGCATATTTACTTTTAAAAGTTGAAATATTACTACTTTGAGTGTAATCATATTTTTTATCATCATAATCTCATTCCCTACTTTAAAAAACTGTCACATGCGCTTCAAGAACTGGTGTTGAAACATTTAGATAAGATTAATGGTTTTTCATTAAAGTTATGAGCACATTTGAGGCGTGCAAAGACATATGTTTTTCTATTATATCCTTGTCAACAATTTTCTCATTCACATCATTCCAATTGAGAGATAATCATAAATAAAGTTCAATTATTCTTACATTTTTTAAATCTTGCAATTGAAAGTTTAAATTCATATCCAACTTTTTGAATAATATTCAACTTTTTGTGCTTGTATCTTTCCTTTTAACTGTAATAGCCCAAATTTAACCGGGCCTTAAAACCAAATGAAATAAATAAGTAAATAAATGATTGTTTATTTAACAGTCCATATAAAGTCCAGTTTACAAGAGCCCAAACACAGGCCCAAATACCTCAGACCCGTTATACCCAAACAGACCGGTTACATCCCAGCAGGCCTAAAAACTACCCAGCAAACCCAGACTTAAACTAGACCAGCCCAACTTAAACTAGACCCAAACAGACCCACCTAATACTAATAAACCCGAAGGCCCAAATAGCAGGGGCCCAAATGACTTTCAAATAGGGTTAGAAACCCTATCTCTCCTTCTCCTTAGCGCCGCAATGAAGTTCTGGAAGCTTCGAGCCATCCCAAGCGTCTCAACCCTTCGACGCATGCCGTTCCAGTAGCCCCATCAGCGCCGTGATTCTAGGATCCGTGATCGGTGCACTAATCAGAGGCCAAAGATTCCCTCGCTCGATTACCTGCAAGAAAAGGAAAGAAGCAAGAATCAGAATCGGGGTTTACTTTTCTAGATTTATTTGTAAAACAGTATAAATAGATGTAAAATACGATGTAAAAGGGGGACCAAATTTTTTGACAGAATAGAAAATATACTTACGTATATCCATTCAGAGAAATACAAACAGCTTCTAAAAAGGTGATTTAATTGTGTATTTTGTTCTTTATTTTTGGACGCATATATATGAATCATTTTAACAAAACTGTTGATGTTTAAAAAGGCAAAGAGATTACCTGAGTTTTGCTTGAGAGGATGAAGGTTTTTAACCTTCAGATCACCGCAAAACGGCGGCGCGTAAAGCGCGTGGGCAAATGCAGCCCGGTGGCCAGAGGCCAGAGCCGGGGACCTCTCTTTTCCCCTCTGCAGAGCATTTTAGGCCTTTTTTTAAAGACCAGTGTAAAAAATGATTTTTACGCTGTAAATTTGGCTTATATAGCCTCAATGAAACGACATCGTTTTTGCTTAATCTAATAAGCTCAAAACGGTGTCGTTCTAAAGCACAGGATCCGCGCGTTGACCCGTGACCCGGGGAGGATCCGCGTGTTTTTGGAGAATGGGTAAATTGCCCGATTGATCGTCCCGTGTTTTCTGAATTTTCAGTTTGATTTTATTTTATTTCTTAATTTAGCCCTGGTGTTCTGATTTAGTTTCAATTTGGTCTCATAAGTGATTTTTAAAACAATATCCAGAAAACAGTGTCGTTTAGGATTATGGCAAATTGCCCAGTGAGTCCTTTGTCGTTTTTAATTCTTGCAAATCAAGCCCAGAATTTTCACTATTTTGCTAATTAGCCTTATAATTTTATTTAAATTCAATTTTAGCCCCCTCTTTATTATTTTAAATTTTGTTATTTTTTATTTTAAAAAAACTATACATATATTATTATTAAAAATACTATTTATATATTTTTATAAAATTTTTATTTATCATATATTATTTTCCTATATATTTATTATATTTTATTATATAACATTTATTATATTTTTATTATATATTACTTATTATTATTTTTTATTATATGTTATGTATATCGTATATTATCCATTATATTATTTATGTTTTATATTATTCATTATATTATTTATAATTTTAAAATTTGTAAATTATTATTATTATATTTTTAACTCATATTATATACATATTTCATTATTATTTATTTATTTATTTATTATGTGTTATTTCATTTTAAACTGATATTTTTATATATTATATAATTATCTTACATACTTTTTTTATATATTATTTTTAAAAACCAATATATTTTTATTTTATATATAATTATTATTCTTTTGAAAATTTTTTGTTATTATATATTATATATTGTATATTAAATACTATTTTTAAAATTATTATTAAATATCATATTTTTATTTGTATTATAAGTATATTTCGTTAACAATTACTCACTTTATTTTATATTTTTTATATATACTAATTCTTTTATATATTTTTATATTGTATATATCATTTATGTATTAAATGTTATTTTATAATTATTATTTGATGTTATATTTTATGAATATGTACATTGATATTATATTACTATTTTTTTTATATTAAATTGTGTATCATGCATCATTTCTTGATTATTATTATGTATGTTTGTATGTTTTGCTTATTCATCTTCAATATATGCTATGTATATCTTTGTATATATGATGTCATGTAATTTTAAACTTGTATGTATCTAGTATATGATCTTTGTATTATTGCCATTGTATTGTTTAAATGCATGTTTTATTCACTTATTATTGCAATATTCTATTCCATAATGATAATGTGATTCCTCATGTATTAATTAAAAAACAAGATTCCAAAGTTTTCAAAATAAAAAGGCAATGCTTGGTGTTTGGAAGCTTCGAGAAAAGTAGTGCCCTAACTTATTAGGTTGCAATTTTTCTCGTTGAGTTCGAATAGTCAAGTACCCTTCTAAGTTTTTAAAATTTTCAAAATACGAGCAACTGTCTTGAAATTTCAAAGCGTTGTGTCCTAACTTACTGGATGTGGCGTTTTGTCGTTTCGAGATAAGGATTTTCAAAAAGGCTAACTTAGTGTCAAATATCTTAAAAATATTGCTTCTTAACTTATTGGGTGTAATATTTTGATTCATTTGATACAAGTGAACCCTAATTTTCAAAATTAAAATATTTTAAAGAGGATTGCATCTTAAAACTTTCAAATTTCCGACATTAAAGACACTTGATAATCAATTAGGTACCAATTTTTGGGCGTTACGAGGGTGCTAACCCTTCCTCATACGTAACCGACTCCCGAATCCGTTTTCTCGACTTTCTTAGACCAAAATTAAATGTTTTAAAACAAAATATTTTATAAGGTGATCCAATCACACCTAAAAAGATTGGTGGCGACTCCCGTTTTCGTTTTTCTTAAAGTCGATTCCCATTTTCCAAAACTCGATTTTAAAATGGTTTCGACATTAACTATTCCATGGGGATGATCGATATTTAAGGTTAAGGTATTCAATTTTCAATCTATGATAAAGAAAGAAAAATCATTACTTTTGTACAATCTTGCAAAGATGTTTGGTTTCCTTTTTTTGGGGAGGGGGTAAAAAATAGAGTAAATTAAACAAATTACAAAAACTAGACCATCCCCTCTAACAGGGAGATCTCAAACAAAAATAAGTTATTTGTTCTATGTTGGATCAATTTGACCGAACAATCAGCTTCTTGATTATCCTCTTTAGAAATGTGATGAATGTTCCACTGACTGAACCGGGATTATATTTGATAGATCCTCCTGATCAAGGCAAAATTGGACCCTACTAATGAAAACTCATATATAGCCATAACTGCCCCAAGACAATCAGATTGAATGAGCACCTTGTCATATCCCTGCTCAATAAGAAGACTTAGCCCGTCCAAAATACCTCACAATTCTGTATCAAAAACAGAATAATTTCCCATGATTGATAACATTAATACCATTCAAGTGCCCATGATTGATATTTTTTATCAGAAATCTTAAGAGGTAAATGAACTTAAACGTTATGAGATTTAGACATTATAAATATATTTATAAGTTCATAGAAATTTAGATATAAAGAATTAAAAATTTGAATACATCACATTAGAGAAAACTTAAGGGTTAGTAAATAGTTTGCCACTTGAACTTGTCCAAAAGTATCTAGTTGCTACTTGAATTTCCTTTTTTACCTAGCTGATACCTGAACTTGTATTCCATCACTTAAGTTGGTACCTCCATACTAACACCATTAGTTTGTGCTGACATAACATTGATAGCCAATCCTATAGTGACATGTGGCAACCTATCAGTATGACACGTGGTGGAAATAAATTAAAAAATTAAAAAATTAAAAATATTTTTAAAATATAAATTAATTTAAAAAAGTATAATTTTTTGGATAAGTTCAAGCACCAACTAGGTACTTTTTGGACAAGTGTAGGTACCAAGTAGGACTTTTGGACAAGTTCAAGTGGCAAACTACATGTTAACCCTTAAAAAGATAACACTGTTAATAAATTGGGGCAACATGTGTGATGGAATACAAGTTCATGTACCAACTATGTCCAAAACAATTTCACGTACCAATTAGGTACTTTTGGACAAGTTCAAGGGTAAGCTACATATTAACTCTAAATTTAAAGATATTTTGATTGCATATGATAGAGAAATTATAATTCTTACCTGAATATGATGAAAAGAAACTTAAAGGATTTTACTATATAATCAAAGACTAGATCATGTAGATAATGTGTTTTAAATAAAAAAGAAAATTAGAGAAAGATTAAAACAAAGATGTTAGTAATTCAAGTTCTTTGTGAACTAGTTATGCAACTAAACTTTCTTATTTGCTTCTTGAATATATGTATATATCAATGTCATTAATAGAAATGATCATTCATTTCATAATATAATATACGATATGAATACATGAATCTCATTGTAGGGAAATAACCCGTGCATGCAACGAACAAGTGAATAAAATAAAATTTAGAAGATCGAACATGCAAAATTTAATGTGGAAAACTTCTCAAATGAGGATAAAAAACCACGAGTAAAAGAAAATTTCAATATAATAAAAGGAGAGTACAAGAGATGGACAGAATTAAAAGAAAACCAGAAGCCCCACAGGAAAAATACCTTTAAAACAAATAATATAATTCTCTCAATCTAAATATTTCTATTGTTGTATCTAACCTAGAGTAACTCATTCCTATTTATAGGCTAAAATTTGTAGTACAAAATGACTAGAATATTTCTAGATTAATCACAGTTTACGTGGGAAACTAAAACAAAGTTTAACTGAGAGAAGAAAACTAAAAAACTTAAAGATCATGTCGGTATGTCGAGACATGGTCTTCGCATCGTCGAGACAAGATGTGCTTGCTCGTTGCGACGTCAACACGAAAATGCTAGACATAACTCCACAAATCTCCACATTTACTTGTATTTGACTAACTCCCTTGCCAAGCCCTGTTATAGGTCTACTTTGATCTTCATTGGATACTTACCAAGTCCAAGCAATGCTCGAACTTTGAAACTGGAAGATTCTTTGTCAACATGTCGGCCGAATTGTGTTCTATGCCAATTTTAAGAATTTGAACATCCATTTGAATGATAACCTCTCAAACAAAGTGGTAATGGATGTCTATGTGCTTTGATCTCTCATGATGCATTTGATCTTTGGTGAGATATATGACACTTTGACTATCACAATATACGTCAGTTTCTTCTTTTTCACTTACCAGTTGACAAAACATGTCTATTAACCAAATTGTTTCTTTTACTACTTTAGTAATTGTCATGTAATCTACTTCAATAGTCGACAAAGCCATTATAGCTTGAAGTGTAGCTTTCCAACTAATGACACAATTCTCAAAAGCAAATAGATAACCTATAAGAGACCTTCTGCAATCTAAGTCTCCTACATAATCAAAATCAACATATTTGATTAAGCCTTTCAAGCTTCTTTTAAACTCTAAGCACATGTTATAAGTAGCCCACAAATATTTAAAAATCCACTTAATTGCATGCCAATGTAACTTACCATGATTAGCTATGTATCGACTAGCAACACTAACAGCATGTGAAATATCAAGATGAGTGCATACCATTGCATACATTAAACTTTCAACTACGATTGAGTAATGTACTTTTGACATGTACCGCTCTTCTTCTTCGTTTTGGGGAGAATATAAATTTAACAATTTAAAATGTGCAGCTAAGGGAGTACTGCATCTCAAATCACTCAAGAATCTTCATGATATACCTTTGTTGCAATAAGAACAATTTCCCAAAACGTCTATCTCTTGAAATTTTCATCCCAAAATTTTCTTTACTGCACCTAAATCCTTCATCTCGGATTTAAAGTTAAGTATGGTTTTAAGATGATCAATTTCAGATAAATTCTTAGACGCAATCAAAATATCATCAACATAAAATAGCAAATATATAAAAGAATCATCATTCAGACATTGTAGATAAACACAACTGTCATACTCACTTCGAGAAAAATTGATAGTTAGCATGAATGAGTTGAACTTTTTATACCACTATGAAGGAGATTGTTTCAAACCATACAAGAACTTTTGTAAGAGACAAACATGATCTTCTTTACCTTTAAATTTGAACCCTTCCAAGTGTTGCATGTAGATGTCCCCATCAGTGTCACCATGAAGAAAAGTAGTTTTTACATCTAATTGCTCTAACTCAAGATTGTTTGATGCAACAAGAGCCAAAAGTGCCCTATGAACATATGTTTCACAACGGGAGAGAAAACATCATGAAAATCAACTCCCTCAACTTGATTGTAGCCTTTTGCAATCAATCTTGTCTTGTACCTAGTGTCATTAGAACCCAAACCGTCCTTCCTTTTAAACACCTATTTGCAACCAACGATTCTTTTATAAATGGGTAGTTTAATTAGCCATCACGTCTCATTATTTTGAAGCGATTCAATCTCTTCTTCCATTTCAACGTGCCATTTGTTAGAATTAGAGGCTTGAATTGCCTCATAATAACACAAAGGATCAGATGAATCAATGCTCTCGGCAACACTTAGAGCATAGGCCACTAGGTTTCCTTCACAATACTTTTTGGTGGTCGAATTTCTCACATTTTCTTGTCACGAGCCAACTTATAATTAGTTAACTGATATGGTGATGGTACCTATAAGTTGGATGAAGTCCCAATCTGACTCAAAACAGATTCAGATTTGTGAAAAACAAAACTTTGTCTCGTCATCCTGACATCATGTAACTTCTTGTTAGGACGAGTCTTCTGTTTGTCACGCCGTTGTGACATTGAACATTGGTTCATTGAGACGTCTCGCTCTGTTTTAGCTTTTGACTCTACCTTGCTCAAAACACTCTAATTTGTTGTGTTTTCAAATGTAATTATCCCATTTTCTGATTGAAACATTGCAGATTCATCAAACGTAACATTTTTGCTAATGATTATTTTGTCGAATTCTAAACACCACACCATAACTTAAAACCTTTTGTACCGACAGAGTATCTTAGAAAAATACATTTAACGACCTTTAGATCGAGCTTTCCCTGGCTAACTTTAGCATAACCAGAACAACCGAGAATTCTAAGGTTAGAATAATTGGGAGGATTACTGACCATATCTCATCTGGAACTTTACTGTTTAACGCTCGATGTGGAGATCAGTTTACCAAGTAGCTTGCTAAATTTACGGCTTCAATCCAAATTTCATTCCCTAAGCCTGCATTAGAAAGCATGCATCAGGCCTTTTCCAACAAGGTTTTATTCATTCTTTCTGCAACTCTATTCTACTACAAAATTCTTACAACGATTCGATGTCTTTCAATTCCTTCCCATTTGCAGAAATCGTTAAAATTTGACGAACAGAACTCAATGCCATTATCCGTTCTCAACTGCTTCATGAATTTTCTGGTTTGTTTTTCTAACAATGTCTTCCACTATTTAAAGGTTCTGAATACTTCGCTTTTCTATTTCAAATAAAACACCCAAACTTTTTTAGAATGATCATTAATAAAAGTTAGGAAATATTTATTAGCTCATTTTGAGATGTCAGGAGACAGACCCCATAAATCGGAGTGAATGTAATCAAGGGTTCCTTTTGTTCTATATACTGTTGAATCAAAACTGACTCGGGTTTGCTTCCCGAAAATGTAATGCTCGCAGAAACCTAACGTACCGACTTTAGTGTTTTTAAGAAGACCTCTGATGCATAAGACTATCATACCTTTCTCAAATGCATGTGCCAAAGTTTGGTTGAATCAGAATCGATGGAGGGAAAATCACATCGCATCGTCGCGACATCGCGTCGTCACGACGTTGGGGTTTTCCTCATCTCAACATGGTGAGGATTTCGGTTGTTCTTCTGTAATTGCAGTCACACTAGTTACCGTAGACCCTTGCAAAACATATAAAGTGCATTGTTTGTGTCTTCTCATCACAACGAGAGCTCCAAAGAGACTTTTAAGCTATTTTATTCAATGACTATCCTTCAACCATTAGAATCCACAATTCCCAAGGAGATGAGATTTTTCTTTAAATCAAGAACATACTTAACATCTGACAGTGTTCGAATAATTCTGTCGTGCATCCTGATTTGGGGTCGCCCCCTGATGCTAGTGTAGCCTCACCTCTCTCTTCGGCTACATTAGCATCAACAATTTCGGCTTTTTTCTTATCTTTCTCGTCATTTTTGATATCTTTCTTAATTTTATTTTGGAGTTTCCAACATTCTACTTGACGCGGTCCACCTTTTTGCTTTAGACCTGTTATGATCTGGCTTTCTAGATTGTTGTCTTCCTCTTACAACTAGAACTGGGGCTTGCCCGTCTGACTTCTTATTTGGGCCTAACTCGTTGTCAAGTTTATCCTTATTCAACGAATTTCCTTTCATGTCATCAAACGAGAGATGATTTCTCCCATAAATCAGAGGTTTCCTAAAAGTTTTATAAAAAAAAAAAAGGGCAAATAGCATAACAACAACATAGCTTGATCCTTATCATAAATCTCTGCTTCGAGATTCTTTAAATCATTAAGAACGGTAACAAACTCATTAATATGAGTTCTAATAGACTCACCTTCAGCCATTTTTAACGTGTAGAGACGTTATTTTGATACTAACTTGTTGGCTAAAGATTTCATCATATACAAGGCTTCCAATTTATTCCATAAAAAAAATTGTTAGAGTTTAATGTTGTATAAAATTTTGTCTTTAATTTTTAAAAATTAAGTGTAGCCTTTACTCTTATATTGTTAGTTAAAAAAGTAAGCAATCCCACATTATCTAGCAACAAACTAAAAATGGATTATGAGTCTATGTAGACCAATATCCCATGATAATTTTTTTTTTGAAAAACCGATATTTTTAAGAAATTCAATCAAGTCCAAGGGCTACACATTTAGCTCAAAAATATATTTATCTAATAGAGAAATAGGCCCAATAATTTCTTACTTAGGCTTCGATAAAACGAGAGACAGACATGGACCTGCCATCAAACCGGCAAAACGAGAGCTGCTTTCCTTTCATAAACATGTACCGCTTACAGTTAAAACTTCAAACATCACAATTTCTTTGCTTTTTTTTTCTTTAAAGAATAATGTGGTCTCTCCGTCTGCTGTTCCTTGAAGCAATGCCCCCCATCCAAATTTTCACTTTCAATTTCCTAACCTGGAAACCTCCATTTGTTATTCAGCCCCCTTAGCTTTAACAAAACTCACTCAACTACTACTCCTAATGACCTCCCATCATCTTTCAACATACCTCTCCTTTACATTACATTTCTCTTAAATATACCTGTTTCTTCCTCTCCACCTCCCATCTCAGACAGCTCCCTGTGTTGATTGCTTTTTTTGGGTTCTCGAGATTCTTCCACAATGAGGAAATGCTTGTGGTTGTGGGGTTTGCTTTTTTTTGCTTTGGGGTTCGCTTGGAGCATTACCGCTGAGCGCAATCCTTGCACTGAAAGAATTTCTGGTATCTCTTGTTCCTAATGTTGGATAACAAGCTTTTTCTTATTGTGTATATAAAAACAAGCTTATAATTTTGAGTGGTTAATGAATTAAGATCCATAATGTTGCTGACTTGCTGTCTATGCTAGCTCTGATTTGAGTTGCAACATAGTTTTTCTTCAGCTAGATGTTCGTTTTATCATATATACTAGAGTCCAGGTTTAATATTGTATAGAAAAAAAAAGGTGCTTTGCCAATTAAAATGTGAAATAATTCATGGTATATGTCACATAAGATGTTGCAGTTGCAGTATCACTTAAAGTTGATGAATCTAAAAGTAAAAAGTGAATCGAAAAATGCAGGAAGTGCAGGTGATGTGTTGGAAGATGATCCAGTAGGAAGGCTGAAAGTGTATGTATACGAGCTTCCAAGCAAATACAACAAGAAAATCCTTCAGAAAGACCCCAGATGTCTTTCACATATGTTTGCTGCTGAGATCTTCATGCACAGGTTTCTCTTGTCAAGTCCTGTTCAAACACTCAATCCAGAGGGAGCTGATTGGTTTTACACCCCTATATATGCAACTTGTGATCTTACACCCACTGGCTTGCCATTGCCCTTCAAGTCCCCACGGATGGTTAGAAGTGCAATACAGCTTATTTCCTCGAGCTGGCCTTACTGGAATAGAACAGAGGGGGCTGATCATTTCTTTGTTGTGCCCCATGATTTCGGAGCCTACTTTCACTATCAGGTAACTGATTCAAGTCTCCAAGGTTGTTGATATAGCGGTACAATCATATTTTCGATCCATTTTGGCATTACTATTCATATGGAATCAAATTGGGAATCTCATATTCAATTCTATATATTTTCACCAATAGTAAATGTGACAGGTAGATGTCATGGTTTGCCCAGGAAAGCATGTCCAAATCATCTTAGATGGTTCCATTTCAAGGATGATTCTTGTCATGCATATAAAATATTTCTGATAATGTCATATATCTACCTAGTGAGAAGAATTAGTAAAGTACATTTATGCCTTTTGCTAGTCCTGTTAAACTGGCTTTAGAAACTTAAGACCAAGCATTGAAACGTCGTCAAGTTAGAGAGATGAAGATCTTGTTTAATCATAATCCTTTTCTATATTAGCACTAGTAGCATATAAGGGACTGTTATTTAAGCAAAGCAATATGTGGTATTACAGATGTAAACTCTTAAGTCCTAGATTTGTGAGTTTAGTATTGCTTTGTAAGCATGCAAAGGTAAAACGTGTGCTGATTGATTTGAATGTTGTCCAGGAAGAGAAAGCAATAGAGCGGGGGATCCTTCCAATCCTGCGGCGTGCTACGTTAGTTCAGACATTCGGGCAACGCAACCATGTGTGCTTGAATGAAGGTTCAATCACAATACCTCCTTACGCTCCCCCTCAAAAGATGCGGGCCCGCCAGATTCCACCAGATACTCCACGTTCTATTTTTGTCTACTTTCGCGGGTTGTTTTGTGACGTAAATAATGACCCTGAAGGTGGCTACTATGCAAGGTACTTTTCTTTCAGCTTTGATAAATGTACTTTCTTCCAAAGGAAAGTAGCTCTTTAATTTTCATTTTTCTTTGTTTGCTCTTAAATGATTACTTGAGGTCGATATGAGACCTTACATTCTATTTAAACTAGCCTTGATGAACGATCTTATGCTTCACCCTTACGAGACCTTACTGACTCCTTTGATGAGTGGCAGAGGTGCAAGGGCAGCTGTTTGGGAGAATTTTAAGAGCAATCCACTGTTTGACATCTCCACCGAGCATCCAACCACCTATTATGAGGATATGCAACGAGCTATATTCTGCTTGTGCCCACTTGGGTGGGCACCCTGGAGCCCTAGACTAGTGGAAGCTATAGTGTTTGGGTGCATTCCTGTCATCATAGCAGATGATACAGTTTTACCCTTTGCTGATGCTATCCCCTGGGAGGAAATCGGAGTGTTTGTTGCAGAAGAAGATGTTCCCAAGTTGGATAAAATTCTCACATCTATACCATCCCATGTAATCTTGAGGAAACAGAGGCTTCTTGCAAATCCTTCGATGAAGCGAGCCATGTTGTTTCCACAACCTACACTACCAGGAGATGCTTTCCATCAAATATTGAATGGCCTTGCTCGTAAATTGCCACACCCAAAGAGTGTTTACTTGAAGCCTGGTGAAAAGATTCTAAACTGGACCGCAGGACCAATCACTGATTTGAAACCTTGGTGATGTTAAGTGTTGTTCCACATTCAATGTCGGTTGTACCAAGTTGAGTTAGGGATTGGCCTAGTGTAGAATTTGAATTTTTTCTTAAAAATTCCAAATTTTTGTATAGAAGCTCACGTATGGAAAGCACCTTTGAGTATGGCTATACAATCATCAGATTGATGGCTCCTCACGTTTGCACATATGAAAGCCCGAATAGTAACAAATATTTTTTATCTAAAGAGTTTTACTTCTGCAAATGTCCTCCGTTCCATCACATCATTTGAATCCACAACCTACAGAAGTTCTTTTGATTTGCTCCTCTTCTCTTGTTTCAAGTTATCCATACTCTTGACTGATAAGCAGAGAGGTGAGACTGCATTGGGAAATTGTTAGTGATGCAAATATATAAACTAGGGAACGAAAAATTACAACCTTATAGTTATTCCAGGGTATTAGCTACTAAGATTTGATGACCTTCCTGTTGACATCAATATTACGAAAACGTCAGTGCTTCAAAAAGGAATCCTGAACAAGTTCAGAACACCAATACCAAACTTTGACAGTAAACTAATCATAAATATTGCAGCAATAAACAAAAACCATTAGCAAATAGAATCCAGAGACTGCTCTAGTTTAACACAAATAACCCAAAGTTTGACAACAGAACAAAAAAAAAATGCCAGCGACATTTGAAGAAAAGAACTTAAAACTGCAAGTTACTCACAAACAGTACTTGGCTAATTAACAGAAAGCTGTCGCCGCTTGTAACGAACCATCACCTTTCCTTTCACACCAACCACCATAGCATTCCAGTCAATCTCAGGAAACGGTGACACAAGCTCCAATTCAAAGTTCCTCAACAAATGGCTCCATATAGCCTTTATCTGAAGGTAAGCAAATGGTTCACCAAGGCAACCATGCCTGCCACCTCCAAAGGAAATATATGAGAAAGCCCCAGCTACCTTGTCTTCTTCCCTCCCAACAGAGAATCTATCAGGATCATATGTGTCAGGATCCTTGTAAATGTAAGGAAGCCTGTTGGCAAATGCTGGAGATGTTGCAACGATGTGACCCTTTGGGATGTCATATTCTTTCCCATCTCGCGTTTTTACACTAAAATCACTGTGTGAACTACGTAGAAGCATAATCAGTGGAGGGTGAAGTCTCAGAGCTTCCTTAATGCACCGATACAAGGTGTCCATCTCAGATAAGATATCATGATCAACCTTGCTTCCATGCTTTTGCATTATTTGCTTCTGCTCCTCAATCACAGCAGATAGGAACTCCTTGTGACGAAGGAGATAGGCACCAGTCCAAGTAGAGGTGATAGAACTGGTATGCTGTCCGGCAAAGAGCGCAGCAATCAGTAAGCCAGTTACTTCAGCCTCGGTAGTTGGGCGACCATCTTTATACTTAGATTCAATGAAACATTGCAACATGTCATTCTCTGACTTGCCAGCACTTTTACGGGAAGCTATGATATTTGCAAAGATTCCTGCAAGTTTCTTTCGAGCTCGGTCACGGCGGCGATGAGCAGGGATGGGCAGGTAAGGGAAAATAACACTGATAGGGAGCATGCCATTGTCAAGATCATGGAAGAGTGCAGAAACATCATCAAAAAGTTTATTACGTACTTCTTGACCCAAGAGACACCTACTAGCAGTCAAGATGATGAGATGCTCCAATTCATACTTAAGGTCCACCTCACCACTATCCCCCCATTTTGAGAAGTAGTCCTGCCCAATTCCATAAAGATCAGACCACAAATCACGTCTATGGAGTTACAACATTATGAACATATGTAACATTGAAACCATACAACAAACCTCGAATTTCACATAAGACAACAAATTTTCTATTCAGTAACATGTCATTTAACCTCCCAAAACCAAATGTAACTAGTGTTTATTATCCTTTATTTTCTTTTTATTCATCAAAGTAGTCCAAGAATTAAAAGTTGGTGGGTGTTATGAAGAGTAAATCAAGTAAATAACTCATAAATGAAAGAAGAGAGAGATGGTGCACCACAACAACATGAAACACAATGCTTGATTTTAAAGAAAGCAAAATCAACATTCAAAACAGCATCATTAGCACGTGCAAATTAGACTTCAATCTTCAGATATGAAGACTCCTAAGAAGTGTCCGACAAGCTCAAGTACACGATAAAAAATGAAATAAACAATATACTTTTATTCAACTGGGCTGGTTCACATTGCACACACCAAGTAGATAAAAGAGAGAGGACAGTTGGAAATTCAATGGAGAAAAATGAAAACTGATACAATTTGTTTCGCATAGTTTCAGTCTTTTAGTCATTACGTTAGCTAAACATAGAAAAAGACAAGTTGAGAAAAATCAAAACAAATTCGGTGATTCCTAAAGATTAGGGATACATTGTTATTCACTTAACAACTTCATATAATCCTAACAACTTTCAACGGTTCATTAATTATCCACCAAATGTGAACTCCATCCATGCAAGTTAGAACTTCATTTTTCCTTGTCTTAGTATCGTACTCTAATAGTATCAAAAAAGAGTCACTGCTTTTATTAGGCCAGATACATCACCAAATAATATACAACAGACAAACAAAAAGCAAAAGTGTAATATAATATAAACCAAGTTCCTAGCAGATCACTTACCTCAGCTTCTGTAACCATCTGATCAACATAACCCTTAAGTTTATTAACTCTAAGGGCCTCTGTAAAGAACCGGAACTGCTCTTGCCTTATAGTGTAATCCACATCAAAAACCACACCAGGACCGAAGGTTGGCACATTGAACTGATAGACCTCCTGTTGGCTGAGGTCTGATTCTGAAGCCTTAAAGAAGTGTGATGAAACCTCAGGCCCAATCAAGAAAGTTATCTTCTTGTTAAACAAGTTCAATGTGAAAACACTGCCAAGCTTCGGGTATTCCTCCCGGAGCATCACGATAGGCCCTTTCATGAATCGAAGGAGCCCACCGATTACCGGCCAGGTTTTGACTGCTGGTGGAACCCGTTTCTTAGATCTAGGCATTATGAGGAAAGATATGAGCTTGGCCACTACTAGGGTGGCTACTATGAGAATACCCGTGTTCAAAAGCTTGTCGTTAACCTCCATGGCGGCTCGGATTTGATAATTTCCTATCAGTTCTCAGTTGAAAATAAAAAGGAAAAGGTAAGAAAAATAAAACTTAAGAAGCAAATTAAGCTAGGGAGAAGATTCTTTAATTAACACTCTCTACAGTAAAAAGTTTGAGTAAGCTGAGTCCAGCATTGAGCATTCCACTAATCAAAAGGAAAATAAAAAGTCCTAGATCATCGTAAAAGGAACAGGCGAATATTGGTTCTGGTCATCTAGAAATATATTTTGTTATACAAAAAGTTTTAGCAGGAAATCGACGACGGATAGCCCAAAGAAAACATCAACAAAAAGCGTAGATTAATAATCCCACGAATAATGTAGAAACCCAAGAAATTAAAGCTAAAAAGAAAAAGGAAGAGTAGTTACCTGATCTGAGATTCAAAAAGTAAGGGACTGGGAAAGGAAAGCAAAGGAAAGAGAGTCACATGGAACTCAAAAACTGAAAGAACCACCACACAAAAGAAATGACCAAATTATAAATAGTTGAGCAATGATCTCGTGGGTGCCGAATAGCGATTGCTCGTCTTTTAGCGGGTCAAATACTTAAATTGCTCAAAATTTTCATTTTAATCCCCTATATAAAAAAATTGTATAATTTAATCACTTCTATTAAAATAATTTATTGTTTTAGACATCTATTCATTATCTTACTAACCAAGGTTGATGTGGCATGACATTTCATGTCCACATAATTACTCCTTGCATAATTATATACTTTTTTTAAATTCATTTTTCCCTATTTTATTGGTAATGTAAAATCTATTATCATGGTTTACCAACTCTTTGGACTCAAATTAAGATTTCGATAGTAAATTTTAAGAAACAATTTTTTGAAGAGTTCATTCTGAGAAGTTGTTTCCATTCAAAGAAAGTGTAATTCTGGCCATAAAATCTAATGACCCATACGTGATTTTTTGTAAGTTAATGGAAGAGATGGTGAAGACACATAAGATGAAAAATTAGGAATGGTTGCAAGAGTTGCTTGGATGGTATTTAGAGATGAATGGGAAGAACAACCATTTTATAACCAAAGTTTTCACTGATATGCTTGTAGCTATCAATTCTTCCTCTAATCCCACAACATTAAAATGAATTTTACAGCTATTAAAATGCTAGTTTGTTTAAAATCACCTAAAGAATCTACAACAGCACATTGGGATTGCATTAGGTAACTCCATTTCTGGCCATTAAAGCTTCAATTTCATTTTCATGTTCTCTTTCTCTAAAGTAATGAACCTTATAAAAAAAACAATTTTGAGGCTAGGATTTTACCATTATAATAAAAATAAGGGGAAATGGATTTTTTTTAAAAAAAATACATAATTATATAGAAACTACTAGCAAGCAAGGAGTGATTATGTTACTTCATGAACAGAAAAAAAAAAGCACATTCGTATTAACTCCATTTCATTGAAGCATCAATTTCTTTACCCTGTTCTCTTTCTCCAAAGTTAGACAATAAACCTTATGAAAAATAAATTGAGGTTAGAGTTTTTACATTATAGTAAAAATAAGGGGAAATGAATTTTAAAAAATTACATAATTACGTTGAAATTACTAGCAAGTAAGGAGTAGTTATGTGGACATGAAGTGCCATGTCACTCCAGTGAGAAAACGGATTGGTGATCAAAACGATAAATAATTGTAACAACAATTATTAAATTGTAAGTTTTTTATTTGGATAACCAAAATGAAAATGTCAAAAAGTGAGGTTGTAGCAGCCCATTTTCAGTGATGTTTAAATTCGACGAGTGAGCTTATAAATATTATTATTTAATATTTATTAGTCAAATATAGTATAATATTGAATTTTTATATGATAATTTTTTTTAATTGAATAAATAGTTAAGTACAAGTGGGTTGTCCTTAAAGTCAAGTGGTTTCAGAAAATGAGGTATCGAGACCTTATTTTTATAAACAGAGATCGTAAAAAAATTATAAATATTTACGAAGTTACAATATAGGTATATTGAAATTTGATTCAGAAATTTTGACATTTAGATAATTAATTAAGGAAATGGGATTAAATCGTAAACATTGCAAAGATAATCGCTATTAGTTTATTAATGCTTAATGACTATAAAGTCATGGTTGGAAGGCCTTATGTTGCAATTAGACCATGTTAGGATAGCTTGGACAGTTAATGGGTTTGTTTTTAAGTATTTTGTATATTTAAGTTATATTTATGTTATAATATATATTAAAATAATAAAAGTAAAACAATTAATAAAACAAAAGGCAACCATTTATTTCATTTTCACTTTTCTTCTACATTCATTCATGAACACCATTGTTAGAGAATACAAGCTTCGGCCAAGGTTAATTTCTATTGCATGGTATTTTTTTTAGTCCATTTTTAGTATGTTTTTTAGATTGTTATAGTTTAATCTAGTTAATTCAAGGATTAATTCGTAAAATTGTTAAATGTTTTGATTTATTCCATTGATGAATTTGTAATGTTTTTGAAGTTTGATAATAGATTTATAAGTTTGATAGTTAAGTAGGACTAATTTGTAAAGGAATTTTGGTTAGTTTTAAGTTTAGAGACTAAATTGATAAAATAATAAATCTAGCATAAAATTATTTTGAAATTTCAACAATTATGGGTTGTATATGTAAAAGTAAAAATTTGGCTAGCTTGGTTTTGAGCTTAATTGTAATAATTGTAAAAGTTTCAGGTTTAGGGATTAAATTGAATAAAAGGTAAAAAAATTAAGGTAAAAGTGTAAAATATTGAAAAAGGGTTATATATGTGAATTTAAGTTTGTTAAAGTATTTGAATTAGTTAATTGAATGAAAATATTATATTTAGATCTAGAAACGGATCAGTTGGTTAATAATCACAGCAAAAGAAAAGTCGTCGAATAATCATTGTTGAAGTGTTCATAGCTATTTTGATTAGATAAGTTTGTAAATTGCTTAAACTAATTTTTTATTGTTTTTGTGATATAATGTCTATCTATATATGTTATGATTGAGTACATTTACTTGTTAAATGGTAAGGGATGAAAAGGACTAAATTGTAATGTTAATTAAATTAAAGGTTATGTTTGAAAATGGGAAAGTATATGGATGATTCCTTGTGATGAAATAATGTGTATATGACTAAATGATATAGATATGAAACACGACCTGTATGAATCTCGTGAATGCTTAGGATACAAATGACATGTTATTAGGGTCATTTATCATTTCGGTTGTTGGTCTTAGATGTCCTAACGATGGCTGAAGTCCTGCATTTTTTGTGGGTTCTCCACAGCACATGTGAGCAGCATCGTGTAGCCTAACATCTCAACCCACAGCTTGTGTAAGCATGCTCATTTTACAGCTTGTGTAAGCATCATTCCCACTTATCAGATGTTATTTCATTCGGTTCATTGTATGAAAATGAAAAATGAAATAAGTAAATGGAATGGTTAGATGAAGTGTTTATATGAAATGGTTATATGAATCGGTTATATAAAAATAAATATATGAAATGGTGATATGAATCGGTTATATGGAAATAGATATATGAAATGGAACATTGGATATAGATATTTGAAATAAAATGTGAGTTGTTAAATGAATAGGTGATGGTTGAATTGAGTTTAAAATGTATTTATTTGTAATGTTTTTGACATGATAAAATTATATGCTTTGTATATGTAAACTTACTAATCTTGTGAGATTTGTGGTGTGTATAGGAAATAAATGAATTCACGACCTTTTTTATGAAATTAATTGCGAAATATTTTCGTTACAACAGTTATGGTAAGTCAAAGTTTAAGTTTAATATGGACTTACTAAGCTTTATGTAAGCTTACTCTATTTGGTTTTTCTTCTTTGTAGATCATTAGATATGAGCTAACGATTGGATTGATTTTGGAGATCACGCTATCTGTCAACTCTTTTGGTAACTATACGTTTATTTTGGTCGGTTATGAGTGACATGTAAATAGGGCTTTGGTTTATGCATGTTGATGATCATTTGGTCATGTTTGTGTCATTTGAATTATGAAATATGTGTATTTATTTAAATCCTTAATGGTATTTTGGTTGATTTGGTATTTGATGACATAGGTGTGCTTGAAAACTTAATGCATTGTTGGTTTGTTGAATTGGTACATACATGATAGGTTAATTGATGAAATTCAATTGGTGATAAAATTGACATTAGAAGGCTTGGTATAAATGATTGATTATAGCATATGTTAGTTGGAAATTATTGGATGATTGAATAAGGTTAATATGTTGATTATGTCTTGTTTTGGATGGTTTTTTTTTATGTTGAAATGTGGTGTCAATGAAGGCATATTGGTTAGGCACATAGGTTGAATGTGAATTGTTATATTTTGGCATGTTTTGGTACACTTTGAGTAGGTTAATGTGATGGTAAATGTGTAGCTTGATGTCTAAGAAATTGTAGGTGAATTGGCTTGTGTTTGAAGGTATTTTGGGTACACATGGTTTGTGACACAATCTACTATACAGCCGTGTGTCCCATACGGTTACATGACACGACCATGTGGTCTATTTGATTTTTGTTACAGGTTTGTCCAAACGGTATCTGAGAGTTACATAGCTTGGTGAAACGGCAGTATGACCCTAAGTTACACGGGTCAGGTTGATACACGGTTTGGTCACACGACCATGTTTTTGAGCCCACGGTCTGGGCTCTGTCACACAGTCTGTGACCCCTGTTTACACTTTTTACCTAATTTTTTTTGTATAAGTTCAGTTTAGTCCAAAAATTGTTCCTAGTTAGTTTTAAATGTTTCGTATGTCCAATTTAGGTCTGAATATGATTGATTAATATGGAAATGATTGTAATTGAAATACGAAATGAATTATTTGGTTATTTATGACAGGTAGCTAATAAATTGATGTTTTATAGTTGTAATACCTTATACCTTGGATTGGGTATAGGTGTTACAGTGGTGACCAAGTAGGTAGTTTACCCAAGTCTTAATATTAATTTTACTATATGTAATTTGTGAATTTTGTTTTGTATTTTAATTTGATATTTTTATTATAGTATTTTTAAAATTTTGAAATGCAATACTATTACTTGTGGATCCCATCTATATTATCCAGTTTAATAACTTTTATAATCTTTATACTTTTAAAATTTAATCGATAATTGTTAAATCTATTAACCAAAATAATGTGATTTTTTTGTAAGAATTATGTGAAAACAAGTTAGCATTGAATTACATATGTGATACAATGTTCTCCACAAGAGATTTTAGAAACAACATCTAACTTAAATTCTAAAATTCAAAAAGTACATGAACTAAAAATGATTAAATTAGAGTACATCAACTAAATTCGCGATTTACTCGTAGTATAGGGACTAATAGAAAATTTTGACCTTTTTATTGCAATAATCTTTAAACGGTATTTCTGCTTTGACCAAATATACAATATGGTAATTTTTCAGTTAAAATGAGTACCTAATGTATTTGTCTATGTATTACAACACTAATTGGGTTTAATATTATTAATATGTAATAACTTTGAGAATTAATTGAATTTGCTTGTTTTTATAGTAAAGAACAAAGAGAATGTAAGAGCAAAAAGGGAGCATATTTTATTGATAAATCGGAATATTTACAAAGTTTCTCCAAAGTCTTTATTTATAGTCATAAGAATATCTCTACTTCTAATGTCTATTAGAATTTAAAGTATATCAAAACTTATCTTAATCTTAATGGACATCCACTTACTGAGATATTCATAACACTTCTCATATTTTTATTTAGTTGTAGTTGGAGTAACTTACTTGTAACACCCCTAACCTGTATCCGTCGCCGGAATAGGTTTACAAAGCATTATTGGATATTACACATCAATCACATACATTTATGCAATCATTATCGTAAACTATTCACAAACATTCGCATTGTCCCTTACAAGGTAATGCGAAACCTTAAAACATGAATAAGAGTGGTTCAGGACTAAACCAAACATATATAAAAGCTTCCAGAAACTTGGAAAAATTATGCAATGACAGGTCACACGCCCGTGTGAACAGGTCATGTGACTCACGCGGTTATCAAACACGCCCATGTCATAGGTCGTGTGAAAACAGGGCATACATACTGACTTGTACCACACGCCCGAAGACATGCCCGTGTGCCTTGGCTGTGGTCGAAACTGAATTGGGTCACACAGCTCACCACACGCCCGTGTGTCTAGCCCGTGTACCCTTCGAAATGGCCACACACGTACGCCCGTGTGTCTAGGCCGTGCTCAAGACTGACTTTTAATTGTAGGACTATCCCAGGGGATACACGGTCGTGTAACATGATCGTGTATCGCACATGGCTAAGACACACGCCCTTGTCTCTACCCGTGTGGACAAATAGGCTATTTGTAAAGCCATTTTGCCACCTTATATACTTAAGCTTTTAAGACCACATTTCATAACCCAATAAGCAACTAAAACATTACCAAATCAAGCATGAATCATACCATTTCAACCACACAACTAACTTACCAAAAAGACCCTTTCATTAAACCATATATATATACCAAATATACCATTTTTAAATTACAGATTATATATCAAAATCAAACCATAAGTTCAAACATAATCAAGCCATATCTCATGACATCATATACCCATCTCAAAACATACCACATTAATCTTAGCCTATACATGTCATACTTTGATATAAACATTTTCAAAAGGTACCAAAAATAAAATTCGATAGTGTGGTGATGATTCTCGACGATCCTCGAGCTTTCAGTAGCTTCGATATCTAAAAAACAATGCAAACACACACAAAGTAAACTTTTGAAAGCTTAGTAAGCCATATACAAATAAATACAACTCATGAATCAA
The DNA here is from genome assembly GCF_007990345.1 of Gossypium hirsutum. Taxonomy (NCBI): domain Eukaryota; kingdom Viridiplantae; phylum Streptophyta; class Magnoliopsida; order Malvales; family Malvaceae; genus Gossypium; species Gossypium hirsutum. The sequence goes on along the minus strand of NC_053435.1, from coordinate 88,397,541 downwards.
GTATAATTTAATACATTCATTTAGGATGTATAACCATTTCACATATACATTTTATGAAGCACATCATACTCATTTGTTCATATACAAATCATATAATCCCTATTCACGTCACTTACACATATAGTATATTTCACTTTCATGAATATCACATATCATCTTTTAATCACAATTAAACATATACTTACTTTTCATTCTCAACTTTATACACATTTTAAACGTACCTGAATCAGATACACATTTCATATATTCATTCATTTCTCGGAGTGCCCGTTGAACTGTACGGAATCAAATAGGATACACAGATAGCTCGAAAAGCTCGTACAATACCAACGTCCCAAACGTGGTCTTACATGTAATCAAATATCGATGCCACTGTCCCAGACAGGGTCTTACACGAAATGAAATACGATGTCAATGTCCCAGACATGGTCTTACACATAAATCTCAAATCAATGCCAACATCCCAGACGTGGTCTTACACGAATTCACATATCGGAATCCTATGTCATGACATATGTATCCTAACTATTCCTATGGTTCGTACAGGACTTTTCGAATGTCGTCACATTATTGGAACTTTCTTGGATTTCTCATATTCAACTCAAATAGTCATTCATCACTATTTATTAACATATAAGCAGTAATAATTCAATTCAAACACATTTATTTGTATATCGACTTACCTCGTACTTATTCGAACGGATGAAATTGACTAATCAATGACTTTCGACTTTCCCCGATCTAATTCCGTTTTCTTTGGTTCTTGATCTATATAAATTCAAATTTAACTCTTTTATTCAAAAAATCTTTCAGTTCAATCCATATACATATATTTAGGGAATTTTTCAAATTAGCCCTCATATTTTTACATTTTAACACTTTAGTCCTTAATCACAAAAATCACAAAATATACAAAATTTCTATATACACATGCTTAGCCGAATTTTCCCCTAGCTCATATAAGCCCACATATTTCATTTATTTCATATTTTAGCCCTTCAATTTCTCATTTTCACAGATTAGTCCAAAATACTCAAATTCATCAAAAATTCAAATACAAAACATATTAACTCAACATATATCTTTCATCTTCCGTCAACTAACATCACAAAGCTTACAATTTCATCAATGGCATAACTCAAATTCATCATCAAATTTAGAAATTGAGACATGGGCTTGATAGATTACTAAGCAACAATCTCAAAAATGTAAAAATTATCGGAAACCGATCAAAAACACATACCTAATTGATGCTTGAACTTGTCGAACCCTAAATAGCTCTTTTTCTTTTCTTTTTCTTTGTATTTTCGACAACGATGAACACCAATGTCCTAATTTCATACATTTGTTTTATTAATAATACATTAATACACATTTACCTATTTACCCTTAATGAAATAATATAAAAGCTTTTTAATGGTTGTCCATAAAAGTCCATTAACCATGTTAATGGTCCATTTCCTTAATAAGGACCTCACACTTGATAAGACACATCAATTCGGCACTTAATCAAATAGAAGGACAATTTTACATTTTCTACGATTTAGTCCTTTTTCATAATTCGACACATAAATGATAAATTAAATCACTGAATTTTCACAGATATCAATTCACATATAATAAGCATGGAAAATAATATTAAAATATTTTTTGACTCGAATTTGTGGTCCCGAAACCATTATTCTGACTAGGGTCTAAACTAGGATGTTACATTACTAACAACTGTATTGTAATGCCCTAAACCTGACCTAATTCACTAAGTTCAGATCTCGAGTGTTACTGCACAAAATACTTAATTGAATTATTGAAACACTTGACATAAACTTATTACTGAAAACATTTTTCTTATTATTTAACTGACAGACTTAATATCTAAGAACAAGGAAAAGTATATAAAAAAATAAATCATTACATCAAACTCGTTACAACTTATACAATATAAAAGTTTGTTATAGACGAACTCTTAGGGCATAATACTAAACTACGTCACTTTTCTATTGTATGCATAATAACTCACTTCATTGGTACCTTGACATACTCCTGGCATAATTGAAGTATGATAAACAATTCTTATCTTTTTATTTTATTTATAATTGAGGTAAGATAAGTTGTTTAGGATTGAATTTAAGTTTTTGTGTCTCATAATGGAGTAATCTTGTATTAGAACAAAGTTAAGGTGAAATAAAAAATTAAAGGTAAATTATACAAATTGTCATCCAACTATACTCATAATTCTGTTTTGGCCACTCAAATTTAAAAACTTTCAATTAGGCACTAACGGTTAAATTCATTCCTGTTTTGCTCACCCATCATTAAATTGATAACGAAAGCTTTTTTCTATCTAGTATAATAACATGATTAGTCCTCAATACTTACATATTCTTTCATTTAATTCCTAATTCTAAATAATTCAATAAATTTAATTCTTCACATTTATATATTCTATCAATTTAATTATCAAACTTTCTAATCAAAATTTTCCGTTTTTAAAATAGAGACATTCCATATCTATAAATTTATAGACTCAAAATTTTTTCTCAAAACTAACGAAAACCCAGGTTAAATGCTCTTTGCTTGGTGAATCAAGCTTTACGCAACCAGCATCCCTCCACCGGTAGCAGCAGCTTATTTTAATTTATTAATGGTGGGGGTTTTTTTCTTTAAGAAATTGTAGGAATTAATAAAAAACAGATTCTTAGGTTTTAAATAATAATAAAATTCATTAAACGGGTGTGGGCACTACTAAAATCTAAAGACCAAAACTTTTGCATCATACTGCGGAAAAAAGGAACACCTAATTTTGTTATGCTTTCTCCTTTTCTCTTTTTCTTAAAATTTTGGGGTAAAATTAGTGTAAAATTCAGCAATGAGTTTGAAGTTGAAAGCAAGGCTGCATTGATATTTGCTAACGATGCTTCCTCTCTTCAATATTTGACAATTACCATCATTTTTAATATACATTACTACAAGCAACAAATTTTTATTCACAAGTTTCTTTTTGGTTATAAATTTATAGATATGAATATATCTGTTTTAAAAGTTGAAAGCTTTGGTTAATAAGTTTGAGAACCAAATTAAGCAATTTGTAAATGTGAATAATTAAATTGATTAAATTATTTAGAATTAGGATCAAATTGATAGAATATGAAAGATTGAGGACTAAATGTGTTATTATACCTGTTAGAAAAAAAAAGCTTTTCATTATCAATTTAACTGCCGGTAACCAAAACAGGAACGAATTCAAATGTTAGTGCCTAAATAGAAAATTTTTAAAATTAGGTGACCAAAACAGAAAGGCAAGCATAGTTGGGTGACCATTTGTATTGTTTACTCAAAAAATCAATTATGTAGCGTAATTTTTTTAAAAAAAATGTAAATCGATAAAAAATAATTAATTTTTGGTATAAACGCAGGTGTCTTCTTCCTTTCTATGGTCTGAGTATAGTTATATTTGGGCCAGGGTGGTATTCAAGTGAAATTCTCCAAATAATATCGACTCCAAAATTTAAACTTGACCCAAATACATAGGAAATAGAAGAATAAGATTATGGGATTTTCTTTTGGTAAGTAGGAAACGAAAAGTGATCTAGATATAAGGGTGGAACCAGGGGACTGGCAGGGAATCCCTAAAATGAAAAAAAAAACTCCTTTTAGCCTTTTTATAATTTTTAAAATTTAAAATTAGTAATGATAAAATTGTATTTTACTCTTCAAAATTTTTTGATTTCACCTTTATCTAGATAATAATACAAATACGTAAAAGGAAAAAATCAATTGTATTAATTTGATGTCAAATCTCCAAACATAAATTCAATACAATTATAAATATAAACTACAACTATATTACATATAAATAGTGACATTGGAGATTTATATTTATAATTATGCATAATAAAACTTAAATGTAAATACTAAAACGTCAACATTTATCAACAATTTTTTAGAAATATATTCATAAAACTCATTCGAGTCATAATTGATGTCTAGGCCTTAAGGGTTGGTTACTCCTGTTCAGGCTTCAGCAGTACGTAGGTTTGGTGGCCCAAACCTATCTGTTAACATAATAATTTTGGCATTCTATGTCTAATATTTTTTACCAATAAAAGGAAATGATATTTAAACCAATTAAAAATATTCTTGAAAATCAATTAAATTAAACTTTTAAGTTGACAAACTTCACACGCATGAAAGTTTCTTTATAGTTTTCTTGTGACCAAATTGTTTAGCCATGCCCAGAGGAGATATTAATTTTTAAGATTAAATAAAATTCGATTCAATTCTAAAATATCGAAAAAGAATTCGAATTTCGAATTATTCAAATCGAATCAACTCAATCTTTTTCTTCAAATTTTGAGTTTGAATCAAGTTGAATTTTTAAATTCGAATAATTCAAATAAATTAAATATCAAGTCATTTTATTTTCTTCCCTCAAACCCTTTTATTTTTTTCCAAAAATTTTATTTCCCCCAAAACTCCAAACTTTTTTCTTTTTACTTTCCCCTCAAAACTTTTACTTCCTCCAAATCCCCAAAACCTTTTTCCTTTTACTTTTTCCCACAAAACTTTTACTTCCCCCAAAACCCCAAATTTTTTTTTCAAATTTATGTATATTATTTATATTATTGAATTAAATTTCACATTTTATACTATTTATATTATCGACTTGTTTAATCATGTTGAATATTTATTAAAATTGAATTATTGATGATGCCATAATGTAACGCCCCAAGTTTTTAATTATTTAATGCTAAAATGTGTCAAGTAAATTGATTTGGTTTAGTAGTTAGATGTTTTGGTTGTGTGCTTGAGATTTTGTGTTCAATTCCTTTCCCTTAAAATTTTATATTATTTTTGTCCCAATATCTAGCTCGGCACGTCTTGCTTATCTTTAATTTTTGTACGTTTATTATCAAAAATAAGACTACTGGTTTAATAGTTAAGCATTTTTTTTCCTTTGGTCCAAAGTTCGAATCCTGTTGTGCCTAGAGTGGAAATTATTTTTGCTTCTGTCCTGCGCCGCCCATGCTGTCAAAGATAATAACTAAATAGGATTTAGTGGGATTTAAATAGTTTTTTTAAAAAAGGGTAAACTATCAAAATACTCACTTTTGTTTGCCTCATGTTACATTTTAGTCACTTATGTTTGAAATGCTACGTTTTAGTCATTTATGTTATCGTGTTGTAACATTTTAGTCACTGAGCTGTTAATTTCTGTCAACTGTGTAGCGATAAGATGACGTGGTGTAACAATCCCGTTTAGACCCTAGTCGGAATAGTGGTTTCGAGACCAAAAATTCGAGTCAGAAAAATATTTAATATTATTTTCCGTGCTTATAATATGTGAATTTATATGTGTGAAAGTTTTCTATGGAAATTCGATTGTTTGTGTGTTTAATTTTGAAAAAGGACCTAATCGCGTAAAATGTAGAAGTGGCCTTCTATTTGTTAAAGTGCCTATTTGATGTGTCTCTTTAAATGTGTGGTCGTTATGTTGTAAATGGACCATTGAATTTATTAAATGACATTAATGGGCATTAGTTGGTGGAATTTTAATGATATTAATAAGGTTAAAATGGTAAAATATATATTTATGTTAATATTAATTATAACAAAACATGAAAATTGTGCATTTATCATCTTGTTTGCCAAAATTGAAGAAGAAAAAGCTAGGGTTTATGTGTTTGAATCATTCGGCCAACATCTAGCTTGATTAAAGGTCCGTTTTAACTCGGTTTTTGATAATTTCTATGTTTTTGTGATTGTTGCTTTGTGTTTTACTAAGCCCATGTCTCAGTTTCTGATTTTGTTAATGATTTTGAGTTGAGCCATTGATGAAATTATGAGCTTTATGAAGTTTGGTGATAGTATATGGAAGTTTGATGTTGGGTTAACATGTTTTGTCTTTGAATTTTTTATGAATTTGAGTAAAATGGGCTAAATTATGAAATTTGTATTTGAGCGACAAAAATATGAAATAAACGAAATATACGGGCTTATATAAACACTATGTATATCTAGTTAAGCAAGTGTGCATGAAAATTTTGTATATTTTGTGATTTTATGAAATAGGGACTAAAGTGTCAAAATGTGAAAATGTGAGGGTTATTTGTAAAATCCCCTAAATATGTGTTTTTGGATTGATTTGAATAATTTAATGAATAAAAGCGTTAAATTTGAATGTGTTTAGATCAAGAACCAAAGAAAACGAAATTTGATTGGGGAAAGTCGAAAGTCGTTGAGTAGTCGATTTCATCCGTTCGAATCCGTAAGTCGATATACAAATAAACGTGTTTTGAATTGAATTATTACTGTTAATATGATATTGAATATTGATGAATGGTTATATAAATTGAGCATGAGATATCCGAGAATGTATCGACAAAGTTTCGACGTTCAAAAAGCCCCGTATGAACCATAGGAATAGTTAGGATACATATGTCATGACATAGGATCCGACATGTGTTTTTGTAAGACCACGTCTGGGACGTTAGAATCAACTTATGATTTACGTGTAAGACCATATCTGGGACATTGGCATCGTATTTGATTTTGTGTAAGACTCTGTCCAGGACAGTGGCATCAATATTTGGTTACATGTAAGACTACGTCTGGGACGTTGGCATTGTATGAGCTTTCTGAGATATCTGTGTATCTTTATGATTTCGAAAGGTTCAACGGGCATTTCGAGAAACGAAGGATTATATGAAATATGTATTTGATTCAGGTACGTTTTGAAATTGTATGTCATATTTGATGTTGAAAGGTAAATATATGAATCTTTGTGATCAAATGATTATATGTAACAAAGGTATTAGAAATTAAGCTATATGTGCAAATGATTGGGGAATATAAGAAATGTAATTGAGCTATGTGGTTTATGATAGCATTTGGCTAAGAAGTATATGTATATTATGATGCTTATATGTTTATATTGTTATGTTTATTTGTATATGGCTTACTAAGCTTTTGAAAGCTTACTTTGTGTGTCTTTCAATTGTTTTATAGATATCGTAGTTATCGGGAGCTCGGGGATCATCGAGGATCATCACTACACTATCAAACTCTATTTTGGCACATTTTGTAAGTGTAAATATCGGAGTATGGCATGTATAGGTTAGAGGTAGTTGAATATGTTTTGTGAAGTGTATATTTAGCTATGTAATATGGCTTAATTACGGTTGAACTTATGGTTTGATTTTGGTATATGATATGTGACACAAATTATGCCTATGTGATGTGTTATTGACTGGACAAGTGAATTGGTCAATTTGGTAAGTTTTGGTGTGTGTTTATTTTAGAATTGGGTAAGAATTTGGTATGTGAATTATTGGAATGTATCAAGATTATAAACCATATGTTTTAGTATGTTTTTAGCTTATGGAATGACATGAATTGGTATGTGTTATGAACATGAGATAGGTTGATAATGATATGACATAAATGTTGAATGTTTTGATTATGAAATGGTTGAAATTTAATGTGCAATTGTTGCCTATTTGATGATTGTAGGGAGGACCCTTAATGGGTGGCAAATTGTAACATCCCAAAATAGGGCCTAAATGGAGCAGTGGTTGCGAAACCACAAATTTGAGGTAGAAAAATTTATTTTATTATTATTTTGAGGTTCATGGTATGATTGCATGATTGTGTGAAAATTTCGTGATGAAATTCTATGCATAAAGTGCTTAAGTTGAGGTTAGGGACTAAATCGAATAATTTGCAAAACTTGCATTCTAGAAGTTTTTAGTATGAAATTGCTTTGGAATATTAATTAGGAGGGTTTAAATAACAATTTGACCAATTTTAAGTTCATGAACAAAAATTAGGACATGGAAGGAATTTTTGAAAGTTTAGTAAGGAGGGGCAATTTGGTCATTTGGATATTAAATGAATTAAGAAGGGAAAAATAACACAAAAATGGTCATCTTCTCAATTAGTTTCTGTTGATCTCCTCCATAGCTGGAGTTTCTTCAACTTTCAAGCCTCATAGTAAGTGATTCTAAGCCCCGTTTTTAATGATCTTTACGTTTTTGGAGTCCTGGTAACTTGATTAAGCTTATTCTAGCAATAATTCAACCTAGGGTTCATATTTGGAAAAATACCCATAGCTGAAATTTGTGTATTTTGGTGTTTTATGATAGAATTTGAGGTTTTAAATTATGTTAAACAACTTACGCTACTCGGTTTTAAGTGAAAACGAGTAAAAGGGCTTAAATCGGAAAAAAATACCAATAGTCATAAGTATATGTTAGAGTGTGATTTTGATATTGCCATAGAAGGGAAAAATGATCAGCATGTCATAAAACATAAGAAAATAGGATAAAGTTTAATTTACGAGCCTTGGGGCAAAAGTGCAAATATGTGAAAGTTTATGGGTAAAAATATAATTTTGCCAAAGTTTGGGTCATGGACTGTTTTAATAAATGTGAATATTAAATAAGTTAAATTTTCTATTATAGATCAAGAAGAACGAAATTCGGGAGTAGATCGGGGAAAAGAAAAAGTAAAGGACTAAATTGTAAAGTTTAGTCACATTTTGTATCAAGGTAAGTTACAGTAAATAAATGCAATATTCTTTTATTTTACATTATTATTGTCAATTTCCAGCATTTATATATTTATGTTATGAAAATATTTAAAGTCGAATTTAAGGTGAAGTGACAGAGGAAAAGTGTTAGAAAGCCCCGGTTGAACCCTAGGAATGTTAGGATATTAGGGTTGACAGGACAGAACAGAAATGAGCCATGTAAGTCCATATTAGAAATATGGCTTTGGAGACAGGATTGAGCCATGTAAGTCCATATTATATATGGCATTGGAGACAGGAATAATTCATGTAAGTCCATGTCAAAGACATGGCATTGGCAGGATATTGAAAGACAGGAACGACCCTAGTATCCTTGGTATTCCGAATGGTTCAACGGGTCAGGGTACGAGTTAAATTACAGTGAATTAACAGCAAAGGAAAAGTAGATTATATTTATGAAAAAGGAAAGGTCAGGTAAGAAAGAAGGTAAGGGAATAAAGAAGAAGATAGAAATTAAGAAGTAAAGAAATTTATGATGTTAGATGATATTATGCATAATTATCCATTATGTTGAATGTTGTGATTTATTTTCTTGTAAGCTTACTAAGCCTAGTGCTTAATCTCTTTATTTTCTTCTTCTTATAGTACTTATCTAGCCACTCGGGGATCGAAGGAAACATCGGAGGCCGATCACACTATCAAAGAAATAACTCGGTTTAACTAGACGTTTTGTTTTGGGTATGGCATGTATAGAAACTTAGCTACTTTTGGTATAATATGAACAATGAATGATGTGTAAATACTTGCTAGTGATTAGCTAATAAAATGGCCGATGATATACATGTTTATTAATATGTATGATTGAATGGTGATTATCACATGAAAATTATGAAAAATGTGAAAGTAACCTAAAAACAGATTCAAGTAACAGAAATAATGTAACTTTGAAAAATCACTAAAAATTGTAGAAACATAGTTTGAAGATGAATAATATATGAAATTAAATCTTATTATGTCTATTTTCTTAAAAACAGTTAAAGGTATTATATTTCATGAGATATCTGAGTTTTAGTGAAACAGGGTCAGAGCGATTTCTGGATCCCCTATTTCAACTTTGTAAATTCACCATAAATTGTACAAAACTAATTAGAAGATTTACTTTATATGGTTAGAATCCTTGTTGAGTCTAGTTTTAAGAGAAACAAACGACTTAGTCATATGAATTTTTTACAGGAAGAAACATGGTTTTTAGTAAGAAAGAGGTCAGTGCAGTCGAGTTTTGAAACAGGGGAAACTTTAACTAATAAACTGTACTAATTGGCCAAGTCAAAAATTCTAGAAAAAAATTAGTAGATAGATATATGAGTCTAGTTTCAGGAAAAAATTTACGGATCTTAATTTTAAGTTTTGAAACTCGAGAAATTAATTTTTAAGCAACCATGACGCAGAAAAATAGTTTATTCCGAAAATTAAAATAAGTGGTTTAGAGTTGTTTAAAAGGTAAGATAAGTTTAGTAACACCTCAAGCTTGACTCCGGTGAAGGTTTCGGGTGTGGGGGTGTTACACAAATTGGCATTGTAAATGGCCTATTTTTGCCCACATGGACAGTGACACGAGCGTGTGTCTCAGCCGTGTTGCTCAATGGCCATTTCGAAATGAGCCTGGGCAAACCACAGGGTCGCACACACAGGCGTGTGCTAGGCCATGTGGCCAAGTCAATTTCGAGCAAGGGCTAGTCACACGGGCGTGTGACTGGCCGTGTGACCCAAGTTAGTAGCCTCCTTAATTTTTACACGGCTTGGCACACGGGCATGTCTTGTGGCTGTGTGGACAAGTCAGTATGTTTGTCCTGTTTTGACTCAGCCTAGACATATGGGCGTGTCTAAAGCTATGTAAGGTACACAGCCTGTTCACATGGGTGTATGACCTGTACAACTTTGAAAAATGTTTAAGTTTTAAAAAATTTAGTATGAGCTCGGTTTAATCCCGACCCCTTTCTAATGCATGCTTAAGGTCTTGATGACCTATATAAGGGACTCTATGGTAATGTTTGACTATGATTGTGAATGATGTATATGAATTGTTCGTAAAATATTCTGATTTGTCAGGTAATGCCTTTAACCATAGTCCAACGACGGATACGGGTTAGGGGTGTTACACGTGGCATGCTAAATCATCATTTCAAATGAAAATTTTAGGTTAAATTCTACAATTGGCCTTATATTTTTTCATTTTGAGCAATTTAATTTTTTTTATGTTCTTTTAACTTTCTTTTTTTTTCCATTTTCTTTTGTTTCTCATTTTGTTTTCCTCCCTTCTTCATTTCTTTTAACATGATTTTTCTATGTTTTCCATTTGTTAAAGCTAGTCCACAAGCTCGCCTCACTCGAAAAAATTAAATTGTTCAAAAAAATAAAAGTATAGGGACTATTTAGAAAAAGTAAATTACTCAAAATGAAAAAATATAGGGATCGATTGTATAAATTAACCTAAAATTTTTATTTGAAATGATGATTTAATGTGCCACATGATAAACCGTAAATTATACATATTTTTACCCCATGTTTAATGCATTTTATAGATGATTTCTCATTAGAATTGGTGAATTTGATGCTCCTAATGCTTTAATTTCATGTTTTATACTTGAAGAGCCATAGGAGAGTGAAAGGAACGAGAAACGGGCCAAAAACGGAAAAAAAATGGGCCAAAGTACGAAATCAACACTGCCTGGACTTCCTCACACGGGCAGACCACACGGTCGTGTCAATCTGGCAGAATTGGAGCACGACTCACACAAGTATAGCACACGCCCGTGTCATTCTAATAGGCTCGAACACGGCCTGAAGTAATCGCACACGAGCATGTCCCTGCCGAGCCCAAGTTAAGTCCAATTCAGAAAAGGCCACTTTTGAGGGCCCCTAGGCATTCCAAAGCCTATAAATACACCCTAAAAGAGGAGAAAAAGGCAGACGGAGAATAGGGGGTAATGAATTACTCCAAGGAAGCCGATTCATCCATCTTAGAAGCTGGATTCATCGTCAAGACTGAAGATCTCTCCTCAATTTCCCTTCAGGGAGTTTTGGATTTTCTTTATGTTTTGTATTCTTTATTCTTCTGAGATGTTTTCTTATTTATTTATGAACTAAAAACCCTAAATACCTAAGGGGAATGAAACCTAAGACGAATCTTGTTATTATTTTCTGAATCGTATGATAAATGTTTAACTTGTTCTTAATTATGTGTTCTTAATTCTTGTTTTGATATCCCAGGATACTGATTCAATACATGCTCTTATTCAGAGGAGGAATAGACCCTGTCTAAGAGTACTTTTTTCATAATTAAGTGGAGTTGATTGCGCGCCTAGAAATAGGGTGACAAGATTTTGCCAGATTAGGGTAAAACCTAATAAGGGGATCCATAGATCGAGTTAATGCAACCCTAGAATGTTAATTAGAGAAAAGTCTCGGTTATTCAATCTAGGGATTAGACGTTATTAGTCTTGAATAGGGATAATAACATAACTTAGGAATCTCTACGGAACAAGTTGAACAAATAAATCGTCCGATTCGGAGCCAGAATAACAAGTAAAGTCTAAGTGGATTTTTCCTTAGGTATTGTCTCAAGTCAATCGATTTTCCCAAAAGCAACTCCCCAATTCTTTTCTCTGTGCGTTCTTAGTTTAGATAATTAGTTAATTAAAATAAAAACCCATTTTATTCTTAGGCTAGATAATAAAAAGACAGTCATTACTAGTACTTTTAGTTCCTTCGGGTTCGACAATCAGGTCTTGCTAAAACTATACTACTATTCGATAGGTACACTTGCCTACATCGCGATAATATTTAGTTCAAGAACGAGTAATTATAAATATTTAAAACCTATCACGAAATCTCGCGATCAAGTTTTTGGCGCCGTTGCCGGGGAACTAAAATATTAGGAACACTCAATTTTTATTACTTTAGCAATTTATTTTTCTTGCAATTTAATTTAATTTTTTTATTATTACTAATTAACTTCTTTTTTCCTTCTCTTGACAGGTTTTCATAGTTTATGACTAGAAGAAACCCGTCGGGACCATTACTTTTTGACGAAGAAATCAATCGCACAGTTCGTAGAAACCAAAGAGAAATAAGGCGAAGCTTAAAATACACAGAGAACGAGTAAGAAGATGATACTCAACCTCCAACCGAAGAGATGGCTGAAAACCAAGGCAATCAGCTACCTTCTGCAATTGCGGCTAATCAAAATCCTACTCCATGTACTATGTATGACTATGCTAAACGTTTTTTAATAGGAACTGAGTCAAGTATAGTTAGACCTGCTATTGCTACGAATAATTTCGAATTGAAACCTAACACAGTTTAGATGATACAGCAGTTTGTTCAATTTTATGGTTTGTAGGATGAGGATCCCAACACTCACTTGGCAAATTTTTTGGAATTTTGCGACACTTTTAAAATTAATGGCGTTTTTTATGATGCCATTTGCCTTCGGTTATTCCTTTTTCACTGAGAAACAAAGCTAAACAGTGGTTGAACTCGTTACCACGAGGGTCCATCACTACTTGGGAACAAATGACCGAAAAATTTCTACTAAAATATTTTCTGCCAGCTAAAACGGCGAAGTTACGTAATGATATCTTTTATTTTGTGCAGATGGACTTAGAAACACTTTATGATGCATGGGAGAGATACAATGATCTATTGTGAAGGTGCCCTCACCATGGGTTACCTCTATGGCTGCAAGTTCAAAAGTTTTACAATGGTGTGAATCCGTCAACAAGACAGATGATTGACGCAGCTACTTGAGGAGCCATCAACAACAAAACACCTAAAGAGGTTTATGAATTCATTGAAGAAATGTGACTGAATAACTATCAGTGGCAAGTCATGAGGACTAAGCCAACAAAAACAGCCGGCGTTTATAACGTCGACTCAGTTGCTATGCTATCAAATCAGGTAGAACTTTTCAATAAAAAGATTGATGGTTTACTTGGTTCTACACAGGTACATCCAATAATGAGGTGTGACTCAAGTGGAGGAGGTGTGCATACAGAATATTAATCCTTCAATCCTACAACCGAAGAAGAACAATTCAACTATATGGGTAACAATAACTTTCGATCTCAAATTAACCCATACAGTAATATTTATAATGCAGGTTGGAGAAACCACCCAAATTTCTCTTGAGGTGGTCAAGGGAATCAAAAGCCACAAAATCCTCAGGGTTTTCAACAGCCACCTTATCAACAAGAGAAGAAATCAAACCTTGAGGAGATGCTCTCTAAATCCATCTTGGTGTTAGAAACCCATTTCCAAAATACCGAGACAGCACTTAAGAATCAACAAGCATCGATCCAAGGGCTCGAAACTCAGATAGGCCAGCTATCCCAACTAATCTCCGAACATCCACAAGGCACTTACCAAGTAATACTGAACCTAATCCAAGGGAGCACCTCAACGCAATTAGTACTCAAGATGAGGAAGGATTCATTGCTCCTGAGCCAGAATTGATGCAAGAAACTGTGGTGAGAAAAGGTAAAAGTGAGGTAAGTCATAATAAAACGGTGAATGAAGAATATAAACCTAGTGTCCCTGTGACAGCCCTAAAGTGACCCTAGTCGGAAAGCGGTCTCGGGACTGTTAGACCGAGTCACCAAATTATTTGAATGTGATAATTATTGCCTAAAATATGTGAATATAAATGTGTGAAAGTTTTAAGCTTCGATTTAGTTAATTGTATGTGAATTTAGTTGATAGGACTTATGTGAGAAAATTTAGAAATGTGCTAGGCAAATGCAAGTGGCCTAATAGTGCATGTAATCAAAGGGGTGGACTTGCATGTCAATTTCCCCCCATTTAAGTACTAGGGATGATGGGTAAAACATGTCATGAAACATGTTGTGTTAATGGAAAAATAAAATAAGAAGCATGGGCAAAACATGTCATGAAACATGTTGTGTTAATGGAAGAATAAAATAAAAAGCATGGGCAATAAACTAATAAGAAATGGAAGGAAGAAAATAAAGAGAAAAAAATGTGTTCATCATTCTCATGCATGACCAAAAAAAAAAGAGAAGAGAAAAGCTCTCATGTTGTTCTTGGCCAAATAGGAGAAAGAAAAAGAAGGAAAAGGAGCTTTGAGGAAATCGGCTATGGTGGTTTGATAGACTAAGGTATGTTTGATGATGTTCCATGAGATGCATGCATGTTTTAGTAGTTAGCTTGAGTTCTAAATAGCCCATGGTTCAAATCTTTACTATGTCATGGAGATGATATTCGGCCAAGGTGGATTGGTGTTGATATCATTTGCATGATAAAAGTGAAGCTTTGTAATGGTGCATGTGATGGTGGATTGATGATTCTTGAATCTTCTTTTTAGCATTTTTGAGTGAGACATTAAGTTCTTTGTTTAACCATGACCAAAAATTGAAATGGTATGGTGTTGTGAAGCAATCGGCCCTAACATAGACATGTATGTTCGGCCACATGAATAAGTACATAAGTTATGTGTATGTTCGGCCATAGGTAGCCTATTGATGGCTTTAGCTTGACTTAGAAAATTCGGCTAAGGGGAAATATTAGCTAGTATGTTGAATTCGATTCGTGATTTCGTACATATGTGACTCTAGTGTCTAATGTATATATGGGCTAAGTACCTTGAGCTTCTCTTTTGATGTTCGAATGAATTGTATTAAATTGCTTGATGTGATTAAAAATGCGTATGACCATTGTGTATTTGAGCTAAAAGGTGGCCATATGGCCTCCTTGTCATATTCGGCCATAAGCTAGCAAAATGAGACTTTAATGAGTTAAAATTGTTTGAATTAAGCTCAAGAGCAAAGGGGAACTAAATCCGATAAAGGGAAGGAAAAAGTGGTCGAATAGCCGTCGAAACCGTTCGACAACATCCGAGGTAAGTTCTTGAGTAATAGAGCTTAAATTATGATTTGATTAGATCATGTTTTAAGCAAATCAAAATCATGCTCCTTGTGTGTGGCTATTGAGCCGAAATTGCAAGAGTGATAAGTGTCTTGTGTTTGAGTTTTGCTAATGAAAATGAAATACGAATGTGTCATGATTTATTGTTAAATGTGCATGGTTATTCGAATGATGTCCAGGCTAAGTCCCGAAGGCTTTATGCTAAGTGACCATATCCGGACTAAGATCCGAAGGCATTTGTGCGAGATACTAATTCCGGGCTAAGCCCGAAGGCATTGGTGCGAGTTACTAAATCCGGGTTAAGTCCCGAAGGCATTTGTGCGAGTTACTAAATCCGGGTTAAGTCCCGAAGGCATTTGTGCGAGTTACTATAACCGGGCTATGTCCCGAAGGCATTTGAACGAGTAGCTATATCCGGTTAAATTCCGAAGGTACGTGATTTGGGAATGAATGATCTTGCTGTGAAAATTTCAGTTAATACGCTTGAAACATCCCAACATTGAGGTATGTTTCGTATGCGCTTTGAATTAGTTGAGCCCTTACAAATAAGTATTCGCTCAGTTGATAAATGAGCTACCGGCCTTTGGCTAAGTTGATCTTTGTGTATGAATAAAAGGGTTGGTAATGTGAAGTAAGTATGATATTGAAAATTTGTGCATATGAAATTATCCGTTTAGCTACATGAATGCTATACTTTGGTTGTGTCTAAATTCTTTGCTCAAAACTTACTAAGCATTTAATGCTTACTCCGTTTCTTTGATTCTCTGTTTTATAGATTTTGGTTCTTCAGCTATCGGACTCGGGATTTTGAAGTCGAAGTCGCCCACACTATCAAAGCCCCCTTTTGGTACAATTTTGGTTGAACTTCAAAATGGCATGTATAGGACTACCCTTTTTGTTGTGGGTCATGGGCCCTTTGGATTTGTATAATTTTGGATAGCCATGCGAAAATGGCTTATATATGTTTGAGCATAATGTTATAATCATTTGGTATGGATATGCTTAACAAGGATTGGCCATGGGAATGGTTAATCGCTATCATGATTTGTGCTATTTATGCTAAAAGGGCTAGTTGAATCATGGAAACTATGAAATAGGTAAAGTCTACCTTAAAGGCAGATGCTGACAGCAGCAGTGATGTAGATTTGGAAAATCACTAAAAATAGTAGGAATGGAGTTAAATAGTGAATAAATTATGAAAATGAACCTTGATGAATATATTTTCATAGCAAAGTAACGAAACATTCATATGAACAGTATATTATGAGATGCTAAAGTTTTCGTGAGACAGGGCCAGAACGGTTTCTGGATTCCCTGTTCTGACTTTGGAAATTCATTATAAATTAACCAGAGATAATTAGAAGTCATTCCATATATGAATAGATTCCTTTTTTAGTCTAGTTTCTATAGAAACAAACGGCATCAGTATTGAAGCCCTGTACAGGGAGATATCCAAGTCGTAATGCGCAAAGGTCAGTGTAGTCGATCCCTGTAACAGGGGAGACTTTGACTAATAAAATGTACTAATTGGCCCAAACAAAAATTCTAGAAAAAAATTTGTAGATGCATATATGAGTCTAATTTTAGGGAAAAATCACGAAACTGATTTTCGAGTTGTGAAACTCAAGATATGATTTTTAAGGTGACAGTGATGCAGTTAGCCAGCTTGCCTGGAAAATTTTAAAATGGATTATGCAAAGAAGTGATTTAAGTCTGCAAACCCCTCGTGTCCGACTCCGGCGACGGACTCTGGTACGGGGTGTTACGTCCCATACCTTAACGCTACAAGGAAAGATCGCTCAGATGAACAATTCGATAAATTCTTTAAACTTTTGAAAAAATTACATATTAACTTACCGTTTATTGAAGCTGTCTCGCAAATGCCAAATACAATGAAATTTTTAAAAGAGCCTTTAGTAAATAAACAGAAGTTGGACGAAGCGTCACATGTGGAGCTAAACACAGTCTGCTCAGCTATTCTACAGAATAAGCTACCCCACAAATTGAAAGATCCAGGGAGTTTTACAATTCCTTGCTTAATTGGTAGTTTAGATATAAATCATGCATTAGTTGATTTAGGGGCTAGTAGTAACGTCATGCCTTAAAAATGATTAAGCAATTAGGTCTTGGGAAACCTAAACATACTAGGATGAGCATTCAATTGGCAGATAAAACTATAATATTTCCTATGGGTATTATTGAAGATGTACTAGTGAAAGTAGATAAGTTCATATTTCCCGTTGATTTCATTGTTCTGGACATAGAGGAGGATAATAACACCCCTTTGATTTTAGGGAGGCCCTTTTTAGCAACTGCTAAAACAGTTATTGATGTTGGCACAGGTGAGCTTACACTTCGTGTGGCAGAAGAAACGATCACCCTTCAAACTCGTAATTTTGGCATCACATCGAACATTGAAGGTAATGGTCCACACCAGTCTACTAAAATTGACAATATGACACAACCTACTTTTCAAAAATTGAGTTTCCAAGAAGTTCACGAGCCATGTTCTAGTAATGACCAAGGACACATTCATGAAGAACGAAGGCTATGGATAGAGGAGCTAGACGAATGGCGAGCACATAAACCAAGAACACACGATAAACCAAAATTACGCCAGAAGGAGTTCTATACCTCTCCAAATCAACTTAAGGTTGGTTATAAAGTCTTACTAGATGCCGCAGATCCCCACATTTTCACTACTACACCAAATGAGGAAATCCCTCTTACAGTACTCAGTATTTTTCCATTCAGTACGATGGAGGTGAGTCATCCCAGGTTCGACACTTTTAAGGTAAACAACACCCGTTTAAAACCTTATTTTGATGAGACTGATAGCAGGAATGAGGAGTATAAACTCTTCAAACCACTATGACCATACAACAAAGAGGTAAGTCGAGCTTAGACTATAAATAAATGCTTCTCGGGAGGCAACACGAGCACTAACAATATTAATTTCTTTGAATTTTGGTATATAACTCTTAACTTACTAATAGAAATCTTGAATACAGGTGTTTCCACAGAGACATGGCCAAGCACACGGGGATGCCTAAGGCCGTGTGAAAACAGGGCAATAGATTTCCCCAACACAGACTACGATAAAATGCCACGGCCGTGTGACATGGCCATGGTTGAGCCTGCCAAAACAACACGGGCGTGCCACACACCCGTGTGGAAGACCCGTGGTTGAAACTGAGAAATCCCACGCCCGTGTCTAACACTCATGATCGAACCTGTTAAATGAACACGAGCGTAGAGCTTGAACACACGGGCATAGGAGAAGCGAATGAAGCTAGAGACGACCGTGCAACACGGTCGTGTGAACCCATACGCCCGAGGAACACGGGCGTGTACTAAATGTTAGACGCGCTCAAATTTAAAATTCGCGAATCACACGGGATGAAATTGGGGGACACGGGTGTGTGCCATGGCCGTGTGTCTTAAAATCTATAAATACCTTACACTATTCACTTTCTTCCCCATTAAAAAACCCTAACCCTAGCCACTGCAACTCCACACGGCCCCCTACCACGCCCTTGCGCCGCCTTCAACTTCGTTTTCGACGCTCAATCTCTCTCCCTTAGCGTTTGTTTACTCCTTTCACTTCTTATTTACTTATCACTAATGTTTATTATTAGCATAATCTTCATTACTTTTGAACTACTTTTTAATTTGCTCATGATTTTTATCATTTAGTTTGCATTCTTAAGTTAGCTATTATACATAGCATGTTAAATCAAGTGATTAGGAAAACTTCATATCCATGATTTTACCATGCTCATTCTTATGATATTTCCATGCCAATGCCTCTCATGAAATTTGCATTTTTTTATCATACATTTCATTTTGTTAGGAAAACTTCAATCTTTTATCTTACACATGCCACTACTACATACAATGATAAGGTCACGAAATTATTATATTAGTTATGTTTGGTTAGGGCCGAAAGTCTGCTTTTTAGTTGAATATTGTATTCCTTTCACTTTGACCACTCATCAAGATGACTCAATGGTTCTACTCGCAGGTACTATGTCATTGTCAAAAGGAAAAAAAAACCGTCGTACCTACTTCAAAGAAGAGGAAGGGAACGTCCTTTTTCGCAGGCCCAACTACGAAAATTCGTCACCCTCTCCTACAGTTTCCCCGAGGGCCCTAGGAAGAACTGTTCCAAACACTTCGGGCCTGACCCTTAATTGCGGGCCGTTGCATCGATTGGGATACCGTAGAACAAGTCCAGATGGCTGACGCGATTCAGACTCTCCTAACCACCGACCCTTGGGAGCTATTCTTCAGGATTATCGAGCCGACATACCTCGAGCTCACGATGGAATTATGCTCAACGTTCTATCTCTAGACTGTAATGATAAAGTATGATGATCCCGTCACGGTCCAATTTCGCCTAGGCGGATTAATCCACCAGCTAAGCGTCCCAGAGTTTGGTGCTGCTCTAGGCCTATATACGGAGGAGTTTCGAGAGGAGAATGAACTACATGCTCTCAGTCGCCACATACATATCTCTCCCTCGAAGTGCTGGCACACGTTGGCCCCTAGTACACCCTCCTACAATCCTAATCGCTCCAAGGCATCAGTTCTCCCACCATCCCTGAGGTATTTACACGCAATTTTAGCTCACACAATTACAGGGAGACGAGAAAGCACCGGCGTCATCAACACCCATGACGTCTACTTGTGCATGTCGCAAGGGCACGTCATCGACCTTGCCTATTTCATCACCCTTGAGATTCAGCACCAGACGGAGCGGCATCGGAAGAGGGTCATCTCTATTGGCCCCTACATGACTAAGCTAGTGCGACATTTTGGGCTCCTCAACTCCGCGGTCCAAGAATCATCCCTCACCCTCATCGGCCAAATATCTCCATAATACATCTCGAGCATGCTTAGCATGAGGATGATCGAGAGGCACCGAGGAACCTACCCTCCCCAGTACCGTCTCACCTAATCTACTGATGAGGAGGCCTATGAGGACATTCCTGATGATGTCCTCCTACAACACGAGGACCCACCGACTCAGCCACCACCACCCTCTCGTCCAGTTCATACGGTGGCTTCATATGCTGACATCTCTGAGCGTCTCACCTGATTCGAGCAACAGTGTTTTCAACGATTTGACAACATTGATGCTACTCTACAGCAGATTTGTCAACACCTCCACATCTCATCGCCAGTCCCACCTCGCAAACCATCCAGCGATGAAGATGTTTAGAAATATTTATTTATTATTTTATTATTTTAAGTTTTATTGAAACTACTTTTTATTTTTTTAGATTTTAGAATTTTATTTTATTAATTTCGGTTATTTTTTTCGAGTAATTATTCTTCCTAATATCCCCTAAAAAGTTCTTGATTTTATCATAGTTATATAGAGCTCTTAAGCTCATCATCACATAGGAACTAAAACTCCATCAGGAAAGGTTCTCCACAACTGCCATGACCTGCTCGACCACGACCATAGCTACCACTAGATATATAATTCTTTTGGCACAGGACTTATGGCCTAATGAACCTCTACGACTACCGGAGTATCCTCCTCCACTCTCGAACCAATTACTCTCCAAAACTCTAGTTCGAGGAATTCATCATACAGGAAGTTTCACTTCTCTCCCTATCTTATTTTTATATTTTAAAATATCTACCTTTGTACATTGAGGGCAATGTACATCTTAAGTGTGGGGTATTTATTTCATTATCAAAAAAATCCCTGAATGACTACTTTGTGCTCTTGAAAAGTTCTCATATCATATTTAGGATAAATTTTAATTGATTTATGATTTTGATTGATATATCTTGAATTAAAACATAGGGACTTATGCATTGATGGTTTAAAACTTCAAAACATTAGAGAATCAAGCATGATTAGTTGATTTTTAAGAATTTAAAATTATAAGTTGTCTTCCCAAGTCTAGGTATTACTTTGAATTGGAATTCACGAGTCTAAACATCAAAAATCCATAATTTCTGTGAGATTTCAAAACGCCATAATTTTTGTAAGATTTTTGAGCCTTTTGAGCCTTTTGAGCATCTATTAATCCTTTCATGCTCACTTTTATTATTACTTTGAGTGCATCAGTATTGAACTGTTATTCTAGAACTTGCTTGATGATGTATGTCGAGACCACACCATTTGATTTGATATATCAAAATGATTAAGGCACTTAGGATTAACCCACTCATGCCATAAAAAGCCTACCTCCACGATTAACCCCTAGTAAACCCCCCTTGAGCCTAACAAGTCATTTCTTGTATTAACCTTAATATTAACCCTTAACCCGTTATTGTTGAAATCCTCTAAATTGACCCTTATTTTTGTCAAGATTTGAGTTGAATGAATTGCTTAGCTATGTATTGTTTTTAATAATTAGTTTATGTTTTTTTATTTAACTTGTTCTTAAAAAAAACTATGTATACATATCTGTAATTTCATATTCTGAAAAGAAGCTCTGTTGTACGCAAGTGAAGATTAACTCTTTTTCTAGTTAGGCAATTTTTCAATTCAATCTCGATTCTAACCCTTTCTTTCAGCTTGTGACCACACCCTCTAACCAAGCCTCACTACAACCCTCTAAAGACCTTTTGATTGATGTATCATCTTAAATTATAGTGGTGGAGATTTGATTTTCATGCAAGCCTATGGCAATGACTTTTCATTATTGACTATTGAGTGCTTCATTTATTGTCCTTAAACACTTCGAGTGATTTGAGTGAATCTTTAGTGAGGATGTGAAACGCTGTAATATTCTGAATCAAAGGTAATTACTTATATGCGGAGAGACACCTATGTTTGCATGATTAAATACTCAACTTGGAATGTTTGAAACTTTTATGTTCTTTTAGTTGAATTATCAATGTATGATTACCTATGGATTATTCTGAGATATTATCAATAGGAATTGTAAGTTGAGGAGAATTTATGTTGATTATGAGTTGAGAATTTTGCTTGAGGACAAGCAAATGCTTAAGTGTGGGGGTATTTGATAAACCATAAATTATACATATTTTTACCCCATGTTTAATGCATTTTACGAATGATTTCTCATTAGAATTGGTGATTCGATGTTCCTAATGCTTTAATTTCATGTTTTATACTTAAGAGAGCATAGGAGAGCAAAAGGAACGAGAAACGGGCCAAAAACAGAGAAAATGGGCCAAAGTACGAAATCAACACGGCCTGGACTTCCTCACACGGGCAGACCACACGGCCGTGTCAATCTGGTAGAATTGGAGCACGACTCACACGGATATAGCACACGCCCGTGTCATTCTAACAGGCTCGAACACGGTCTAAAGTAATAGCATAATGGCGTGTCCCTGCCGAGCCCAAGTTAAGTCCAATTCGGAAAAAGCCACTTTTGAGAGCCTCTAGGTATTCCAAAGCCTATAAATACACCTTAAAAGAGGAGAAAAAGGCAGGCGGAGAATAGGGGGTAAGGAATTACTCCAAGGAAGCAGATTCATCCATCTCAGAAGCCGGATTCATCATCAAGACTGAAGATCTCTCCTCAATTTTCCTTCAGGGAGTTTTGGATTTTCTTTATGTTTTGTATTCTTTATTCTTCTGAGATGTTTTCTTATTTAGTTATGAACTAAAAACCCTAAATACCTAAGGGGAATGAAACCTAAGACGAATCTTGTTATTATTTTCTGAATCGTATGATAAATATTTAACTTGTTCTTAATTATGTGTTCTTAATTCTTGTTTTGATATCCCAGGATACTGATTCAAGACATGCTCTTATTCAGAGGAGGAATAGACCCTATCTAAGAGTACTTTTGTCATAATTAAGCGGAGTTAATTGCGCGCTTAGAAATAGGGTGACAAGATTTTGCCGGATTAGGGTGAAACCTAATAAAGGGATCCATAGATCGAGTTAATACAACCCTAGAATGTTAATTAGAGAAAAGTCTCAGTTATTCAATCTAGGGATTAGACGTTATTAGTCTTGAATAGGGATAATAACATAACTTAGGGATCTCTATGGAACAAGTTGAATGAATAAATCGTCCGATTCGGAGCCAGAATAACAAGTAAAGTCTAGGTGGATTTTTCCTTAGGTATTGTCTCAAGTCAATCGATTTTCCCAAAAGCAATTCCCTAATTCTTTTCTCTGTGCGTTCTTAGTTTAGATAATTAGTTAATTAAAATATTCTTAGGCTAGATAATAAAAAGACAGTCATTACTAGTACTTTTAGTTCCTTTGGGTTTGACAATCCAGTCTTGCTAAAACTATACTACAGTTTGATAGGTACACTTGCCTACATCGCGATAATAGTTAGTTTAAGAACGATTAATTATAAATATTTAAAACCTATCACGAAATCTCACGATCACCACATCAACTTACCATTACTTCGTTAGCAACAATTAAAAGCTCAATGACTAAATTGTTACAAGGTGATAACGTAAGTGACTAAAACATAACATTTCAAACATAAGAGATTAAAATGTAACCTGAAGTAAACAAAAGCGACTATTTTGATAGTTTACCCTTTAAAAAATTTGAAGGATTATCTCCTAACAATTCTCTCTTGTGCCATCCCTCTTTCCCCCACTTTCTTCACTTTTTATTTTCACTTTTGTTGTTGAATTTTATCTTACCGTCCTCTCCCTCTGCTCTTCCTTTCTCTTTTCGATTTTTCCATAATTTCACATTGTCAACCTCTTGTTTTCTTTCTCTTCTTTCTTTTTTTTCATTCATTTATTTTACTTTGTTGTTGTCTAAACCTTAAGTTTTCCTAAAGCCGTCGCTAACCTTTTAGTTTCATTGTTGGCCATGGGCGATTAGGGATTTTCAGTTTAGTAATCGTAATTTTTCGTAAGTTTCGCTCGTTCGATGCTTAAGTGTGTTGTTTTCGGTTTTACTTGAGAGGTTTTTGGTTGATAGTTGATGGCTAGTCATTTCTTCCTATACTATTCTATTTAGGTGAGGAACATGTGGCGATTACTCCTCCGACGAACTGAGGATTTTGACAACCTCTTCTCTAAGGGTAAGGACCAAATGCCCTAGTTTAAGGGCTGGTTTGTAATGGCCATTCATTTGGCCAAATGCTCTGAATGAGCAAGGGTCGAATGCCCTAAGTTCGGTTTCGTGTATTCTTGCTAATTGGTTGAGGTTGATGTCTTATGTAGAACATGTACTATTGCTATGGTTTTAACCTCCTAAAAATAATCAAGTGCATGTCTCTAAAAAAATGTAAATTTATGCAAAACCGAATGTGGCAGTCATGGCACACGGCGTGTGCCTGGTCGTATAGGCCCATTTTGAACATTTATTAGGGTCACATTTGGGCCGAATGAGGGAGTTTAGTAATATACCAAAATCTATTATGTATGTTGTCGTATGTAAGTTTTCTAAAAGTATGCTAAAACATGTAAAACTGTATACTCGATTGTATGTTTGTGTGTACGAGCATGTCATTATTTAGTAACTCCAACTAAGTTTATATGCATGTCTCTAATCTATAAATCCGTATGCACTATTGGCATGTTTCCGTTCTGCTATGTTCATAAATGAATATGATTAATCTGAGTGTGTCTGAATAAGTGATTTGATGTTTGCATGTGTATTGGGGTGAGTTATAAATATAATATGGAGAAAGTTCTGGCAGATTATGTTCTGTGATTTTGGCGATTTGTCGTAAAATTTGATTTTGGTAGTTAGATTGTATTATCCATATCTGGCGATTTTCTTATATTATCTGGCAGCTCGACTGCATGATTTTTCAGTATTACATGAATGCTAATATGATGTGTTGGTTGGATGAGTACTTAATAACCCTAATTGGTGTGTTGGATGAACGAAGATGGTGTCTAGCAATTGGGGGTAGGAATTATTTGTATGACATTGCAATGCTAAGCATGCCTTGTATCCGATATTATGCTCTAATAAGTTTTGTTTGTACATTATTTGACTATCTATTATGTTTTTTGGGTCATGAAACATATTGGGCTTTT
The DNA here is from genome assembly GCF_007990345.1 of Gossypium hirsutum. Taxonomy (NCBI): domain Eukaryota; kingdom Viridiplantae; phylum Streptophyta; class Magnoliopsida; order Malvales; family Malvaceae; genus Gossypium; species Gossypium hirsutum. The sequence continues at coordinate 88,372,102 of NC_053435.1, read as the reverse complement.
AGCTCACCATATTATTTTATCTTCTCAAGTAATCCTCAAAATTAAGATTGGGCAGCATTTAGAAACTCTGATTCAAATTCTCATAAACAAGCTGGTTTTTAAAGGTTTATTTTTATTTTAAAACATAGACTGTTTTTTAGCTCGTTGATAATTTTTTTGGACTTTATCATTGGTTTTAGGTTTTTATTGGGTTTTAGCAAGTTAGTTTAATTAAAATTCAAGATTTCTCTCTTAACTAAATTGGTTTTGTTTTCAAAATTGATGAATTACGAGTTTTTAGTGTTGCAAATAAAAAAAACAATTGAGTTTCCAGAGGAATGATTAAGTTAATAACCGTTAAATAACAAATGTGCTGAGAAATATTCACTTGACAACCATAAAGATTTTTGAAAGTAAATAAAGCAGATTTTACAAAATTATTTCCACAAGATCAAACATTTTTTAATAAGGCAAGCTTTCTTGTATTTATGTGTGGTTGATGTAATCTCCAAGATCCGGTCTGTAACACCTTGAATTTTAGGGCTAGAAGTTCTGGGTTTTCTGGTTAGGGTCAGAGAGGGAGGTGTGCTATTGTGTTTAGTCACGCGTTCAAGTGTCAGAATGGGCCTACTGGTCTGGTGGTTGAGTGTGTGTTAACTTTTCTTTGGGTCCCTAGTTCGAGTCCTTGTGGGTACTTTTTGGAGGAATATTTTTGTTCTGTTTAGTTGTGTTGTTTTAATTTATTATATAATTACTTTTTTATTTCTTTATTTATTTTTAATTTGTCTCTGGCCTGCTATTTTATTTTCCTATTTATTTATTTATTTTTTGTTGTTACTTTTTCTTCTTTTTTCTTTCACTTGGGGAAAACAGTTTTCGCTACGTACATATCGAAGATTTTCGCTTCTTCATCGTCAAAACAGGTTTGAGTTTCAAAACTTTTCTATTTTATTTGTGAATTGTAAGATTGATTTTGATAGAATGTGGCAATCTTGGTGACTTTTGGAAATTGGTTGTTAAAGTACGGTAGTACTATCAAATGGCATGGAAATTCGCTTTGGTTAGTGTAGCTTTGAGTTCCTTCGGTTGAGGGTTGACTTAGTGACCGAAAAACTCGTTTTACAAGCTGTTTTAGGGTGGTTTCGTGACCACATGGGCGGCCACACGGGCGCGTGCCTGTTTACACGGTTGTTTGGAATTAAGAATTAAGGTTTCCGGGTAAGTTTTGGTGCCATACAGTCATGTGGCTAATTTGGGGAAATTAGTCGATTTTCACACGGCCGTGTCCCTCGGGCACACGGGCGTGTGTGTTTAGGAATTAGGGTTTGAGTGATTTGATGCCATACAGCCTAGCCATACGGCCGTGTGGTTAATTTGGGAATTTAGGGATCCCACACGGGCGTGAGTTTTGGACACAGGGTCGTGTCTGGTGGGCACACGGGCGTGTGAGACCCTTACACGGCCGTTTCAGCCCTGTACTCAAATTTAGTGCAAATGGACAGAGAGTTACATGGCATGTTCCCACAGTTATGTCCCTAGTCCACATGGGCGTGTGCCTCAATCACACGGCCATGTGCCCCTCTTCACATGGGCGTGTGCCTTAGCCACAGGACCGTATACCCCTTCTCATATGGGCACTTGACCTCCCACACGGTTTAGGCATTTCCACATGGCCAGTGCACATGGGCGTATGGATCTAAGGCATTTATGTAACACCCCCTAACCCTAAACCGTCACCGAAACATGGTTATGAGGCATTACCGGACAATCGGACAATTTACGAATAATATTTAAATAATTAACATATTATAATATGATTATAAATTCATATAAACTTTTACTAATTATCTATTTCTTTTTCTTTTTTTAAAAAAATTCAATATAACCCCTTTTATAAATATTTAACCTTCTTTGCAATTTCAAACCGGAACCAACCCAAAATCAATATTTCAACCAATGCAATTTCATGTTTAATCATATTAAAATCATACCTATAACAATAATTTGATAATTTACTCTATGAACATTTATGTTACCATTAAAAACTGAATTAGAATTTCATTCATCTATTCTAAATTTAGCATCAATTATACTATGCATATCATGTAAATTTTCATACTATTTCATTAGTTTAAACACCAAAATACCAAATACCATTCTTTACAACAAAAATTATATAACATTTTAAAGTGACTAAATTAACACCTATGTACATGCCACTTTTACCAAAAGAAGAATACATCATCGAGTTTTGCGCTAGAGTCGGGATCGCCTGGATGCTGAACCGAGACTCTGAATACCTACTAACCTGCGCACGAAAACAACCGTAGGCTGAGTATTTTATACTCAGTGGTATTACCATAATTCAAATTATAAACATAAATTCAAACATAAATTTGCCATTCGCAATATATTCATACAATTGAATTTAGCTATTCATCAATTGAAATCATAAACATTCATGTTGAGCCATTTTTTATTCCATGAACCATTAATTCATGCTTTCCATTCTCATACTTACATTCGAATCACATTTTCAATTCATGTTCTATTTTTAGATTTCTTACAGTAGCTCAACTGATTCATTTTATTCAACTTAACTATTCTTTTAATTACCCCTATTAATAGATTCGGACTTTGGCGGATACACGGATCCAACCAAACACACCAATTTGACACCCAGTGCCTCATCGGACAGTTCGAAGCAAAGTTGACACCCAGTGTCTCATCGGCCTAACCAAAGTAAAGTGGTACCCAGTACCTCATCGAATCTATCCGAAGTAAAATAGTGGCACCCAGTGTCTCATCGACTTGAGGTCGAAGCATCCCTGAACACTTCCAATCCTATGGTATGCCAACTATATCCGACTCAGCCCGACTAGTTAATAGGGTTTCCAGATCACATATAAATCTCAATTAAATTCAGCCGCAATTTCTCACATTTTCAATTCAATCATTTTCCACTTTTCAATCAATTTTCAATTCACATATTCATAATTCAATACACTTTCTCAATTCAATATGCATTTCAATTATTCACATATAATCACAATTCAATTTAATTTTATACAATTTATTACTAATACTTACCATGCATATTAACTTAAAATTCAACCATTAATAATAATTAAATTCAAATTTTAATAATACTAACACGTATTTCTCATTCAATTCAAATTTCTAAATTCAATTCAATAAAATTTACTTACCTCAATATTTATTTACTATAAAATAAATAAATTTAAAATTTAATACTTAATAATAAATAACTTGAATTATAGTAATACAAACCCGGATCTCACGATTACTCCTCGATAACTTTCTCCTTTCCTTTTCGTGCCAATGCTTCGGGTTCTTTGTTATCTACGAAAATAATAATAATTTACACTATTAATTACAGCATTAATTAAAAATAATAATAACTGAATTTCTATCCAATTTATACCCTAATTCCAATTTAATCCTAATTAACTCATCTACTTTTCTAACTCAATTCATACTTTATTTCTATTCAATTTCCTTCCATATTCTACTTAAGTATCTAATGTTCATAATAAAACTCTAATTTAAAACTTCTTTCAATTTATTCCCTACAACACAAAACTTATAGCCTAATTTACAATTTAATCCTTTAATCAATTCTAACTTAAAATTCAATCAATTAAATCCCTAATTCATTATTTTGTTCAACATGAACTATGTTCAAAAACCTAAGAACTTTCAAAACTTCAACTTAATTTCAACAAAACTTTGTTCTAAAGCTTTTAAAACATCAAAATTAAGATAAAATGACTTAATTGACTTACCTTTTAAAGCTTCAAACCTTAAAACCCTAGTTTTTCTTTTTTCTTTTCTTTCTTTCCTTCCTTTACCCTGTTTCGAAATAGCTTCTCTGTTTCTTTTTATTTTACTTTTGTTTATTACTTTATTATACTAACTTAATAAATATTATTATTTCTTAAATAATAAGTAAATAAATATATTACAATTGTATGTACATGATTTATTACACTTGTATTTTACTATCACCTTACATTTGTCAATTTATTAATTTATTCATTAATGTAATAATATAGTATTAATTAATTAAATAATAATAAATATAATAAATATCTATTTAATACACAAATACATATATTACAAATGTACACTTATAAATATTTTTACATTTGTATATTATCATGACCATCCATTTATCTTTCTTTTATTTATTATACAAAAATCTTATAATATAATTAATATAAATTATAATTTATTTTAATAACAAATATAAATACTACAATTGTACATATATATTTTTGTACATTTGTACAATATCAATACCATACAATTGTCATACTTTCAATTTATTTACTAATAAAAATCTCCTAATATAATTATTTAATTAATAATTATCTTTTACTTAAATTTTCAAGTAAATAAATAAATATAATACAAATGTATATATTCACATTACTACAAATGTCACTATCTAATTTGTTCACACAATTTAATTATTTTATCTAATAAATATCTTTTACTAATTAAATAAAATATCAAAAATATATATGTTTCTATTAATACACTTATATTAAATCACTACCATACATTTGTCTTTATTTAACTTATTTCATAATATTATAATAATAATAATTATTATTATTTAATATTTAACCTTAATAATTTTTAATTAAATATTATGTAATTTCTTCAATTCAACCAACTTATGCCCCCTCATATTTAAGAATTGGCTTACTTTTCATTTTCGCCTTTTATACTTTCTTTTAATCTATAATTCATTTTTTACCCCTTATTCAATTTAGTCCTTTTTACTATTTTCTCCAAATTGAGCTAATTTCACTTAATTAAAGCCTAATTAAACACATTACTAGACTCACAATTATTTTTAATAATTATTTTTGAACTTATTTCACTAAGACGAAGGCCCTATAACTCACTTTTCTGGTGCTCGTGAATTTTGGGTCATGACAACTTATGTTGGTTCTGCGAGTGTTTACGATCTGAAAACGTGTTTGTGTGCTTTAACCCTTGGCTAAACTTTAGAAAGGATAAATAAGACTTTGATTTGGGCTGCGGGTTATGTGATATTTGTAATTGTTGTGTGAGATGTCTGACGCTGAACTCGGTTAGCTGGGTGCGTGTGCATATTTGTTTCTGTCTGACTGTTTGTGGATGTGCTCATTGTTTTCTGTGATAATGTATACATACATACATTTGCATAAAGTTAAGTTTTGGGTGGGATTGCGAAGAGAAGGGAGTCTGATTCTGACCTGATCTGGCAGTTCTACTGTTATTTATTTGTACAGCTATTTATCACGTTGTATTGCATATGCATCAACTTTGCTGCGTACTATTATCTGATCTGGCAGTTAAAACTGCAACATGCCTATACAACGGATTACCGCATTACACTGTACAGCACATACACCAACTCTGCTGCATATTGATATCTGAGTGGCTTAGTCCACATATATGGTGTGTAGGCTTGGATGGGCCTACGAGGTCTTATGTGGTGTGTTTTGGTTGGATGAGCTTAAACAGCTCTTATGGGGTGTGATCGGGGGACAGAGAGGTGTATTGGCTGGATGTTTGGGTTTTAATATCTGACTGCATTTCATATGCATCTATTTGTATGTTTCGAGTGTGAGATTATCTGACTGTACTCAGTATGTCTGTTTGTGAATTGGTGTGGTTGAGTGTTATGTTTTGTTGGGACTTAGTTCTAAGTCTCTTTCTGACTCATTGTATATCTGTAAATCTGGTGTACTATTGAATTGAATTTCGTGTTTTGTTCTTAGTCTTGATTTGGACTCACACTGAGCTCGAGTAGCTCACCCCCTCTTAGTGTTTCCTCTTTCAGGTACCTTTTCTGATTTCTGACACTGGGCTCAGTATGCGGAGGTCTCAGACAGTCTAAATTATCAATTTGTATTTCCAGTTTCTATTTGTTATTCGGTTTTTGGACTGTAAGATTTTATCAAACTGTGGTACAAGCTCAGCTTCAAATTTTTATTCGTTCATTTAATTCTGGTTTTATAACAAACTTAACTGTAATTTTACTGACTGAATTTAAACGATTAAATGTTTCGGTTTGACATGATAACTTGTTTGTAAAAATTTACCTACGATCACGTTGATGATCAATGAAACATTCGAGATTCGGTCTAAATTTCTAAGTCAGGTCTAGGGTGTTATACGGTCGTAACGTCTAGGTCGGGTTTGGAGTGTTACACATAAAATATTCGTGGTAAAATTTCCTGTTGGTATAAATTTCACATTTTATCTTTAAAATATATTTTATTAAAAAATCATTTTTTTTACATTCAATATATTTTTTAATTTCAAAATACACGGTGGCAAGAATCAGAAGATAATTGAAGCAATTAAGAAAACAAAAAATCTAAGCCTTGTATAAAAGATTAATAAATAATTTATAAGGGAATGAAAGTTAATAATAAATTTTAATTACGGTGGGTAGTAATTCTTATAAGGACCCAAAGTATTTTTTTTTAAATTAATTCAAACAAAGATATTTAATTCACTTTGATTCAAATTTCATCTCACTCGACTCAATTCAAAAAAAATTTAAACCAAATTAAAATGATAAAATAAAATTAATATAAAATCTTTTTATTTAATTTGATTCCATTCAATGTTTATAAAATGAGAACTTGTGTCCACAAAAGCAATCTATACTTGTCAATTAATTAAATTGATGCCTGCATTAAAAATTGACGCTGGATAGGGACAGGTGGGTAGCTGCTGAATCATCAACTGGACCGGATAAGGGCAACAGGGCATGATAACCCCTAAAGTTTGCACGTGGGTTGACATTTGGGCCTATTTGCCGCCCATTTTCATTATTTAACCAATTTGAGTTACTAATCTTTTAATACGACTCGGTTGACTTCAGAGTAAACGCTTTTGGCCTGATGTAAAAAGGATCAGATGAAGTCTTATTTCTCCTGGATTCTTCTACAATCTCTAATATTATTAGATGCTTTACTGGTATTCATCACATCTATATCTATATCTATATATATAATAAATTCTTATAATAATTAAGTTATAAATGGTGTGAAAAATCATTAAAGATATAGATGGTTCATAGGTGAATTAGAGAAATATCCCATTATTTTTTCAAAAAATTGGAAAATGGGTTGATTTCTAGAATATTTAGAGAGATAGGCCGATTTTAAAGAGAGAAAGAGAAAATGTGTGAAAATGTGCCCTGCTGGACGCGTTTTTACTGCCACATCAGATAAAAACGAATCCTACAACATGCTCTTTTTGACTTTTTTAATATATTAATTCTTTTAGTTAGATGATTAAATATTAATGATTTTATTCTTGAGTTCGATTCCTTTTTTACTCACATTTTTATTTTTTTATTTCATATTGTTTCAAGCTTCTTCTTTTTTGTTATTTTTAATTAATATTCTTATCACATTAGTTTCTTTGATTAGATGATTAAATAATAGTGATTTCATCTTTGAGTTCTAAGTTCAATTCTTCTTTTAAGCACACTTGTATTTTTTATTTCACATTGTTTCAAACTTTTTTTTCTTTTTTTAATTTTAATTAATAAATATATTGTTTTCAATTTTTTAAATTTTTAATTAGTAACTCTTTTATTTATAAAATCAAATAATTATTGCAAATATCATTATTTTTAGTAAATATAATTTTTATATGTCTAATGTTTATTTTTCAATCCATATCATGTGTGTAGTAAAATTTAGTATTATATTGTTTGTATGTGTATTTGAAATATTTCACATATAAAAATATTTGAAATATCATATCTACAATGTAGATGAAAAACAATGATATATAAAATATTTTACATATAAAAATAATAATGATATTTCAAATAATTATTTCATTTTATATTATTAAAAATCACAATACCCACAATATAGGTGAAGAAAATAAATATTTGACATATAAATATTATATATAAAGAAAAATATATAAAAAAATTAGTTGATATTTTTAAAAAATAAAATATATTTAACATAATGATAAATATAAAAAATATATTTTTATTATATAATTATTATATATTATATAATTTATTTATATAAATAACGGAGTTAGTAATTTTAAATATTGTTAACATAATGATATATAAAAAATATATTTTATTATATAATCACATATTTATTATTTGATTTTATAAATAAAAGAGTTATTAATTTAAAATAAAAAAAACTTGAAACAACATGAAATAAAAAAAAGTACAAATATGCTTAGAAGATGAATAAAATCTAGGACTCAAAGATGAAATCACTATTATTTAACCATCTAACCAAATGAGCTAATATGATAAAAATATGAAATAAAAAATACAAATGTTTGTAGAAGAAGAATCAAACTTGAGACTCAAGGATAAGACCACTAACATTTAACGATCTAACTAAAGGAGCTAATATAACAAAAAAGTCAGAAAGCGTACCCTGTAAGACACGTTTTCATTTGACATAGCGGTGAAAATACATCCTAAAAGGCATGTTTTCTCTTCCTCTCTCAAAAACTGGCCTATTTCCTTTTTTTTTTTAAATTGACATTTTTATCTAATTCTCTCAATGGCTCACACCATAAGTAGTGTAGAAAGGTACTAAGAATGATGGTTGCTTTTAGTTAGGAGGGTGTTTGGGTAGAATTTTGTCTTTATAGTCAATCTTATTTGTTTGTCTCCTTGTCTTAATATTGAGGTGAGGTGCATGGCATAAGTCCCAATCATTAAGTACCCTACTTCTTAGGTGTAGGTGATAGAGCGAAAGATGTCAGTTAAGAATATTGTTGGAGTTAACTTAAATGGATTTTGTGAGGTGATTGAACGGAGTATTTACTAAGTCCAAGGAATTGATAGATTGATAGAGGCTGACAAGAATTCTTTCTCATATATCTTTATGTGATTATGTGGGGCCTTGTGTGATTTGGTGCTTTGGCGATGTGAACGAGGTTGTAAGACGAAGCTTCGTCGAGCTTTTCCTATAAGCATTGGGCATTTTGACAATGAGTGATATGATGAGGATATAACAATAGTCCCTTTTGGGGATTTTGGAATTTTTAGAGATGCTTGAAGAGATTTAAAACGTCATGATTATTACCCTTGAATATTGTGCCTTTGAACACATGTTTGTGTTTAATTAGTGTTATTAAAAATATGCCGCATCTTTGTTATCATCATTTTGCTTCATCGCTTTAACTTCTTATCTAGGTAATTATAAATAAAGCTCTTTTTACGATTTTAGGGCTTTCAGTTGTTAATCCTTTTTTGTTGTCCTTTAACCAGAACATTTTTTCATTTTCATTTTATTCATTCTTTTAGGAGAGCTCTATCATATCGTTTTTTTAACTCTATTATTTTAATTAGCCAGTTGTTAAAGAAAATGTGACGGCAGAAACAATACCATTTTTAGTGTATGTTTGATTTGTTTCGAGGTTTTGATGTTTCTGTATGGTTAAATGTATAGATTTATACAATACAATATATATTTCATTTTATAGATTTAGCGTATTTTTATTTAGTTAGGTGTATAATGTTTTTATAGGTTGTATAAGTGTCAATATCATATTTGTTTTGCTTTAATTGTAGTTTTTATCATTAAAGAATTAGGATTAGAATATATAATCTAATGATAATAACAACTTTATCATTAATAAGTAGTTGGGTATAGTGGTAATGCATATTATAGTCCTAAAGGAAAAATATAAGTTCAAACATTAGAAATAACATTATTAAATACAAAAATCTTATGTACTATAAATTGAATCCTTCTAATAGAACCATATAGTTTTTGTTTTTTTTTATAAACACATTAAAAACTATCATAAAATTGTAATAATTTTTTTCCACATTTTTATATTCCAATAGTATTAACATCTTAACCTATTTCAGTGAAAAAGGAAAAGCATCTTCAAAGAAACTGACAACTGAGACTACCTCCCAATGAGTTGGATAGGTATATGAAGCATTGTATCTGTGTAATATATTTCCTTTATTGTAATTATTACGATGTTTTTTATTCAAACTTCATTTGTATCAAATCTTTATTTTAATTATTATGATTTGTATTAACAATTATTCCTATTTGTATTCTCAAGCGTTTATGATATTTTTCTATACTGGAAAACACTAAAAATAAAATTAAGGTTTTTTTTTTAAATTTTGAAAATTTTATCAATTAAAAAAAGTATTATGCTAAAAAGTGTATTCAACTTTAATTTATTTGGACTCAAGAATTTTTATATATTATATTGTCAATGCAGGAAAATGTGGATATTACAGTGCATTGAAACGTATAATCTTCCTATTTATGTGTTGGGGAGAAGCTAGAGGTAGTTATAGATATTGTATTAAAAATAACAGACATGATCAAAATTTATAATGAGATTGTTCAAAAAAATCTTTATATATCATGCATGTAATAATTACATAAAATAATATGCTATAATAACTAACGATTATTAATTTAAAAATTACAATATACAATTATCAGTTACACGAATTAAACCAATTTTAGTTATAAACTGACAAATCTTATACAATTACACGATTAAAATATTTAAATTATAATAATAATAATAACTCTGATTACTATAATAACGTTTTGTTCATAAATATAAAAACTAAATTATATTCTAATTAAAATATTTAAATTAAATCATCAATTTCTTTATCATATTAATTCCTACAAATAACGTTATATTTTTTAAAGAAAAAATTATTAATTCATTTCATGAATGAGACCAAATAATTTAAGGGAAAAAAATAACAGGTAGTGAAGGATAAGGTCCACTAACACAACAAAGGCTTCAGTCTCAATATCAATAGAACATTATGACATGTTGATAATTGACTCTATCATAACTCAAGCAAAACATATTTGGAGTGATTACAAACACTTAATACGATAAAATTAGTTATGGATGATCCGAAGTGATGGACAAAAATCAACAAAAAACCTAGGTATCCACCAAATTGGACAAGACAATAAAAATCATCTCTAAAATCACTTGCAAAAGCAAGACTACATGCATAAGTAAGACTAAAAAACGTGCCATAAGAGCAAACGAAACTTTTAAAAGTGAAAAATTATTAAACAATAGAAAACAAACAAAAAAAAAATATAAAACTTAAGATAGTACGGGTCCAAACCTACTTGTGAAACCATTTATTACTCTGGAATACTCTCAAAATAGAAATAAATTAAGAAACCGACGAAGAGCCACTCACTTTCAAAGAGTAACTGTTGGTAGTTGATAGAGTTTTAACAGTGACAGACAGCGTCATCTGTCCATCACAATTTGTGAAGATAATAAAGATATCTATAAAATAGATCTGCAAACTGAAAAAGAAAGACGCAGAATGAATAAGAAGAAGAAAGAAAGAGAAGGTTGATGGGTGGACGGTAACTAGTTCGAAAGCTGACATCGAGAAAAAAGTTTATTTTAGATAGGTAAGTTTAATTGTAAAATAGCCTTATATTTATAACTGTTAATTCCTTATTTTAGTTAGCACTATGAAAAATTATATATATTACTTTAATGTATTTTTCTGAATGCCAAATTTATATAAAAATAGTATTGTGGTTAGATTATATATGTTACTAATTCCTTACGTTGAGTATAACCTCCAATGTTAGTGCAATGGCATTGATTAAGAATACTATGTTTTGTGTATTTTCTGGTAGTCATGGTTTACAATAAAAATACTTATAATATCATCTAAATTTGACATATTTACTTTAAATTTATTATAAAAAGGGTATTTTAATTATTTACTTTAAAATTTATTTTAAATGTTTCTTTAATGTTATTAAAAATTACCACATTATTCCCTATGCTTTTATTTAAAAAATCCATTTACTTATTTTTTATTTTTTAAATTACATATAAAATTAATTGTTTTTAAATATTTATATGTTAATTGAATAATATAAGTACTTTTTTTAACACATAATATTTTATAAATCATATTAAAAAACATAAACAAATAATTTTATTATTTCAACATTGTTTTATCGGAATTCGTTAATTTGATATTTAATTATTATAATTATATAAATATGTATTAAATTAAAATATGTAACTACCCAATAATAATTAAAATAGTTTGTATTATTGTAAGACTTTAAACAAAAGAGAATAATATTAATTTACAATATGCTTAATCTATAAATTAATATCTAAATTATTTTTTCTCAAGTTTATACCTCCATTAGTTAAACTATTAAATTAATTAAAAAAAGTTAAACTTAGAAATTCGTACCTAAGCAATACTTTTTTCTTTAGTTGGTACATAAATTTATTGTTGGATACAAGTGATATCTAAATTATTCTTTTGTTACCTAATGTTGATTTTTTTTTAATTATAATAACAAGGCAAAGCCCGAACAACAAACACGACTAGCACAACTCAAACCAAGGTCACATCTAGGGTTATAAACACCCTTGACCATCAAGCCATCACATAAAGTTTTTAATATTCAAATTTTTATATAAAAAATTTAACAAATAAATATAATAAATACACATAATTAAGGTCGCGCGCACACAAAAATAAAAATAGTTGTCTTCTAAATGAATAAATCATGCCAATCACAAACTATTTCGTTTAATTTGTTTTCAATAAAAACTTTAGAGAGAGTGTCAAAACATTTCCTATGGTCAAATTTCTTATAAATATCAATGAATTAATTTTCTTTATTTTTAACCTATAATTATTTTATTCACATTCATTAAGAAAATTATATTTTGTCTTTCCTATCATAGAGTGTGCCAAAAACTCATATCTTATAAAGTATAATCAACCCATATTTATCACATTTAATTCAATCGTGACATATAATAAATTTTATATTTATTTATGATAATATTTATAAGATTTATTAACAATTGTAAAATAACTTAATTATTATGAATATCTTATTAAGTGAATGTCCATCATGATCAAGATAAAGTTTTGATGTACTTTAATTCTAATAGTTATTAGAATTAGATCTCTACTTCTTTTATACTTCTTATACCTATAAATAGAGACTCTGATGAAGCATTGTAATCACCCATTTTTTATCAATAAAGTACATTTTATATTGCTTTTATATTTTATTTCTTCTTTATTCTCCTTATCTCTCTTATTTTATAACACGTTATCAACATGTTCTTGCTCAAAGTGATAGTTCTTTTTATAGACGATCAAATTTATCTTCTATGATTTTCAATTTTTTTACAGCAAGATGTAAAATTTTTACAGGAAGTTTCTTTTATTTCATATTTCATATCTGATTATTATTTTTCATTCTTCTTTCATTATATGTTATCATTGTTTTGATTAACTTATTTTACTTTTTGTTCTTAAGGATGCTGAAAGATTTGATATTGTTATCCATATGAAATCAAGAATATTTTCGAACTATCTCATACATTCTAGTGATGACGATGATGTTAAAGATTTTTAGATATATTTTACTATATTTTATTTATTGTTTATTATAATTGGAGACTAATCATGACAATATACATAAGTAGATTTTGATTTGAAATCTCACGCATGTTTACGATGGTAATTATGAAATAAAGAATCTATTGGGATGTTTATAAGTCCATCCTACTAGATTTGTTGCATTCCCTGAAGTGAATATAAACATAAATAAAATAAAAGATATACTTATGGACCACTAAAAGTGGGAACATAGTAATAAATAAGAGAACAATAAGAGTTCTCAAGATAACTTTTCAAAGGGTAAAGATAACTTATGTTATCAATGTGATATGAAAAATTATTAGCCACATATGTGGCGTATGCCCAAATATTTTGTTTCTGTTAATATTCTTTGAGGAATGATATGAAAATGTAGTAATGAATTCTATCATTACAGATAGAAAATATTTATCTTATTTGGTATTGAAACAAATAAATATTATTCCAATATTTGATAATACAAAATTAGTTGAAGCCTCCAGAAGAGCTAATATATCACTATCTAAAAAATACAAAATTTGTGATGATTAATGCATTACTTTTAAAAATTATTTGTAATGGATCTCATATTGAGATTGTGAATAAGGAAAATATTATATTTCATATGAGTAAAAAAAGGGGATTGAATTATTAATTTATAATATTTATGATATTCTTTTGTCATCATCCATATTAAAGAGTTGAAAGCAAAATATTTAACTGTGAAAGATCTACTCATGAGCGATAGAATATGATAATTCTATCTAAAGCTTATTATGGTTGGATGCACATAAAGTTGCAATTTAAAAAAAAAACTGTGAGTATAACTCTACAATATTTAGAACAAGTTCTCAATTAAAATTACGTGGTAAAGTATTACTGATAAGAACTTGTAAGAGAGAAAACTTATATATGAAAAGTCATTGGTTATACACCTATTGTACACTTGGAAAATAAGATCCACTCTTAAAGTTTGCAATTAATAGATTTTTGGGCATTTGAAGATTTTGACATATTCCCTAACGCGAATATTGCATATAATTATTCGAAAATTATATTTATTGACTTGGTGGCATTATAGACTTCATTTTGATTTAGACATTTTCAGTAGTAAATGTCACAATAGTTGTAATATCCTGAATTAGGGCTTAATCGAAATAGTGGTTTTGTGACCACAAATCCGAGATAGAAATAATTATTTTACAATGATTTTGATGTTTATGATATAATTTCATGATTGTGTAAAAATTTCGTGATGAAATTCTATGCCTAAAGTGCTTAAATTGAAAGTAGGGACTAAATCGAATAAGTTGCAAAACTTGCATTCTAGAAGTTTTTAGTATGAAATTGTTTTGGAATATTAATGAGGAGGTCTTAAATAGCAATTTTACCAATTTTAAGTTCATGGACAAAATTAGGACATGGAAGGAATTTTTGGAAAGTTTAGTAGTAAGGGTATTTTGGTCATTTAGTTATTAAAATGAATTAAAAACAAAATTAAAAGCCAATTTTTGTCCATCTTCTTCATTAGGCCGAAATTTCGAGGGTTCTCCATAGCTAGGGTTTGTTTCAAGCTTCCAAGCTCCATAGTAAGTGATTCCAAGCCCCGTTTTTAATGTTCTTTACGTTTTTGGAATCCCGGAAGCTCGATTAAGCTTATGCTAGCAATAATTCAACCTAGGGTTTATATTTGGAAAAATACCCATAGGTGAAATTTGTGTATTTTGATGTTTTATGATAGAATATGGGGTTTTAAATTATGTTAGACAACTTGTGCTACTCGGTTTTTAGTGAAAACGAGTAAAAGGGCTTAATCGGCAAAAATACCTAATAGTCACAAGTATATGTTAGAGAGAGAATTTGATTGCCATAGAAGGGAAAAGTGATCAGCATGTTATAAAACATAAGAATAAGGAATAAAGTTTAACTCCCGAGCCTAGGGGCAAAAGTGTAATTATGCAAAAGTTTAGGGGAAAAAGTGTGATTTTTTAAAGTTCGTATTAAATGTTGTTTTGATGAATGTATGTATTAAATAAGATTAATTTGGTATTATAGATCAAGAAAAACGAGATTCAAGTCGTGATCGAGGAAAAGAAAAGATTGTGGACTAAATTGCAAAATCTTTATATTTTGGTACCAAGGTAAGTTCATGTGTAAATAATGTAGCATAAATGTTATTTTTAAGTTATTAATGTTAATTATATGATATGCTGATTTTTAATCGTGAAATATTATGCTTTGTGGTTAATGTTGAGTAATATGCAAATTATGTTTACTACTTGATAAATATGAATTGCTACCGAGTATCGGTTCCGATATTCCATGGAAGACGGCAAATGTGAGATCGAGGGAAAAAGCCTGTTTGAACCTTAGGAATAGATTAGGATACAAGTGACATGTCACTAGGATGGTTGAGCATCCGAACTCGTTGAGTTGAGTCCGAGTTCACTTATGGATGCAAATGTCTGAACTCTTTGAGTTGAGTCCGAGTTCGTGAAATTTAACTAGGCATCCGAACTCGTTGAGTTGAGTCCGAGTTCACTTATGGATGCGAACGCCCGAGCTCGTTGAGTTGAGTCTGAGTTCACTTAGGGGCGGGTTACATGATTTCTTGATTACATATGAGGCACTTATGTGCAAATTATCCGTGTATCCGAGTTGTATTCCGATGTGTTCAACGGGTGAAATTTCTAGTGAAATGAAAGAACACTTAAGATGCAAGCGACGTATTGGTAAGTGTTGTGAAATGGACACTTTGGACAGGTATGTTCTTAACCCTCGGGTTGATAATAGATACAACAACGATAAGGTGGTAAGATGATGAATGATGTTTAGAAATATGATATATGTTTTGGTGGTACCATGCTAAAGTTGTTTGGTATATTTGTATTGTTATGTTACTTGTTATTTACATATGAACTTACTAAGCATTTATGCTTACTCCTTCCTTTTCATTCACTATAGTTTTGAACAAGCCAGCTCGAGAATCGGGACGGGTCGAAGGTTCGATCACACTATCCAAAGGACTTTTATCTTGGTAAATGGCTTGTACAACTACTTAAGTATGGCATGTATAGCAATATACCTATTTTGTGTAAATAATTTTATGATATGGCCATGTTTGGTTGAGAAAATTTTTGATATTGATAAGTCATGGTGATGGCTAATTTAGATCATGTTTGATATCATGGAAGTTTAACAGGTTATCTAGTTCATAAAAATTCATGGAAAGATGAAACTTGCCTTAAAATAGAATATTGCTGCAGCAATGACATAAATTTGAAAAATCACTAAAAATAGTATAAATAGAACTAAATGATGAGTAAGTTATGAAATTGAAGCTTAATGAGTCTATTTTCGTATGAATTGAACAAAACAGGAGTATAAATTATATTTTATGAGATATTTAAACT
The DNA here is from genome assembly GCF_007990345.1 of Gossypium hirsutum. NCBI lineage: Eukaryota > Viridiplantae > Streptophyta > Magnoliopsida > Malvales > Malvaceae > Gossypium > Gossypium hirsutum. The sequence continues at coordinate 88,355,239 of NC_053435.1, read as the reverse complement.
TTTGCGAAATAGGGCCAGAGTGATTTCTGGATCCCCTATTCTGACTTTAAAAATTCATAATAAATTTTAATAAAATAATTATAAGTTTTTATTTATATGTACAGATTCCTTATTGAGTCTAGTTTTAGTAGAAACAAACGTCATAGTCATTGAAATTTTGTATAAAGATATATCTGATTTGTAATACACAGAGATCAGAGCAGTCGAACCCTGAAATAGGGGATATTTTAATTAATAAAATGTACTAATTGGCCCAATAAAAAATTCTAGAAAAAAATTAGTAAATAGATATATGAGTTTAGATTCAGGGAAAATTTACAGATCTTTATTTCTAGTTTCGTAACTCAAGATATGATTTTTCTTGTAACTGTGACGCGAGTAGCTAGAAAGCTGTGAATGTAGAAACAAATGATTTGAAGTTCTTAAATTGATAAATTATGTTTGGTAACCCCTCAAGCTCGACTCCGGTGATGGTCTCGGGCGTGGGGGCGTTACATTTAGTGGTATCAGAGCAAGTTTAGTCGGTTCTCGGACTACGTGTTGTATGTACGGATTTTGCTATACATGCCATATGTATGAATTGTGATAGTGTGACGACTTCTGACCTTTTTAAATGATTTTTATATAGTAAATGGATCCCGATCCAGCTGTGGCAGATGAAGTAGAGAGTAATGCGCCAGCTCCGGCTAAAGGGGCAGCGCCGACTGAAAACCCACCTCCTACTATTGGTCAGGGAGGAGGAGAAAGGGATCGGGAAGCCTTTCTCCAAATGATGAGTGCATGGTACACTGAGTTCGTTCGTACGAACCCAAATGTACGACCTCCCCCACCTCCCCCAATTCCTCAACCTATGCCTCCAATGCCTCAAGGAGTGGATATGATAAAATTTCACAGAACCCCCGTTGATAGAATTCGTAAACAAGGGGCTGAAGAATTTAGAGCAAATATTGATGATGATGCAGAGAAAGCAGAGTTCTGGCTTGAAAATTCTGTCCGGGTATTTGATGAATTATCTTGTACACCTGAAGAATGTTTGAAATGTGTTACATCTTTGTTGAGAGATTCAGCCTATAATTGTGGAAGACTTTGATTTCGGTGGTACCGAAAGAGAGGGTAACCTGGAAATTCTTTCAAGAAGAGTTTCGGAAGAAATATATTAGTGAAAGATTTATTGATCAGAAATGTAAAGAGTTTCTTGAGCTGAAGCAAGGTAATATGACAGTCTCAGAATATGAAAGAGAGTTTGTTCGAATGAGTAAGTATGCCAGGGAATATGTTCCTACAGAAGCCAAGATGTGCCGACGATTTGAAGACGGGCTCAACGAAGACATTAAAGTATTTGTCGGGATCCTTGAACTGAAAGAAATGGTAGTTCTAGTTGATCGAGCTTGTAAGGCTGAAGAACTACTTAAAGAGAAGAGGAAGGTAGAGGCTGAGACACGAAATTGGAAGAAAAGGCCAATGAGTAAGGCACCTTCACAGCAACCCGGAAAGTCAAGAAATATGAATCCTCGTTCCCAAGTTTCAGCTGGGCAATCATATGGAAATTTTAAGAAGCAAAATGTGGGTCCTAAATCTCAGAATACTTCTGCAGCCAGTGTAGGGAACTCGAGATTTGTTAAACCCGAGTGCCAGCGGTGTGGTAGAAATCATTTTGGTCCGTGCAGAGCAAATGAATGTTTTCGATGTGGTTCTCCAGATCATTTTATTAGAGACTGCCCAGAGAGAGCTGAGAAAGAAAAATTTCAGAGTGTAAAAGCTAGTGGTGCAAACTCGAGGGGAAGGTATCCGAGAAAAGCTAGAAGTGAAACAAGCAGTAAGAATGTAGCCAGAGATGCAGCAGTTAGATCTGAGGGAAGAGCTTCGGCTAGAACTTATGCTATTAAAGCGCGTGAAGATGCTTCCTCACCCGATGTGATTACCGGTACATTTTCTCTTTATGATATTAATGTTATTGCTTTGATTGATCCTGGTTCTACTCATTCATACGTATGCATTAAACTGGTGTCTAGTATGAATATATCTGTTGAGAACACAGAATTTATGATTAGAGTGTTGAACCCGTTAGGCAAATGCGTGATAGTTGATAAAGTAAGCAAGAAATGCCCTTTAATGATTCGGGGTCATTACTTTCCGGCTGACTTGATGTTGTTGCCGTTTGATGAATTTGATGTTATTTTGGGTATGGATTGGTTGACATTGCATGATGCTATAATAAATTGCAAAGAAAAGGTTATAGAATTAAAGTGTGAAAGTGGTGAAATTCTGCGGGTTGAGCCAGACAAATCAGAGGCATTATCTAGTATGATTTCTTCGATGTCGGCTCAGAGATATTTGAGAAAGGGTTATGAAGCTTATTTGGCGTATGTAATTAATACAAAAGAAGTTGAAAAGAAAGTTGAATCAGTGCCGGTTGTGTGTGAATTTGCGGACGTATTTCTAGAAGAATTGCCGGGTTTGCCTCCAGTCAGGGAAGTAGAATTTGGTATTGATTTAATACCGAGAACAGCTCCGATCTCGATTGCTCCATATAGAATGGCACCAACAGAGTTGAAAGAATTAAAGTCGCAGTTGCAAGAGTTGACTGATAAAGGCTTTGTGAGACCGAGTTTTTCACATTGGGGTGCTCCCGTGTTATTTGTGAAAAAGAAGGATGGTTCTATGAGATTATGTGTTGATTATCGGCAGTTGAACAAGGTGACAATCAAAAACAAGTATCCGTTGCCGAGAATTGATGATTTGTTTGATCAGCTAAAAGGAGCGACATGGTTTTCAAAGATTGACTTAAGATCTGGGTATTATCAGCTGCGAGTAAAAGAGTCAGATGTGCCTAAAACTACTTTTAGAACAAGGTACGGTCATTATGAATTTTTAGTTATGCCATTCGGGTTGACAAATGCTCATGCTGTGTTTATGGATTTAATGAATCGCATATTTCGTCCATACTTGGACAGATTTGTTGTGGTGTTTATAGATGATATTTTAATTTATTCAAAAGATGAGACAGAGCATGCTGAGCATTTGAGGATAGTTTTGCAAACTTTGAGAGATAAGCAGCTGTATGCTAAGTTTAGTAAAAGTGAATTTTGGCTCCGGGAAGTTGGATTTTTGGGTCATATTGTTTTAGGTGATGGTATACGGGTTGATCCTAGTAAAATTTCAGCCATTTTTGATTGGAAACCACCGAAAAACGTAACTGAGGTTAGAAGTTTCTTGGGGCTAGCTGGGTATTATCGGTGGTTCGTAAATGGATTTTCTATAATTGCTGCTCCTATGACTAGACTACTCCGAAAGGATGTTAAATTTGAATGGACGGAAGAATGTCAACAGAGTTTCGAAGAATTGAAAAAGTTATTAACTGAAGCACCAGTGTTGATACAACCCGAATCAGGTAAAGAATTTGTGGTGTATAGTGATGCTTCTCTAAATGGTTTGGGGTGTGTACTCATGCAAGAAGGAAAAGTGGTGGCTTATGCTTCGAGACAGTTAAAACCTCATTAGAAGAATTATCCTACTCACGATTTGGAATTGGCTGCGGTGGTATTTGCTTTGAAGATTTGGCGACATTATTTGTATGGTGAAAAGTGCCGAGTATATACCGATCACAAAAGTCTTAAATACTTGATGTCACAAAAAGACTTGAATTTGAGACAGCGAAGATGGTTGGAGTTATTGAAAGATTACGAGCTTGTTATCGATTATCATCCGGGAAAAGCGAATGTGGTTGCCGATGCTTTAAGCAGAAAGTTGTTGTTTGCTTTGAGAGTTATGAACACTCAGTTGAAAATTTCAGATGATGGTTCGATTCTAGCAGAGTTAAGAGCAAGACCGATGTTTTACAAGAGATTTCTAAAGCTCAAAAAAATGATCAAGATTTGCTAGCCAAAAGAAAACAATGTGAAGCTGATACGGGATCAGATTTCAGAATCGGTTCTGATGGTTGTTTGATGTTTAAAAATCGGATTTGTGTACCGAAAAATGATGAGTTGATTCAAAAGATTTTGCATGAAGCACATAATGGTTGTTTAGCGGTTCATCCGGGCAGTACGAAGATGTATAATGACTTGAAGAAAATGTACTGGTGGAGTGGAATGAAAAGAGATATTTCCGAGTTTGTATCAAAGTGCTTAGTTTGTCAACAAGTGAAAGCTGAACACCAAGTACCTTCGGGATTACTCCAGCCTATTATGGTTCCTGAATGGAAATGGGATCGGATTACTATGGATTTTATATCAGGGTTGCCGTTAACTCCAGGGAAGAAAAATGCCATCTGGGCAATAGTTGATAGACTGACTAAATCGGCTCATTTTATTCCGGTACGTACAGGTTATTCTCTTAATAAGTTGGCTGAATTGTATATCCGAGAGATTGTTAGACTTCATGGGATACCTTTGTCAATCATTTCGGATAGAGATCCGAGGTTTACCTCACGGTTTTGGCAAAAGTTACAAGAAGCATTAGGTACAAAGTTAAATTTCAGCACTGCCTTTCATCCACAAACTGATGGACAATCAGAGAGAGTAATTCAGATTCTTGAAGACATGCTCAGATGTTGTGTATTGGAATTTCAAGGTAGTTGGGAAAAGTATTTACCATTGGTAGAATTTGCTTATAATAATAGTTATCAGACAAGTTTGAAGATGGCACCTTATGAAGCATTATATGGTCGTAAATGTCGGACGCCATTGTATTGGACTGAACTCAAGGAAAATCAGATTTATGGAGTTTATTTAATAAAAGAAACCGAAGAAAAGGTGAAAGTGATTCGAGATTGTTTGAAAGCTGCTTCAGATAGACAAAAATCTTATGCGGATTTGAAACGAAAGGAAATGGAGTTTCAAGTTGGTGATAAGGTATTTTTGAAAGTGTCTCCATGGAAGAAAGTCCTTAGATTTGGACAAAAGGGCAAGTTAAGTCCGCGTTTTATTGGACCGTATGAAATAATTGAAAAAGTTAGACCGGTAGCATATCGGCTAGCGTTACCACCCGAATTAGAGAAGATTCATGATGTGTTTCACGTATCTATGTTACGTCGGTATCGTTCGGATCCTTCACATATAATTTCACCTACAGAAATTGAACTGCGACCGGATATGACTTATGAAGAAGAACCGATTAAGATTTTAGCTCGAGAAGTCAAACAACTAAGAAATAAAAGTGTTGTGGCAAAAGCATGGGGTAGAAGAGACTACATGGGAACCTGAAGAAACTATGAGAAACCAATACCCACACTTGTTTACCGGAAAGATTTTCGAGGACGAAAATCCTTAAAAGGGGGGGAGAGTTGTAATATCCTGAATTAGGGCTTAATCGGAATAGTGGTTTCGTGACCACAAATCCGAGATAGAAATAATTATTTTACATTGATTTTGATGTTTATGATATGATTGCATGATTGTGTGAAAATTTCGTGATGAAATTCTATGCCTAAAGTGCTTAAATTGAAAGTAGGGACTAAATTGAATAAGTTGCAAAACTTGCATTCTAGAAGTTTTTAGTATGAAATTGTTTTGGAATATTAATGAGGAGGTCTTAAATAGAAATTTGACCAATTTTAAGTTCATGGACAAAATTAGGACATGGAAGGAATTTTTGGAAAGTTTAGTAGTAAGGGTATTTTGGTCATTTAGTTATTAAAATGAATTAAAAACAAAATTAAAAGCCAATTTTTGTCCATCTTCTTCATTAGGCCGAAATTTCGAGGGTTCTCCATAGCTAGGGTTTGTTTCAAGCTTCCAAGCTCCATAGTAAGTGATTCCAAGCCCCGTTTTTAATGTTCTTTACGTTTTTAGAATCCCGGAAGCTCGATTAAGCTTATGCTAGCAATAATTCAACCTAGGGTTTATATTTGGAAAAATACCCATAGGTGAAATTTGTGTATTTTGATGTTTTATGATAGAATATGGGGTTTTAAATTATGTTAGACAACTTGTGCTACTCGATTTTTAGTGAAAACGAGTAAAATGGCTTAATCGGCAAAAATACCTAATGTCACAAGTATATGTTAGAGAGAGAATTTGATTGCCATAGAAGGGAAAAGTGATCAGCATGTTATAAAACATAAGAATAAGGAATAAAGTTTAACTCCCGAGCCTAGGGGCAAAAGTGTAATTATGCAAAAGTTTAGGGGAAAAAGTGTAATTTTTTTAAAGTTCGTATTAAATGCTATTTTGATGAATGTATGTATTAAATAAGATTAATTTGGTATTATAGATCAAGAAAAACGAGATTCAAGTCGTGATCGAGGAAAAGAAAAGATTGTGGACTAAATTGCAAAATCTTTATATTTTGGTACCAAGGTAAGTTCATGTGTAAATAATGTAGCATAAATGTTATTTTTAAGTTATTAATGTTAATTATATGATATGCTGATTTTTAATCGTGAAATATTATGCTTTGTGGTTAATGTTGAGTAATATGCAAATTATGTTTCCTACTTGATAAATATGAATTGCTACCGAGTATCGGTTCCGATATTCCATGGAAGACGGAAAATGTGAGATCGAGGGAAAAAGCCCGTTTGAACCTTAGGAATATATTAGGATACAAGTGACATGTCACTAGAATGGTTGAGCATCCGAACTCGTTGAGTTGAGTCCGAGTTCACTTATGGATGCAAATGTCCGAACTCTTTGAGTTGAGTCCGAGTTCGTGAAATGTAACTAGGCATCCGAACTTGTTGAGTTGAGTCCAAGTTCACTTATGGATGCGAACGCCCGAGCTCGTTGAGTTGAGTCCGAGTTCACTTAGGGGCGGGTTACATGATTTCTTGATTACATATGAGGCACTTATGTGCAAATTATCTGTGTATCCGAGTTGTATTCCGATGTGTTCAACGGGTGAAATTTCTAGTGAAATGAAAGAACACTTAAGATGCAAGCGACGTATTGGTAAGTGTTGTGAAATGGACACTTTGGACAGGTATGTTCTTAACCCTCGGGTTGATAATAGATACAACAACGATAAGGTGGTAAGATGATGAATGATGTTTAGAAATATGATATATGTTTTGGTGGTACCATGCTAAAGTTGTTTGGTATATTTGTATTGTTATGTTACTTGTTATTTACATATGAACTTACTAAGCATTTATGCTTACTCCTTCCTTTTCATTCACTGTAGTTTTGAACAAGCCAGCTCGAGAATCGGGACGGGTCGAAGGTTCGATCACACTATCCAAAGGACTTTTATCTTGGTAAATGGTTTGTACAACTACTTAAGTATGGCATGTATAGCAATATACCTATTTTGTGTAAATAAATTTATGATATGGCCATGTTTGGTTGAGAAAATTTTTGATATTGATAAGTCATGGTGATGGCTAATTTAGATCATGTTTGATATCATGGAAGTTTAACAGGTTATCTAGTTCATAAAAATTCATGGAAAGATGAAACTTGCCTTAAAACAGAATATTGCTGCAGCAATGACATAAATTTGAAAAATCACTAAAAATAGTATAAATAAAACTAAATGATGAGTAAGTTATGAAATTGAAGCTTAATGAGTCTATTTTCATATGAATTGAACAAAATAGGAATATAAATTATATTTTATGAGATATTTAAACTTTTGCGAAATAGGGCCAGAGTGATTTCTGGATCCCCTGTTCTGACTTTAAAAATTCATAATAAATTTTAATAAAATAATTATAAGTTTTTATTTATATGTACAGATTCCTTATTGAGTCTAGTTTTAGTAGAAACAAACCTCATAGTCATTGAAATTTTGTATAGAGATATATCTGATTCGTAATACACAGAGGTCAGAGCAGTCGAACCCTGAAATAGGGGATATTTTAATTAATAAAATGTATTAATTGGCCCAATAAAAAATTCTAGAAAAAAATTAGTAAATAGATATATGAGTTTAGATTCAGGGAAAATTTATGGATCTTTTTTTCTAGTTTCGTAACTCAAGATATGATTTTTCTTGTAACTGTGACGCGAGTAGCTAGAAAGCTGTGAATGTAGAAACAAATGATTTGAAGTTCTTAAATTGATAAATTATGTTCGGTAACCCCTCAAGCTCGACTCCGGAGATGGTCTCGGGCGTGGGGGCGTTACAATAGTACTTATATGTGGATACAAATTAAAAAAGAATGATAATAAAATTATCAATTTGTTATAATTTAGTACAATTGAAACACATGTTAAAGTAAACTAAAAATTTACTCATACAAATGTGTTTACTACTTGGCGTGACCAGTTAGACTATCCTGGATCGTATATGATGCGAAAATTAATTAAGAATTCATATGGACATCTATTAAAGAACCAAAAGATTTTTTTAATTTAAAGAATTCTCATTTGTTGCTTGTTCTCAATAAAAATCGGTTCTTAGAAACTCACTAACTAAAGTTGAGATTTAATGTCTTGCATTTCTGAAATGAATATAGGCCCATTCATCTACCATGTGGATGGTTTTGATATTTTATGATTTTGGTAGATGCATCTACAAAATAATCATATGTGTTATCAACTTGCAACCTGTCATTTGCGAGATTGCTTGTTTAAATGATTAATTTCAGATTATGCAATTAAAATAATTTATCTTGCTAATGTTGGTAAGTTTACATCCCAAGTTTTCAATGATTATTACATGTCAATTGGGATAAAAGTTGAATATCCTGTAACTCATGTTCACACACAAAATGATTTAGCTGGATTGTTTATCAAATGCCTCTAACTAATAGCTAAACCATTACTTATGAGAACAAAACTTTCTATTTCAGCATCAGATTCATGCTTGTATTGATTTACATTTTGTACGCATCAAGCCAATAAATTATAAATACTCCCCATTACAATTGATTTTTGGTTAAAAGCCAAATATTTCCCATCTTACAATTTTTGGATGTGCGGTATATGTTTCAACTGCTCCACCACAACGCATAGGTCATAATAAGAGATTGGGAATGTATATTTATATGAGTCTCCTTATAATATTTTTGAGCAATTAATTTGAGATTTAATTGTGACATGAGTTGTCAGTTTTCCCAACATTAGGGGGAGAGAAACAATAACTTGTAATGAGTTAGGGGGAGAGTAATTGAGCCAGAAGTTCAATAAGGATAACTCATTACAAGTTAACTGTTAGATGTATTTACAACCTTAATAAGAATAACAAAGTGTTATATACCATCTAATATTTCAATTTGAATCAAAATCTCAGTAGGACAATCAGTTAGAATAAATAATAGATTGATCGGTTTCAAAGATGAAAATTATTCTAGATGGTCATATAGTGGAGGCGGGTGCTCCAGAAGAGACCAAAGACATAACTAATAAGTAAAAGTTCAGAAGAGATTCAGGTACTTGAAACTGAATTTTAAAATAATGAAAATAAGAGATCTCAATAAGTTTGTCAATTCGAGAAAATGTGGAACCGAAGAATAAAAGTGGTTGACAATGATTTTGCATGCAATATTATTATTGAAATAATGAAATAAAATGAGGATCTTGAATAAATCTATTGAGAAATATAGATATGGAATAAATTGATCAAAATAGAAAGATGCAACTTACGTACAATTAAATTCGTGGAATTTTTGGACCAGTAGTCCAAATATTTAAAGGTATAAAACTAATAAGGGTGCAAATGAAGTAGTTTTGCAAAAACGAAATAAAAATATAAATTTTTTCGCTAAGTACTAGTATTGATTATGAAAAGATATAATATAATTTTGTGGTGGATCAATAACTTTTAGATATATTATTAAATTGACAATTCATAAAAGATTTAACTTGCATCTAATGGTTATTGTTACAACCTTTTATAAATCACTATATAGTAAAATTTATATTAAAATCCTCAAGGATTTAGGATGCTAGAAGCATATTGAAATTTTCGAGAAATTGTTCATTTATATGACTTGAAATAATTTGAACATATGTGGTAAATTTGAGTAGTTGAAGGAGGATTATAAAATGATCCAAAATACCTATTTGTGTTTTTATATAAGAATCATGATTAAAGTTTGTTATGATTATTGTTGAATCTCCTCAAGAGATCAAAATATGTTTCCCCAAAATTTCCTCACTCATGACTTTTAAAAGAATGATAATATAAATGCTTAGCAAATATATTCAAATAGTCATTTGAAAAACTAGTATTCAAGATTGAATACGTAGAATATGATAAAATATGTGATGTTTTCATGAGGGGGAATAAATACGAGTTGTACTCTTTTTCCCTTAACCGAGGTTTTGTCCCATTGGATTTTCCTGGTAAGGTTTTTAATGAGGCAGCATATTATGCGTATTATAGATTGTGTACTTTTTTTCCTTCATTAGGTTTTTATCTCACAGGGTTTTTTTTAATAAGGTTTTAACGAGGCATACTATGTACCAATAGGCATCCAATGGGGAGTGTTATGAATATTTTATTAAGTGGATGTCCATCATGATAAATATAAAGTTTTGATGTACTTTAAATTCTAATAGTTATTAGAATTAGATCTCTACTTCTTTTATACTTTTTATGCCTATAAATAGAGACTCTGATGAAGCATTCTAATTACCTCTTTTTGATCAATAAAGTATATTTTTTATTGCTTTCATATTTTATTTGTTCTTTATTCTCCCCATCTCTCTTTATTTTATAACATTAATATATATAAGGTAATTATTTGATAAATAGGTAGTGAAAATTTTTATTCTGTTGGGGTTTGAAATTTTATCATATGTCTTATTTATTTTATTTTTAATTTTTAAAATATAATTTAAAGATACAAACAAAATCTCAACCTGTTTATAAAGTTAAATTTTTTTACCACAGATATATCAAATAATTTTCATATATAAAATTACAAATGGATAGGTAACTAGTTTATTGTAAACATTGAAACGAATAAAAGAATTTTAAGGAGAAAATTGGTAAAGTTGACGAGAAATCTGGTAAAAGTAGTTTTGGATTTAATTTTTTTAATTTTATAATTATTTTGCATTTCTACATATATATATATTTGAGATTTTTTAATTATTTAATATTTTAGATTTTTAAAAAAAATTAAAACTTTCATAACAATACTATTATTGTCACCTGATAGAATTTCAAATGACTTAAATAGAGTGGTGACTAAAACTTTTGTCAAATAGTTGTTTGTCACAAATTTAAACCGTGTTATCTCGTCTCTTATCTCTTATATTGTATTAAAAAAAGTTGAAATAATAATTTGCTAAAAAAACATAAGTACAATGAACAAGTAAAAGAAATTCTAAATTTATTTTTTCTTATCGTTATTAATATTAATTTTCACTAATATAATTTATAAATTTAAATCATTAAAACACATTATCAACCGATGAGTAGATGAAAGACTTAAGAAATTAAATAGGATTAGACGAGAAGAGATTGTATGAAAATATGATTTTACGCCATCTCTATTCCTTATTAATAAGAGAATGAGAAATCATAACTAAAAGTGTTGAACATGAGAAGAAAAAATTTAATTTATTATTCTCCTATTAAAAAGGGATAAAGATGATTTAAAATCATAATTTCATATCATCTTTTCTTCCGATTAGACTTAAGTGGTTGGTAAAACTTTGTTACTATTAAGCAAATGATCTCATCAACATTTAATTCAAAATTCTAAATGCATATATAAATTATAAGACAAAAATCGGCTAACTACTGTTTTTGGTGATATTATAAAAGGACAAGTTTTGAAGACGCTTGTTGATGGCAAGCTTTTCGTTGTTTCCTTTGGCCTTTCTTCATTTGCCTATTATTCTCCAATCAATTTGACGTAAGTATTCTGAAGTTTCACATTTACCAGATAAGCTTTTAATAATACAATATCAAAGCAGGAAGGGAAAAAAATGTTAGTCACAAACCAAGCAGTGCATATGAGGATTGCTTAGGTCCTGGGATGAGTCAGACGGGACCTTGGATGACGTGTTCGTACTAAAATACACGGCCGAAAAGGCCTTATCAGCTCACCATTATTATATAAACCAACAGAGTATGAAAGAAGAAGCAAGTTGGAAAACATTGCAGAAAAATCTCAAACCAACAACTTTTTCTTTCCTTTTATCTTTTTGTTTGTTCTTTTGGCGAAAGGTGAAGTTCATGAAGAAGCTTCATGGTTCTATCCTATTCATCCCGGAAAAGTCACAGTTTTGAATACAGCCGAAGTACCAAGAATTTTTAATATTACTACGCCGGGTTACTTTTGAGGCCGGTTGTTACGTTGTTGATTTGGTCACAGCTCTCTCTCTCTCTCTCTCTCTCTTTCCTGTTGATTTATAAAAACACCATTGTTGCCGATATTGACTTGCTTGCTTCCTCATCTTTCCTATTAAAGTCTCGGAGCATGACAACTATTTCGCTCCTTCTTTATATGCTTTCTCTCTGCTTTCTTCTCCAACCCAAAACCAACCTTGTTGCTTTCACTTAAAAGGGTCAGGATTTTTCTGCTTTTCTCTTCTGAATGCAGCTCTTCATCACCCTAGCACCAATCCATGTAAATCGCTTTTCTCATGCATTTTCTACTCGTTTGTTTAACTTAGTTATCTTTCTTCTTAACGTTTTTGGGGTACTGCAGATAGTAGATCATGTCGTTTTTACCAGCACGAAAGGGGAGACACAGACAACGGTACCAGGATCATCTCAGACTTGTTGCTGGGTATATCTCAAATTGATTCACTGCTTTCTAATTTTGACCTTCTTCCTTGTTGCTGCCTCATGAAAATTCTTATGTCAGTTTGGCTAACGCTCAAATAATATGATTGTGGTTATCTTTTTGGTAGTCGTGATATTTAATGTAGCGCACATCGTTTTAGATGAATAGGGTGCCTATTTTTTTCCTTAGAGGTGTTAAAAAATGAGTGGTTATTTAGCATCCATCCTTATCTTACTGCCTTACTTACTGCCGCTCTATTTGAAACAGAAGAGAGTAAAATAACAACAAGAAGTGCCAAATTGTTGATAGTGATTTTACTTTTTATGACAATAGACTCAATACACACTGATAAACAATAAAACAGAGATGGGCCATTGCCTTGACTTTTTGTGTTCCCCTGTTATTGTCATTATATTTAATTGCGCCACATCCATTTTTTCTCTAAGGACGAAAAAGTTAAAATACTAAAAAAAGAAAAGACAAGAAGGGTACATCTAGAAGTGGTCATGTTTTTAAACAAAAATGATAAGATTAAGGCATAAATTTTGTTTTTGAGGGAGTAGTATGGGTGACAAAACTTAAGATTTATAGGGTTAACAAGCACATGAATCTATTTAAATGCTGAAATTACTTTGCCTCTTTCTACTATATTACTCTACATCTATTATGTGCTTATAACATATGACTAATGGACACATAGAAGATAGTTTTCTTGGCATAAATTAGAGGCGTTGATCACTTGATAATTTCTTTTTCAAGTGAGCTGCTTACTTTTCCATTTCACTCACGCTTAGTTATTAATTAATAAGTTAGTGGTAGTGCAAAGTATCATGATGAGATCAACTTACCGGAATCTTTACAAGTGGAGTAAAATGTAAATGACTGCAAAACTTGTTTTGTTTCTGTGCGGCCTTCTTAACTCATATTTGGTGTTTATGGTGCAAAAACTTAGATGCATTCCATACAGACTGCAGAAGGATGTCGAGGATAGAAACAGCAGTGTGACGAGCAGGATAAATGTTCTTATGATTTCCACACCAAACCGTGATGATCTTGTGTTCCCTAAGGTAGATACTTATCTTCCTACTCCATTTCCTCATTATATGCCAAACTGTTTAGTCTGATGTATTTATACGTAAACTGTATAATGTATGAAATTGTGATAAAAACCTAGTGTCATTGTTAGGGTGGATGGGAAAATGATGAGACGGTTCATGAAGCAGCATGTCGGGAGGCCCTGGAGGAAGCCGGAGTGAAAGGAATACTTGATGTAGGTTTGGATATCCCTTCTTGGCATGGGCATCACTATCTCTTCTTACAGATTCTGGATACCAGAGTTATCTGACTTACTCTCCTTTTAATTATCAGAGTTATTAAATTCACGTGCATAGTTCATGTTGTTGACAGTCATGAACAGTCTTTTCTAAATTGTCATTAGCTATTGGCTTAAATACCTAGTATGAAATGAGGAAATACTCGGGCCACAAAAAAGGAATTTAATTTGTTCTAGTGTGCTCAGTACCTTATCTGTTTCCTTGATTCATGAAGCTAAATATCTTTGAGCAGTGCTAGCTGGTCTCGGATTTGGTTGATACATTATTCTGAGATGAGTTCTTCAAAAGCATTTGACTCGTTTCAATTATAGTGGATCAATATTGGCAATTGATGAAAATCAGGATGTACTTATGAATGGATGGAAGCATTTATATATACGAAAGTTTTACTTAACAGGTTTATATGCCCTACGGCATGATGAAATCATTGATTATGGTCACGCCAAAAAATGAAAGAAAAGAAAAAAAGGGGGACTTGAGGCAAGTACACAATGGTGGATTGTTGCTGTCAAAATTGTTATGTTGAAGCTGCAGATGTTTTTCATCTTTTGCAAGATCGATGAGAATGGGCTGTTGCATGTGTATGCGCCACTCATGCTAATACGTATCTTTATGGAAACTTCCCTTTTCAAATAAACATGTCTCACCAGCTGTAGTTCCTGCTTTCCATATTTCTAAGCGAACATTGGGTTGCTTTGATCCTTTAATCTTATAAACACATTCTCATTTGATGAAGCAGAAATTTGGACGAGGTTTAAATTCCGTCGCTTACATGTCTGTATTACTCATCGTACTTCACTGCACAAACTCTATTGCTACATGGACCGGCATTTCTTACATAAAGCTGCGTTTTCATGTGTAACAATGGTGTCATTTTTACGTTATCCAGGAGGATCCACTGGGAGTCTGGGAGTTTAGAAGCAAGAGTAGACAAAACTGCTGCAACATGGAAGGTGGTTGTAGAGGTTATATGTTTGCCTTGGAGGTGACTGAAGAACTTGACTCTTGGGCAGAACAGACAAGTTACAAGAGGAAATGGGTCAGTAATAAAAAACCTAAGGTTTAACATTTTTTTTAACCACGAATTTGTGTGTCCTTTCGATTTTTCACCACTTGAGCTTAATTTTGCTTCTGTCAATTTGATGACATCGACTGAAACTGTTTCATGTGTTTTACAGCTCTCCCCAGAAGAAGCATATAAATTTTGCCGGTATGATTGGATGAGAGATGCTCTTCAAGTATTTTTAAGCGCCATTGAGGAGAGGGGGAGTAGGAGGGCAGAAAAGCTGGTGGAGCTCCCTATGTTTCCAGCGGCGGATTCCATGGCGGAGCATCAGATGTTAACATCAGCTGGTTGCTCTGAGAAACCACCCACCGTACAGCATCTTGAAGAGTCTTTTACTAATAAGTGTATTGTGCAGGGTTAATGAGTCCTAGAGAACTGTTATCAGTTAGGGGTTTGCCATCATTAATTAACTGTTGAATACCGTGTCAGACAGTCTTCTAATCTCCTCTTGCTAGTGCAACTTCTGTAAAAAGATAACAAAGGTGGAGAGCAAACCAAAAACTAGAGTTCTTTCTTAATGTTAAAGAGTTTAAATTATATAAAAATGATGTTAATTATTACCTTACATTCTTTCACATTAAATCAACTCATCATAACACTTCAACTCTGTTTCTAACTACAACCTTAAAGAAATTCTGTACAGTTTCATTTTGGTACAACCTCAAAGAAATTCTCTACAGTTTCATTTTGGTGTTCCTACTATATGTAATTGCAACTTTATAAGAAAGTGTCATAACGACACAAAAGCAAACATTCATATGTAAAGCTTTTACAATTAAAAAAAAGAAAAAAAAAACATGACAATTTCAATACATAAGAGCTTAAGTCTTAAGCTAATCATCATCAGAGAAAGTAAACCAATCAAAGTTGGTTAGTTGATTGTACACGTCAGCCTAACTGTTTGTTAGTATATTAACTGAGTTGCAGTTAATTGATTGTAAGTTGATAGTTAGTGGTAATGAAAACAAGTTAAGATCATTGATCAAATGTTCACACATTTCCTTTTACTCTTTTTGCATATTATTTTCTACTTTCTGATCATCTGGTTCGATTGTTGTTTCAGTAATGTAAGTATTTCATGATTCTTTGGCTTCCTTAATTGCTGTTACAATATTTTGTGTTGTTGGATTGTGTGTATTACTATTGTAGCTATTGTGATAATGACCGAGAAAAGTGAACCAGATAGTTTAGATACTACTGCAAATGTGCAATCTTCAAGTACTAAGTTTACCACAAAGAAAATCAATTTGATGCTTGATAATTCTAATTTCTCGTTATGGCAACAACAAATTTTGCTGACCTTAAAGAAATAGGTTGTAGAAATTTGTTAATGGTTCAATAGTTCCTCATTGGAGATTTGTGATTGATGTAGAAGGAAAGCAAACTATTAACCTTGCTTCAGAGGAATTTGAACAACAAGCTCACTCCTTCACAACTGTTTATTGTGAGTGCAGGTGTTTTGTTTTATCTATTTGGCCATGACTTTGCTTGTACGATTTGGGAAACTTTAGTGAGGCTTTAGAACAACAAGACTACTTTTAAGTTGATGACTTTTAGAAAACAATTCCATGTATAGAAGGAAGGAGAGTTGACTATGTGTGAATTTCTTTTAAATATCAAGTCTATAATTTGTGATAGCTTGGCAAGATGTGGAGAGTTGATTTAAGAGCGTGAGCATATTACAACCTTAAATGGGGTGCCACTCGAGTATGACCATAAAATTATTGTAATTACCTTCAAGGGGTTTCTACTATACTATTTGATGGTGAGACAATAAAGGAAAGTCTTGTTTCTTAAGCTAATTTCTAAGCTTATATGACAGTTCATCAAAGTTAGGCTAGGAAAATGTTGGTTGGTGAGCCACTGTCTAGGGTGAGCGAAACTCGATTGAATTCGAGAAAATCAAAATAAAAATAGAATTTCGATTTAATTGAATTGAGTTATTCGAGTCAACTCGAATAAGTAATTCGAGTTTCGAGTTTGAGTTTGAGTTGAGTTGAGTTGAATTTCACAATTCGAATAATTCAAATAATTTGAATAACAGATTGATATAAATACCCATTTGATCCTTATTAATTTTGAAAATGAACAAATTAATTTCTCTCTTACCAAAAATTACAAAAAAATAATTTTCAAAAATTCAAAATATTTATAAAAAATTCAAATTTCATTTTTTAAAAAATTATAAAAAAATTTAAAAAAATCTAAAAATATATAAAGAAATTTAATTTTTTCTAAAATAATAATTTTTAAAACTACATAACTTAAATGATTCAAGTTTGTTATACTAAAGTATCTTATTTTTTTATTATTTTGCTTTGAAAAAGTTTTCAAGAATTAGTTATACTGTAACAAGATTTTAATTTGATATGTTTAATTTTTTTATTTAACTCGAACAATTTTACTTGATTCGATTCGATACGACTCGACTTGAATTTCATTTCACTCGACTCGATTCGAAAAAAATTTCAATCTAGTTAGGTTGATAAAATAGGACTTGTCAACTCGTTTAACTCAAATTTTTTTCGCTCGATTCGATTTGACTTGATTTAATCGAATGTTCACCCCTAGTTGCATATACTCCATCCTATAGACATGTTGCGTCATATAGTAAGAGTTTCAGGAGTGGAAGAGGTTATTGCAAGCATCAAAGTTCCCGCCCACAATGTTAATTATGTGGAAAGCTAGGACATTTAGTGGACATATGCTTCTTCAAGTTTGATCTTAATTTTACAGGGGTATCTTACAGGTATAATGCTCCATTACTTGTATGCCTAGCTCACACACACGTGAAAATATGTGTACCTACAACTCCACTATTGTACACAACTTTTACTTAAAACCACAAGCCAATCTATGCACAAATCTTTCCCCTTGTAACCCCACCTTTAATTACGTACTTTCAGATAACCCTCCATCTAATCGTATATTTCATCTATCTTATAATCTTAACTACTTCCTGGTTCCCTACAACTCTAATCCTTTTACACAACCAAATAGTCATTTTTTATCATTAATACCTCTCACCAATCAACTGTCCTCAACTTTTGTTCCAAATTGGATTTGACCAAGTTGTGACATATGTGGTTGAGACATGCTGGTGAGAAATCCTTGCAAATTCTAGGAAAGTAAGGATTTTTGAATGGTGCAAAAGCTTCAAGTTAGAATTGTGTGAGCATTGTGTTCTACGAAAGCAAAAGAGAGTGAAGTTTGGCATCGTTATCTATGATACAAAAGATTTTGGATTATATTCACTCAAATGTGTGGGGGGCTTCCAAGAAACTTTGTTAAGAGGGAAGCACTACTTTGTAACTTTTGTTGATGAATTTTTTGAAAGATTTTGGGTGTGCACGATGAAAAATAAAGATGAAATGCTTAGAATTTTCCTTAAATGGAAAACTATGAAAAAAAAACCAAACTAGCAAGAACATCAAACGGCTTAGGACGGACAATAGAATGGAATATAAAAGTGATCCATTCTTCGACGTGTGATAGAAGTATGGTATTATTTGACACTTCATTGTTAGGGATAGACCACAACAGAATGAAGTGGCAGAGCGTATGAATCGAACATTGTTGGAAAAAAGTTCAATGTATGTTGTCCAATATTGGGTTGTGCAAGCAATTTTGTGCTGAGGTCGTGACATATGATTGTCATCTGTTAATCATTTACCATTATCTACAATTGAGGGAAAAACACTTATGGAGGTATGGTGTGGAAAACCTACTACTAATTACGATTTTTTACATGTGTTTAGATGCAACTCTTATTAACATGTAAAAGAGTCAAAATTATATCCGAGAACAAATAAGCTATGTTTATGAGAATCACCTCTGAAGTAAAGAGATTTCGACTTTGGTGTTTAGACATAAAAAAATGATCTATAGCAAAGATGTTACCTTTGATGAATTTTCCATATTGAAAAAGGTAACAAATGAAGATTTTTTTAAAGAAGTGGTACTTTACAGCAGGTGGAGTGTACTCCAAAATAAAAGGCCTTTAAGCATATAGTGATTAGCGCAGATAATAAGTCTGATTATCCAATCATAGCAGAGGAATCAAAAAATGAAGAGGTTTCGAACCAAGAATCGCCGAATACACCAGAACCATTTGCAATTAGAATGCCAATGAGAGAAATTTGTAACCTGCTCATTTTACTAATATGGTGGCCTATGCAACCTTGTTGTAGATTAAAGATACTATTTTCACTTATTGAAAAGTTTTGTAGAGCTTAGAAAGTGATAAGTGCAACAATGTCATGGATGAAGAAATGCAATCTTTACAGAAGAATAATACTTGGGAGTTGGTGCAAGTGGGTATATGCAAAGAAAAAAAAGGTTTCCTAGTAAGAAAGATGTTAACCAAAAGCAAGGTTGGTAACTAAATGTTACACTTAGAAGGAAGGAATTGACTGCAATAAAGTAGTTTCCCCTATTGTGAAGCATTCCTCCATTAGAATTTTGTTGGCTTTGGTAGCTGACTGCCTCCTGACGTACCAACGTCTAGAGTAAAAATCCTGCACAAAATATGTCAAATAGGCAGTGTCCGCAAATATATGAGTCAGGTTGTAATATAGTTACAACGAAGTAGGTGAGTACTCTGAAAGGCGGCAAGCACTAAATTAATCCTAACCTAAGCATAAATAGAGCTAATTAGTACTTTAAATAAATTATATTATGAATAAACATAAAGAAAGGTTTTTTGGTATTTTTACAAATAAAGCATGGGTGATTAGCTTGCGTCAGTAGTCACAAGTAACTGTTACTTTGAGTTCCTGGTTCAATCAACTAGTAGTTATCCTAGCAGGATCTCTCGATCTTCCACTAGAATAACGAGTTAGAAAAAACTACGTATCTCTCGACTTCGCAGTCTAGACCGTTTGGGCTAAGGTGTATAGATAGGTCATGCCAATTTTGGGTTAATTCCCACCTAGATTGTAACACCCCATAACATGTATCTGCCGCTGGAACAGGGTTATGGAACATTACCAGAACTTTCAGAACATTTACAGATAATTCACGTAAATTACTATTCATTAACCGAAATTATTCATAATATCCCTTAAATAGACCCTCGAGGCCCAATATGAGCATTAAAATCAAGTCGGGAATTAATCAAGAACTCTAAGAATTTTTCGCAAAATTTCAAAAATTTTCTAAGTTACAGGGCTCACAAGTCCGTGTGGTCCAAGGGACACGCCCGTGTGACTCTAAGACACGCCCATGCTACAGGCCGTGATCAACCCTGTGTAACTCTCTGACTTGTGCACATGGCCATGCCACACGCTCGTGTGTTAGGCTGTGTGGTTAATTAAATTCTTTCGAAATTAGGTGCAGGTTTCACACGGCCAAGACACATGCCCGTGTTCTAGGTAGTGTAGCACACACGGCTGAGACACACACCCATGTCTCTGTCTGTGTGCTCAATTCTGAGCATTCTGTTTTCTCAAATTTAAGGTGCAGGGGACACATGGCCTAACCACACACCTATGTACCATGCCGTGTGTCACACACGGTCTAGACACACGCCCGTGTGTTTGCCTGTGTGGACAAAATAAAGCCATTTCTAACTTCATTTCTCACCCAAAATTACACCAATGACCTGCACTTAAAACTCACATCCAATGCCAGCCAATTCAAACATTCAAATTTAGCAAATTCCATAATTCAACAAGGCATATCATTACATGCATACATGATTATAATCTTACCTTGGTATATTTCATATGATAGGCATAATTTGAACAACCATTTAACATGTATATAGCTACCATAGTATGACATTACAAGTATGTCAAAAACAACCATTACTGGCCATTCCAATGGCTAGATTACAATCTACATATTTAAGCCATTTATGGCCAAGTTAGCCTATACATGCCATTATACCAAAATGATTTTACTATGTATACCCAAAATAAGCTAGTGGATAGTGTGATGATGCTCCAATGATCTCCAACCTTCGTGAGCTTTCGAGCACTATAAAACAGGGGAAAATAAAGCAGAGTAAGCATTACATGCTTAGTAAGTTCGTATAATGGAAACTAAACTTACCAAACCCGTTTATTAAATCTAAATATACAATATCATGTTTTCCATCAACTTGGAAAAATTGCCTAAACACATGTATTCAATCAAACATGTTAGCTACAAAATTTTCATATCAATCAAGTAAATATAGATGAGCTCTTCATACTATTTTCCTTCAAGACATCATTCATTTAACTCCATAATTCTCTTATCATGCTAAGAGGTTTTGTGTCCGTTGAATCATTGCAATTCCGATGATACTCAAGTGGTACACTCGAGGTGTACGATTCAATAAGCCGTCAATTCTTTTTCAAAAGTATCTATTAGGGCACTTAATCGAGGAACACACTTTCGAGTCACATATAGTATAACAGGATTACCAGTCCAGGCTAAATCCTTTATATAATGTATTGTTAGAAGAGTTCAATTAGGATTACCAGTCTAGGCTAAATCCTAATTGTAATATATACTCGAGAGGTATTATATCAGGATTACCCGTCCAAGTTAAATTCTTTCCATAATGAGGTCAATATGATTACTCGTCCGAGCTAAATCCCATCTGCAACAAATGCAGGACCTTATTCATTTCGAAAAAGCACATATACTCATCGGAATTCAATATACAAATGGAACTTAACCCTTTTCACCATTACAAGCACATATTCAATTTTTCATTATAGTAATCAAATAATTCATGTTCATATAAGTCACATTACATACAAACACAACATTCAATTAATCATATTTACATGTTCGATTAAGTTACACGAACTTACCTTGACACTTGTTCGCATGTAAAATCTACTAATCTGAAACCTTAAATAACTTTAATCATCAATTTCATACATTTCATACTCCTTTGGGCTCAATTACGTCTTAGGAAAAATTACCATTTTGCCCTTAATTTTTCCATAAATTCTAATTTCGTCCCTAGGCTTGGAAAATGAAATTTATGCAATTTACTCCCTATTCCAAGCCTAACTGAAATTTCCAAGTAGAATTTACAGCACATATTTTCTAAAAATTTCATAATTTTTCATCAATTTTCACAACTTTACATTTTAGTCCCTAAATCATGTTTTCATCAAAAATCACTTTGTAAAAGTTGTTTATCTATCAACAACCTTTCATTATATACCATAAATTTCTAATTTTCAGCGTATACATCCGTGACCCAAATTTTATACTTTGATAACTTTTCAAATTGATCCCCCAAATAGATAGATTAAGCTATCCTGGTTTCAAAAATATCAAAATTACTAAAAACGGGACAAGGAAACTTACCCAATTAAGCCATGAAACTCTCTCTCCTAGGGCTTCCATGTATTTTATGTTGAATATGACATAAAAAAATAAGATGATATCTTTCATCATCTTTTTAATTAATTAAATATTTTTTAATTTCCAATTTAGTCCTTGCCCTTTTTCTATATTTCCATGAATGAGTCACTAAAATATCTACATACTTTTCGTTAATGGTCTAATTGCCATATAAGGACCTCTAATTTTGAATTCCATAGCTATTTAATCCTTATAGCTATTAGAATTTAACTTTTACATTTTATGCGATATAGTCCTTCTCGTAATTAAGCATAATCAGTAAAATTTTCTTATCAAAATTTTCACGTGACATTTCTAACATAACACAGACTATATAATAAAATAAAAATAAATTTTATTTTCGGATCAGATTTGTGGTCCCGAAACTACTGTTTAGATTTCACTGAAAAATGGGTTGTTACAACTCTCCCCCTTAAGAATTTTCGTCCTAAAAAATCTTACCAGTAAAAAGATTCGGATATTGCTTCCTCATAGTATCCTCCGGTTCCCAGGTAGCCTTATCTATACTGTGTTGTTTCTAAAGAACTTTTATTAATGGTACATTTTTATTTCTTAACTTTTTTGTTTCCCAAGCTAAGATTTTGATCGGTTCTTCATTATATGTCATATCAGGTTGAATCTCTACCTTTGTTGGAGAGATAACATGTGAAGGGTCAGATTGATACCGCTGTAGCATAGACACATGAAAAACATTATGAACCTATCAAGTTCTGGTAGTAAAGCTAACCGATATGCAGCTGGTCTGATCCTTTCTATAATTTTATATAGCCTAATGAACCGTGAACTCAGTTTTTCTTTACGACCAAACCGGAGAACCTTCTTCCAATGCGATACTTTCAAGAATACTTTGTCACCAACTTGAAATTCTATTTCTTTTCGTTTAAGATCAACATAGGACTTTTGACGATCAGAGGCTGCTTTCAAACTGTCTCGAATCACTTTCACTTTTTCCTCGGTTTCACAGACTAAGTCTACTCCGTCTAACTCTTTCTCATTGAATTCTGTCCAATACAATGGAGTTCTACATTTGCGACCATACAAAGCTTCATACAGTGCCATTTTAATACTAGACTGATAACTGTTATTATAAGAAAATTCAACCAAAGGCAAATACTTTTCCCAGGTACCTTCAAACTCACGTATATAACACCGAAGCATATCTTCCAAAATCTGTATAACACATTCAGATTGACCATCTGTTTGTGGATGAAATGCAGTGCTAAAGTATAACTGAGTACCCAGAGCTTTTTGCAACTTGCTTCAGAATCGAGATGTAAACCGAGGGTCTCTATCTGAAATAATGGAGACAAGCACTTCATGCAATCTGACAATCTCAGAAACATATAATTTAGACAATCTTTTCAAAGAATAATCCATACGTACAGAAATAAAGTGTGTAGAATTTGTCAATCGATCAACAATCACCCAAATAGCATCTTTCTTCTTTGGAGATGGGGTAATCCCGATGCAAAGTCTATGGTAATTCTTTCCCATTTCCATTCTGTTATCGTAACTGGCTGTAATAGTCCAGAAGGCAACTGATGTTCAGCTTTTAGTTACTGACATATCAAACATTTAGACAAAAACTCAGAAATATCTCGTTTCACTCCTGGCCACCAATACATCTTTTTTAGATCATTATACATTTTATTACTACCATGATAAATAGACATGTTAACTATAACAGCCCGTTTTTAGTCAAATCAGAATAGTGATTTTAGGACCACAAAACTGAGGTCAAAATATTTATTTTATTATTAAATTAAGGTCTACAGCATGAATATATTATTGTGTGAAAGTTTCGTTTAGAAATTTTATCGTTTGAGTGGTTAATTCGATAAAAAGGACTTAATTGCGTAAAGTGTAAAAGTGGGGTTCCAATAGTTAAAGGTATTAAATAGCTATGGAAAATTAAAGTAAGAGTCCTTAAGTGGTAATTAGACCATTTTAATTGTTAGTGGACTATTATGGGCATGCATTTAGTGATTATAATGTTTATTAATTAAGGTTAAATAAGTAAATTTGTAAATAAGCCTAAAATAAATAAAACAAACATAATGACATATTTATTTTTTTTATCATCTCCACCGAAAAATAGAAGAAAAATGTGTTCATGAGAGCTTGCTAGGGTTTCGACAATTGCATAGTTAAATTTGGAAGTGTTTTTGACCCAGTTTTTTAATGATTTCTATGTTTTTATAATCGTTGCAACTAGTACTAGCTAGCCCAAGGACTATTTTGTAAATCCGTTAAAGATTTTGAATGATACCATTGATGAATATATGTTTTCTTTGATGATTTATGGTGAATTGTGAATACTTGATGATAGTTATGCAAGTTTGGTAAAGTGATTTTGAGTAAAAATGCAAAATAGGGATTAAATTGAGAAATGTTGAAACTTTGTGGTTAAAATTTGAAATAAATGGAAAATATAGGCTGCTAAGGGCATAATAGTAATTCAGCTAGCATGGGTTGTGATTAAATTGTGTTAATTTGTGTTTTTATGAAATAAGGACTAAATTGTAAAAGTGGTGAAACATTAGAGGCAAATGTGTAAATGTGCTTAAATGTGTGTTTTGGATTGAATTGAATAAATAGATGATTAAATAAGTTAATTTTGAATATATTTAGATCAAGAATAGCGGAATTCGGATCTAGATTAGGGGAAAACAAAAGTTATCAACTAATCGACTTATTTTGTCATTTTCACATTCGAGGTAAGTTCATATGTGATAAATTTCAATAAAAATGTATTTCATATGCTTTGATATTGCATTAATTGTGAATACAAGACTGTGGATATGAACGATAGTGATTCGATGACGATTCGACATTAAAAATCCTGGTTGAACCTTAGGAATAGTTTAGGATGCTAGTGATATGTCATTAGGGGATACACTAAGTTGGATTCGGGCTATGATATAGCAAATTGGGTGTGAGATATACCAATTTGGCTTTGGGCCATGCATATCTGCTGATTTGGCTTCGGGTCATGATATCATTACTTCAGAGATAAGTTACATTGATTTGGCTACAGGCCATGGTATAGGTACTTATCGTGTGAGACTCTTGAGTATCCGACTTCTATTGGGGAAATGAAATACCAGAATGTGTATAAGATTAGTACGAGATGGTACAGGTATGTGCATAAACCACATTAGCATTGAGTCAAGGAAATGGTGAAGAAAGTATATAGTTTTGTGAATGAGTAATTGAGAGGTTTTTTAGTTGATGTGAATTCTTATACGTATGACCAATTATTGAATTATGTGTTTATGATTCTATCGAATTTATATCATACGAGCTTACTAAGTTTTATAGCTTATGTCGTTTATTTTTCTATGTTTTATAGTGAATTTAGAGCTAGCTCGGATTCAGGGATCGTCGGAGACATCGTCACACTATCCACTTATCTCTTGATATCTATGAACTTTGGTATTTTAAGTATATGCCATGTATAGGGATTTTGGTCATTTTGGTTATGACTTGATAATGATTTTGGCCAAATGAATTGGCTTGTAAATGTATATGTTTTGGTTTGTATGAATAGCCATGAGTGATGGCATAGTTTGGTCCGTTTTGGCATGTTGATTCATGTGTATATATATATGTTTATGTCTTGTGTAATGAGTTGGTTGATGGTTATGTGTGATTGATGATAATAGATTCTTTGGGTGTTAAATAGATGATTTATGAGCATTGATTTGTTTGTGAAATTAAGCTAAAAGATGTATATTTGGAAGTGTTAGATAATTGAATTATATATGTGAATTTAAGTATGAAATTAGATGGCATATTGTGGTATTTTGTGATTTGTATTGATTGGTAATGAAATGATATAGAATATGCTTGGTATGAGATTGATTTAATGCTTATTATGCCTTGAGCTGGTGCCTTTGAATTGTGATGTATGTACATGAAATTTGGATGGCAAAATTGGCTTGGAAAATAGCCTATTTTTGTCCACACGATCGTGTGTCTTAGCCGTGTATGACACACGGTCAATTACACGACCGTGTGTCCCCTGGTGTTGAAATTGAAATTAAGTCAGTATGCTCTACACGACCTCACACACGGGCGTGTGACTTGGCCGTGTGGCATAAGTCAGTATACCCTACAGGTTTGGCACGGCCTGGCACACGGGCATGTATGGCCATTTTTAGGGCATATGGGCTAGCCACACGGATGTGTGTGTGTTGGCCATGTGATCCAAGTCAGAGAGCTACACGGGGTTGGACACAGGCTGGAACACGACCATGTGCTTCCATTTCGAATGTCCATACGACCTGTGATACGGTCATGTCTAATGGTCGTGTGAGACACACAGCCCGGTCACACGGGCGTGTGTCCCCTATTTTGAGAAAAATTTTCAAACTTTCGTAAAACTTTCTTAAGTTATCGGTTTAGTCCTGAGCCAATCCCAAAGCACGTTTACGGCCTCGTGGGCTCGTAATAGGGACAAATTGATTGATATTGATTGATGAATGTATGAATTGATTAAATGTATGTAAAAAGTATGTATAAAAGTGTTGTAAGTCCGGTAATACTCCATAACCTTATTCCAGCGTTGAATACTGGTGAGGGATGTTACATTACTAATATGAGTTTCATTCAAAATATTCTGTACTAGTTCTAAACTTTTCGGTACATATTCTCTGCCTTTGAATAATAGACAATCATCGATTCCGATCTGAAATTCTAAGTCAGGAGTCGATTCACTTTGTATCTATTTTGACTGCAACTTACTATCATTTTTCTGAGCTTCAGAAATCTGCTGTAAAAACATGGGTCTAGCTTTTAACTCAGCTATAATTAATCCATCATCAGATAGTGACAATCGAGTATTCATAGCTCGTAAGAAAAACAGGGATTTTCTGCTCAGAGCATCAATAACCACATTGGCTTTTCCCGAATGGTAGTCAATAACAAAATCATAATCTTTGAACAACTTAAGCCACATGTGCTGTCTCAAATTCATATCTTTTTGTGACATCAAATATTTCAGACTTTTATGATTAGTGAATATGTAAAATTTTTCACCAAACAAGTAATGCCGCCAAATTTTCAATGTAAACAATATGGCTGCCAATTCAAGATCATGTGTCAGGTAATTTCTTTCACGTGGTTTTAGCTATCTTGAAGCATAGGCTACTACTTTACCTTCTTGTATCAAAACACAACCTAAACCATGTAATGAGGCATTATTGTAAACTATAAATTCCTTACCTGATTCTGGCTGAACTAACACTGGAGTTTCTGTTAATAAAGCTTTTAATCTGTCAAAACTCTGCTGGCATTTATCAGTCCACTCAAATTTCACATCTTTTTGCATTAATAGGTTATCGAAGAAGCTATCATTAAATTTTTTTTTACAAACCTCCGATAATAACCAGCTAGTCCCAAAAAACTTCAAGCTTCAGACACATTCTTCAGTGGCTTCCAGTTAAGAATGGCTGAAATTTTATTTGGGTCCACCTTGACACCTTTCGCAGATACTATATGCCTAAGAAAACAAACGTATCGTAGCCAAAATTCACATTTACTAAATTTGGCATACAATTGTTTCTCTCACTAAGTTTGCAACACTATTCTCAAATGCTCCGCATGTTCATTTTCATCTCGGGAGTAAACTAAAATATCATTTATAAATATCACCACAAACCTGTCTAAATATGGGCTGAAAATTCTAGTCATTAGATCCATAAACACTGTTGGTGCATTTGTCAAACCGAATAGCATCACAAAAAATTCATAGTGTCCATACCTGGTTCTAAAAGCTATTTTTGACACATCTGAATCTTTTACTTGTAATTGATAGTAACCAGAACAGAGATCAATCTTGGAAATTCAGTGGCAGATTTTAACTGGTCAAACAAGTCATCAATACGAGGCAATGGATACTTGTTCTTTATTGTAACTTTGTTGAGCTGTCTGTAGTCAATGCACAGCCTTAATGATCCATCTTTCTTCTTTACAAACAGAACCGATGCACCCCAAGGTGAGAAACTAGGTCGAGCAAAACCTTTGTCAATCAATTATTGCAACTGTACTTTTAGCTCTTTCAATTCAGTAGGAGCCATTCTGTAAGGTGTTATAGATATCAATGTTGTGCCCCGAATAAGATCTATAGAGAATTCTACTTCTTTATCCGGTGGTAAACCAGATAATTCTTCTGGGAATACATCAGGAAATTCACATACAACCGGCACTGACTGAATCTTTGACTCAGATACTTTAGTATTTAACGCATATGTGAGATAAACATCGTAACCCTTTTTGACATATTTTTCTGCTGATATTGCTGAAATCACATTAGGTAATCTATCCAGTTTATCAGTTTCAACATGAAGTAATTCACCATTCTGGCATTTCAGTACAATATATTTCTGTTTACAATTCACCACTGCATCAGTGGGTTAACCAATCCATTCCCAAACTCACATCAAATTCTTCAAATGGTAATAACATCAAGTCAGCCAAAAACCAATAACCTTTTACCATCAACAGACAGTTATTACAGACTTTATCCACCATAACATACTGGCCCAAGGGTTTAGAAACTTTAACCACAAATTTAGTGAATTCAATAGGTAAATTTTTAACAGACGCTAAGTTTGTGCATATGCATGAATGTGTGGAACTAGGATCAATCAAAGCAGTAATATCAGTATCAAATAGAGAAAATGTACCAGTAATGACTTCTGGTGCAGAAGCATCTTCCCTAGCACGAATAACATATGTTCTTGCAGGTGCTCATGTCTCAGATCTAACTGCTGGAGCCCTAGTAGTACCTCGATTACCACTAACATTACCTGTAACAGTCTGGTTTAGACCCTAGTTAGAATAGTAGTTTCGAGACCAAAAATTCGAGTCAGAGAAATGTTTAAATATTATTTTCTATGTTTATGATGTGTGAATTAGCATGTGTGAAAGTCTCGTATGAAAATTTGAATGTTTGTGTGCTTAATTTAATAAAAATGGCCTAATCGCGTAAAATATAAAAGTTGTGTGCTAGATGTTAAAAGTGCCTATTTGATTTGGCTTTATAAATGAGGGGTCCTTATGATGCAAATAGACTATTGGTTTAATGAATGCACAAATATGGACAATAGTTAGTGGAATTTTAATGAAATAGATAAGGTTAAAATTGGTATTTAGTAATTAAGTTATGTTAAATAAAATATATCATAAAATCATCCTTATTACCATCATTTTTGACCGAAAATTTGAAAGGGAGAAAGCCAAAGGCTAGGTTTTCATTCAGCTATGGTTGAAGCTTGATTAAGGTATGAGTTTTGTTCGATTTTTGATAATTTCTACTTTTTTGTGATAGTTGCTTAGTATACTATCAAGCCCATGTCACAATTTCTAATTTTTTTGATGCTTTTGAGTTATGCCATTGATGAAACTATGAGCTTTGTGATGTTAGTTGATGGATTATGAAAGATATGTTTTGGGTTAACATATGCTGTCTTTGAATTTTTGATGAAATTGAGTAATTTGGGCTAAATTGTAAAAATATTATTTTTAGGGACTAAAATATGAAATAAATGAAATGTATGGATTTGTATGAGAGCTATGAAAATTTTGCTAAGCTTGTGTACAAGCAAACTTTTTGTATTTTGTGATTTGTGAATTAGGGACTAAAGTGTCGAAATGTAAAAATACGAGGGCCAGTTTGCAAAATACCCTAAATATGTGTCTATGGATTGTTTTGAATAAGTTAGTGATTAAAAGGGTTAATTTTGAATACTTATAGATCAAGAAAATAGGAATTCGGACTTTGACCGAGGGAAGTCGAAGATTATAAAGTAAATGATTCCAATCGACAATTTCAAGTACGAGGTAAGTACGTATGTAAAACATGATGTTATAAGTATGTTTTGATGCTTTGTTTATACATATATTGTATATACATTTAGTTTGGATGAATACAATGATAAATCAATGGTATTTGGCACTAAGTGTGCGATTTAAACTAGCTTCGGCTATATGAGGCACTAAGTGTGTGATACCGAGATAGCTTCGGTTAATTGAGAAAGCACTAAGTGTGCGAAATTATTATAGTTTTGGCTAATATTTAAAGCACTAAGTGTGCGGATGTTTAAAGCATTGGTAATCTTCGGAAAGTCTTAAAATATCATAACAAGAGGTGAGAATGAAAATGAATGAATACGGGAATGTTCGGGTAAATATAATACCTATGTGGTAGATGGTATTATGCATATAAAGTTTATTGAATTGGTGTAAACATATGGATGGTGTTGTCATGAAATTGATAGATGAGTTGAGAATTTATAAGTACTTATGTGTTGTTGTTTCATATTTTATATACTGTTGATGATTTTGGTACGAACTTACTAAGCTTTTGAAAGCTTACTTTGTGTGTGTGTTTGCATTGTTTTATAGATATCGAAGCTACTGTGAGCTCGGGGATCGTCAAAGATCATCACCACACTATCGAACCTCATTTTGGTACTTTGAAAATGTTTATATTAAAGTATGGCATGTATAGGCTAGAAGTTGTGGGATTATGTTTTGTGATGTATATATTTAGCCATGTGATATGGCTAGGTATGGTTGTGGATATGTCATGCTTTTGGTATAAGATATGTGATGCAATATGATATATTTGATATGTTTTAGTTAGACAAAAGAAATGGTAAATGTTGGTAAGATTTGACAAGTTTTAGCATGAAATTAAATGATGTATAGAAAGAAATGTTTTGACAAGCTTTTGACTTATGTTTTGATATAGATTGGTAAGGCTTATGAGTATGTATTTGATTGGAATTGATATGTCATGAGTGGCTTATGTTTTAGTTTGGAATTTGGCTGAATTGGTTGTGCATATATGCTTATTTCTTTGCTTGTATGTTGACCCAAATTGGGGTGGCAAATTGACTATTAAAATGGCCTATTTTTGTCCACACGGGCAGAAACACGAGCGTATGTCTCAGCCGTGTGTGACACACGGCCATGTAACATGGCCGTGTGTCCCCTAGGGTACCCTACAAATTAAAAGCAGTATACCCTCTAGTTTTGATACGGCCTAGACACACGGGCGTATTTATTGGTCGTGTATGGCACACGGGTTGGCACACAGGCGTATGGTCAGCCTTGTGGCCAAGTCAGTAGCCTTATTAATTTTCACGCAGCCTAGCACACAGGCGTGTCTTGTGGCTGTATGGACAAGTTAATATGTATGCCCTGTTTCACCATGGCTTAGACACACAAGCGTGTCTAATGCCGTATGAGGCATACGGCCTGTTCACACGGGCGTGTGAGCTTTTTAAAAGTTGAAAATTTTTTTAAGTTCTGAAAAGTTTACATGTTATCGATTTAGTCCTAGATGCACGAATTAGACCTTGTATGCTTGGTTTAAGTTTGTAATGAGCATGAATGAATGGTGTTTTATTGCATTGAGATAGTATTTGATATTTGGTTATTTTGACCTAAGTTACGAGTTCAGTAATGCCTCTTAACCTATTCCGATGACGGATATGGGTTAGGGGTGTTACATTACCAGGGTGACGGGGTGGTCTGCCCCTCGAAACAGGATTACTCAGATTTGGAGCTGGTTCTATTTCTTTTTCAACTCTTTCTGGACAATCTTTAAGAAAATGGTCAAATAAACCACATCGGTAACAAGCTTCACTTTTCAAATGATATTCCCCAAAATAAAATTTGTTACAATGTTTACATTTCGGTTTGGCATTACCAATACTACCTATACTGGTTACAGATGGCGATGAAGACCTCGGGTTAGAGCGTTAAGAGCCTCGCTCTTTTCTATAATACCCTGTAGAGGTAGTAACATGAACATAATACTTCTTTATTTTCTTAGAAGCAGATGATTGTGACTTGCTCATAATCATTTTTGTAGAAACTCGAGTCTCTCTTTCAGCTTGTTTCTTTTCTTTACTCAATTCTTCAACTTTGTGTGCTCGATCTGCTAACACGCAAATTCCCTTATTTCAAGAATTCCAATAAAAAACTTGATATCTTTATTTAAACCCTCTTCAAAGCATTTACAAATCTCAGCCTTAGACTGGACCCATTCTCTAGCATATTTACTCAGTCGAACAAATTCTCGTTCATACTCAATTAAAGTCATGTGTCCCTGCTTGAGTTCTATTTTTTTTTCTTTTTCTAATCCATAAATCTCTGACTAACATATTTCTTCCTGAATTCAACTTGGAAGAATTCCCATGTAACGTTCTCTCTCGGCACAACTGAAGTTATGGTATTCCACCAATGATAAGCTGTATCTTTCAGTAGAGATACTGTACATTTCAGACATTCGACAGGTGTACAGGATAATTCATCAAAAACCTGGATGGTATTTTCCAACCAAAATTCAGCCCTTCCGGATCATCATCTGCGGTAGCTCTAAATTCTTCTGCCCCATGCTTATCTATTGGAGGCTTACCAGTTCTAACAGGTTCAGCACCCTGTGGCATCTCGGGAACCGTTTAGGGAGTAGGTGGAGAAGGTCATTGTACAACAGGGTTTGTTTTTAAATACTCAATAAACCATTCATTCATCAATTGAAAGAAGACCTGTTTTGCCTCCTCACTTCGGCCCTCAGACACAAGCCATTCACTACTAGATACAGATGCAACTCTTTGAACTGAAGTTGAAAGCAATCATCAAATTCAGCTCTAGCTTGGTTGGATGACATTATTATATGAAAAACACATTTAAAATGATTAGGAGACATCACACTATCACAAATTATATAATGGCATGTATAGCTAAACTCGCATTTGCTACGTTAAATCCGAGAATCGACTAAACCCTAGCTCTGATACCACTAAATGTAACACCCCTTAACAAATATCTGTTGCTGAAACAAGGTTACGGGGTATTACCGAAACTTTTAGAACATTTATAGATAATTCACGTAAATTACAATTCATTAACCGAGATTATTCATAATGTCCCCTTAAATGGACCCTCGAGGCCCAATACAAGTATTAGAATTAAGTCAGGCTTAATCGGGAACTCTCAGAATTTTTCGTAAAATTTCAAAAATTTTCTAAGTTACAGGGCTTACACGCCCGTGTGGTCCAACGGACATGCTCCTGTGACTCTAGGACACACCTATGCTGTAGGCCGTGTTCGACCCCGTGTAACTCTCTAACATGTGCACACGGCCATGTGCCACATGTTTGTGTGTTAGGCCATGTAGTTAATTAATTTTTTTCAAAATTAAGTGCATGTTTCACACGGCTGAGATACACGCCCGTGTCTTTACCCATGTGCTTAATTCTGAGCATTCTGTTTTCTTGAATTTAATGTGCAAGGGACACACAGCCTAACCACACGTCCATGTACCAGGTCGTGTGTCACACACGGTTTAGACACACGTCCGTGTGTCTGCCCGTGTGGACAAAATAAAGCCATTTCTAGCTTCATTTCTCACCCAAAATTACACCAATAGGCTGCACTTAAAACTCACATCCAATACCAGCCAATTCAAGCATTCAAATTATGCAAATTCCATCATTCAACAAGGCATATCATTACATGCATACATGTTTATAATCTTACCTTGGTATATTTCATATGATAGGCATAATTTGAACAACCATTTAACATATATATAGCTACCATAGTATGACATTACAATTATGTCAAAAATAACCATTATTAGCCATTCCAATGGCTAGATTACAATCCACATATTTAAACCATCTATGGCCAAGTTAGCCTATACATGCCATTATACCAAAATGATTTTACTCTGTATACCCAAAATAAGCTAGTGGATAGTGTGATGATGCTCCAATGATCTTCAACCTTCGTGAGCTTTCGAGCACTATAAAACATGGGAAAATAAAACGGAGTGAGCATTACATGCTTAGTAAGTTCATATAACGGAAACTAAATTTACCAAACCCGTTTATTAAATCTAAGCATGCAATATCAAGTTTTCCATCAACTTGCCAAAATTGTCTAAACACTTGCATTCAATCAAACATTTAGTCACAAACTCTTCATATCAATGAAGTAAATATAAATGAGCTTTTCATACTATTTTCCTTCAAGATATTATTCATTTCATTCCATAATTCTCTTATCATGCCAAGAGGTTTTATGTTCGTTGAATCATTGAAATTTCGATGGATATTCAAGTGGTATACTCGAGGTGTACGATTCAATAACTCGTCAATTCTTTTTCAAGAGTACCCATTAGGGCACTTAATCGAGGAACACACTCTCGAGTCACATATCGTATAATAGGATCACCAGTCTAGGCTAAATCCTTTATATAACGTATGCTTAGAAGAGTTCAATTAGGATTATCAGTCCAGGCTAAATCCTAATTGTAACATATACTCGAGAGGTATTATATCAGGATTACCCGTCTGAGCTAAATTCCATCTGCAACAAATGCAAGACCTTATTCTGAGCTAAATTCCATCTGAAACAAATGCAAGACCTTATTCATTTCGGGAAAACACATATACTCATCGGAATTTAATATACAAACGAAATTTAACCCTTTTTCACCATTAGAAGTACGTATTCAATTTTTCATTATAGCAGTCAAATAATTCACATTCATATAAGCCACATTACATACAAACACAACATTCAATTAATCATATTTACATGTTCGCTTAAGTTACAATAACTTACCTCGACACTTGTTCGCGTGTAAAATCTACAAATTCGAAACCTTTTCTTTTCCTCGATCTAACCTCGAATTTGTATTGTCCGGATCTATATAAATAAACTTAATCATCAATTTCATACATTTCATACTCATTTGGGCTTGATTTATGTCTTAGAAAAAATTACCATTTTACCCCTAACTTTTTCACAAATTCTAATTTCATCTATGGGCTCGGAGAATGAAATTTATGCAATTTACTCCCTATTCCAAGCCTAACCAAAATTTCAAACTAGAATTTACAGCACATATTTTTTATAAATGTCAAAATTTTTCATCAATTTTCAGAACTTTACATTTTAGTCCCTAAATCATGTTTTCATCAAAAATCACTTTGTAAAAGTTGTTTATCTATCAACAACCTTTCATTTTCTACCATAAATTTCTAATTTTCAGCATATACATCCATGACCCAAATTTCATACTTTGATAACTTTTCAAAATGATCCCCTAAATAGATAGATTAAGCTATCCCGATTTCAAAAATATCAAAATTACTAAAAACAGGACATGAAAACTTACCCAATTAAGCCATGAAAGTTTCTTCGCTCTCTCTTAGGGTTTCCACGTATTTTAGGTTGAAGATGACATAAAAAAATAAGATGATATCTTTTATCATCTTTAATTAATTAAATATTTTTCCAATTTAGTCCTTGCCTTTTTTCTATATTTCTATGGATGAGTCACTAAAATATCTACATACTTTTCTTTAATGGTCTAATTACCATAAAAGGGCCTCTAATTTTGAATTCCATAGCTATTTAATCGTTATAGCTACTAGAATTTAACTTTTACATTTTATGCGATTTAGTCATTCTCGTAATTAGGCACATAATCAATAAATTTTTCTTATCAAAATTTTCATGTGACACATCTAACATAACACGGACCATATAATAAAATAAAAATAAATTTTATTTTCGTATCAGATTTGTGGTCCCGAAACCACTGTTTCAATTTCACTAAAAAATGGGCTATTACATAGATGACTTCCTAAGGTTCTCAAGCCTAGAGTTTAAGTTTTTCCTCTCCTAAACAGCTGACTCATTAAGAAAACCCTGCACAACAATCAATTAATCATACCTCCACTAAGTAATCCCCCATAAGAGGATTAGTTCCTCATAGATCTCAAAACCATAATAAACTTGATGTAAAAGATGAAAATTAATATCAAATCAAGAGACGAAGGTTTAAGAGAATCTTGAATTGTGTTTAATTAAAGCATGAAATCCACAAAGAGTTGATCAAGTTCCATAAATCAAATCTCCTGATAAACGCAAAACTGACAATAAAGTAAAGCCTAATAAAAAGAAAAAACTAAAAACTGAAATTACAAAAAAATTATAAGGTATGAAAAGCT
Organism: Gossypium hirsutum; assembly: GCF_007990345.1. Taxonomy (NCBI): domain Eukaryota; kingdom Viridiplantae; phylum Streptophyta; class Magnoliopsida; order Malvales; family Malvaceae; genus Gossypium; species Gossypium hirsutum. Next base: position 88,318,798 of record NC_053435.1, on the reverse strand, counting down.
ATCCATAACAAGTGTTAAATGAGCCTATTTATAGAGTTAGGGTTTTCGTTGTCCTCATCTCTAGGTTTCTTGACGCTCTCGTGTTTAACGTTTGACTGTGCATACCAAAACGTCCATGGCTCATAAGTATTTCTCGTACAGGACCGATCTCTTAACACCCTAGTGTCTGTGTCGCGACATCGAATGCAGTATGCTGGTACTCAAGGTAGCTTCAGGGGTGTTAAGAGACCCAGACACTAGGGTACTGCCTTCGATATGTTGAATTTTTTTAATTTAACTCGAACAATTTTACTCGACTCGAGTCAACTTGAATTTTGTTTCACTTGACTCAATTCGAAAAAAATTTCAATCAAGTTAGGTTGATAAAATAAGACTCGTCAACTCAATTAACTCAAATTTTTTTGCTCAATTTGATTTGACTTGATTCGATCGAATGTTCACCCCTAGTTTCATATGTAACTCCCCAAACTCGGCCTAGACGTATGACCAAATTTGCAAGTGTCACAAGGAATGGTTTTGAAAAATGTAGTCATCGTGACAAAGCCATTTAACATTCCAACCCAAAGTTGTTTACTTCCCTTATCAAAAGGTTATTTAGTTATGTATTTTGCCTTAAAACGTGAATTACAGCGGAAGTTTATGAAATCATTTTACTACGAGAGTCCGGTTCTTGTAAGAAAAACTCTTGTTTACATAAAAACTGTCGTTTAATAAAACATTTTAGTAAAGTAATTTAATAGTCAAATAAACCAAAAACAAACAATTAAAAACCAAACCATCCAGAGAGTCATCGAAATTACAACTCTCAAATGGAATCCAAAATATGAATAAACCCTATTGTAATTTAAAACAGTTTAACAAAGGAGTGGTCACCGCTGAGTCTCTACTGCATCAATCCGCCTAAGATTGAGGATTACCTGACAGAAAAACAAATAGATGCGAGTTTACGAAAACTCAGTATGTAGCCCAACAGAATTAAGCATGCAAGCATATAATCATCATATACATAACCAGAAACAGATACAGATACAGACTCGTGTCCTTTTTAGATACAGATATGCAAAATCCTACCCCATCCTCTACACACTATCTCCGACCATCCCATCACCCCATGTGGGTTAAAAACACCCACCCATCCCTACACACCACATCGTGTCATTTAGACACATATCAGATATAATATGCAGCCAAGCTGCTAGAATATAGGCATTTAATGTCGATCAGAATACATTCTCCTCATATACGAATCCCACCACAGAAGTAACAAATAGATCATGCTTAACATGCTTATATAAACAAATAACAGATATACATAACAAAGACATGCTTAGAACCGTATTTCAGTCTAACTGATCACATAGTTTAGGGTTTAGTTAGCTTTACCGACCCTATGGTTGGCCACAATCGATTAGGACGACCCCTGCGACCCTACGGAATATTTCAGTATGACGGGCTCAGATGTCAGTGTGGACCTACACGCCTATGTGAAAAGCCCGTGTAGGCCTACATGCCTAACTTGGCCTAGCCCGTATGACCCACACGGCTGCCCTCGAGCCACCATACGGCTGTGTCTTGCGCACAACCATGCCTTCATCGATCATATTACCACACGGGTGACCACACGCCCGTGTGGCATCAATAGTGGTTATTTTTGGCTTTTTACGAAACTCAATTTTTCACGTTTCGGGTACACAGCTAGTAACGATTCGATGCATGAACAATCCTGAGCCTCTAAAAACCTAAATATTGCCCAATATAACACCACATTAGCCATTAAGAATAACACTAAACCGAACTACAACGAATTAAGCAACTCAAAAAACTACCAAAATCCTTACTTTCAAACAAGAAGCGAAGCTTTCATACAAAAAGAGTGTCGATTAGCAACCTCCAACCCCTTGAGAAACACCTAAATAATAAATAGTACATTACTAAACCCAATATCGATCCCCATAATTCCAGAACTTCAAGAAAACTTACCTATAATACCCTACTGTGATGATTTGCAAGACAGAATAGCGAACAATAATTAAAAGAACTGACGATTAAAAGTGAAAGTTTGAGAAAGAAAATTTGGGGAAGAACGTAAGAAAAATTGCATAGGAAATTTTGGTAGAAGGAAAAATAAAAAGAATAAAAAACTAATTTGATATTTCCCCAACTTCCCACTACTACACAATATTAACCACCTCAGCATTTAAATTAAATCAAAACTCTACTAGTCAACCAAGCCAAAAATAAACTCCCTCACTAATATAGAGGTTCCAACATAGGACCTTAAACACACCAACTCCCTTACCACTTGAACCAGTAGTCTCATTTTGATATGGAATTACAGGCAATTAAATATAAGCCCACTGAACAGAGATAGGGCTTAATTCCAAAAATAACAAAAATTGCTAATGGTAAGGCTTAAACCCAAGACCTCTCATACACACTCAGACCACTTAACCACTAAAATAGATACACAATTGTGTTAGATTTTACAGAAGCAGAAATAAATTATTTGGGGCGTTATAGCATATACTTCATCCTATAGACATGTTGCGTTATATAGTAAGAGTTTTAGGGTGGAAGAGGTTATTGCAAACATCAAGGCTCCCACCCACAATGTTAATTATACGGAAAACTAGGACATTTAGTGGACATATGTTTCTTCAAGTTTGATCTTAATTTTACAGGGTATCTTACAGGTATAATGCTCCATTACTTACTTGTACGCCTAGCTCACATACACGTGAAAATATGTGTACCTACGACACCACTATTGTACATAACTTTTACTTAAAACCACAAGCCAATCTATGGATAAATCTTTCCCCTTGTAACCCTACCTTTAATCATATACTTTCATATAACCCTCCATCTATTCGTGTACTTCATCTATCTTATAATTCTAACCATTGTCTGGTTCCATACAACTCTACTCCTTTCATACAACCAAATAGTCATTTTTTTATCATTAATACCTCTCACCAATCAATTGTCCTCAACTTTTCCTCAAATTGGATTTGACCAAGTTGTGACATATGTGGTTGAGACATGCTGGTGAGAAATCCTTGCAAATTCTAGCAAAACAAGGATTTTGAATGGTACAAAGGCTTCAAGTTAGAATTTTGTAAGCATTGTGTTCTACAAAAGAAAAAGAGAATGAATTTTGGCATCGTTATCTATGATACGAAAGGTATTTTGGATTATGTTCACTCAAATGTATGGGGGGCTTCCAAAAAACTTTGTTGGGAGGAAAACACTACTTTGTAACTTTTGTTGATAAATTTTCTAGAAGATTTTGGGTGTTGCGATGAAAACTGAAGATGAAATGCTTAAAATTTTCTTTAAATGGAAAACTATGATAAAAAAAAACCAAACTAACAGGAAGCTCAAGCAACTTAGGACGGACAATGGAAGGGAATATAAAAGTGATCTATTTTTTGATGTGTGCTAGAAGTATGGTACTGTTTGACACTTCGTTGTTAGGGATACACCACAACAGAATGAGGTGGCAGAGCGTATGAATCGAACATTGTTGGAAAATGTTCAATGTATGTTGTCCAATATTAGGTTGTGCAAGCAATTTTGTACTGAGGTCGTGACAAATGATTGTCATCTATTAATCATTTACCATCATCTACAATTGAGGGAAAAACACTTATAGAGTTATGGTCTGGAAAACCTTCTACTGGTTACGATTCTTTACATGTGTTTAAATACATCTCTTATTACCAAGTAAAAGAGTCAAAATTATATCCGAGAGCAAATAAGCTATGTTTGTGTGAATCACCTCTGAAGTAAAGAGATTTCAAATTTGGTGTTTAGACACAAACAAAATGATCTATAGCAAAGATGTTACCTTTGATGAATTTTTCATATTGAAAAAGGTAACAAATGAATATTTTCAAAGAAGTGATACTTTACAGCAGGTGGAGCGTACTCTAAAATAGGAGGCCTTTGAGCACATGGTGATTAGCATAGATAATGAGTCGAATTCTCCAATCATAGCAGATGAATAAAAAAATGAAGAGGTTTCGACCCAATAATAGCCAAATACATCAGAACTATTTACAATTAGAATGACAATGAGAGAAATTCGTAACCTGCTCATTTTAGTAATATGGTGGCCAATATAGCCTTGTTGTAGATGAAAATACTATCTTCACTTATTGAGAAGTGTTGTAGAGCTTAGAAAGTGATAAGTGCAAAAGTGTCATGGATGAATAAATGCAATCTCTTTAAAAGAATAATACTTGGGAATTGGTGCAAGTGGGTATATGCAAAGAAAAAAAGGTTTCCTAGCAAGAAAGATGTTAACCAAAAGCAAGGTTGGTAACCAAAAGGCTACACTTAGAAGGAATGAATTAACTACAATAAATTAGTTTCCCCTAATGTGAAACATTCCTCCATTAGAATTTTGTTGGCTTTGGTAGCTGACTGCCTCTTGACGTACCAACATCCAATGTAAAAATCATGAACAAAACATGTCAAATAGGCAGTGTCTGCAAGTATATTATTCAGGTTGTAATATAATTACAACGAAGTAGGTGATTACTCCGAGAATTGTACCCAAAGGAGGTGAGTACTAAATTAATCTTAACATAAGCACAAATAGAGCTAATTAGTACTTCAAATAAATTATAATATGAAAAAACATAAAGAAAGGATTTTTGGTATTTTTATAAATAAAGAATAAAATACTATAAAGGGAAAACTTTGAGAAATTTGATATGGAAACTGAATCAGATCTGAGCATGGATGATTAGTTCACTTTGGTAGTCATAAGTAACTGTTACTTCGAGTTTCTTATTCAATCAACTAGTCGTTACCCTAGTAGGATCTCTCGATCTGCCACTAGAATAATGAGTTGGCAAAAACTACTTATTTCTCGACCTCACAGTCCAGACCGGTTTGGGCCTAAGGTGTTCATAGATAGGCCATGCCAATTTTGTGTTAATTCCTACTTAGATGACTTCCTAAGGTCGTTAAGCCTAGGGTTTAAGTTCTTCGTCTCCTAAACAGTTGATTCATTAAGAAAACCCTACACAACAAGCAATTAATCATACCTCCACTCACTAATTCCCTATAAAAGGATTAGTTCCTCATAGATCTCAAATACATAATAAACTTGATTTAAAAGATAAAAATTAATAGCAAATCAAGAGACGAAGGTTTAAGAGAATCCTGAATTGTGTTTAATTGAAGCATGAAATCCACAAAGAGTTGATCAAGTTCCACAAATCAAATCTCCTGACAAACGCAAAACTGAAAATAACTTAAAGCCTAAGAAAAAGGAAAAACTAAAAATTAAAATTACAAAGAAAATTATAAGGTATGAAAAGCTATCCATAACAAGTGTTAAATGAGCCTATTTATAGAGTTAGGGTTGTCGTCGTCCTTAACCCTAGGTTAGTTGACAGTCTCATGTTTAACGTTTGCTTGTACATACCAAAATGTCTTTAGCTCGTAAGTATTTCTCGTACAGGACCGATCTCTTAACACCCTAGTGCATGTGTCATGACATAGAAGGCAATATGCTCGTACTCAGGGTAGCTTCAGGGGTCTGTCGCGACATCCCTTGGTTGTTTTGCGACACTGAAAGCATTCTTGGAATTCTTGCTCTTTACTTTCTATGTTGCGACATCAAACTTCCCGTGTTGCAACACAACGACCAGTATTGTGTTGCTACTTCCTCTAATGGTCTTCTGCAGACTCACAAAGGATATTAGCTCACCCTTAGGCCCTATTCGGCTCCTAAGGTCATTAAAATACTTAAATTACACTTTTTATTGAATGTAAATGAAATTCTAAAAACTCAACTAAAACCTAATAAAAACGCTTGTATTCAAGCTCTTCAAATATGAAAACTAGTTTAATCTGTTACATCGAATTACAACAGATCAGTAGTATAGTTGAATTTGGAGCTAGCTCAACATGATGTGAAGACGACTTTCTTACATGGTGATTTAGAAGAGGAAATCTATATGACATGGCTAGAAGGATACAAGGTTGCTACTGGATAAAATTGGGTTTGTAAGCTAAAAAAATTGTTGTATGGGTTGAAACAATCCCAGAGGTAGATACAAGCAATTTGATAGCTTTATGAGTAGGCAAAAGTACACTAGAAGCAAATATGACCATTGTGTATATTTGTGAAAGCTACTAGATAATCTTTCATTTATCTTCTCCTGTATGTTGATAATATGTTGATCGCTTTGAAAAGTTAGAGAAATAGATGAATTAAAGGCTCACCTAAATCAAGAGTTTGAGATGAAGGATTTATGTGAGGTCAAAAAAATTCTTGACATGGAGATACATAGAAATAGAAAGAGAGGCAAGCTTTATTTGACTCAAACGTAATATCTAAGAAAGGTATTACAATGTTTTGGTCTGAATGATAATACAAAACATGTGAGTACATGTCTTGCTTCTCATTTGAAACTCAGTGCTCAATTATCTCCTAAGAGCGATAAAGAACAAGAATATATGGCAAAGGTTCCATACGCTAATGTAGTTGGGAGCCTGATGTATCGATGGTGTGTACTAGGCCAGACATTTCACAAGTAGCTGGAGTTGTGAATAGGTATATGCATAATCCTGGTAAAGGACATTGGCAAGTTGTAAAATCGATTCTACGGTATCTTCTGGAAACCGTAGATGTTGATTTGATCTTTGAGAAGGATAAAACGCTTGGTCAGTGTTTAGTCAGATAGGTTGATTCTAATTATGCCAATTATTTGGATAAATGTCAATTTACTACTAGGCATCTATTTACTCCTACTAGAGCCCTAATAAGTTAGAGGTCCACCTTACAGTCTACAATAGTTTTGTCAACGACAGAGGTAGAGTATATGGCAGTTTCAAAAGCTGTTAAAAAGGTTGTTTGGCTTAATGAATTGTTGGAAGACTTGGGAGTTGTTCAAAGTCACATTAGCCTTTATTGTTACAGTCAAATCACTATTCATTTAGTTAAAAAACAAGTTTATGATTCAAGAACCAAGCACATCGACATAAGGTATCACTTCGTGAGAGAAATCTTTTAAAAGGAAAATATTCTACTTCAAAAGATTGTAACGGCTGGAAGCCCTACAAATATGATGACTAAGGTGGTAACGACAATCAAGTTTAATCAATGTATTAACTTGATTAATATTCTGCAAGTTTTAACACCTTCCTGTGTATGGCTCTTGAGAACACATTTGGAGGCACTTTTAAGGATTACTTCACAACGTTTGAGAAGTGGAAGACACTAGAAGTTGAGTGGGATCAAAAAATTCCCCAAAGGTGGAGATCTGTTCGTTATTTGCTCCTTTTTAAATCCCATATTGAATGGGAGCAAATGTTTGCCACCTCATCTCCTGTATGTAAAGGCATTAGTGCCTTAAGTTTGAAGGTATCTCTTCCTTTTTTTCTACTCTTTTGCTTTGATATACTTAGTTATGTTGGGTTCCATTAACTTGTATATTTTTTTGGTACTAGTGAAGTTATCATTTGGTGTTGGTGTCCAAAGACGTAGGTAATTTGTTGAACCTCGTAAATTTGGTGCATTCTCTCTTTATTATGTTATTTGTATTTATTGATTTTTCTATTGCATTTGATATTCAATAGTAATTTATCGGGTGAATCCACTATGCTTGGGTAGTTTCAATTTGCTTTCGTCATTCTCAATTTATTTTGGTGTTCAATATTGAAGCTACATCCGTCTGGGACATTAACCAATGTCCCCAACATAAAGCCTATTTATAGGAATCAAAAGGCTCCGGATATTTGATACCCGTACATTAATGTACATACATTAACATCATTAATACTTGAATATTCCTAATTGATGAAAGTGCGTTATAACATTCATGTATGTTTATACTTACATTAATCTGAATTTCATCATTAATGCGTTAGTTCATATAATTGAGACTATTGACCAGATTGGGATTAAATTGCAAAAAGAATTTCGTTTAATCCAACCTGAACTAATGAGCTCATAGCTCAAAACACAAGACAAGCTTATGATAAGGGTTTGAGATTCTTGATCCATGATAAATTACAAATACAAAATCTAAAAACGATTTATCCATAAAGTAAACGTATTACACGTTGAACTTTTAGCATCAAAAGTGTCCATTACGCATGTTTTGCAGAATCAATTTCCAGCAAAACGTATGTTTGTATAAATTACATTTTTTATGTGAGAAAGAAAAAGCTTTAATTTGATACTTGTATTATAAGCCCGAAAGACTCGGTAAAAAGTATCTCGTGGTTGTGGAAATGATGGGTATTGAATGATGAGAATGATAATTGGATTGTGATCATGATTCATGCAGTATCCAATCATATGAGGAAGGTTAGTCTATTAAAAAACCTTTTTGTGCTTTGATAAAATTATATACATTCAGATCAAAGTCATGCATGCTCATAAGTACTGATAATTTCATGATCAATTCCTGATTCAAACTGAGACACTCTCCTCCAAGCTCCAACGTCAGAATCTTCGGAGAATATATTATAGTCTCAAACTCCTTAGATATGAGGAGAAAGGAGTTGATGATCATTGGAAAAGAAAAGTGCCAGAAAATTCATTCGAGGAGCACATGTCAATCATGGGTGTATATATAAATTAAGCTCTGCTGATGAGCCCATGATTGCAGTTACTCAGTGGAGAAATCATCAGAAAGCTTAATTAATATTTATATATGGCCCAAGGGATATAATTGAACTCCAGGTGGATGTATGATGATGAGTACTTGTACTAATCAATTATCACCTGAATAATCTCATGGTATCTTTGCCATATTCATGCATGCAGCGCGCAGGTCATTTCCTCTCTTGATATTGGGCTTTAACTCCTCTTTTAATTAGTCAAGTTGGAAACACAAGTAATATGGCGTAAATGATGAAAATAAATAAATAGAGGTCTGTTTGTAGGAAGTTTTGCAGTTAAAGAAGACAATTACGGTGTAGATTTTGATGTTCTACTTTTCATTCTCAAACATCGAGCATGTGGGATCATCACATTAGATAAGAAAAGTGGTTGTATTAATTTAGTGATATTCATAATGAAGGGCAATTGTGCTCATGCGAGTGTATGGGGTCCAAAAGGAATCAAGGCCCACGCTAGCTAAGATCATTAGCATCCATTGCTCACTCATAGTCCTTTGGATTCATTAGAAAGCCATGAATCAATGCATTTGAAAATTTCTCCTTATTTAAACACCCAAGATGCTAACGACGGATGAACAAGACCATCTTTCGTTCCTTGAAAACCAGCAATCTCATTATTGCTCTAACTAAAACTTGTTCCTTTGCACTCTCTAAGGCAGAAATACAACTTTCTTCTTCATAGCACCTTAACTGAAGGCGGACAGGTACTATCCATCAAATCCAAATAATTTCTTTGTCTTCATGGATTTCAGCAACTCAAAGTCTTCCTCTTCTAAAAGCAAAAGAAAGCAGCAAACTCAGCACCAACAACAGCAACAACAGGAAACAAGATTCTTGGGTGTAAGGAGGAGGCCATGGGGTAGATACGCAGCGGAGATAAGGGACCCTTCCACAAAAGAAAGGCATTGGCTCGGCACGTTTGACACTGCGGAGGATGCAGCCTTGGCCTACGACCGTGCCTCTCGCTCCATGCGTGGCTCCAAGGCTCGAACCAACTTTGTCTATTCTGATATGCCAGCTGGTTCATCCGTCACCTCCATCATCTCCCCTGACGAATTCCAGCATGACATTTCATCCATCTTTTCCATTAATCCCCCTTTCCACCATCAAAATGAAGCTAACCACAACCAGATTTTCTTCAATCAAGACCCTTTCAATGCATGCCAGTTTTCTTCCGGATTACCCGCCCAGGAAAGCGATGCAGTTCAGTCTTACAGGCCCATTACTGGGCTCATGGAAGCTGGAAATGGTGGTTCTCCACAGTTCAGGGATAACTCGTCTGAGTTGCCACCTTTGCCTCCTGATGTCTCCTCTACCTGTTACGGGTACGGGTCGGGAGTTGATGGTTCAGATATGGGTTATGGAGCTTGGAATGACACAGGCCTGTTCGGGTTCTCGGATCAAAACTCAAATGGGTTTGACTCGTATGTGGGCTTTAACTCATACGAGTTAGAGCAGGACAGCCCTTTCCTTGAGAACATGCCATTGCCATCGCTTCCTCATTCGGTAGGTAACGCATTTGATTTGGGTTCATCCTCCACTTACTTCTTTCAATAACTTCCACAAGAACAATAAACAGCAAACTGCTATTGCTACTACTATATTATATATTATATATATATTATCATCTTAGTTTGGGTTCTTGCTGTTAACGCCTTTCCTATTTCCATGTTTTCTTTTCTTGGCCGGGACAAGTAACGTTTCCTTGGATTGTTGTTGGATTTGGGTCCATTTTGAGAAAATGGCCAGCTTCTAAATCTCTTTTGTACTTCATGATATGCCTTATGAGAGGCCCAAAGTGTTTTTACATTTGTATATCGCTGCGTATTTATAATCAACTTGGACAATTTTATTCAAATGTTAAATTGTAATATGTGATTACTATTTAACATTTTTTATTTTAGTATTAGTATTCGTATTTTGGGTTTTTCATCTTTTAATAATAATATTAATAATTGTTGAGTATGACTCCTATTTCAAGTAAAATTTGAGAAATAATCTTTCAGTTAAACTCTATTTATTTGTTTCAATCAGACACTGATTAGTTTAGATTATTTTATTATTATTTGACCTATGAATTTAACCTATAAATAGGCTCTTTTACAACCTTAGAAAATACACCCATTAGATATTAGAACTCATAACACATTTAGAGAATTTTGTGTTTACGTTTTGAGAGTTCTTTGTTTTCGGGTTTTCGGGTTTAATTTTTATCTTCATCTTTTGTACTCTTTGTTCTTTTGCCATTATAGTAAAATTGTTTTTGCCCGTGATTTTTTATCCTTTTTGAAGGGGTTTTTCCATGTTAAATTTGTGTGTTCAATTTATCAATTTATTCCGCTATTTTTTTTACTTGTTGCTTAATAGGGTCGATCCTAACAGGCGGTATCAGAGCTAGTTCAATTTTCATAGATCAACTCATTCAGATATGGCAACAGTAAGGTTTGAAATTGAGAAGTTTGATGGTGAGACAAATTTCAATCTATGGCAAGTTTGGATTGTAATAACCCATTTTTGCCCGGCCCATTCCAGTATTTAAAATAATAAACCCCCAAAAAATAAAACAAAAACAAAGTCCAAGTCCAGTACAAAATTACAAACATATAATTTGGCCCAATTGGAATGGCCCATTGTTTGAAAAGATTTAAGGTCCATCTATAAGCTTGACTCATATGGAAATATAATCTTTAAGGATATGCAATCTTAGATATGATATGCAATATTGAAGATATGATCTTGTAATCTTGGAGATTTAATTTGTAGATATCCTTTAATCTTAACCGTTGATGTAATTGATCTGTACCGTTGGATTTGGGGAGGCTCAACTATAAATAGAGGTCTCTCCCTTCATTGTAACACACTTGAGTTTTGGGAAGCAATAAGAATTCTTGAGAGCATTCACTCAAATTTCTCTCCCTCTTGCGTTCTTACTCTCTGTGGTTTGTTCTTATTTTATTCTTCGTCTATCTTAGTTTTTCAACCTTTTTTTATTTTAATTTCTTCATTTTTCAAATATGTATATTTATTCCTATCTTTTATACATTTGATTATGTATTTTATATATTATAATATTTAACCTTTTTATATAGTTTTCAAATATATATTTTCTATGCATGTATATATATTATATTATTATTTCATGTATTTTGAACTATTGCATTATATTTTTATAATTTGTAAATGTTCTATTTATTCATTTTTTTAGTGTATGTCATTTATCTCATTTGTGCATAGTTTCATTTTTTATATGCTATATTTAATTATTTCTTTTATGTGCTATTTTATGATATATATTGTTGTATAATTTTTGCATGTATTATGTTTTTCTTTTAGTTTACTCATGTTTTTATTTGTTTATTATCTTATATTTACCCTAGTATGATTTTTTTATTAAACGTATGTTCATGTTATTTAGTTTTGTCTTAATGATATTATTTATGTTTGTATGGAAATGTTAGAATATTTTGTACATCTATGCTTTATGATGCATTAATATGCCATCCTAAAACGTCATTTAAAATAATATTCCAAGGTTTTTTAAAAAAAAATAAAAGGCAATGCTTGATGTTTGGAAACTTCGAGAAAGGTAGTGCCCTAACTTACTAGGTTGCGACTTTTCTCCTTGAATTCGAATAGTGAAGCACCCTTCTAAGTGATTTTGAGTTTTCAAAACTTAAACAATTATTTCGAGATTTCAAAACATAGTGTCCTAACTTACTGGATATGGCGTTTTGTTGTTTCGAGATAAAAATTTTTGAAAGACGAGCTTAGTTTTGAAGGTTTTAAAATGTTGCGTCCTAACTTACTAGATGTGATGTTTTGACTCGTTTAAAATAAGTGAGCCTTAGTTTTCAAAATTGAGACATTCTAATTAAAAGAGGTTTGCATCTTAAAACTTTCAAATTTCCGACATTAAAGACACTTGATAATCAATTAGGTACCAATTTTTGGGCGTTACGAGGGTGCTAACCCTTCCTCGTACTTAACCGACTCCCGAATCCGTTTTCTCGACTTTCGTAGACCAAAATTAATGTTTTAAAATAAAACATTTTATAAGGTGATCCAATCACACCTAAAAAGATTGGTGGCAACTCCCGTTTTCATTTTTTTAAAGTCGAACCCCATTTTTTTCAAACCTGATTTAAAAATGGTCTCAACACGGATGATGGCAATTCTAGTTCAATCCGGCTTGAAAAAGGTTGTTATCGGGAAAAAGCCTGAGAATATAAATAAAATAGAATGGGAAGAGCTTGATGAAAAGGCTTTGTCTGCAATCCAGTTATGCGTCGTGAATACGGTATTGCAGAAGGTATTGATGAAGAAAACCTCATCCATCTTGTGGAAAAGGTTAGAAACTCTTTATGCGACTAAGTCTCTGGCTAACCGTTTAGTGTTGAAACAACGTCTATTTACGTTTCACATGAACGAAGGTGAGCTTCTTAGAGATCACATCAGTCAATTCATTACTCTTTTAAATGATTTAAAGAATTTTGAGGTTCATATTGACGATGAAGATCAGGCTATGCTATTATTGTGATCTTTACCCCCTTTATACAAGTCTTTCAGGGAGACCCTGATTTATGGCAGAGACAAACTCTCGTTCGAAGATGTGAAGGGTCATTTGTTGAATAGAGACAAACTCGAAAATGAGTTTCATTTGGATAGCAAGATAGATAGGCAAGCTTCTGTTTTGGTAGCATCAAAGAAACAAGACAAAAGATGTCGCTATTGTAAAAAGTTAGGTCACGTCAAAGCAGATTGTTATAAACTGCGAAATAAAAGAGCTACTGAGAGTAAAGGGAAAGATGTAGCTGGTGCTAATTTGGCCGATGAAAGCAGTGATAATTACTTGTTAGTCTCAATGAGTGATAACTCAAAGCTCACATCGGAGTGGATCCTAGATTCAGGATATTCTTTCCACATATGTCCCAATAGAGAATGGTTCTCCACATACAGTTCGGTTGAAGGTGGAGTTGTGCGCATGGGAAACGATTCATCTAGTAAGGTAATTGGTATTGGTACTGTTAAAATTAGGATACATAATCGTTGCTTAATCTATGTTGGCATTTGAGATTCAGAGTTTGATTCTTAAAAATGATATTCATTTCTTTCAATTTGTAATATATTAAAAAATAAGTCAACGATAATTTGGCACTGCTCACATAGATTGAACCTTTAGGATCTTTATGCTTCATATCCAACTCCTATCTTACATAATCCGTATGTAAGTTGTCTCAAGATTTATTCAAACTTAAATCCCACCATAAATAAAATGGCTTATATGTCAAAAAAGCCTTTAAGAAAATGTGAAAAAAAAATCAATTAAGCTCTTGTATTAAATCCACACACAATTAAGCTTCTTTCGTTAACTAAAACAATCAATTAAGATTTTTCGTTAACGAAATCTATGGTTGATCATGTTGACCTTTAATATATATAGATGGAACAATCACATGGTGACACGTGATAGTTTATGGTTATAAAAAGTTATAAAAATCATTAAAAATAAGAAAAATTATAAATATATATAAAAATTATTAAGTATTTAAAATATATTAAAATTGTTATAAACTTATAAATATTAAAAAAATAATAAATTAATAAAATATATTTAAAATTTTATAAAAACATATAAAAATTCATAAAAACTTATAAAAATATTAAAAAATTCTAATATATTATAAAAATTATTAAAAATTTAAAACTATAAAAAAGTCATTTAAACCCCTAAAATAATAATGAATACATGATATTCCACCAACAGTTAGAAAATGTGAATAATCAACAAATCATTAGGGTCATTTTCATGTTAAATAAAATGTTCTCAATATTCCAATCATAAAACAATAATCGTGAAATCCTTTCCTTTTTATTTATAATTTGTTGTTTTTATTTTTAAAATTTTTATCTCCAATTAAATAACACTAATAAAATGATAAACAAAATATATCTGTTAAGTAAATAACAAGCTTTGGGATAGGTAATAAATTAATAAAAATCACTCCCCTATCAATTCTCTACCTCGTATAAAAATCAACTCGTCCTCGAGTTAGCTTTATCCTTGAGATATGTCTTTTTTGCAGCTGCTCTTGCATTCTCTTTTGGATTCATTTGTTAATTTGGTGGGTTCAACAAGCTTGTCTTAATTTTTGGTGGAAACTTTGCAAGCAGCTCCTGAAACATAAACTCTTCAAATAACAATTGAGCATCTTCAGACAGAGGTTTCTCCCTTGGCATATGCATCTTTTCAACACTAATCTTCTCAATGTTGTTCTCCTTGCTACCATTATCAACGACCAAGTTGTAAAAGTTACCAATAATAGTGCAATTAGTTTGGAAATGTTGTCGGTCTTGGGTTGTATCTGTATCCTTCAATGCCAACATTAGCTTTCATACTGCCAAAATTTGTCCATCTCCTAAATCTTCTCCATTTATTGAGCATTGGTCTGCAATGCAACATGTGACCAGCAGCTCACCAAGCAGACTTGGAATGTAACAGAACCGAGAGCAGCAGCAACATGGTCCCCTTTTTGTTTATTTTGTTCAAATGTAACTTGCTTAGTTAATTTGTAACTTGTAATCAAAGTTAGTAAGATTTTTGATGTAATGGATGTAATGGCTGATCATATCAGCTTACTTGTTTATGTGGTTCACATTTTGAAATTGTTAAGTATTAGTGGGAGTAGTTAAGTCATTAGGTAATTGTCCATTCACTTTGTAATTTATATAAGCTACTATTTTCTTAATGAAAAATGATGATTTTCAGTTATTCTTGAACTCAAGCTCTCCTTGTTTTTGTTTTTCAATCTTTTAATCTCTTAAGCTTGTGTGAGAATCTTGTTGCTGTCAAATGTTCCAACAAATGATATTCTGTTTGAAATACATACTTTACCCGGTTAAAGTATGTTGAAACTTCAACAAATGGTATTCAGAGCCTAAGTCTTTGAGGGCCTCTGTTTTGTTTGTTGTTTTGTTGAGAAAATATAAGCTTGAGAAGGAAGAAATTGGGGCTGTTAAGTTTGTTTCAGCAAGATGAGCTTTACAACACCTCCACCTCCAGTATTTGCTGGTGAGAACTACCACATTTGGGTAGTTAAAATGAAGACTTATCTTCAAGCTCAAGACTTGTGGAGTGTAGTTGAAAATGACATCGAACCACCTCCATTGAGGGCCAATCCCACTATTGCACAAATGAGGCAGCATGCTGAGGAGAGCACCAAGAAGCACAAAGCCTTGGCCTGCTTGCAAAATGGAGTGACAGATGTAATCTTCACTCGGATTATGGCCTGCAGCATACCTAAGGAAGCATGGGAAAGGTTGAAGGAGGAGTTCATGGGGTCAGATAAAACTAGGCAGCAACAAGTGATCAACTTGAGGAGGGACTTTGAAAACCTGAAAATGAAAGAGTCTGAGAGCATTAAGCAATACTCAGACAGAATCATGACCACTGTCAACAGCATAAGGCTGCTTGGTGAAGACTTCAGTGAGAGCAGAGTAGTAGAGAAGGTCATCACCACTCTTCCTGAGAGATTTGAGTCTAAAATCTCATCACTCGAGGACTCAAGAGACTTAACAACCATCTCTTTGTCTGAGCTGGTGAACTCCCTATATGCTTTAGAGTAGAGAAGGGCCAACAGGCAGGAAGACCATCCAGAAGGAGCCTTCCAAGCAAAGGCCAAAGAAAGTTCCAGCACAAGTCAGAAAGGTAAGAAGCCTTGGCTTGACAAAAGGGATAAACCAATGAGAGATTCAGGCAAGAGAAAGTTTCCACCATGTGTCCATTGTAAGAAGACCACTCACTCTGAAAGGTTTTGCTGGTTTAGGCCAGACATCCAATACAGGAGCTGCAAGCAGTTTGGACACGTTGAGAAAGTTTGTAAAAACAAACCAAAAGCACCAACACAGCAGCAGATTCAAGCTCGAGCTACTGAAGACCTTCAAGCTCAGGAGGAGCATGTGTTCACAGCTTCTTGCTTTGCATCTTCAAGCAAAGTCAAAAGCAATTGGTTGGTGGATAGTGGCTGCTCACACCATATGGCAGGTGATGAGAGTCTGTTCAAAGATCTAGACAAAAGTTATGTCTCAAAAATCAGAATTGGAAATGGTGAACTGATTGAAGCCAAAGGCAGGGGCAGTGTTTCAGTCAGCACTTGTTCAAGTAACAAAGTCATTTCAGATGTGCTCTTTGTGCCTGATATTGATCAGAATCTGTTGAGTGTTGGTCAGTTGGTTGAAAAAAGGTATTCCGTAGTTTTCAAGAATGATTCATGTGTTATTAAGGACTGTTATGGTCAAGAAATGATTACAGTAGGCATGGTAGATAAATGTTTCATGCTTGATGTTAATCAGCATGAAAACAAAGCTTATGCAAGCTTGGCTGATAATGCTGGTCTATGGCATAGAAGATTAGGCCATGTTAACTTTAGATCACTTGATCTGTTACAAAAACAGAATTTGGTGGAGGATATGTCTAAAGTAGAAGCAAGTGACAGTGTTTGTGATGTTTGTCAGTTTGGCAAACAATCCAAATTGCCATTCCCAGTGAACCAAGCTTGGAGAGCTCGAGAAAGGCTTGAACTGGTGCATTCTGATATTTGTGGACCAATGAAGTCCCCTTCTTTGAATGACAGCAAGTATTTTGTGCTGTTTATTGATGATTTGACTAGATTTTGCTGGGTTTACTTCATGAAACACAAATCTGAAGTGTTTGAGGCCTTTAGCAAATTCAAGGCACTAGTAGAGAACCAAACAGGTTGCAAAATCAAGGCTTTGAGAACTGACAATGGGACTGAGTACTTGTCTGAGTACTTGTCAGCTCACCACTGTTTATACTCCACAGCAAAATAGAGTTTGTGAAAGGAAAAACAGAACAGTGATGAATATGGCCAGATGTCTGCTGTTTCAAAGTAAGCTTCCAAGCAAATTTTGGGCAGAAGCTGTCAACACCTTAGTTTACCTATTGAACAAGCTTCCTACAAGAGCTGTAAAGGACAAAACACCCTTTGAGGCATGGTATGGGCTCAAACCATCCGTTTCCCATTTGAAGGTATTTGGATGCATGTGTTATGCACTCATTCCAGCTGAAAAAAGAACTAAACTGGAAAGAAGGTCTGCCCCTGGGATATTTGTTGGCTATAGCAGTACCAAAAAGGGCTATAGGGTGTATGACCCTTCAACAAAGAAGATTTTGGTGAGCAGGGACATCAGATTTGATGAAGAGAAGTTTTGGAGTTGGGATAATTCAGAAACAAGCC
The DNA here is from genome assembly GCF_007990345.1 of Gossypium hirsutum. Classification (NCBI taxonomy): domain Eukaryota; kingdom Viridiplantae; phylum Streptophyta; class Magnoliopsida; order Malvales; family Malvaceae; genus Gossypium; species Gossypium hirsutum. The sequence goes on along the minus strand of NC_053435.1, from coordinate 88,300,895 downwards.
AGTTTGTTGAAGATCAACTTGATATCAACCTAGAGCCAACTGAAAATGAACTAGAAAGTGGTGACATTGATGATCCTCCTGTGCGAGGAACCAGAACCATTGCTGACATCTATCATAGGTGTAATGTAGCCATAGTTGAGCCTTCAAGCTATGAAGAGGCTGCAAGGGACAGAAGCTGGAAAAAGGCAATGGAAGCTGAACTTGAGATGATCAGGAAGAATGAAACATGGGACTTGGTTGAAAGGCCAGACCAAAAGAAAGTCATAGGTGTCAAGTGGGTTTTTAGAGCCAAATTTAACACAGATGGTTCTTTAAACAAACATAAGGCAAGATTAGTGGTGAAGGGCTATAGTCAAGAGTATGGCACTAACTTCATGGAGACTTTTGCTCCAGTGGCTAGGCTTGACACAATCAAGCTTCTTTTTGCCTTGGCTGCACAGAAACACTGAAAGATTCACCAATTGGATGTCAAGTCAGCTTTTTTGAATGGTTTTCTGAAAGAAGAAATTTACATAGAGCAACCAGAAGGGTTTAAAGTTCCAGGAGAAGAAAATAAAGTCTATAGGCTGAAGAAAGCCTTGTATGGTCTGAAACAGGCACCTAGGGCCTGGTATGATCGAGTTGATACTTACTTGTGCAAACTTGGGTTCGAGAAAAGTCTGAGTAAACCAACTCTTTATGTAAAGAAGACTAAAAATGAAACTTTACTGATTATTTCAGTTTATGTAGACGATTTACTGGTGCCTGGAAGCAGAACTGATTTGATCAATGACTTCAAGACTCAAATGAAGGAAGTATTTGATATGACTGACTTGGGAGCCATGACATACTTCCTTGACATGGAAGTGAACCAGTCTGATCAAGGAATCTTCATCAGCCAGCAAGCATTTGCCCTGAAGATCCTAGACAAGTTCTGCATGTCCAATTGCAAATCAGTGAGCACACCAATGGCTCAAGGAGAGAAGCTGACTAGCTTTGGAAACCAAGAAAGAGTTGATGAGAAGGAGTACAGAAGCCTAGTAGCTGTTTACTCTATTTGACAGCAACTAGACCTGATCTTATGCATGTTGTTAGCTTGTTGTCTAGATTCATGCACTGCTGTGACACATCACATTTTAAGGCAGCAAAAAGGGTACTTAGATACCTTAAAGGAACCTTGAAACTTGGAGTCATGTTTAAGAAGGAAAATGAACTTAAACTGGTGGGATATTCAGACAGTGACTGGGCAGGCTCTGCAGATGATATGAGAAGCACTTCAGGTTACTTTTTTACTCTTAGCTCAGGAGTATTTTGTTGGAGTTCAAAAAAAGAAACAAACTGTTGCCCAATCCACAGCTGAAGCAGAGTACATTGCAGCAGCAGCAGCAGCGGTGAATCAAGCCATTTGGCTCAGGAAGTTATTGTCTGATTTAAATAAAGAACAAAGTGAAGCTATTGAAATCATGGTTGACAACCAATCAGCAGTAGCCATAGCTAAAAATCCAGTCTTTCATGGCAAGACCAAACATTTTAAAATTAAATTTCATTTTGTTAGAGAAGCTGAGCAGACAGGAGAAATCAGCCTTATTCATTGCAACTCACAAGACCAATTGGCTGACATTCTAACAAAGCCACTTGGTACATTCAGATTTGAAGCCTTAAGGGAGATGATTGGTGTTTGTTGCATACAGTCCAAGGAGGAGTATTGAGCATTGGTCTGCAATGTAACATGTGACCAGCAGCTCACCAAGCAGACTTGCAATGTAACAGAACCGAGAGCAGCAGCAACATGGTCCCCTTTTTGTTTATTTTGTTCAAATGTAACTTGCTTAGTTAATTTGTAACTTGTAATCAAAGTTAGTAAGATTTTTGATGTAATGGATGTAATGGCTGATCATATCAGCTTACTTGTTTATGTGGTTCACATTTTGAAATTGTTAAGTATTAGTGGGAGTAGTTAAGTCATTAGGTAATTGTCCATTCACTTTGTAATTTATATAAGCTACTATTTTCTTAATGAAAAATGATGATTTTCAGTTATTCTTGAACTCAAGCTCTCATTGTTTTTGTTTTTCAATCTTTTAATCTCTTAAGCTTGTGTGAGAATCTTGTTGCTGTCAAATGTTCCAGCAAATGATATTCTGTTTGAAATACATACTTTACCCGGTTAAAGTATGTTGAAACTTCAACACCATTGCTATCACCATTGAGTTTGCATATTATCTTATTTCCTTCCTCAAATTCTTTGTCCCAGTCGCCACACTCTACAATGTTGATATTCCTTCTTTTTAGACAATTGCTAGAGCGATGTCCAAGTAGATTATACTAGTAGCATTTTCCAACAATCGACTTACCATATGGGTTCTTCCATATATGTGATGTTTGTGTCTCGATCCCCTCCCCTAACTTCTTTCTTACTGCTTTATCATAATTGGATTTTTTTCGTTTGAATTTGCACGTATTCAGTTGATGTATTATTCTCCAAATTTCTTGATGCATATTGATAGAAATTCTTCTTAGTCTAATCCACTCTGCCATATTTTGTTCTTTGGCCATGTTCTCCAATGTTTGCACATCGAGCTTGTCTTAAATTGCAAGCCTTAATCCATTAAGGTATATGGCTACTTGCTGGTTGTCCGACTTCATCAGATTGTTGCGTTTGAAAAGCTTCATGAACTTTATGGTGTAGTCATGCACTAATCTGTTTCCTTGGGTTCACCGTTGATATTGCAAGAGTAGATATTGCTTATAATCTGGGGGAAATCGAGCCTTGAACAATTGTTTCATTCTACACCATGTCCATACTCGTCCCTCTCCCTCACGGTGCCTTGTGTCTTGTAAAAGTTCCCACCAAGCCGAGGTTATTCCCTTCAAAAATCTATCTACTTTAGCAAGCCAATCCCTAAAAACCCCCAGTACTCAAATTACCATCGAAGTGATGAAGATCTATCTTTAGATGGAATTCATCATCTCAAGCATATCATTTGGCGGGTTGGCGTTGTTGGTTTCCACTTGCCGTATGTTCTCTGAATCTTTCACGTTGGCTTGTTGTTGATATGGTCAAACAAGATGGCGCCTTCTCATACATGGTGCTTGGGCAAATTCCCCAGCTTAATGCCTTGGACTTGTATTTGTGGTGAGAGCATCTATACGGAGATTCATTTCATCTAATTTACTATCAAGATATTCTCTCAAGAAACAATTCGCCTCTTGGAATTCAAGGGAGTGGCAATATTCTATTGATTTTCTTGAGCATCTCCTCCTATTTGGTTGTTGTGAGAACCTCAGCTCTACTAGTGTTAACAAAATATTAAATAATATATACAATACAAAATGCATATAAAGTTAGATGATTCAATAATTATATAATCAAATCTTATAAAGTTTATACATATAATAACAAAACAACAACAAAAGATGGAGAGACCAATTTAATAAGTTTACCTACTGAACTCTGCATATGCCTAGAACTAATGCCCTCACCAACCAACATTATAACCCCCATATAAAAATCGTGCATTGAACCAAAAAATATAATGAAACATGTAGATTTTTTAAATTTTGGGATTGACCACTATCACTAATGAAATTGAAAACCTTAAATTAAGAAACCCAAGAACCAAAAAGTCATCTTCTTTTCAGTAATCAAATTGAAAACTCTATACAAAAAAAATTAAAATACCCAAAATTCCTCTTCTAATTAGTAGTGATCAAATCAAAAACTCTAAACTAATATCTCAAAAATAAAAAAACCCTAAATAAAAATATCAAAAATAAAAACCCTAATCCAAAATCCCAAAAATAAAAAATCCTAAAGCAAAATTCCCAAGCTTTAAAACCCTAAACCAAAATCAAAATAACATATATAATGTTTTCAATGTGAAAACTTTAAAAAATATACCCCAAATAAGAAACACTACATAAATATCATCGAAAATCAAAATGCAATTCTACAAGGGTAATTTTCTTTAGCACAATTTTTTACTTTCTCGAATTAGGGTTCAATTTTTGCTTTTTTTTTTTAGATTATCTGATTCAAGTATTTGTTTTTTTAGGATTGGCCTTCTCATTTCTGAAATGATTCAGTGTTTGCGTATTTTATGTTTTATTTTTTAATTATTTTTCTAATGAATAAAAAAATTTTGAATTATTTTTTATTTTAATTACATGTGAAATGCTTTAGGCGCTTAGGTGGAATAAAAAAAATTTCCACATCAAAGTCGTTAAACATTTAATGGTCACGTCAACATGTCAGTAAAAAATAGATCAATCTGACAAAAAAAATAAACATTAGGGATTAAAGTGCTCTAAAAAAAAGATAAAGGACCAAAGTGACCAAACAGTCAAAAGTTAAGAGTTATTTTTTACATTATGCCTATTTTATTTGAATAGGTGTCACAAGTTAATTAGATATTAACTTATTTGAAAAATTATTAAATTATTCTTACATATTTAAAATAAATTATATTTTTACAAAAAATATTTTTGTCCTTTTACATTTTTAATAAAGTCAATATAAAATTTATATATGTTGAAATTTCAACCTATGATACTAGTATATATAAAAAGTAAAATATTATATTATTAAATTTTATTTGATATTTTTATATATTTCAATTATATGTTAACTAAATACCAATTTGCAGTTGAAAAAAAAAAAGATAAAAATGACCTCATTTTATAAAGTAATTTGTATTATTTTGAAAATATTTTTATCTTTTCATATTTTTAAATAAAAATATCATGGTAGGATTTAATCTTAAGTCACATATATTTCAAACATTTATTTAAACCATCTCAACCAATGTCTCACTTGATTTTAATATAAAATGTTTATAAATATATCCTTTTCATTCGCTTTTTTTCACCCACATGCTATAGAACTAGTATACATAGTTTCATTGATTGAGCTAGTGTCGTAAGTCAACTCAATACTGAATTTTTTATAATTAGATTTTTAATATTTGATTTTATTTTCACCAACATGATAAATATTTAGAGTGCATTTATTATTTTTAATATTAGTTTGAAAATTTACACTATCTTATTATTTAAATTCCTAACTGTATTAGTGTTATGAGTCAACCAGACACGAGCTAGGTTAAGGAAAACTCAGTCAAAGAAATATAGAATTGTTCTCTTTTTTTTTGTATTTAAAATAAATTATATGATGTGAGGGTACTTTTATCTTTTACTTTTTATATACAATCAATAAAAAAGTTGCAAATAATAAAATTTGAACCCATGTCATCAACATATATAAAATTTAAACTTTACCACTCTAATTAAAGCTTCGATATTAATTAGTTTTAAATCATATGTTTTCTTATTTATTGTATCTTATTTTTAAATACATCTATGTTCTAATTATATAGTTTCCACACGCATTCGCGCTAGAAAAATGCACTTGATAAGATTCAAATCCTAAACACCATAATTTTTAATGTCTTTACTATTTCAACTAAAATTCCATTTGTTTCTTAAATCATTTTTTTATAAATATATTTATTACATAATTTTTTATTAATATCGTAGGCGTGCTATAATCTAAATTTATTAAATTTTTTATTTCTTTTTACTTTTTTATTTATTTTCATTTAAAGTTTTTAATATTTTTATTCATTTAATATAATAAGTTAATTGCCAACGATCCAAAAGTGCAAGTGATTAAAAATTGACACCTTAAGGCCTAGGGTTAATTTTGGTGTTAACATTCCATTCTCTCTATATTGTAATGTAAGATTTCGTGGTACTAAAAAATATATAATAAATTTATGTAATTATACATCAATTAATCAAGATATTTAAATAAATATATATAAAATAATGTAATTATATCTTAGTAATATAATACTTCTAATTATTTAATAATTTTTTATTATGTTAAAATTTTATGGTAAGCTATATAAATAGTCACGCAATTATTAATATATCTCTATTTTGGTCACTCAGATTAAAAAATTTTATATTAGTCATTAACGTTATTAAAATTTAATATTTTGATCACTTCTCTATTAAATTATTAATAGAATATTAATATACCCTTTTTTATTGGCATAATAATAAACATAGCCATCCAATATTAACATATTCAATAAATTTGATTATAATTCTAAAAGAAATCAACAAATTTAATCCTCAACTTTATACATTCTATCAATTTAGTCTTGATTCTTAAAAATTTAAAAAACAATTAAAAATTAAAAACATAGAAATAAAAAATAATTTTTTGAAATTTTATAAAAATTATCTAAATGTTTATTTTTTTATTCTTTTCAGACGCAAACCCTATTATTGGGGGTCAGCACAACTTTTAGTAGCTAAGTTAAGAATTTACATAAAAATATAAATAGCAAGTTAGGCATAGAGAAATGATTAAATGTGTTTATTATAATTGTATAAATAATTGCAAGTTGAGGCTTTTTTACACAGATAATATAAAATAATATATTAAATTTGAAAATAGGTTTCCCCCAAAATTATTTATGGGAATGGTATGGGCAACACGGAGGAAGGTGGTGGATAGGTGACACCACCCCCCTAAAACTGACAGTTTCAGTTTTTTGATATGAAAAAAAATTTTAATCAAATGTGGGCATTTGGTAGGCAACACCCAAACAAAAAATACACCCCATATAACCCGTATAACCTGTGGTCCACATAACCCGAGGAGAACCTGGTGAAGCCTACCTGACAGGCGGCATGGATGGGATTGCTTTGCTACTCTGATACGTCTACCGATGGCATGAGACCTTTAAGGATCTCATGGGAATGGATGGCAAATGTTGTTTGGGACCTTATAATGGTCCCCAAAGTGAAGAAAAAAAATAGAAAGAAAACAAACCAGTGAAGAAGAAAAGAACGAAGGGGAAAAAAAGAGAAGGAAAGAAGAAAGAGTAGCATAATAGAAGAGAAGAAAATTAAAGGAGAAATTTGGGGTTAGTTTAAGGTTAAGGAAAAAAAAGGATTTAGGGTCCATTTAGGATTAGCTTAGGGTTTAGTTTGGGGTTAAAAAAAAGATTTGTGGATTTTGTTTGTTTAGGGTTTGAAAAAGAAAGAAATTAAGGTATTTTTGTTTAGTTTAGGGTTTTTTAAAGGTTATAAATGTTATTTTCTATCTTATTTTTTTTAAAAATGTTATAATTCAAAATATGATATTATTTTTTATTTTTTTTGTAAGGTACTATTTCAGGAAAAAAAAAAGGAAGGTTGTTTGATTTATTTTAGAAAGTGTGTAGGTATATTTCTGTTTGATTTTTAAAGTCTTTTTTTTTTATATATTCAAATAACAACATTAGTCTCATTAGGTTTATTATATTGAGATAGTTTATATTGTTTTAATATTTTTTTTAATGTAGGTAAAAGATGAGTCCATTTAATTAAAATTTATGAGATGTTTTTATTATATTTTTCTATGGGCATTTTTTTTTGGGTTTATTATTAGATGCACATAACAACATATAGTCCAACCAACTAGGTTTATTTTGTTTTTATAGTTTCTATTATTTTAACATAAATTTTTTGTTTTATATGTAGGTAGGTAAAATATGGGACCATTGAGTTGAAATTTATGAGATATTTTTATTTTGTTAATTATATATGCAATTGTATAGTAAAAAATGTGATGTGGGCAAAACTGTTTAGTATTTTTGTAATGAAATTTTTGTATTGTATTTATTGTAAAATTTATTCTATCAAATTTAGGTATTTTAATAAATATTTAAAATGGATCACCTTAAAAATAAATTATAGAAATTTGCTATTTGCAACTCCGTGTTAGGGTGTCACATATCTGTATTTTAATAATATTTTTTCTATTGGTGTGATAAAAATGCTCAAATACAAATTAATTATCAAAATGTATTTTTTGCAACAAATTAATTGAACTCTTTGTTTTAAAATTACAGATTTTTGAATGAGTTCTTTGATTAATAATGATAATAACATATCAAACGCAGTTAATAAAATGGTAATAAATTGTAATTTATTACTCACGAGTTCCCTTATAAAAATTTCCACATCATTTACGGAATTAAATTATGTTATATTAACTATTTCTGTAATTTATAGTGCCAACGCCCATATTGTGCATTAAGGGATCGTGTGATTGGTTTAAGATATCCCCAGGATGAACGACTAATGTCATACTTGGAGTTAGTTGGATTCAGGTCAGCGGCATTGATCTGGAAGTTTGATTTGTGGTACAACTTAATATTCGCTTTGGTTGAGCGATGGGGCCCGAAGACCCACACTTTTCATTTACCATGTAGGGAGTGCACTACCACTCTAGAGGATGTTGCACTACAACTCGAGCTCCCAATCTACGGAAGTGCAGTAACTAACGTAAATATGATCTCTGAGCCAGTTACCCTTTGTGATAACCTATTAGGAGTCTCGCCCGGTAATGCTGAGTCAAAATTTACAGCTTTGAGGTTTTTATGGTTAAAGGTCAAATTTGAGCATTTACCGAGTAATGCCACTAAGTGGGATGTGGTGTGCGTTGTTGGAGCGTACATTATGCACATTATAGGGGGTGTACTCATGTCGAATGCAAACAACAACAAGGTCCATTTGATGTACTTACCCAGGTTAACTAATTTGCATAGTTCCATTCGTATTGTTGGGGTTTTGTAGCACTGGTGTTATAGCCCAATTTTGCCCCATGACACATTTACAATTTTGACCCACTTAAACCCAAAATTAAACCCAACAATATCCTAAAACCCATCAGCCCACATCCATTAAAATTTAAACCCATTATATCAGCCAACCCAATCACATAAACCCACTAATTCCCTAATACCCAAAACCCTAATGGCCCACAATAACCCATTAGCTAAACCATCAAACCCATACCCGGAGCCCAATAATTAAACCCAAATTTTTACCTAGCCCAAATACTAGTAGCCCAAAGCCTAAACTAACCTAAAACCAAACCCAGACTTCTAACCCTTGTCCCATCCGCCCACTTGCCCCTGACTGTCAGCCTCTGCCACCACCATACCAGCCTCTATCACCACCACATCCACCACCTGCTCTACCTGCAAAATCCAGGAGAACAAGCAAGCAGCAAATATAGGGAAACAAACTTGTACAATGGCAATAAAAAGCCGATTTAAAATTTTGTAAACAGGATTTTTATTTTCGGCAACTTTTTGATAAAAAAGGAAAGCATTTAATTCTAAAAACAAACAACAGAATAGCAATTCTAGTGATACCGAATCTCAAGCAAAATACCAAATCAGAAGACCTAAGATACTAAGATCGAAATATTAAAAAACCTAAGGTGATTTTTTTTTCCTATTTTATTTTCATTTTTAAGCTTATTTTCTCACATATATATATTAAAACATATAAAAACATAATAACAAAAAATATAAAAAAAAATTACCTTTTTCGGCCACCGTGCACGATGGTCGGCGCCAGCGCCGGCGACAGTCCGGCGATCGGACCGGTGACCGGCCCATGGCCGGAAATCCCTTTCCCCCCTTCTATCTCCCTTCTCTCTTCCTTCTCTCTTCTTTTTTTTCTTTCTCTCCTCACCAAATGATTTTTTTTGTTAATTTTAGAGTTTATATAGCCCTTCAAAACGAAGTCGTTTTGGGGGCTGCTCTTTAACCCCAAAACGACGTCGTTTTGATATGACCCGGTCCGACCCGACCCGACCCGCCTCAGGATCTGCGTGTTTTTGGAAAAGGGGGAATTTGCCCGTACGGTCCTTCCGCTTTTTCAAGCTTTTGCAATCAAGTTTTTCTATTTTAAAATTTACCCCAGGAAGTTGTCGCGCTTTTCAATTTAGTCCCCACTGATATGTTGTGTTTTGATGGGAAGGAATATTTGCTATTTTAGTCCTCTTAGGTTATGCGCGTGTGGCATTTTGATCCTTTTTCTTTATTTCTCTTTAAAATTGCCCCAAAACTTTGTTTTTGTTCAAAATTTAGTCCTTTTTTTAGATTTTAGTTTATTTTCGTATTGTCTTCGTTATTTTATTTCATTTTAATTATTATTTGATTATCATTATTATTATATTAGTGTATATTTTATTTACATACGTATATGTATTTATATCTATATAGTATTTTTTTAAAAAAATTATTCTATTTTAATATTATTATATTATGTTTACTTTTTTGAATTTCTATATTATTATTATTATTATTATTATTGTTACTTATTATTATTACTGTTATGTACATATTCTTTATACTATACTTAATATTATTATTATTATTATTATTATATTTACTATTATTATTTATAAATATTAGTGTATATTTTTATTATATATGTATATATATACTCTTTATGTATGATATTTTTTTACATTATTATATTTACTATTATATTTATTATATTTAATATATTATATTTTACTTTCCTTACCTTATTATTATGTCATACTTTCTTTTGTATTTTTACTATTATTGCTATTATTGTTATTATTATTATTTATTATATTTATATAATATTATTAATAGTTACTTTTAACATTATTATTTCTAATATGTAAATGCTATGTAAATATTTTAATACTATATTATGTATGTATTTTTCAACGCCATATTATGTATATATTTTTAATGCTATGTGTACACTTTGTAATACTATTATTATGTATATATTTTAATACCATTAGTTATACATTTTTGTACTATTTCATATATATATTTTTCTATATTATCCTTATTATTAGTATTGATATTAGTGCGTTTTATTATATGTATATATACTCTCAATATTATATTTTTATATGTATACTCTTAATACCATATTATTCTTATTATTTTCGCTATTATTACTTGCTTTTAATATTATTGTTATTATTTACATATATGTATAGATATTTTCATGTACTTATTTTAAATGTATCATTTTCTTATTTTATTATGTACATACATTTTTCAATATTTATTTTATATATATATATATGTATATATTATGTATATATTTTAACATTACAAGTTATGTTTTTACTATCTTAGGTATATACTTCAAACACTATATATAATATATTTCTAACAATATTACTATTTATATATATATTACGTACATACTCTTAATATCCTTATTATGTATATATATATTCATTGTTTTTATTTCGTGTTTGATACTATTATTATGTTTAATATATCGAACGCATTGTCATTGTTTTTTAATATTATTGTCGTTTTTATTATGTGCTTTTTATAACTATTTTATTTTGTTTCCCGCCCATTTTATATCGTATATATATATTCATTGTTTTTATTTCGTGTTTGATACTATTATTACGTTTAATATATCGCACGCATTGTCATTGTTTTCTAATATTATTGTCGTTTTTATTATGTGCTTTCGATGTATTTATAACTATTTTATTTTGTTTCCCGCCCATTTTATATCATCTCGCTATTCACCGTTTTAAAGATGTTTATTCATATTTATTTATTTATTTCAATAAATAAGGCAATGTACCGATTTAACATTAAGCCATCGATTTCATTGCTATGATGGGTGAAACTCGTCGGCTCGTGTTAAAACCGGGACACCCTTCTAAAAAATCGAAAACTAAAAATTCTCATTTTTCAAGTGGATCACGATTAAATGTCAAATTGAATTCGTACTTTTGAAAATCAAGACAACACGAGTTTAATAAAGATACCAATTTTGGGCGTCGCGAGGGTGCTAATACCTTCCTCGTAAGTAACCGACTCCCGAACCCAACTTTACTTTGGTTTTTGACGTAGACCCAAATTTGGCCTTCATTTTTGTTCAAGAATCAATTTTCTTTTCAAAAAAAATGATTTATTAGGTGTCCGATCACACCTAGAAAAAAGATCGGTGACGACTCCTCTTTTTTTAAATCAAACCTTGGTCTTTAAACTTTCAATCAAACACCCCAATTAGAGACTGAAGCTAAAATTTTTACGTCGCTACAGCTGGCGACTCCGGTGGGGAGACATTTTTGAGAGTCGAGTCGGATTAAACATGTGTTGTCAAAATTTTTGAACTTCCTTGTTCAAATTAATATTTAGTTGTGATCTTCAAAATTTGTTTTCGAAAAAATTCATGCATTTGCATCATGCTGTAAATATTCTTCTAACTTGATTTATCTTGTTGATTTTCAACTCTAAGTTTTTTTTAGTTTTTGTAGTTTAGTTTTTTAATAAAACGTAAAGGTTTGTGAGTTTCTCCCCACACACCGTGCACTTGCATTTTGCATAACATGAGCTCTCTACTCGGGCTCCGTCCGTTTAAGTGAAAGTAAACGCTATGCCTTCGTGAGTTAACTCGTCCCTCCGCACAGGCTAGTGAATACTTTCAGGTTACATATGACTTATGCTTTCGTGAGTTAACTTGTCCCTCCGTATAGGCATAAGTAAATGTAATCCCTCGAATTGAACTCGTGAGCCTGTGATGGGCTACGACCAAGGTTTTGTACTAGTCTTAGTAGACGATAGTACAAGCAATTCGAGTACCTGTCTAGAACCGAAACTGCATATAGTGAACTGTACGAGCCACCTAATTAGAGCTATGCCGAACCTCCGTCTGTTAATAGTCACCAAAATAAGTACATGGGAGAAACGCCTCTTACCTTTTATTTCTTTGACATTTACACTTTCTATTTTGATTTTCCGTAATTCATATTTGTTGTACTAACCAAGATATTTTGTCTGTGTTCTTATTTTGCATCATGCATTATAGACATCATATTAGGAATGTGTTGACTAGAGATCGGTTGCCAAAAAATGGGTTTCTAATAGAAGAGTCAATTATACAAACAACCGAGAAGAATGTTGTGGTTCGGGACTGGTCTCTAAAAACTCAGAAAGAAAAAGGGGATAGTCTAGTGGAGGGATGTATTGCCAATCTGCCCGAGCACGTAACTGTGAATGTTCGCCAGAATAGCCTTGAAGATTTGGTTCGGGTTTGGAATCAGTGGGACTCAGACACTAGGGGTATCTTCACTGAAAGATATGGGGACATAGCCAACTTGATCGCTGTCAATGTAGATGAACAATTGATCCAAGCCATGGTCAGATTTTGGGATCCGGCTTACCAATGTTTTACCTCCAATCGAGAAGATATGACTCCGACTATAGAGGAGTACATTACTTTGCTTCGTGTTGAAAATGCGCAATTCTATAAAGTATATGTGAATGAGCCTAAGCCGATGACCTTCAAGAAAAAATTAGTGAGATTGACAGACATGACTGATGCATGGGCCAAAAAACAAATAAAGAAGAAGAATGAAAACATTTGCATTCCATGGTCTTCCCTACGAGATTTGGTTTTGAATCATCCCGACATGTTGAAAAGGATAAATCTATTCGCTTTGGCCATTTATGGTTTAATCATCTTCCCGAAAGTCCTTGGACACATAGAAGTTGGGGTGGTGGATTTCTTCAAAAGATTAAAACAAGGAATCAACCCTGACCCGACTATCCTAGCCAAGACCTTTAGATCCCTGAGTAGTTGTCGGAGGAAAGGGGAAGGACGATTTATTCAATGCGTGCAGTTGCTCAATGTTTGGATCTTGAGTCACTTCTGGAAAGTAGAGCGCACACCGTTCCATATGTTTTCAAAAACATTTTCCCCGTTGGAAGCTTATCTCAAGAAAGAATGGCCAAAGGAAGTCACTGAACAGTATTGGATCTCAGTTTTTTAGAACCTTCGAGCTGAAGATGTAACTTGGAGAGCACCGTGGATCCGCCTTTCGGTTTTGTTATACAATGTTGGAAATCAAGATTGGGTACCACTACTCGGGCTATGAGGAGGAATTGGATACGCTCCGTTAATGGTCCAGAGGCAATTTTCTTCACGACAATTCATACCCGCCACTGGAGGATTAGCGCAGTCCAAGTTTGCTTTCGCGGGTGAAGGCTATATGAAGAGGGTCCGAGGCGCTGCAAAATCTTGGAAAGAAGTTCATCTGATGGAGTTGGCCCTGTATGTTGATACTCTCACTCAAGATTACGATGTATGGAGAATGCAATGGGTGAATAGCCAGCGAATTTCGTCAATGAGTTACGCCTTTCAAAATCCCTTCTTGAAGGAAATGCCATCCGAGTTAGAAGTGGCAAGACAAGAGTTTGAACGTGAAAAGACCAAGATGTCGAGGGACCTCAGTGCTCTTCAAGAAGAAAATTACCAATTGAAGATCGACGTTCAGATTGAAAGGTTTAAAACCGAGAAAGTGCAAAAAGAAGTTGAAGTCGTAAGAAATGACTTAAGGGACCTCCATCTGGAAAATAAAAAGTTAAGAGGCACAATAAAAAACAATGGGTTGGGCAAATCGTCAGCAGAATGGAAGGAGGAAATTAGCAACATCAAAGGATGGATGGAATTTTGGAAAGGGAAAGCGAAGAAAGAAGAAGAAAAGGCTGCGCAGGCCATGATAGAACTAAGGAGGAAGAACGCCAAATATGAAACTATGTCTGCCGAACTTACGATTAGTCAGTCCGAACGCCGAGAGTTAAAAGAGAGAATACATGAATTAGAAGATATGTTGCAAGATCGTCAACAACAGTTAGATACTCTCTTGGAGGCTTTGGAAGAAAATAATAGTCAATATGATAGAGACATTCGTGCTTACAAAGAGGGCCTCCAAGAAAAAGAAATGCAACTTAGCTATTTGATCAATGAAATTCGTGGGGTAGCCATGCACGTGGTACAACTATCGGAAGAAGCTGAAATTCTCATTTGCCAATTCCCTCCAAGTAGAAGATCGAACATATCAGAATTCATAGCACGAGTAAAGAAATATGGCGATATAGCTAGGAAGTCTGTGTAATGGCTGAATCAAAAATGGAAAAATGTTTTGTAATGAACTCTTTTGATGAATGAAATGCCTAAATAGGGGCTATCTTGAAATCAACACCTATTTCTTGCATTTCTTTCATGATTGACATTCATTTATGCATTCATTCATCCATTGCATGTACCTATCCCATAATCACTCGCTAAGGTTAGAATCATATAATTCGTAGTCACAACACTTCAAATTTGGAATCACGCCATTCGTATAGAACGCGTCGACAAGCTAGAACAATGGAGGCTAAGTTCAATGAAAGAATCGAAAGGATGGAAAGAGTCCAAAGGGAATTACAAGAACAACTGGCTAAGTCACAGCAAGAGACAAGAGACTTAATGGTGAGATCTCAAGAAGAATCGCTCGAACAAAGGGACCAAATGGCCAAGATGATAGAAATGATGCCAACTCTAGTAAAAGGAAAGGGACCTATGAACCCTGACGTTGTGGAACCACAGTTAAGGGTTAACCTCGATCAGGATCCACCCTATCCTCCAGGATTTACTCCACCGCACGCCCATGCAACACAAAGAGGGTACGCTCAATGGGAATCTATAGGCCCGGAGCAACGACCGGTGCCACCTGCTAATCTGGGGCAAAAAATATTCGTATCAAACCCGGGGGCTAGTCCTGCTGATCTACTCGTTTCAGATTTGGACGATCCAGCAGAAATAGCCAAGTTGAAAACTGGTGATCACGAGGTTCAAGAGAAGTATAGGAGCTTAGAGTAAAGACTCAAAGCAATAGTGGGTACTGAAGCCTTCTCTGCACTGAGTGTCAAAGAGCTCAGTTTGGTGCCCGATCTAGTTCTGCCTCCGAAATTTAAAGTACCAGATTTCAAAAAATACGATGGCACGAGATGTCCAAAGGCGCATCTTGTCATGTTTTGCCGGAAGATGACTGGTTACGTGAATGAAGACAAGCTACTCATACATTGTTTTCAGGATAGTCTAGTAGGATCTGCTCTTCGGTGGTACAACCAGCTTAGTAGGGAAAAGATCCGATCCTGGAAGGACTTGGCGTCAGCCTTCTGTGAGCAGTACAAGCATGTATCAGATATGGTGCCTAGTCGAATGACTCTACAAATGATGGAGAAAAAGCCATCGGAAACTTTTAGACAGTATGCGCAGAGATGGAGGGACGTCTCGGCCCAAGTGGAACCCCCACTAACAAAAATAGAGATAATCGTTCTCTTTATCAACACCTTAAAGGCGTCGTTTTATGATAAACTAGTGGGAAGTGCCACAAAAGACTTTGTAGATATTGTAATATCCGGTGAGCTTATAGAGAATACCGTTAAGAGCGGTAGGATGGAAGGTTACGAAAATTCAAGAAAGGTAGCGCCCATGAAGAAGAAAGAACCAGAAACCCATATGGTGGGAATGAGAAGTCGTTACACCCCTAATCTATATTCAGACCAACCCCGACCTCGAAATTATCCACCTTTGAATTTCTATTATCCCCCTCAAACCCCTTACTACCAAGTACCACCTCATTCCTACCCCGTATAAGCCACGAACAACCAAAGACCCGTCACCACATTCCCACAAAACACTGTACCCGCTCAAAGCCAACCTAAAAACAAACCAAGACCAGCAATACCCAATCTTGAGAGACCGCAATTTACCCCTATCCCTGTGTCATATGGGGAACTGTACCCAAAACTCTTGGAGAAGCAATTAATATCTCCCCATTACATGGAAGCCCTTAAGCCTCCATACCCGAAATGGTACGATCCAAATGCTAGTTGTGCATATCATGCCGGGAACCAGGGGCATTCTACAGAGAATTGCCTTGCCTTCAAAAAGAGAGCTCAAGGACTCATCGATATGGGCATTCTACGATTTGATGGCACTGGCGGTACGGCCGAAAACCCATTCCCAAACCACACCGAAGGGAATGTGAGCGCAGTGGGAGAGGAGGACAAACGGAAAAGTAGAAGATGGGTTTTTGAAATAAGAACACCTCTACAGAAAATCTGGGAGGTACTAGTTGAAAAGGGGTTACTGTGTCATCTTAACAGAGTATTCGAAGGAAGAAATGCAAAAGGTCAAAGTTTTTGCAAATTCCATGGAATTGAAGGGCACGACATTCAATCCTGAAGGAGTTCAAGAGATTACTGTAAAATATGATGGATAATAAGGAGACTGGAATTTTTTATAAAGGCAAAGAGGCCGATAGAGAAGAAATATGCGCCTCTGACAATCAATCATCAGGTTTCCCGTATAGCGCCGACCGACCGTTAATAATTTATTATGACGCGAAGAAGGAGCTGGTGAAACCAAAACTGATAATCGAAGTACCATATCCTTTCCCCAACAAGGACAATAAAGCAGTACCATGGAAATACGACGTCAATATCGTCACACTTGAAGATGAAAAACCCAAGGCCATAACTGGAAGTATTGGGGAAGTAGGTCACTTCACTAGTAGTGGAAGATGTTATTCGAAAGAGGTCGAACCAGTGAAGAAGAATAGTGACTTGAAACAGAAAGGAAAAGCACCGATGCACGTGACCGAAGATAAGTATGAAACTGTGTTTGAACAAGAAGCTAAAAAGCCTGTAGACGAGGAGGAAGCACAGGAGTTCTTAAAATTTATCAAGCATAGTGAGTATAATGTGGTGGAACAATTGAGTAAGCAGCCAGCACGAATCTCGGTATTATCTCTACTGTTGAATTCAGAACCACACCAGAACGCTCTGCTGAAAGTGTTAAATCAAGCTTATGTGGCAAACAATATATCTGTTGAAAACCTGGATAGGTGAGTGAATAATTTGAATGCATATAATTTCATTTCTTTTAGTGATGATGAAATACCGCCCAATGGTAGAGGCTCCGTGAAAGCATTGCATATCACAACCCGCTGCAAGGGTTACGTAATACCGAAAGTACTCATCGACAATGGATCGACACTCAACGTCATGCCTTTGGCCACACTTTCCAGGATTCCGATGGTTTTGTCCTATCTAAGACCTTGCCATTCCACAGTAAGGGCATTCGATGGAACAAGACGAGAAGTCATGGGAAAAATCGAGATCCCTCTAGAAGTGGGTCCCTACATATATGATGTCGAGTTCCAAGTCATGGACATTACACCATCATACAATTGCCTTTTGGGAAGACCTGGATCCATTCCGCTAGAGCGATCCCATCATCCCTCCATCAAAAGGTGAAATTTATCATGGATGGTTGTTTGGTCACTGTCGAAGGAGAAGAAGATATTGTAGCATCTATTTCTACTGACACACTATACATTGAAGCGAGTAAAGATGCTATAAAATGTTCCTTCCGATCCCTTGAATTTGTCAACGCCACATTTGTCGCTGAGGAAAACAGAATTCCCGCACCAAAACTGTCAAGAAATACCAGGATGGGTATCAAAATGACTGTAGGAAGAGGAGCCCGAGCAAAGAAAGGTTTGGGAAGGTATCTGCAAGGAATAGTCAAGGCCTTAAAGCCGGTACATCACAAAGCTCAATACGATTTAGAGTTCCAACCAGATGTACGTCAAAGAAGAAAACAATGGAAGAAAGATCAAGAAAGAAGGATTGTGAGAACTTTGGGCCGAGAAATAGAATGGGAGCCCATAACGTACCCTCCTTTGTCAAAAACATTTACATCTGCAGGGATGATATACCTCGGACAGGATAATACACAAAGCATGCTGTTATTAATTGAAAGGGGTCTTCAGAATGTCAGTATAAATGTCATTGACAAAGGAAGTGAGGCAATTAAAGATGTTTCAACGATACGCCCTTGTCCTCCTGGTTTCATGTTGAACAATTGGACTGCCGAGGACCTTCTTGTAGTTTATAAGTCTTCAGAGTAATGCTCAAACATTAACCCTTTATTGTGTCCTTAGATATAATAGAATTCTTTTGTAAGAGCTTGCATTCGCTCTTTATCATTTAAATGAATATCAATGAAGATGCATTTTGTCATGATCTTTCGCATTATCACTAATTTCATAATCATTTTCTCATTTCATAGTCTATCCTTACATTTGCCTCATACCATGCCATAACATTTCGTTTGTTGGTTCCAATATTTGGATGCCCCTCTATAGTTTCCTTTTCTATTCAACTTTCAGGTGCTCAGATATCAACAGCATGAACAAACCCGTTACGAGTCTTGAAATTGATTTTGAGAAGGCTGTTTGTTTAGGAGAATTTGAAGTCGAAGAAAATGCTGAAGACTATGTCTCGTCTCCTGACTTGCTAAGAATGGTGGAATAAGAGGATAAACAGATTTGGCCTCATCAAAAATCTGTTGAAACAATAAATTTGGGAATTGAAGAAAAGAAGCAAGAAGTGAAGATTGGGACCTCTATTTTAGAGGATACCAGGTATAATTTGATTGCTTTGCTCCGCAAGTACAAAGATGTATTCGCATGGTCATATCAAGACATGCCAGGATTGGATGAAGATGTAGTAGTCCATAAGCTCCCATTAAAGCCAGAATGCAAACCTATTCAACAAAAGCTAAGACGGATGAGACCTGAGATGTTGTTGAAAATAAAAGAGGAAGTCAAGAAGCAATTTGATGCTGACTTTCTACAAGCCTCTAAATATCCAGAATGGGTGGCTAGCGTAGTCCCGGTACCAAAGAAAGACGGCAAAGTACGAATGTGCGTGGATTATCATAACCTGAATCGAGCAAGTCCTAAAGATAATTTTCCCTTACCACACATTGATACGTTGGTGGATAACACAGCAAAGCATTCATTGTTTTCTTTTATGGATGGATTCTCGGGGTATAATCAGATCAAGATGGCCCCTGAGGATATGGAGAAAACTACATTCGTAACAATGTGGGGAACATTTTGCTACAAGGTGATGCCATTTGGGTTAAAGAATGCTGGGGCAACATATCAAAGGGCTATGGTGACATTATTCCATGACATAATGCATAAAGAAATAGAAGTCTACGTCGACAATATGATTGCTAAATCCCGAGGGGAAGCAGAGCATGTAGTGAACCTGAAGAAGTTGTTCGACAGACTGAAGAAGTTTCAGCTGAAGCTCAATCCAGCCAAATGTACGTTTGGGGCTACCTCAGGAAAATTGCTAGGCTTCATCGTCAGCGAGAGAGGCATTGAAGTTGATCCAGATAAGATAAAAGCTATACAAGACTACCACCTCCGCGCACGCAAAAAGAAGTCAGAGGATTTTTAGGGAAGTTGAACTACATCGCCTGATTCATCGCTCAACTTACCAACCAATGCGACCCAATCTTTCAGCTTCTTCGAAAACATAACCCGGGAGAATGGAATGAGGAATGCCAGGTGGCCTTTGATAAGATAAAACAGTATTTGTCTAGTCCTCCAGTGCTAGTACCGCCAACTCTGAGAAGACTATTGATATTGTATTTGACTATGTTCGAAAATTCAATGGGTTGCGTACTAGGGCAACACGACGAGTCAGGAAAGAAAGAAAATGCGATCTACTACCTCAGCAAAAAGTTTACTGAATATGAGGCAATGTATTCGTCCATTGAAAAATACTGCTGCGCTCTAGTTTGGGTAGCTCGGAGACTCAGGCAATATATGTTGTATCATACGACATGGTTAATTTCAAAGCTGGATCCAATAAAGTACATGATGGAATCACCTGCACTCTCAGGAAGAATGGCACGATGGCAAATCCTACTGTCAGAATACGACATCGTCTATGTGAACCAAAAGTCGATAAAAAGGAATGCAATAGCTGATTTTTTAGCAACTCGAACAACAGAGGAATATGAGCCATTGAGATTTGATTTCCCAGATGAAGACTTGATGTGCATTACAGAAAAAGAATGCAAGTCATCAAAAGAAAAATTATGGAAGATGAGCTTTGATGGCGCATCGAATGCCTTGGGGCATGAGATTGGAGCAATCTTGGTATCACCAGAAGGGAACCATTATCCGTTCACTGCCAGGTTGAATTTCTTCTGTACCAATAACATAGCGAAATATGAGGCCTGTATCATGGGACTTCGTGCAGCTATTGAACGAAACATCGAAATCTTAAAAGTGTACGGGGACTCAGTGTTGGTGATATACCAAATCTGTGGAGATTGGGAAGTGAGAGATTCAAAATTAGTCAAATACAGCGATCTAGCGGCAGGACTAATCAAAGAATTTAAAGAAGTAACTTTCAATTACTTCCCACGAGAAGAAAACCAACTGGCTGATGCCCTGGCCACTTTGGCTTCAATGTTCAAGGCAAACAGAGAAACAGAAATAATGCCTCTCCAAATGAGCATATATGAAGTCCCTGCACATTGTTTCAGCATTGAGAAAGAGCTAGATGGGCAGCCATGGTTCCATGATATCTTAGAATACATCAAGAATCAAAGGTATCCCGATCAAGCAAATGAGAACGAAAAAAGAACAATCAGAAGAATGGCAACGGGATTTATTCTTGATGGGGACATCCTATATAAAAGAGGAAAAGATCGAGTGCTCTTGAGATGTGTGGATGCTATTGAAGCTAGGAAAATACTTGAAGATGTCCATGAAGGAATTTGTGGGACACATGCCAATGGTTTTACTATGTCCAGGAAGATTATAAGACTCGGTTATTACTGGCTGACAATGGAAAGTGACTACATTAGTTTTGCACGAAAGTGCCATAAATGTCAATTTTATGGTAATAAAATTCACGTAGCCCCTTCGCCCCTTCATGTCATGACTTCTCCGTGGCCTTTTTCTATGTAGGGCATGGATGTTATAGGGCCAATCTCCCCAAAAGCTTCTAATGGACAACGGTTCATTTTTGTGGTTATTTATTACTTCACAAAATGGATAGAAGCTGCTTCGTTTGCCAATGTGACAAAAACTGCAGTTTGTAGGTTTTTGAAAAAGGAAATCATTTGTCGATATGGTTTGCCTGAAAGGATCATTTCAGATAATGCCTTGAATCTGAACAACAAGATGATGAAGGAAGTGTGTGAGCAATTTCGAATAAAGCATCATAACTCATCGCCTCATCGCCCGAAAATGAACGGAGCTGTTGAAGCGGCCAACAAGAATATTAAGAAGATTATTGGGAAAATGATTGAGACATATAAAGACTGGCATGCATATCGCAGATCTGTGCAGACATCTACGGGAGCAACTCATTTCTCTTTGGTCTATGGCATGGAAGCTGTGCTACCTATTGAAGTTGAGATCCCTTCTCTACTAGTCTTAATGGAGTCGAAATTAGATTAAGTAGAATCGGTTCAAGCTCGATATGACCAGTTAAACCTCATCGAGGAAAAACGTCTAAAGGCAATTTGTCACGGACAAATGTACCAGAAGAGAATGATCACGGCCCATGACAAGAAAGTACGGCTAAGAGAATTCCACGAAGGAGAACTCGTGCTAAGAAAGATTCTTCCAATACAAAAAGACTTCCGAGGAAAGTGGGCACCAAATTGGGAAGGACCATATGTCGTAAAGAAGGCATTCTCGGGTGGAGCTTTGATTCTCACTGAGATGGATTGGAAGGAGTTACCTAATCCAGTGAATTCAGATGCTGTGAAGAAATATTATGCCTAAAAAAAAGAAAAAAAAAAGGGGGAATCAAGGTGAAAACCCGAAAAGGGCGTCTTGATAATAAAAAGGATCAAGGTGAAGACCCGAAAAGGGCGTCTTAATTAACACAAAAGATTAGAATGAAAACCCGAAAGGGCATTCTAATGAAACAAACTAGCTTAAAAAGCAAGGCGTTTTGAACGGTGGGTCAAACAGCGAGACTACAGTATTTGAAACATTTCTGAAAGCTCGAAATCTTCTACGCAAGAAGCCATGCTCGAAAAGATTCTTGATTGAGGAACGGGGAAGAGTTCATGCGTTGAATATCTAGAGCATTTGTATTTGTTGAAATGCGATCCCTTTTCTCTTTATGACACTTTTTTCTTACTATCATTTATTAACTTTCTTTGTTTGCTACATTTGAAATGAATAAATGTGAGGTACTTTTTTGTCCCTACCTGACCATTTTCATGCATCTCATTATGTGGTTTATTTACATGATAAATAGTGAAATGACATACTCCAAACAAAAGAAATGTTAAACATTACCTGGATAAAAATTCGATAAGTACAAGAACCTCAAAGCAAAGACAAAGTTCAACCAGGGGCAAAAGAGTGATATTTGAGAAATGTTGATTACTCGTGAAGCTTGAAGACGGGTACAAGGCCTGAAGAAAAAGTAGAGAATCGAAGCAATGAATGCAGATCGTCACAATGATCATAACAAAAGGACATATGACAAGCATGACTAAGGCGCATAGCATAATCATGTAGGCATAAAGACATTTAAGACACATGTGCATATCATGATAACATCATGCATGACATATACATGTACTCCAGTAGAGCAAGAGGATGTGATGATAGCTGTACTGAACCAAAGGGAAAGACACTTGAGTTCCACTAGATAACAGGTTTTGGTATTTTGATGTTTTATTTTCAAAATTCAACTCATATTGCGAGAAATGAGTTGAGCCTCAGGACACGCTGAGGTAATCTCAATTTCTATTTTTTTCAATTTCTGTTTTTCAAATTTCTGTTTTCAGAAATCAACTTATATTGCGAGAGGTGAGTTGAGCCTCAAGACGTTGAGGTATATTCAATTTATGTTTCAAAAATCAACTCATATTGCGAGAAATGAGTTGAGCCTCGGCTCACATGCTGAGGTATTTTCAATTTCTGTTTTTTTAATTTATATTTTTCAAAAAGCAACTCATATTGCGAGAAGTGAATTGAGCCTCAGGACACGCTGATGTATTTTCAATTTCTGTTCTTTCAATTTATATTTTTCAAAAAAATCAACTCATATTGCGAGAGGTGAGTTGAGCCTCGGTTTACATGCCGAGGTATTTCAATCTGTTTTGCAATTCTGTTTCAAAATCAACTCATATTGCGAGAGGTTAGTTGAGCCTTGGCTCACATGCTGAGGTATTTTCAATTTCTGTTCTTTCAATTTATATTTTTCAAAAAAATCAACTCATGTTGCGAGAGGTGAGTTGAGCCTCGGGCACGCTGAGTTAATTGCAATTCCTGTTTTTCAAAAATCAACTCATATTACGAGAGGTGAGTTGAGCCTCAGGACACGCTGAGGTATTTTCAATTTCCGTTTTTCAAGTTATGTTTTTCAAAAATCAACTCATATTGCGAGAGGTGAGTTGAGCCTTAGGGCACGCTGAGGTATTTTCAATTTCTGTTTTTTTTCAATTTATATTTTTCAAAAATCAACTTATATTGCGAGAGGTGAGTTGAGCCTTGGGTCAGATGTCGAGGTATTTTCAAAATCTGCTTTTCAAATTAAGTTTCAAAAACCAACTCATATTGCGAGAAATGAGTTGAGCCTTGGCTCACGTGCTAAGCTATATTCAATTTCTGTTTTTAATGTCTGTTTTTTAAAGAGTCAATTCACATTGCGAGGAATGAGTTGAGCTCAGGATCACATGCCGAGTAAAGAATAAAGATTGGAGTTGATCGAAGTTGCAGTGAAGCACATTGAAGTTACAAGTCTTATCTTCCTGAAGTTGTAGCAGAGCCCTGAAGTTACAATGGAGCTAATCGAAGTTGCAGTGGAACTGATCGAGGATATCAGATCTTGCCTTTCTAAAAGGGCAGAAGAGAAGACCAAAACCTTATCTCACTGAAGCGATAGAAGAGCAGATTAAAGCTGTAGATCTTATCTTTATGAGTTACAGTGATGCAGATCGAAGCCACAAATCTCATATCCTTGAAGCTACATTGAGGTAGATTGAAGCTACGAGGTGTATATCAGAAGATGCAGTGGATTGAACCAAAGCTACAAGATGCGTTGGACTGGAAAGAGACTACCTGAAGAAGAGAAGCGCCAAAGAGGTCAAAGCTCGACGAGGCCGGGCAAAATTGGTCTTTCCTAAAAGTCTTTACTCTATTCTCGTCACACGACAACAACTCTGTTATCGTTATATGACAATAAGTAAAGAGGGGCAGCTGTTATAGCCCAATTTTACCCCATGACCCATTTACAATTTTGACCCACTTAAACCCAAAATTAAACCCAACAATATCCTAAAACCCATCAGCCCACATCCATTAAAATTTAAACCCATTACATCAGCCAACCCAATCACATAAACCCACTAATTCCCTAATACCCAAAACCCGAATGACCCATAATAACCCATTAGCTAAACCATCAAACCCATACCCGGAGGCCAATAATTAAACCAAAATTTTTACCTAGCCCAAATACTATTAGCCCAAAGCCTAAACTAACCTAAAACCAAACCCAGACTTCTAACCCTTGTCCCATCCGCCCACTTGCCCCTGATTGTAAGTTTCTGCCACCACCATACCAGCCTCTACCACCACCACATCCACCACCTGCTCCACCTGCAAAATCCAAGAGAACAAGCAAGCAGCAAATATAGGGAAACAAACTTGTACAATGTCTATAAAAAGCCGATTTAAAATTTTGTAAATAGGATTTTTATTTTCGACAACTTTTTGATAAAAAGGGAAAGCATTTAATTTTAAAAACAAACAACAGAATAGCAATTCTAGTGATACCAAATCTCAAGCAAAATACCAAATCAGAAGATCCAAGATACCAAGATCGAAAGATTAAAAAACCTAAGGTGATTTCTTCTCTTTTTTTTTCCTATTTTATTTTCATTTTTTAAGCTTATTTTCTCACCTATATATATTAAAACATATAAAAACATAATAACAAAAAATATATAAAAAAATTACCTTTTCGGCCACCGTGCACAGTGGCCGGCGCCGGCACCGGCGACAGTCCGGCGATCGGACCGGTGACCGGTCCATGGCCGGAAATCCCCTTCCACCCCGTCTCTCTTCCTTCTCTCTTCTTTTTTTTCTTTCTCTCCTCACCAAATGATTTTTTTTTGTTAATTTTAGAGTTTATATAGCCCTCCAAAACGACGTCGTTTTGGGGGCTGCTCTTTAACCCCAAAACGATGTCGTTTTGATACGACCCGGTCCGACCCGACCCGACCCGCCTCAAGATCCGCGTGTTTTTGGAAAAGGGGGAATTTGCGCGTGCGGTCCTTCCGCTTTTTCAAGCTTTTGCAATCAAGTTTTTTTATTTTAAAATTTGTCCCAGGAAGTTGTTGCGCTTTTCAATTTAGTCCCCACTGATATGTTGTGTTTTGATGGGAAGGAATATTTGCTATTTTAGTCCTCCTAGGTTATGCGCGTGTGGCATTTTGATCCTTTTTCTTTATTTCTCTTTAAAATTTCCCCAAAACTTTGTTTTTGTTCAAAATTCAGTCCTTTTTTTAGATTTTAGTTTATTTTCGTATTATCTTCGTTATTTTATTTCATTTTAATTATTATTTGATTATCATTATTATTATATTAGTGTATATTTTATTTACATACGTATATGTATTTATATCTACATAGTATTTTTTAAAAAAAATTATTTTATTTTAATATTATTATATTATGTTTACTTTTTTGAATTTCTATATTATTATTATTATTCTTACTTATTATTACTGTTATGTACATATTATTTATACTATACTTAATATTATTATTATATTTACTATTATTATTTATAAATATTAGTATATATTTTTATTATATATGTATATATATACTCTTTATGTATGGTATTTTTTTTACAATTTTATATTTACTATTATATTTATTATATTTAATATATTATATTTTACTTTCCTTACCTTATTATTATGTCATACTTTCTTTTGTATTTTTACTATTATTGCTATTATTGTTATTATTATTATTTTTATTTATTATATTTATATAATGTTATTAATAGGTACTTTTAACATTATTATTTCTAATATGTAAATGCTATGTAAATATTTTAATACTATATTATGTATGTATTTTTCAACGCCATATTATGTATATATTTTTAATGCTATGTGTACACTTTGTAATACTATTATTATGTATATATTTTAATACCATTAGTTATACATTTTTGTACTATTTCATATATATATATTTTTCTATATTATCCTTATTATTAGTATTGATATTAGTGCGTTTTATTATATGTATATATACTCTCAATATTATATTTTATATGTATACTCTTAATACCATATTATTCTTATTATTTTCGCTATTATTACTTACTTTTAATATTATTGTTATTATTTACATATATGTATAGATATTTTCATGTACTTATTTTAAATGTATCATTTTCTTATTTTATTATGTACATACATTTTTCAATATTTATTTTATATATATATGTATATATTATGTATATATTTTAACATTACAAGTTATATTTTTACTATCTTAGGTATATACTTCAAACACTATATATAGTATATTTCTAACACTATTACTATTTATATATATATATTACGTACATACTCTTAATATCCTTATTATGTATATATATATTCATTGTTTTTATTTCGTGTTTGATACTATTATTACGTTTAATATATCGCACGCATTATCATTGTTTTTTAATATTATTGTCGTTTTTATTATGTGCTTTCGACGTATTTATAACTCTTTTATTTTGTTTCCCGTCCATTTTATATCATCTCACTGTTCACTGTTTTAAAGATGTTTATTCATATTTTTTTATTTATTTATTTCAATAAATAAGGCTGTAATATCCCGAATTAGGGCCTAATCAGAATAGTGGTTTCGTAACCACAAATATGAGATATAAATAATTATTTTATGATTATTTTGAGGTCTATGATATGATTGCATGATTGTGTGAAAATTTTGTGAAGAAATTCTATGCATAAAGTGCTTAATTTGAAGTTAGGGACTAAATTGAATAAGTTGCAAAATTTGCATTCTAGAAGTTTCTAGTATGAAATTGCTTTGAAATATTAATTAGGAGGTCTTAAATAGCAATTTGACCAATTTCTAAGTTTATGGATAAAAATTGGACATGGATGGAATTTTTGGAAAGTTTAGTAAAAATGGCATTTTGGTCATTTAAGGGTAAAATGAATTAAAATACAAAATTAAAAGCCAATTTTTCTCATCTTCTTCACCATGGACGTGTATACCAAGGGAGACTCCATGGATAGGGTTTTCAAGCTTTCCAAGCTCAATAGTAAGTTTGTTCTAGCCCCGTTTTTCAAGTTCTTTACGTTTTTGGAATCCCGGTAACTTGATTAAGCTTATGCTAGCAATAATTCAACCTAAGGTTTGTATTTGGAAAAATACCCATAGGTGAAATTTGTCTATTTTGGTGTTTTATGATAGAATATGAGGTTTTAAATTATGTTAGACAACTTGTGCTACTCGGTTTTAAGTGAAAACGAGTAAAAAGGCTTAATCGGTAAAAATACCTAATAGTCATAAGTGCATGTTAGAGTGAGAATTTGATGTTGTTATAGAAGGGAAAAATGATCCGCATGTCATAAAACATAATAATAAGGGATGAATTTTAATTCCCGAGCCTAGGGGCAAAAGTGTAAATATGCAAAAGTTTAGGGGAAAAATGGTAATTTTGCCAAAGTTTGTATTAAAGGCTGTTTTTATGAATATATGTATTAAATAAATTAATTTGGTATTATAGATCAAGAGAAACGATATTCAAGTCGTGATCGAGGGAAAAACAAAGTTTTCAAGGAATAGGCTTAATTGCTAATATTTTGTATTGAGATAAGTTCGTATGATAATAATAATGCAATCTTATGTTTGAATTATATTTCTTACTATTATTGAATATATTGTATGATTTAATATATTGGAAAAGTTGATGGAATGGTGTTTATGATGTGGAAATATGACATGAAAGAATGTTACATGAAATGCAAGAAAATAATGATACATGACAAGTAATATATGAAATATGTGATTTATGTTATGTAAATTCTTAAAAGCTAATTTCCTATTTGAGTTGTGTCTTATTATACTATGAATGGACAATTGGTACTATGGATAGTGAGATCGACACTTCGAGTAAGTTTGTATATAAATAATCTATTGATTCTTTTTATGTTAATATATTTTGATATCATATGAAATGTGGCTGCCTATCAAATGGTTATTTGATGTAAATTATGAATTTAAATTGATTACGGACAATTTAGTAAAATTTTGAAAAGTGAGGAATTTCCCGGTTGAACCTTCGGAATAGAAACGATACAAATGAACTATTGTGAGGTCACATGTGTAGTACTAAGTGCAGGCTACTACGTGTACCGGATAATTGGTCGCATGTGTAGTACTAAGTGCAGGCTACTATGCATACCCGAAAACTGTGATCACTTGTGTAGTACTAAGTGCAGGCTACTACGTGTACCAGATTGTTGGTCGCATGTGTAGTACTAAGTGCAGGCTACTATGCGTACCTGATAACTTCGATCACGTGTGTAGTACTAAGTGCAGGCTACTACGTGTATCAGATGGTTAGGTCACGTGTGTAGTACTAAGTGCAGGCTACTACGTGTACCTGATAATTGGTCGCATGTGTAGTACTAAGTGCAGGCTACTATGCGTACCAGATAGCTTCGGCTACAATTGTGGAAATAAGAAAATGTGCAGGCAATTGTGTATTTGTTATTATTCCGATGAGTTCAACAGAAAATCGATTAAATGAAAATACATGTGAAAGTGATTATGTGATGAACAAGTGTAAGTATATGTTTATTTGAATTTATGAGCAATGTGCTCGATATTTGAGCGAACCTCGATAAAATGGAATGGATTAAATGAATTGTGTAAAAGTAAACTTTAGTAGTAAAACAGTGTTGGACAGCAGCAGTTGTGTGATTTTAAAAATTTACCAAAAATCGTGTAAGTTGAATAAAAATGCAAATGATATATGAAAATAAATATTAATGAGTCTATTTTCACATAAAAGAAACAGGGGAAGCAAAAGAATTCTATATTGTGTGATATTTGAATTCTTGTGAAATAGAGTCTGAATGAATTCAAGATCCCCTGTTCTGACTTTATAAATTCACCATAAATTGTAAAAAAATTATTAAGAGTCATACCTTACATTAATGGATTCCTTATTGAGTCTATTTTTAATGGAAACAAATGGAATGGTCGTTAGAATTCTGTACAAGGAGAAATTTGTTCCTAGTGCACAGGGGTCAGATTAGTTATACCCTGAAACAGGGGAGACTTTAACTAATAAACTGTAATAAATGGCCAAACCAATAATTCTAGAAAAAAATTAGTAAGTAGAAATATGAGTCTAGTTTTATTAAAAATTTACGGAATTGGATTTCGAGTTTTTTACCTTGAGATATGATTTTTTTTTTACATTGGGACTCCAGAAAACAGCCTGTCCTGAACATGTGTAATTGTACAATTATAGTGTTTTATCTTGAAAAGCATGGTAGTAATTGCTTATTATTTTCATATGAACTTACTAAGCGTAAAGCTTACCCATCCTCTCCATTTCTTTAGTATTGGCAGGTCGGCTCGGGGTTGGAGATCGTCGGAGGCAAAATCACACTATCAAACTATCATTTTTGGGAGAATTAATTTAAATATTAGAAATATCAAGTGAGTGGCATGTATAGGAAGTTGGTTTGTGATATGTAATTTTCATTATGATTTTGACCATACGTATCAGTCTGCATTGAGTTATCGTATATGATCATGAGATGTAGTCCTTGTCTATTATGGTTTATAAGTTTAATTAATCGTGCCATGTCCTATGTTTTGATGTGATGATATAGTTAGCTTTGTTTGTTATGCATGTGTTCGAAAAGTTTTGAATTAAATGAAATTTTATGGCCCGGTTTTCGTCTATGTGTATTGTTAAGTCTGGTAATGCATCGTACTCTATTCTGGCCTTGGATACGGGTAAGGGGTGTTACAAAGGCAATGTACCGATTTAACATTAAGCCATCGATTTCATCGCTATGTTGGGTGAAACTCGTCGGCTCGTGTTAAAAACGGGACACCCTTCTAAAAAACCGAAAACTAAAAATTCTCATTTTTCAAGTGGATCACGATTAAATGTCAAATTGAATTCGTACTTTTGAAAATCAAGACAACACGAGTTTAATAAAGATACCAATTTTGGGCGTCGCGAGGGTGCTAATACCTTCCTCGCGCGTAACCGACTCCCGAACCCAACTTTACTTTGGTTTTTGATGTAGACCCAAATTTGGCCTTCATTTTTGTTCAAGAATCAATTTTCTTTTCAAAAAAGATGATTTATTAGGTGTCCGATCATACCTAGAAAAAAGATCGGTGGTGACTCCTTTTTTTTTAAATCAAACCTTGTATTTAAACTTTCAATCAAACACCCCAATTAGCGACCGAAGCTAAAATTTTTACGTCGCTACAACTGGCTATGCTGTATCCCGAGCTTTGTCGAACGACAAAACCTTTTGCCATGGGTATAGGCAGATGCCTCATATTACTACAGTCTTGGGCTCTTTACTGGATGCCATTCTTGGCATCTGTTAGTCACCAAGTATATGTTTTTCCACTCGTGAATAGGTGTCAAAATCTTACCTGTTATGGCAATTATTTGACATTTTTTTTCTAATGATATTATTCTAACAAGTTATTTGTTTTCATAGATGAAGTACCAATCCAGGTATCGGGAGGTTTTACACGGTTCTGATATACCACCTGATAATTGAGCAACATGCTAGGAAAGGGGTAAGCTATTCCAATATTCGTGACATGTAATTACTTTGTATATTTTACTCGAACCGTGTTAGAATTTAACCATGCTATTAATTGTGCAGTTTATCTAGATGCCCTATTCGTTTCCAGAAATTACGACTATTATTCCTTCATCTTCCCATATTCACTTACACATGTGGTACATTAATGCACCTATTATCAATTTCTAGACAGTGGAATGGTATAACGAGGATCAAGTACTTTGGCAGTTCGGTTGCATACAGTATATCCCAGCTCTATCAATGCACTTAGGGAAGATCCATGGGATTAACAATAGGGGAAAACATGGAAATAATTGGGCACTAGTGCATCAACAATATATTACAGTGTGGGACAAGCGGATGGCGCAAAGACCTTAGATGGATATTTCTTACAATTTGCAGCCCTCGTTAGAGTACATATACTGGTACTCTAATATGGGGAAACCATATTTATTTGGTGGGTAATCGATTGTAATTCCGTTGCACATGCATTGATTTGGAGCATACGATCATCCTTTTCCACATACGCCTCCTGCATCCAAGCTAGAGCCATTGCCTGAACCCGAGCTAGAGTCTGAACCAGAGCCCGAACCCAATCGATCTCATACATAATCTAGGGATAGCTTTTGTCATCTAGACATGGGGTTCGATGACTATTTTTCTAGTTCATTAGGCCACATATATCATTTAGAGTTTTCGAGATCCAATTCTAATATACCTGATCTGAAATCAATGATGATGTTTGATATCTTCAGCCCATTAGCGCCGTAGTACTCTACTCCTTCCGGCTCGTGTCCACCTCAATATTCCACTCCTCCCAGCCCAACATCATCGATGACGTTTAGGGTATATGATTTTCTACTATGTTTAGCACACCCTTAGGTTCGGATGAGGAGAATGTTGATTGCCACGATCTCTCGCAACATGAACGCCGACCACCACAAAAATATACCCCTAAGACTATACCATCAAACCATCAAGTTTAGGGTTTTCTGTAATTTAAATAGTCAAGTTTGTATTTATTTAATTGTAGTAAAATATAAATGCAAAAATACAAACTTTGTAATTTTGAATGACATGTGTTGAAAGAAACTTGGAACAAACTTTATAATTTTAAATGACATGTGTTGAAACAAACTTGTAACAAACTTTGTAATTTTAAATGACATGTGTTGAAACAAACTTGGAACAAACTTTGTAATATAAATTAGATACATTGGAGTACATTAGCTCAATTCTTACCCGATCGCAACGACTGTCTAATATGGTAGGTTAGCTGCGGCTATTTACTTGGGTTATGCCCAACTAATCTACATACGCCACAAAGCTTTCCGTTGGTTTTCTCCCTAATGTCCATTTCATTATGGATTTTGGTTTATTGTATATGACCTTCTGGATTCCTACGCAACCTTTTATCTAGGACAAGCTCAAAAGTCATCGGCGGCACCTCTCTTGTGGACAGGTCAGGTAGGACGGGGATCTCATTCTTTCAGACACGTAATATGCGCTCGAGAGTGTACACCTCATTGATAAACTATTTAACATTGAGCGAGGCGAGAGCACAGGCTGCCATGATATGTGCGCATGGATAATGAAGTGTCTGGAACCTCCTACAATCGCACTGTCTGTTTCGGAGATCAACTTCGTAGAACCTAGGTGGTATATCGGGTCGACGATTGATAGTCTCTGTAACATGAAACATTTCAAAATGTTGTGAATATACTTCTATATTCATCGACCTCGCCCTCCGACGGTTCGCAACGATTGTATCTTTGACATCTTTAAAAAACAAGTATCCCGTCTCTATCTGGCTAACTTGTTACTATCCTATTTTTGGCATCAAGGTAGCTAGCCTACACAACATAGCCGAGGACATAGATAAAATCAGAAGATGTCATGTTTTTCTCAACACGGAGTTAACCCCTTTTGCCAAGTTGGTGGCCATATGACCATAGAGAAACCCTCGTCGAAACTTTGAGCCCATTGCCACGACTCAATGGTAACCAACCACTGTCGAAAAGGTGTGTTTGTTTCACCTTCCATGTTACTTTCAAGTATAGTCATTCTTTGCCAGAAAAGGTGTGGCTCTAGCTCGTACGCTGTGTATGTATTAAGAAAAGATTAGTTACAGTCACGAATTAAAAGATTAAAACATATATTGAAAAGATAAGGTCATTCTTTACCCATTTCTAAAACTTATCTCTACCAGTTTGCATTCTTATACTCTCGGTGGAAGTTTGTCGCGATGTGCCGGATGCAGTAAATAGATTTCTATGGTACACCAGAACGCCTAATGGCGGTAATTATTCTCTTCCTTTTATTAGAGATGATACAAATATTATCATCATTAACAACATACTTCCACATGTTCGTGAGGAAGAAATCTCATGATTCCATTTTCTCTTTGTCCACAATGGCAAACGCTATTGGGAGCATGTTATTGTTCCGTCTTGAGCAACCGCAATAAGTAGGATCTGCGTATATTTTTCATATAGCCAGATCTCATCTACCTACACAAATTGCTTGCAGTAGGGAAATGCTCGCACATATGGATCAAACATCCAGAACATCTGCTGGAAAATTCTTTTTCACAGTTGTAGTTGGTCATCCGGGCTATAATAAAGTCATGTTTTGAACTCAATCAAAGTCCCTAACACGTACTCTCTTATAGTGGCTATCCACCCCTGTAGCTCATTGTACAACGTATCAAAATCTTCATATAATTTCTCTATTTCCATCTGTTTAGCTATCCATGCTTTTCAGTATGATAATCGATACTGGAATTGTGCTTGCATTTCAGTAATTAGTACCGACACTTTAATGGTCGGCATGTCCTTCACCATTGACATAATGCATGTACAAATAGTTTTAGAATCAAGTTTCTAGTGATCTTCTTTCATATGTGTTGAAGTGCATGTGTGAGGGTGAACAAATTTTTGTATCTCCCACATTTGCAACTTCTGGATAAGTGCAACTCGTACCCACCAATTGCAACCTTCCGTCGACCTTCAACACTTCCCAATATATAATGTCGATTTAGACATGAATTTTTAGTCCATTGACACATTCATGCTATACCGCTTAATGGTAAATACGCATTCTTCTTTACTTTTGTATTTCTGGCCCACGAATTGTAACAGCCCGATTTTGGGCTTAGTCGGGACAGTGGTTTTGGAACCACTATTCCGGGGCCGAAGAAATTATTTTTAATGTTATTTTATGTGTTATATCATGATTATATGAGTGCATGAAAATTTTAGTGAATTAATTTTAGCAATCGGAAGCTTAATTTTGAAAAAGAACTAAATCGCATAAAGGGAAAAAGTTGTGAATTGCTAGCAAAAGGTGTTAAATTGCTAGAGAACCATAAATGGGGGTGTTTAAAGTGAAAATAGACCCTAATAAGGTGCTTTGTCGGCCATAGGGACAAGATTTGACAAAATTGTCAAAGTTAGGTAAGTTGGTGACCTATTTTGACTAGAATAAAAAAATAAAATAAAGAAAAAAGAGATATCATCTTTTTTCTTCCTTCCTCCACCAAAAATACCAACAAAATAGGGGCTTTGAGAGCTCAAAATTTCAGCAATTTTCATCCCTTGCAAGTAACTGATTTTGATGATCACTTTTGTTGATTTTTGTGTTTTTGGGACCCTTGTAGCATGAGCTAACTAAAGAGGGGACTATTTTGCAAAATGGTTGAAAGTCTAGGGTTTTTCCATGAGAGAATTTATGTTTTTTGCTCAATTTTTATGGAAGAAAATGAATCTTGGTTGTGTAATAAACAACTTTTGTGAAAAAAGTTTGCATGAAAACACATAAAAATGGCTATTTTGTAAAGTTGTAAATAAAGTTGTAAATGTGTGAAATAATTGAAATTGTGAGTTGCTATAGTTATAAAAAGAATTTGGCTAGTCTTGGTAAAAGAGAAATTTCGATAAAATTGATTTACGAGCTTAAGGGCAAAATTGTAATTTTTGTAAAGTTTAAGGGCAAAACAGTCATTTTGCCAAATTGTGAATTATAGAATGTTTTAATTAATGTAATGATTAGATGAGTGAATTTCATCATGTTAGATAAAGAAAATCGAGATTTGGGCTTAAATCGAAAA
The DNA here is from genome assembly GCF_007990345.1 of Gossypium hirsutum. NCBI lineage: Eukaryota > Viridiplantae > Streptophyta > Magnoliopsida > Malvales > Malvaceae > Gossypium > Gossypium hirsutum. The sequence goes on along the minus strand of NC_053435.1, from coordinate 88,265,413 downwards.
ATTCGAGATTATGGATTAATTTGGAGTTGTTGGCTGTAATTACTTTTGACGTAAGTTTGTATGATAATAATAGCGCAATGTTATGTTTGAATTATAATTCTTTACTATTATTGCATATATTATATGATTTAATATATATTGGAAAAGTTGATGAAATGTTGTATACGATGTGGAAATATGACATGGAAGAATGTTACATGAAATACAAGAAAATGATGATCCATGACAAGTGATATATGCAATATGTGATATATGTTATGTAAATTCTTAAAAGCTTATTTGCTATTTGAGTTATGCATTATTATGCTATGAATGGGCAATTGATACTATGAATAGTGAGACCGACACTTCAAGTAAGTTCGATAGAGAAGGGGTATAAAAAAATCTCGTCTGAACCTTAGGAATAGTCTAGGACACAAGTGACATGTCACTAGGAATTTAGAAATCCAAACTTGTTGAGTTAGTCCAAGTTCGTGATATATATGAGGCATCTGAGCTCGTTGAGTTAGTCTGAGTTCATTATGGATGCGAGCATCCGAACTCGTTGAATTGGTCCGAGTTCATTATGGATGTGATACATGTAATAGGGTTCCGGGTAATGGTCTTGTGTGTCCTGCCTGTGGCTAGGTAATCCTTGAGTTAGTTGGATACCTGACAGCTTGTGTGAGCAGCCTGTGTGGCTACACCTTGATCGATAGCTTTTATGAGCAAACCCGTGAGTAGCTTCTATAATATCCCGAATTAGGGCCTAATCGGAATAGTGGTTTCGTGACCACAAATCCGAGATAGAAATAATTATTTTATAATTATTTTGAGGTTTATGATATGATTGCATGATTGTGTGAAAATTTCGTGATGAAATTCTATGCCTAAAGTGCTTAAATTGAAAGTAGGGACTAAATCGAATAAGCTACAAAACTTGCATTCTAGAAGTTTTTAGTATGAAATTGTTTTGGAATATTAATGAGGAGGTCTTAAATAGCAATTTGACCAATTTTAAGTTCATGGACAAAATTAGGACATGGAAGGAATTTTTGGAAAGTTTAGTAGTAAGGGTATTTTGGTCATTTAGTTATTAAAATGAATTAAAAACAAAATTAAAAGCCATTTTTTGTCCATCTTCTTCATTAGGCCGAAATTTCAAGGGTTCTCCATAGCTAGGGTTTGTTTCAAGCTTCCAAGCTCCATAGTAAGTGATTCCAAGCCCCGTTTTTAATGATTTTTACGTTTTTAAGATCCCGGTAGCTCGATTAAGCTTATGCTAACAATAATTCAACTTAGGGTTCATATTTGGAAAAATACCCATAGGTGAAATTTGTGTATTTTGATGTTTTATGATAGAATATGGGGTTTTAAATTATGTTAGACAACTTGTGCTACTCGGTTTTGAGTGAAAACGAGTAAAAGGGCTTAATCGGTAAAAATACCTAATAGTCATAAGTACATGTTAGAGTGAGAATTTGATGTTGCCATAGAAGAGAAAAGTGATCAGCATGTTGTAAAACATAAGAATAAGGAATAAAGTTTAATCCCGAGCCTAGGGGCAAAAATGTAAATATGCAAAAGTTTAGGGGTAAAATTGTAATTTTGCCAAAATTTGAGTTAAGGATTAATTTGATAATTTGAGTATTAAATAAGCTAAATGTGTTATTTTAGATCAAGAAAGACGTGGAATCGACCTCAATCGAGGAAAAGAAAAGATTGTGGACTAAATTGCAAAATCTTTGTATTTTGGTACCAAGGTAAGTTCATGTGTAAATAATGTAGCATAATGGTTATTTTTAAGTTATTGATGTTAATTATATGTTATGCTAAATTTTATTATGAAATGTATGCTTTGTGGTTAATTTCAAATAATATGTAAATTATGTGAACTACTTGTTAAATATAATTGTTACCGAGTATTGATTTCGGCATTCTACGGAAGACGGCAAGGATAAGTGTTCGAGGAAAAAGCCCGTTTGAATCTTAGGAATAGATTAGGATACAAGTGACATGTCACTAGGATGGTTGAGCATCCGAACTCGTTGAGTTGAGTCCGAGTTCACTTATGGATGCGAATGTCCGAACTCGTTGAGTTGAGTCCGAGTTCGTGAGATGTAACTAGGCATCCGAACTCGTTGAGTTGAGTCCGAGTTCACTTATGGATGCGAACGCCCGAGCTCGTTGAGTTGAGTCCGAGTTCGCTTATGGGCGGGTTACATGATTGTTTGATTGAATATGAGGCACTTATATGCAAATTATCCATGTATCCGAATTATATTCCGATGTGTTCAACGGGTAAAGTTCTACTCAATGGAGGAATATTCGAGATGTAAAGAGAAGTATTGGTGAGTGATGTGAAATGGATATTTTGGACAGGTATGTATTTAACCCTCGGGTTGAGTATTGATACAACCACTATAAGGTAATAAGATGATGAAAAATGATCAGAAATGTGATATGTGTTTTAGTGATGTATGCTAATGTTGATTGGTATAACTGTTTGTTATGTTACTTATTATTTGCATATGAACTTACTAAGCATTTATGCTTACTCCCTCCTTCTTACTCATTGTAGTTTTGGACAAGCCAGCTCAGGAGTCGGGATAGGTCGAAGGCTCAGTCACACTATCCGAAAGACTTTTGGTAAATGGCTTGTAAATTTAAGTATGGCATGTATAGCAATATACCTATTTTGTGTAAATGATCTTATGGTATGGTTGTGGAATGGTTGAGGAAATGCTTGATAATGATAAATTATGAAAATGGTTAGTGTAGATTATGTTTGATGTTAAGGAAAACTATTAAGATACTTAGTGCATAAAAACTCATAAAAAGGATGAAATTTGCCATAAACAGAATACTGCAGCAACACTAACGCGAGTTTGAAAATTTATTAAAAATCATATCAATTGAATTTGGTGATGTAATACATATCAAATTGAAGCTTATTATGTCTAGTTTCACATGAAACAAATGAAACAGGTAAAGGAATTATATGTTAGAAGATATTTGAATTTTAGTGAAACAGGGTCATAGCAGTTTTTGAATCCCCTGTTCCAACTTTAGAAATTCATTATAAATTATAAAGATATAATTAGGTGGTATATTTTATATCCTCAGAATCCTTATTGAGTCTAGTTTTAGTAGAAACAAATCTCATAGTCATATGAATTTTGTACAGAGAGAAATGTGGTTCGTAGTAAATAGAGGGCAGATCAGTCGAGTCCTGAAACAGGGGTAACTTTAACTAATAAAATGTACTAATTGGCCCAACCAAAAATTCTAGAAAAAATTTAGTAGATAGGTATATGAGTCTAGATTCAGGAAAAATTTACAGATCTTGATTTCGAGTTTCGTAACTCGAGATATGATTTTTCTTGTGACTGTGACGCAAGTAGCTTAAAAGCTGTGAATGTAGAAACAATAATCCAAAGTTCTAAAAATGTTAAACTAAGCTTAGTAACACCTCATACTCGACTCCGGCGATGGTCTCGGGCGTGGGGGCGTTACATTTAGTGGTATCAGAGCAGGTTTAGTCGGTTCTCGGACTACATGTTATATGTACGGATTTTGCTATACATGCCATATGTATGAATTGTGATAGTGTGACGACTTCTGACCTTTTTAAATGATTTTTATATAGTAAATGGATCCCGATCCAGCTGTGACAGATGAAGTAGAGAGTAATGCGCCAGCTCCGGCTGAAGGAGCAGCGCCGACTGAAAATCCACCTCCTACTGTTGGTCAGGGAGGAGGAGAAAGGGGTCGGGAAGCCTTTCTCCAAATGATGAGTGCATGGTACACTGAGTTCGTTCGTACGAACCCAAATGTACGACCTCCCCCACCTCCTCCAATTCCTCAACCTGTACCCCCGATGCCTCAAGGTATGGATATGATAAAATTTCACAGAACCCCCGTTGACAGAATTCGTAAACAAGGGGCTGAAGAATTTAGAGCAAATATTGATGATGATGCAGAGAAAGCAGAGTTCTGGCTTGAAAATTCTATCCGGGTATTTGATGAATTATCTTGTACATCTGAAGAATGTTTGAAATGTGCTACATCTTTGTTGAGAGATTCAGCCTATAATTGGTGGAAGACTTTGATTTCGGTGGTACCGAAAGAGAGGGTAACCTGGGAATTCTTTCAAGAAGAGTTTCGGAAGAAATATATTAGTGAAAGGTTTATTGATCAGAAATGTAAAGAGTTTCTTGAGCTGAAGCAAGGTAATATGACAGTCTCAGAATATGAAAGAGAGTTTGTTCGATTAAGTAAGTATGCCAGGGAATATGTTCCTACAGAAGCCAAGATGTGCCGACGATTTGAAGACGGGCTTAACGAAGACATTAAAGTATTTGTCGGGATCCTTGAACTAAAAGAAATGGTAGTACTGGTTGATCGAGCTTGCAAGGCTGAAGAACTACTTAAAGAAAAGAAAAAGGTAGAGGCTGAGACTAGAAATTGGAAGAAAAGAACGATGAGCGGTTCATTTTCACAGCAACCTAGAAAGTCAAGGAATATGAATCCTCGTTCCCAAGCTTCAGCTGGGCAATCATATGGGAATTATAGGAAGCAAAATGTGGGTCCTAAATCCCATATTACTTCGGCAGCCAGTGTAGGGAACTCGAGATTTGTTAAACCTGAGTGCCAGCAGTGTGGTAGAAATCATTTTGGTCCGTGTAGAGCAAATGAATGTTTTCGATGTGGTTCTCCGGATCATTTTATTAGAGACTGCCCAGAGAGAGCTGAAAAAGAAAAATTTCAAAATACAAAAGCTAGTGGTGCAGACTCGAGAGGAAGATATTCGAGAAAAGCTGGAAATGAAGCAAGCAGCAAGAATGTAGCCAGAGATTCAGCAGCTAAATCTGAAGTAAGGGCTCCAGCTAGAACTTATGCCATAAAGGCACGTGAAGATGCTTCCTCACCTGATGTGATTACTGGTACATTTTCTCTATAATGTTAATGTTATTGCTTTGATTGATCCCGGTTCTACTCATTCATATGTATGCATGAAACTGGTGTCTAGTATGAATATACCTGTTGAGAACACAGAATTTATGATTAGAGTGTCGAACCCGTTAGGCAAATGCGTGATAGTTGATAAAGTAAGCAAGAAATGTCCTTTAATGATTCGGGATCATTACTTTCCGGCCGACTTGATGTTGTTGCCGTTTGATGAGTTTGATGTTATTTTGGGTATGGATTGGTTGACATTGCATGATGCTAAAATAAATTGCAAAGAAAAGATTATAGAATTAAAATGTGGAAATGGTGAAACTCTGCGGGTTGAATCAGATAAATCAGAGGCATTATCTAGTATGATTTCTTCGATGTCGGCTCAGAGATATTTGAGAAAGGGTTATGAAGCTTATTTGGCGTATGTAATTAATACAAAAGAAGTTGAAAAGAAAGTTGAATCAGTGCCGGTTGTGTGTGAATTTGCGGACGTATTTCCAGAAGAATTGCCGGGTTTGCCTCTAGTTAGGGAAGTAGAATTTGGTATTGATTTGATACCGGGAATAGCTCCGATTTTGATTGCTCCGTATAGAATGGCACCAGCAGAGTTGAAGGAATTAAAGTCGCAGTTGCAAGAGTTGACTGATAAAGGTTTTGTGAGACCGAGTTTTTCACCTTGGGGTGCTCCCGTGTTATTTGTGAAAAAGAAGGATGGTTCTATGAGGTTGTGTGTTGATTATCGGCAGTTAAACAAGGTGACAATCAAAAACAAGTATCCGTTGCCAAGAATTGATGATTTGTTTGATCAGCTAAAAGGAGCGACATGGTTTTCAAAGATTGACTTGAGATCTGGGTATTACCAACTGCGGGTAAAAGAGTCGGATGTGCCTAAAACTGCTTTTAGAACAAGGTATGGTCATTATGAATTTTTAGTTATGCCATTCGGATTGACAAATGCTCCTGTTGTGTTTATGGATTTAATGAATCGCATATTTCGGCCATACTTGGACAGATTTGTTGTGGTGTTTATAGATGATATTTTAATTTATTCAAAAGATGAGACAGAGCATGCTGAGCATTTGAGGATAGTTTTGCAAACTTTGAGAGATAAGCAGCTGTATGCTAAGTTTAGTAAAAGTGAATTTTGGCTCCGGGAAGTTGGATTTTGGGGTCATATTGTTTCAGGTGATGGTATACGGGTTGATCTTAGTAAAATTTCAGCCATTGTTGATTGGAAACCACCGAAAAATGTAACTGAAGTTAGAAGTTTTTTGGGGCTAGCTGGGTATTATCGGCGGTTTGTAAATGGATTTTCTATAATTGCTGCTCCTATAACTAGATTACTCCGAAAGGATGTTAAATTTGAATGGACAGAAGAATGTCAACAGAGTTTTGAAGAATTGAAAAAGTTATTAACAGAGGCACCAGTGTTAGTACAACCCGAATTAGGTAAAGAATTTGTGGTGTATAGTGATGCTTCTCTAAATGGTTTGGGGTGTGTGCTCATGCAGGAAGGAAAAGTGGTGGCATATGCTTCGAGGCAGTTAAAACCTCATGAGAGGAATTATCCTACTCACGATTTGGAATTGGCTGCGGTGGTGTTTGCTTTGAAAATTTGGCGAATTATTTGTATGGTGAAAAATGTCGGGTATATACCGACCACAAAAGTCTTAAGTACTTGATGTCACAAAAAGACTTGAATTTGAGACAGCGAAGATGGTTGGAGTTATTGAAAGATTACGAGCTTGTTATCGATTATCATCCGGGAAAAGCGAATGTGGTTGCTGATGCTTTGAGCAGAAAGTTGTTGTTTGCTTTGAGAGTTATGAACACTCAGTTGAAAGTGTCAGATGATGGTTCGATTCTAGCAGAGTTAAGAGCAAGACCGATGTTTTTACAAGAGATTTCTGAAACTCAGAAAAATGATCAAGATTTGCTAGCCAAAAGAAAACAGTGTGAAGCTGATACGGGATCAGATTTCAGAATTGGTGCTGATGGGTGCTTAATGTTTAAAGATCGGATTTGTGTACCGAAGAATGAGGAATTGATTCAAAAGATCCTACAGGAAACACATAGTGGTTATTTCTCGATTCATCCGAGTAGTACGAAAATGTATAATGACTTGAAGAAAATGTATTGGTGGAATGGAATGAAAAGAGATATATCAGAGTTTGTGTCCAAATGCTTAATTTGTCAATAGGTGAAAGCTGAACACCAAGTACCTTCGGGATTACTTCAGCCTATTATGGTTCCTGAATGGAAATGGGATCGGATTACTATGGATTTTGTTTCAGGATTGCCATTGACTCCAAGAAAGAAAGATGCCATCTGGGCAATAGTTGACAGATTAACTAAGTCGGCTCATTTTATCCCGGTACATACGGATTATTCTCTTAACAAGTTGGCTGAACTGTATATTAGAGAAATTGTTAGATTACACGGAATACCATTATCGATTATTTCAGATAGAGATCCAAGGTTTACCTCGCGGTTTTGGCAAAAGTTGCAAGACGCGTTAGGTACGAAGTTAAATTTCAGTACTGCTTTTCATCCACAAACTGATGGACAATCAGAAAGAATAATTCAGATTCTTGAAGATATGCTTAGATGTTGTGTATTGGAATTTCAAGGAAGTTGGGAAAGATACTTACCGTTGGTGGAATTTGCTTACAATAATAGTTATCAGACGAGCTTGGAAATGGCACCTTATGAAGCATTGTATGGTCGTAAGTGTCGAACGCCTTTGTATTGGACTGAACTCAAGGAAAATCAGATTTATGGAGTTGATCTAATAAAAGAAACTGAAGAAAAAGTGAAGGTAATTCGAGATTGTTTGAAAGCTGCTTCAAATAGACAGAAATCTTATGCAGATTTAAAACGAAAGGACATTGAATTTCAAGTTGGTGATAAAGTATTTTTAAAGGTGTCTCCGTGGAAGAAAGTCCTTAGATTTGGACGGAAGGGCAAATTAAGTCCGCGTTTTATTGGGCCGTATGAAGTAATTGAAAAAGTTGGACCGGTAGCATATCGGCTAGCATTACCACCTGAACTAGAGAAGATTCATGATGTGTTCCACGTATCTATGTTACGTCGGTATCGTTCGGATCCTTCACATGTAGTTTCACCGACAGAAATTGAACTACAACCAAATATGACCTACGAAGAAGAACCGATTAAGATTTTAGCTCGAGAGGTCAAACAACTAAGGAATAAAAATGTTACACTTGTGAAGGTGTTGTGGCAAAGGCATGGAGTAGAAAAAGCTACATGGGAATCCGAAGAAACTATGAGAAATCAATACCCACATCTGTTTACAGGTAAGATTTTCGAGGACGAAAATCCTTAAAGGGGGGAGAGTTGTAATATCCCGAATTAGGGCCTAATCAGAATAGTGATTTTGTGACCACAAATCCGAGATAGAAATAATTATTTTATAATTATTTTGAGGTTTATGACATGATTGCATGATTGTGTGAAAATTTCGTGATGAAATTCTATGCCTAAAGTGCTTAAATTGAAAGTAGGGACTAAATCGAATAAGTTGAAAAACTTGCATTCTAGAAGTTTTTAGTATGAAATTGTTTTGGAATATTAATGAGGAGGTCTTAAATAGCAATTTGACCAATTTTAAGTTCATGGACAAAATTAGGACATGGAAGGAATTTTTGGAAAGTTTAGTAGTAAGGGTATTTTGGTCATTTAGTTATTAAAATGAATTAAAAACAAAATTAAAAGCCAATTTTTGTCCATCTTCTTCATTAGGCCGAAATTTCAAGGGTTCTCCATAGCTAGGGTTTGTTTCAAGCTTCCAAGCTTCATAGTAAGTGATTCCAAGCCCCGTTTTTAATGATTTTTACGTTTTTAAGATCCCGTTAGCTCGATTAAGCTTATGCTAACAATAATTCAACTTAGGGTTCATATTTGGAAAATACCCATAGGTGAAATTTGTGTATTTTGATGTTTTATGATAGAATATGGGGTTTTAAATTATGTTAGACAACTTGTGCTACTCGGTTTTGAGTGAAAACGAGTAAAAGGACTTAATCGGTAAAAATACCTAATAGTCATAAGTACATGTTAGAGTGAGAATTTGATGTTGCCATAGAAGAGAAAAGTGATCAGCATGTTGTAAAACATAAGAATAAGGAATAAAGTTTAATCCCGAGCCTAGGGGCAAAAATGTAAATATGCAAAAGTTTAGGGGTAAAATTGTAATTTTGCCAAAATTTGAGTTAAGGATTAATTTGATAATTTGAGTATTAAATAAGCTAAATGTGTTATTTTAGATCAAGAAAGACGTGGAATCGACCTCAATCGAGGAAAAGAAAAGATTGTGGACTAAATTGCAAAATCTTTGTATTTTGGTACCAAGGTAAGTTCATGTGTAAATAATGTAGCATAATGGTTATTTTTAAGTTATTGATGTTAATTATATGTTATGCTAAATTTTATTATGAAATGTATGCTTTGTGGTTAATTTCAAATAATATGTAAATTATGTGAACTACTTGTTAAATATAATTGTTACCGAGTATTGATTTCGGCATTCTACGGAAGACGGCAAGGATAAGTGTTCGAGGAAAAAGCCCGTTTGAATCTTAGGAATAGATTAGGATACAAGTGACATGTCACTAGGATGGTTGAGCATCCAAACTCGTTGAGTTGAGTCCGAGTTCACTTATGGATGCGAATGTCCGAACTCGTTGAGTTGAGTCCGAGTTCGTGAGATGTAACTAGGCATCCGAACTCGTTGAGTTGAGTCCGAGTTCACTTATGGATGCGAACGCCCGAGCTCGTTGAGTTGAGTCCGAGTTCGCTTATGGGCGGGTTACATGATTGTTTGATTGAATATGTGGCACTTATATGCAAATTATCCATGTATCCGAATTATATTCCGATGTGTTCAACGGGTAAAGTTCTACTCAATGGAGGAATATTCGAGATGTAAAGAGAAGTATTGGTGAGTGATGTGAAATGGATATTTTGGACAGGTATGTATTTAACCCTCGGGTTGAGTATTGATACAACCACTATAAGGTAATAAGATGATGAAAAATGATCAGAAATGTGATATGTGTTTTAGTGATGTATGCTAATGTTGATTGGTATAACTGTTTGTTATGTTACTTATTATTTGCATATGAACTTACTAAGCATTTATGCTTACTCCCTCCTTCTTACTCATTGTAGTTTTGGACAAGCCAGCTCAGGAGTCGGGATAGGTCGAAGGCTCAGTCACACTATTCGGAAGACTTTTGGTAAATGGCTTGTAAATTTAAGTATGGCATGTATAGCAATATACCTATTTTGTGTAAATGATCTTATGGTATGGTTGTGGAATGGTTGAGGAAATGCTTGATAATGATAAATTATGAAAATGGTTAATGTAGATTATGTTTGATGTTAAGGAAAACTATTAAGATACTTAGTGCATAAAAACTCATAAAAAGGATGAAATTTGCCATAAACAGAATACTGCAGCAACACTGACGCGAGTTTGAAAATTTATTAAAAATCATATCAATTGAATTTGGTGATGGAATACATATCAAATTGAAGCTTATTATGTCTAGTTTCACATGAAACAAATGAAACAGGTAAAGGAATTATATGTTAGAAGATATTTGAATTTTAGTGAAACAGGGTCATAGCAGTTTTTGAATCCCCTATTCCAACTTTAGAAATTCATTATAAATTATAAAGATATAATTAGGTGGTATTTTTTATATCCTCAGAATCCTTATTGAGTCTAGTTTTAGTAGAAACAAATCTCATAGTCATATGAATTTTGTACAGAGAGAAATGTGGTTCGTAGTAAACAGAGGTCAGACCAGTCGAGTCCTGAAACAGGGGTAACTTTAACTAATAAACTGTACTAATTGGACCAACGAAAAATTCTAGAAAAAATTTAGTAGATAGGTATATGAGTCTAGATTCAGAAAAAATTTACGGATCTTGATTTCGAGTTTCGTAACTCGAGATATGATTTTTCTTGTGACTGTGACGCAAGTAGCTTAAAAGCTGTGAATGTAGAAACAATAATCCAAAGTTCTAAAAATGTTAAACTAAGCTTAGTAACACCTCATACTCGACTCCGGCGATGGTCTCGGGCGTGGGGGCGTTACAGCTTCATTGTGAGCGTTACATGTTATGAAGTAGCTTTGGCTACGTATGTATATGTGGCACTTATGTGCAAGTTTTCTACGTATCCAATAGTATTTCGGGGGTTCAACGAGTAATGCAATAGATATGATGAAAGTCCCAAGGAGGGCATGTTAAAGAGGTATGGTTATATGATATATTACGATGAGTACATGTATGTGCACTAAGCGTATGGTTATTGAGACTTTGAAATGTTGAGACATCGGTGAGCTAAGATGTATGAATTATGATTATAAATTTTGTTGCAATGTCATGTTAACTTATATTGTACACTTGAACATGAAATTCATGAAATGGTGAGTTCATGATTAGTCGACAGTGAACTTACGATAGTTATCATTATATTGCACCAAAATAGTGTTGGACAGCAGCAGTTGTATGACTTTGAAAATCCACCAAAATTTTTGGAAATTGAGTTAGAGGTTGAATAAAATATGAAATTAAAGCTTAATGAGTCTAGTTTCATTTAAAAGAAACGTTGTAGCAAAAGAGTTTCATATTATGAAATATTTAAGTTATTGTGAGACAGAGTCAGAATGATTTCGAAATCACCTATCCTAATTTGGAAAAATCATTAAAAATTTTAAAAAAATAATTATGGGTTAAAATTTATATGATTAGAATCCTTAATGAGTCTATTTTGAAAAGAAACAAACGGTAACATCGTTCGAATTCTGTATGAGGAGATAATTGATTTTTAGTGAAGAAGGGTCGGAACTATCGGACAGCATAAAAGGGGTAACTTTAAAGAATAAACTGTACTTATTGGCTAGATCAAAAATTCTGAAAATTTTATGGTAAGAAGATATTGAGTCTAGTTTCATGGAAAATTAGCAAATCTTAATTTGGAATTCCGTAGCTCTAGATATAAATAATTTAATGACTATAACTCGAGAAAATAGCTTGACCTAAACATAAATAAAAGTACAAATATGGTTGTCTTACTTCGTGAAGCAAGTTGATAAAATGCTTATTATTTTCATACGGTCTTACTAAGCTATAAAGCTTACTCTCTTCCTTTCCTTTTCTTTAGTGTTGACAGGTTAGCTCGGGGTTGGAGATCGTCGGAGGCAGCATCACACTATCAAGTCAGTACCTTTGGAATAATGAAGCATATGTTAGAAATTTTCAAGTATGTGGCATGTATAGGGATCTAGTTTCATGGTATGTGTTATTATGATTTTGGCCAAATGTATTGGCTTATATTAAGTTATGTGTATATGGCCATGAGATGTGGCTCATATTGATTTCGGTTCATAAATCTAGCTATTCATGTTATGTCTAATGTTTATGATGTGATTATGTTTGGTTGTCATGCATGGTTAAACATATGACATGTGTGTTGGATGTATCCTCTATGACCAATTGAGGTGGTCATGGCCATGTAGTAATTGCACGTTATAAAAACAATGTGATAATGGTTGAACATGAGTACTGGATAGATAAGTGGATAACTATAGTATAATGGTAAAAGTGATCATCAAAATGATAAGTCTTATGAATGTGAATTGAGGATTCTAGACTTGATATTGTATGAGTAGAGCAATTACTTGTAAGAGTACATGATAATGTTATGAATATATCTCATTAAAGAGTGTTTTAATCACTAAAATGATGCCATGATTTGTGGTTTTAATATGTATAAGGTTGTAAGGGTTTATGGGTAACATGAAGGCTTGGAAAATAGCCTAAGTGTTTGCCACACAGGCTGAGACACGGCTGTGTGTCTCAACTATGTGTGGGACACGGCCTGGAGACATGGGCATATGGCCCGGCCGTGTGGTTCAATTTGCATATTGACATCATAAACAGAGAGTTACACGACCTGAGGACACAGTCGTGTCAAAGACACACGGGCGTGTCCCTATGTCCACACGGGCGGGTGACCCTGTTTCTTGGGAAAAATTTTCTAAGTTTTCCTAAAACTTGCTAAGGTTCTCGGTTTAGTCCCTACTACTTTCAATGCATGTTTAAGGCTTCATAGCCCCGTGTATGAAAAGTTTTGAATTAAAAGAAATTTTGTAGCCCGATTTTTGTGTATTTGTGAATGAATAAGTTCAGTAATGTCTCGTACAATGTTCTAGCATCGGACACAAGTAAGGGGTGTTACACGAACAACTTCTCAAGATCAGAATCTACGGCCAGTTAGTGAGCAGGTAGTATATTAAGGTACTTTAGGAACTTGGCTACATGCGCCGCATTAGGTTTTATGAGCGACATGTGTACCCCAAGATTATTGTGTATCACAACGCATTAACATTTCAATCATCATTCACGTATTTTTCGTTAATATCACCTGGTGTAATAACCCATTTTTAGTAACATAAAAACAGTGGTTTCGGGACCACAAATCTAAGTCCGAAAGAAAATTTATTTTAATATTAGCGCATGGTCTGTATTATGATAGAAATAACATATGAAAATTTTCATTAATAAAAATTTACCGATTACATGTCTAATTTGATAAAGGACTAAATTGCATAAAATTCAAAAGTTGAGTTCTAGTAGCTATAAGTATCAAATAGCTATGGAATTCAAAATTTGAGGTCCTTATATGGCAAATAGACCATTAAAAGGAGTTAATAGATAAGTTTGATGAATCATCCATCGAAAATTAGAAATTGAAATAATTATATATGATAATAAACTAATATCATCTTATTTCATCATCTTCCTTAAAATTAAAAATGCATGGAAACCCTAGCTGAGAGAAAACTTTGTTGGCTTAATTAGGTATGTTTTCTTGTCCCGTTTTTAGTAATTTTTATATTTCTGATATCGTAATAACCTAATCTAGTTATTTTGGGGATTAATTTGTAAAGTTATCAAAGTATTAAAGTTTTTCCATGGTTGAATATGTATGAATTATGAAGTTTTATAGTATAAATAGAAAGGTTGTTGATAGATAAACAACTTTTGTAAAGGAAATTTTCATGAAACTGTAATTTAAGGACTAAATTGAAAAGATGTAAATTTTATGGAAAATTTCTGATTTTTGTGAAATACATGGACTGTTATTGTTATATGAAAATTTTGGGTAGGCTTGGAATAAGGGTTAATTTGTATGAAATTCATTTTCCGAGCCTAGAGACGAAATCGTCATTAATTAAATGTATAGGGGTAAAATGGTAATTTTTCTTAGGATGTGAATTGAATTGAATTGATTATGAATTGTATTAAATTGAGTTAAATTTACTCGTATAGATCTGGATAACTCAAATACGAAGTTAGTTTGTGGAAAAGAAAAAGTAACGAATTAGTAGCATATGAGTTCACGAACATTGTTGAGGTAAGATTGAGTAACTAAATTGTATATTTATGTGATATGCTTTGATTTATATATATGTAATTTGTATAATTGTTAAGTATGAAAATAAATCACATATCCGACAATGTTTGACAAGAAATAAATCTCGTTTGAACAAATGAAATTAGATGGATACAAAGTTCCCAGAGTGGTTATGGTTCTGCATATGTTGCGAACACACCATAGCTCGCAAGCGTTCTGATATAACTCACATGAGCATCCTGATATAAGCTCTCTTGAGCTTTCTGATACATGGTTTTTCTAATATTCACATTTATATGCTCCTATGAGCATTTTGATTGGTAGTGATCCTGCATATGTTGCGGACACACCGCAGCTTTTATGAGCATCCCGATATATGGCTATCTAGAGCTTCTCGATTAAAAGCTCTTTCATGAGCTTCCTGATAATAGCTCTTCGAAATTACCCGTTAAGCTCGCATGAGCTTTCTGATTTAAGCTCTTATGAGCTTTCTGTTATTAAACTCGGATAAGCTTCCTATTATAAGCTCACATAAGCTTTTTATTATTTGGCTTGGAAGAGCTTCTCGTTTAAATGCTCAATGAGCATTCCTGAATATGAATTGATGGAATATAGTATGTACACTTTGTGTGTACTAACCATGTATCCATCAATATTATAAGTGGTTCAACAGGTAAAGTTATGATAAATGACAATATGAGTTTGTGATAAAAGATTATGGATATATATTTGACTACATGAATATGACTTGTATATGAAGATTGAATATATGATATGGAAAGTAAATGAATAAGGAAACTTGATTAATGATAAGTTCATACTTGTTTATTGATATTCAAGTGAAATAAATGACTAACATTTTTATGAGGATATGTGTATACGCTATTGGCCAACTTTCTTTGAATATATTAAGTATATTTACCTTAAATGCAATTAAATGGTAAGTTAACTTCCTGTTATACAAACTTACTAAGTATTAAATGCTTACTCTATTTTATTTTCTCTATTTTATAGTAATTCGGAAGCTCGTAGGATTGGAAGCTTGCTGGAGATATCTCACACTATCCATCGGCTTGTTTCAGTATATATATAGTAAATTACATTTTGGTTATAATGGCATGTATAGGCTAGATTTGATCAATAATGGCATATAAATATTGATTTGAATCTAGCCATTGTCATGGCTTGTGGTTGATATAGTTTTATATATATATATAAGGTCTTAATATGTTTGATATGGATTGAAATGGATGAATGATAGAAATTTACATAGGTATATTGAGGAGTGATTTGAGATAACCTGATTGATGAAAAATGCATATATGTTTATATGAACCATTAGGTAAGATTGTGTACTTGGACATATGGGGTGCTATAACATGTATTAAACTTGAGTTTGTCTTGATTTGAGTGTTTGGTATTGGTTTGTGAATGTATTAAAGTGTTAATGCAAGTGGAAAGCAAGTTTGGGTGAGAAATATAGCTTGGAAATAGCCCTATTTCGTTTACACAGGTAAAGACAAGGGCGTGTGTCTCAGCCTTGTGTGACACACGGCCATGCGTGCGGACGTGTGGTTCGGCCTTGTGTCCCCTACATCTTTAAAATTGCAAAACAGGATGCTCAAGTATTTTCACACGGGCAGTGTGGCACAAGGCCTGACACACGGGTGTGTAATTTGGCTGTGTGACCCTTGTACTTAATTAATGTAAAATTAAAATGTTCACACGGCTTAGCACACGGGCTGGGAAATGGTTGTGTGTCCCTATTTCAAATGTCCACACGGCTTGACTACACGGGTGTGTGTACCCTCCTACACCTAGGAAAAACATTGAAATTTTGCGAAAAATTCTCTAAGTACCCGAATTAGTTCTGACTTATTTCTATTGCATATTTTGGGCCTCAAGGGCTCATATAAGGGACAATATGATTGTTTATGATTGATTTCTAAGATAAATGATAAATGATATGAAATGTCTGTATTTGATCTATTTATTTTGGTAATGCTTCGTAACTCTGTTCTGGCGACGTATACGGGTTTGGGATGTTACACTCAGGACGTCGTCCACATCGGGATCACTATCACTATCGATCTCGTGACTAAAAGGATCACTACTATCGCATCCGTTATCACCAACCGCATCAGTTTTGGCGGATGCAATATTAAAAGCTCGATGTCGATCCCGCATAAAATCGATTGACTATCAATGTACGATATAAGAACAACCATATACTGCTCTTGAGCTCCATGTTCTTCACCTAATGGAGTGGGATCATTAGTTGGCTCAATATCAGCTAACTCAATAAATAATTGAATCAGTGCATTTTAGTCACTCCGATTCTCACAATAAAGAGTGACCATTGTCTCCACGTCTTCATCGTCTACAAGTTCTATCTCGGTGAATTTGATGGGATCTGTTGAAACTGGAAACTTGTATAAAAGTTTCGAGATCTTTTTTCCATAATGTCTAATAATTTTTGCACTAATCATTTTCTTCATATAATCAACTGAGACATTTCTATTAAATCTCATTGTTATATGTTGGCAACATTCAAATATACATCCAACTTTTGTCAAAATTACTCCATTGAAATAAACGCATACAAAAAACTAATTATCCATATTTAATACTAAATCTGTTAAAAAAAATCTCAATACAATTTCGAACAACAAAAAAAAACTTTAATAAAAAATAAACTGTAAAAAAAAGACCAACATTTTATAAATATGCAAAACTTTTTATTCATAAGCTCAGCATTATATCAACATTAAGTTCTCATTTCGTACATGTACAACCATATTTACTCTCTTCTTTTTTTTTTTTACATTTTCTAGTCTCAACTTTTACTTTATCTTCACATTTAACAACTTAAACTCATTTCTACATTTTCTTCCATCTCTAATTCTGTATCTTCCTCCAGGAAATTCTCTATATTAAAATTTGAATTCTCTTCAAATTCATCTTCTACAATCCAATTTGAAAATTCCCCAAGATCTTTTTCCTCTTCCATCTTTATAATGGGTATTGAATTTATAAAGTAATTTCCTAACAACTAATTTATCCATCCATGGCATGTCAAAAACATTTTGCTTCCCAGTCAACTTTCGCGAACCTACACTTTGTCTCGCTATTTTCCTTGGCTCCATAGGAGATTATAAACTTCACATGGTATATAACTATATTCCAATAAGTTCGTGGTACTAATGTCTTCCAAAGTTGGTCTAAAATCATTTGATGCTCCCGTTCTATTAATGTCCCTCTAAGGGTAAATTATCGCACTTTATTTTTTCTAATTAGTTCATGAATTTTCCATAACACTTTTTGGATATTTTGATTTTTGGTAATAAGGTGTTGAACAATGTTTCTTCTGGTTTCATTCTATAATCTTACACTTCTCTAATCATCCTATCAACTTTCTCCCTTCGTGTTGATCATCAGGCAAATATCAAATTTATTATCATTTCTTCCAATATCTATGACAGAAACCAAGTTTTTTTTTTGAATTTTAGTATTTATCTATTTTCCCCTAATGTCATCACTAACTAACAATTAATTTATAATAATTATTAACAAAATAACTTTAAAATAATTTAAAAACAACATAAAAAATTACATTTATAACAAATCACAATAAACATCAAACTAAACAAATTAATAACAAAATAATTTCTAATTGCTTCTATTTAAAAAAAGAAAAACATACCTTCACCTTCCATTTCTCTACTATCATTTCATTTTTTTGCTTCTCCTTTCTTTCTTTTAACTTTCTTTTCCTTTAATCTTCTCTACTATTTTTTTTTACCTTTTTTCTTCTTCCTCTCTTCTACTTTCTTTTTCTTTTAAATAAAAAAAAAACAACTTCTCCAACTTTAAAACTACAAAGGGGGACCATGGTTATAATGTCTCCCAAATATGCTTCTTCTACATTGCCGCTTATTAGATGATGGTCACTAGTGTAGCCTGTCAAAGAGGGGTCACTAGTACCACCTCTTGATATGATATCACCCCCAAATACTATACCAATATATAAAAACGGGTATATACTAAATTTGATATTTAGGTATCACCTATCAATAAGGCTTCACCTATTAAAATATTATTTTTTTAATTATATGGGACAACTGTTAGAAAATAAAAGTGATGCGGTTTATATACCAACCTTCACCATCTTATTTATACCATTTTGGTAATTAATGTAACGTATAAACCATTTTTAATTTAATATATTTATTATATTATCTTTGTAAAAAAGGCGCAAGTTGAGAAATACGGATAAGGTCAGATTTTTCAATGTAGATAGTTGGCTGACGAACCTAACCCCGGATGACCAACCCAACCTAACCGCTTCCTGGATCCAATCAAAACGCGAGTGCTTCAATGTAAAAAATACTACTCGCGCGTTTTTAACTCCACCGTTCGCGCGTAATTTTAAGGAAATAAATGGTCGGGTCGCCCAATCGAAAACGCAACCACCACCATCATCAGACTTCCTCTTTTGAACAAACAAATAAAGGATGGCAAAAAAAGAAAAAAAAACACGTAATTCTGCAATGGATCGAGCATTTCAGAGAACCAAAGTCCTAACCGATCACCTCCTCCAATCACCTCCTTCTTCGTCCTTTCAAACCCCTTCTCTTTCTTCAAACGCCTGTTTGAACTACTCTCCGCCCGAACTTTCCGAAAAATATGCATTCGACATCAACGATATGCGGAAGCTAATGGACGGGCACGACCTGGAGGAGCGGGATCGGCTGTTTGGGATGATCACGCAGAGCAAGGTGTTCAATCCCAGAGTGAGGGGAGGGAAGGTGTTTGTGTCGCCGGACTATAACCAGTCCATGGAGCAGCAGCGGGAGATGACGTGGAAACGCATCGAGTATTTGTTCGAGAGGGGAGTGTTCGAAGGGTGGTTAACGGGGGAAGGAGAAGAAATTGAGATGAGAAGGTTCGCTTGCTTTGAGGTTTTGGGTCTCTTCGATCATTCCATCTCCATTAAGCTTGGAGTTCACTTCTTCTTGTGGTGCGTTATCTGCCTTTTCTCTTTTCTATCTTCTTAAGATTAATCTAAATTTTTGGATTTCGTTTTACTTTTCAAACTCTACATATAAATATGAAAAAGTATATTTTTTCTGAATAATTTTATTTTCATAAAAAAAATTATAATTTTTTTTCTATAAGCGCGCTGATGAAGAAAATGAAAAGAAGAATAATTTTACGTTGAAAATTTTAAAGATATAAAATAAAACATTTAAAAATAAATTAATATACAATTTTCTCTCTTTTTATCATTCTAATTTGGAATATAAGATGATCACCTTTTTATATTTATTTCTCTCATTTTTTTAAGCACATTCAAAATGAATTTTTTTTTTCAATTTTTTACTTTCTCCTTTTACCCGAGCAAACACACTTTAAAAGTTATAGACTTCCTTTATGCATTATTTCCCTTACTTTGCTTTTAGGTGTAAAAATAGATTTGAATACATAAAAAAGAGTAACCATTAGAATTTTTATATTTTTTGAGTAAGAAAATGTTATCATGAAGTCTACCAAAATTATTCTAAGTGTTTTGATTTTAAACAGAAGTTGTAAAATAGTATAGATCGCATGTTTTTATGAATTTAGTATGTAGGACAAGATATAACTTTGTGACGGCTTTTCATGAAGGGATATTATTTCAAGATTTCAGATAGTTCTCTATAAAAGAATACTTTCATAGCACTTGTTAGTTTCTATGAATGCATTCATTTACACTGAATTGAACTATTACTTATATTCAACTGCTCATTCTCTCTTTCTCTCTCTCTCAAATTCTTAGTTTTGGTTAAATATGTTCAAGAAAAGCTTGGGCTGCATTTTTTTTACTACTCATTCTCTCTCTCTCTCTCTCTCAAATTCTTAGTTTTGGTGAAATATGTTCAAAAAAAGCTTGGGCTGCATTTTTTTTTGTAGTGGCAGTTTTTCATGGTAATATTTAAAAATGTTACCAAGAGCCCTTTTGCACTTAAGAGTAGTAGCTCCCTTGAAGTGTCTTTATTAACTGTATATTCATTTCTTCTTCATTTTCCTTGGTTGCATTACTCTATTTGATAATATACAACACAATGCCTTGTTTTAATTGATTTTCAATTTGTTTATTTTAGTTAAATATGATCCTACCTGTTAGCAATGAAGAATAAAAAATCAAATAGCAAAAGATATAAGTATCAAAAGAAACTAACCAACAAAGTCTTAGTGTATTGAAGTTTGAAATTTAATGGAACCGAGAGCTGTTTGTTGCTTGCCTTACATTTTATTTATGAATTTAACCCATTGTTATAGGAAGGGGTGCAGACTTTTTAGTCGACAAGGTTGAAGTAGAAAATAAGAAAATTTGGAACTGAGTTCTACTATTGTCATAATGTATGCAGGGGTGGTGCCATCCAATTTTTCGGTACCAAGCACCACCATGACAAGTGGCTGAGGGACACTGAAAATTACTTGATCAAAGGTTGCTTTGCAATGACTGAGTTGGGGCATGGAAGTAATGTATGTAAAGGTTGTCTAATCCTTTAGTGAGGAGAATCATGCTTTTTCTGAATTTTTATGCGGTCTTCCTCTTGTTCCTGATTTATTCTAGAGTTACTGCTTTTAGGTTCGCGGCATTGAAACAATAACAACATATGACTCAAACACAGGGGAGTTTGTCATTAATACTCCTTGTGAATCAGCTCAAAAGTATTGGATTGGCGGAGCAGCCAACGTAAGCTTCTCTTAGAACTAAATACCATTTCTCTCCATGGAGTCTGTTTTTAGATTCCTTTGTAATGTGAAGTTTTTATTTAGCTGTTTTTATTATCCTTCCCTCTGTTTTGTGTATATGCTGACATGGTATACTTCTGTTGTTGCATTGTTGTCTAGCATGCAACACACACAATTGTTTTTTCACAGCTCAATATCAATGGAACCAATCAAGGGGTTCATGCACTTATAGCCCAGATCAGGGATGCTGATGGTAATGTACGTCCAAACATTCGCATTGCTGACTGTGGTCATAAAATTGGTTTAAATGGTGTTGATAACGGTAGAATCTGGTAGTGTAAACTCACACTCTACTATGGATTCTTTAGTCTCTTCTTTTTCTTAGAAAAATTCTAATATTAAAGGTCTGCTCATGTTATTTCAGGTTTGACAATGTTCGAGTGCCGAGAGAGAACTTATTAAATTCAGTTGCTGATGTTTCACCTGATGGAAAATATCTAAGTGCTATAAAAGACCCAGATCAGGTACTTCTTTTATTTGAGTTGACTGGTATCTGCTCTAGAGCCGTTTATTGTACTACAACTGTTTTGCTGGTAATACTGTGTTGGTTTCTCTTACATGTCTGTTGCTTTAATTCAGAGATTTGCTGCATTCCTGGCCCCTCTAACAGCAGGCCGTGTTAATATTGCAGTTAATGCAGTTTACCAGTCAAAGGTATACCTCATTTTTTTCTAAGCATCTTGTCCGTTTTTATTGGCAGAAGAAATTTGCATGTTTTTTGTATTTTGGGTATGGGTGGCAGGCCACTACTATCAAATGTAAAGGTCGCTGATATCATGCCATTACTCTCCTTACAGGTTGGTTTAGCTATTGCCATTAGATATGCTTTAACAAGGCGGGCTTTTTCTCTTAAACCAAAGGAACCTGAGGTCTTATTGCTTGATTACCCAAGTCATCAACGACGACTCTTGCCTCTCCTTGCAAAGACGTAAGTATATGCACAGTTTCTTGATCAGAGTGCTACCCCAGTTGGCACCGTTGTTGTTGTAGCAATTTGGAGGTTGTGGGTTCGAGCACTATTAAGAGTGTAATCCTCCAATTTAGTTAGTTGGAGTTTGGAGGGGTTTAGAGGTAGTTTAGGAAATGTATATATATATATGTATATGTATTCTCCTGAACTCTTATTAAGTCCAGTTTGTGTTTGAAACTTAAGTACTGTGCTTGTAGCAAGTCTCATCATGACAATTTTTTCTTCACTGGCTTGGTAGATAAGATTAGTCATTCTTTTCTGTGCATGTATAGAGAAAACGTATGTTGTCTAAGTGTTTGTTGAACGTTTACCGTAAGTTTTAAACCCTCATTTGTTTATTTTCATTTTTATGCTGCAGGTTTGCTATGAGTTTTGGAGCAAATTACTTGAAAATGCTGTATGTGAAGAGGACACCCCAGTCAAACAAAATCATTCATGTAGTTTCAAGTTCATTCAAGGCTACTTTTACATGGAGTAACATGCAAATACTTCAGGTGAGTGTTATGCGCCTTGGCGTAGGATCTAGTCACAGGTCTAGACGAGAAAGAATTCTTGCTTCGACCTATGGTTACTCAAAAGGCAGATTCGTCCTTGACTGAATCCCCTCTCAAAATAACGTTTCTTTTGAAAGAATAATTTCTTACTTCTTTATTTCATATTGGCAGCCTTTTATAGACTTTTAATGACAAAGGAAAGAGTCCTAATTCACATAAAATAGAATTCCTAACTTAGAGTTTATGAAGGAAATAAAAACCTAATATAATAGATAAAATAAGTAAAACTAAAACTCTTAGTAAAACCTGATATGTAATAAATAAATAAAACTAAAAACTTCAATTGCAATTAAAGCGTCCATATCATTACTCCCCTTCTCGGAATTGAGCTTGTCCTCAAGCTCAAATTTAGAATAAATTTCAGAACTTATCCAAAATCATCTATCTCATCATCATCTTGCTTCAACATCTGATACTTCTATCCAAAATAACCTTTTACATTTGTGTCCCATGGAATAAGATTCGTCACAATTATAACACAGCCTTTTAGCCCTTCTTTCCGCCATTTCTATCCGTGTTAATCTCTTAATAAATGGTGTAGAAGAACCTATTTTGCCGTTGGTCCCTATTGGTTCTATTGTTTGTCCCCCTCCTTTTGCAATGTTCTTAGTTGTTGGAATGATTGAATTGCTGTCAGTGTTTTGGGAAGTTGGCCAATTCAGGATGGCTCGAGATGACAGTTTGGAAGAGGCATTTTGTTTACATTCCGATGTTCGAGCCATATTCATTGCAACTTCAAGGCTTTTTGGTTGTTGCATCTCAATATCAATTCTAAGTTCCTCTATCAACCCGGCAGTAAAGAGGTTTACTTATTGTTGAGGTTTAAGATCAGTAGTCCTAGCCAATAGTGATTGAAATTGATGTTGATATTCCTCTACAGTCCCAGTTTGTTTCAAGTTGGCAAGTTCTCCCAAGGGGTTATTACTCATAGTTGGCTCAAACCTTATATGACAACACTTTTTGAAGCGCCCCCAATCAAGATTTGCCTCCTCTTCTTCCATTTGATCAAACCACAATTGTGCCTCTCCTAAAAGATGGAATGATGCTAAGCTTACTTTGTCTTCTTCGTTGGTTCGTTGATTGTCAAAAAAATTTTCGCATCTTTTCAACCACCCTAAAGGATCTCCAACACCATCACAAGTGGGAAATTCCATCTTAGAGTATCGTGGCACCATGCACCCACCGTGTTGCAAGTCTAAATTCATTTTCCTGCCTCCGCTACTGCCCTATTCTTCATTATTCTTCTCTGAATCTCTTTTCGTTATTTTTTGGACCGAAAGAGATAATATCGCCATCTGCTCTTCTAATGCTTGTTGTCTTGGAGCCATTTGTTCCATCAATGCCTCCAGCTTGGCTGTCAAAGTCTTTTCGTCACCCATGACAGCTAGCTCTGATACCAAGTTGTTATGTGTCTTGGTGTAGGATCTAGTTACAGGTCTAGACGAGAAAGAATTCTTGTTTCGACTTATGGTTACTCAAAAGGCAGATTCGTTCTTAACTGAACTCCTTCTTAAAATAACGTTTCTTTTGATAGAATAATTGCTTACCTCTTTATTTCATATTGACAGCCTTTTATAGACTGTTAATGACAAAGGAAAGAGTCTTAATTGACATAAAATAAAATTCCTAACTTAGATTTATGAAGGAAATAAAAACCTAATATAATAGATAAAATAAGTAGAACTAAAACTCTTAGTAAAACCTGATATATAATAAATAAATAAAACTAAAAAATCCTATTGCAATTAAAGCGTCCATATCAGTGAGCTACAAACAATTTTGGAGTAAGTTGAACCATTTCAACATTAAGTGCCATTACAGACGTTCAATTGTTGAATGCTTCAGGAATGTCGCGAAGCTTGTGGAGGACAAGGACTAAAGACAGAGAATCGTGTTGGTCATCTAAAAGCTGAACATGATGTGCAATCCACTTTTGAGGGGGACAATAATATTTTAATGCTGCAGGTAAATTTGCTTTCTTCTTTCCTTACGAATTTACTTTGACAAGGACAGTTGGTTACAACTTACAACTAAACCGGCTGAGAATATATGACCTCAATGTAAAATGAAAGTAGCAGATGCAGAATTGGGGAATGAGTTCTCTGTGTATGGGTTTTTACTGGATTTTGTTTTCCTTGAAATGACCCATATGATGCATGTAGTCCCCTGACCATGGCCTGTTAGATGTGTAGGTCATTTTAATAGGCTTCATGGATTTTGGGTTCACAACATCCTAATGTATTGACAACTAAACAGTGGAACTTATGATTGAACATGACAACTCAGGTCAGCAAAGCTCTGTTTGCTGAATACATGGCAGCTCAGAAGCCAAACAAGGCTTTCAAGGGTCTGGGTTTAGAACACATGAATAAACCCTGCCCTGTCATTCCATCACAGCTTACTACGACTACCCTCAGATGCAGCCAATTCCAGGTAAATTAGACTAGCATCAGTTATACAGTTGATAATTCCATATAAATTTGTGGGCATCTCTGACCATTGTCCTATTTCAGATAGATGCCTTGTGCTTAAGGGAGAGAGATCTTTTGAATCGGTTTGTTGCGGAAGTCTCACAGTGTCAAGCCAAGGGAGAAAGTAAAGAGCACGCGTTCATTATGGTGAGGAAGCACTTGCTTTTATCTAAGTTTCTATTCTTTTTTATCCACCTTTTAGTCTAATAGTCGCTTATTCACACCAGAGTTATCAGCTAGCAGAGGACTTGGGAAAAGCTTTTTCAGATCGAACAATATTACAAACATTTGTTGAGGCAGAAGCAACTCTAGCTGCTGGTTCATTGAAGGTTAGTATTAGAGAATGTATCTCAAATGAGCATCCAGCCGTAGCATCCGCTCGGTATTCGTTCTAATTTAGAAGTGGTGAAATGAACGTAATCTGAATCACTTAAGCCAGCCCTTTTAAAACCAAAAATTTAAGAGTCAATAGCTTGAGCATAAAAGGACCCAACTAAAACCTAATTGAACCTGATTGTTAGGACCTTGGTTGTAGAAGTGGCTGAATCTGACTCTAAATGGAAAACATCACTCACCCAACCCAAACTGACTTCAAAACTTATCCAAAACCTGGCTTAACCTAACCAGAAACAACTCAAACTTCATCGTTGTCTGAAGTTGCGTTGCAGGATATGGTGGGATGGATATGATCGGAAGAGATGAATAGAAAATTGCAGTCATATATATAGGATAAGAGATGGGTAAAAATTCTCGGGATTTGCAAGATGAAAATCATCTAATATAAAAATAACTTTGCATGTTTGTCACTTCAAATATTGAAGGCATGAGAAGATTTATGCAGTTTTTTGTGCATTAGACAGGCTGTTGAATCTTCATTTTCATTGTTGTGCAGGATGTGCTGGGTTTGCTGAGATCATTGTATGCCTTGAATTGTCTGGAAGATGGTGCGTATCTCCGATATGGGTACCTGTCAGTTGAGAATGCTGCTACAGTGAGGAGAGAAATAACAAAAATATGCAGTGAACTTCGACCGCATGCACTTGCTTTGGTCAGTTCCTTTGGCATTCCTGATGCTTACCTCAGCCCTATTGCTTTTAACTGGATTGATGCCAACTCTTGGTCTTCGGCTCAGCATTGATAGGGTGTTGTTAATCTGCCAACTGCACCCAACCCAAAGCTTTACTCTTTTCTAAGCAGTTTATACCCCCAACATACTCATAAAAATAAATTATTTTCATATAATACATTTATATTATAAGGAGGATCATGTTTTAATAACTTTGCGTTGAATATATGTTTGTTATTTAGGAAGTGCCCTATGTATGTATATATTTGTTGCTTGCTTTTTCTATTCATCATACCGTATCATCAAAAGGTTTTGAATGTTATACCATTTCGAGGAAAATTTCTTTTTCCGTGGGCGTTCACCATCTTACACTCCAATCCACGTCATGGGTTTGACTTGTAGAAATTGTCTATTTGTAGTTGTGTGAGTTGTATTAAAAAACAGAAATTGCATTAATCATTTCTCTCAAATAATTATTTCTCATATAAATTTTATAAGATTATAATATTACTATAAATTAAAAAATATTATTCACAAAATATTCACATTCATCAAAAATTTGAATTGAATAAAAAAAATGTATCTAATTGTCGAGGATGGTAGAATTGATTAGATCATCAGTTTGTCCGTTCAACTAGTCTAATTGGTCTAACCGCTTTGAATAAATAAGTCATTAAAAATTCATAAAAAAATTATATATATGAAAAATCTAATTCATATGGTTTAATTATCCGGTTCAATCAATTTTTTGTCCAATTTAATTGATCTATATTAATTGTCGAGTCAACTAGTTCAATATTTCTTTTTAAATTGATTCTTTAATTAATTTTCAATTCAATCGGTCTAACTCTATTAAAAGAATCTTGTCATATGCATAAAAAAATATAAATTATAACAAATTATTTCAGAATTTACTTGAGACATAAAAGCATACTGGTCATGACAAATAAGGATACTTATTTTATCAGTCTAATTGTGACAATCCAACATAACCTTCTCTACTAAATGGAACACTAAACACTAGGCCAACAATTATCCAGTTAGATCGGAAGTTAAAAGTTGGATTTCCAACTAATTTAGGCATCTTTTTGTCAAAACAAATTGTTTATGCTAATTCTTTATCCAGCACCTTTTTGTTTTTCAAGTCTCCACTAGAAGTTGAAGTATCTTTGAACAGGTTGGAGTTATTTTTTATTAAGATTTTCTCTTAATTTTGTGGAGAGAGTGTGATTTGAGATTACTTAAGGAATTGACGAGTTTATAGAGATAAAATATCTTATTAGATTGGATAGTGCATGATGCATGATCATTTAGATGCCCAACAATGCCATATAAAGACATTGATTCAAACCCTACAAAGCATAAATGCCCACATTTATTTGATAGGTAGACATGTACGTGCACTGTCTAATCTAACAAAGCATTCTCACTCTGTTGAACTTGCGTCTTTTTAGTCAACTTTTGACACTTAAACTCTTCTTAAAATCAAGAGACAAAACTTTAAACGACAACAATATTGCTTAGTAAGGGGCCGTTAACTTCTGAAAGACATATTTTAAAAACTTCAATATTTAATATGTATAAATTATATTTTTTTCACCATATTTTTAAAATAAGCTAGATTTTGGATCCAACATATTTTCAACAACAATACCAGTCTTAAACCTGAACCGTTTCGTTTGTCAAGGTTGTCACCATAATAATATAAAAGCTAAATAGTGCATGTGAGCAAAAGTTTAGTGTTCTACGTCTCAACAAAATAAGTGATTTAACTGAAATATTAAGAAGTTTCAACCTGTAAATGTTTATTTATAGAAATTTCAGTTTAAGAAAAAGATTTCAGACTAGCTAGTTTTCTGGCAAGAGAATATTGAAGTTGGACAGCGTAGCACGATATTAGCTGTACTGATTAAGGATATTTTCACAAATGGGTGGCAATAAGCTTTAACCAAACTTAGCCCAGAGTTGAGGGAGGGTTTGGTGTTGCTGCAGTATGGTCTCTGTTGATGGATTGGTGCCAAATGTGGGGAAAATTTCTTTTGATTTTTGTAATATTTGTGATTTTTATTTTAATTTTAAATATTTTGTAGCTCAGTATAGTAGAACTATTGATGGTTGAGGAGGGTCCCTTCTCTTATGCAATGTATTGCTGCTGATTCCCATTAATAATATGAAATTTCATAAATATATAGCCTTGTAATGTTCAGTTTGATTCTTATATCAAACTCATTTAGTTTCCATCTTACAAATTCAATGGCTGAGTGATATAGAGTTTTTGTTCTCACATCAACGTGGTAGTAGTACAACTTTTTCAAAATACTAAAATGATAAGAAGCTGATCAACGTGATTGGCACCTCATTTGGCAATATAATATATAAGTTGATCCACCCAAATCTACTCAGCACCCTCCAAGCCTCAACTTTCAGTAATTCACTCCAACACAACATGCTTCCATCTCTTTCTGCATTTCATACATTTAAAATTTCTTCATCGCACATTCTCTTCTTCATTATTTCAAGTTATAATATTACTGCAAATTAAGGCCATCTAAAGTGAATTTTGCAAGTAGCTGCAGCTTTAGCCATGCTGTCAGCTTGGGTTGAAATTTTCAGTGAGTGTGATGAACTGCGGTCCACTTGTTAGTTCTATCCATGTAAAAGGAACTATGAGTCCGCAGCCTGAATAAAACCAGCACAGGATTAGTACAAAGCATCATCAATCTCAAGTTATAATAAAAGAAAAAAATTCATAAAATACCATAAAATAATTATTATTAATCTAAACTAAGAAATTTAAATTATCACTAATAAATCTGTTTAATTGTAGTATTATAATATTTTATTTATGATATAAGAGTTTTCGTATTCATTATTGTTTAATTATAATATTATAAGATTTTGTTAATATGATATTATGATTTTATCTAAAATATTATTATTTTTAATTATTACATTAACCACTATTAATTAAGTGCTATAAGAGATAAAATTGAGAAATTAATATATTATTATAATTTTATGCAAAGCTATTACTTAAAAGTTAGTTAAAAAGTTTCTCTATAACTCGTTATTAATTTCTAATGTCATATGCATTTTGCACGTATTTTTACATGTTTAATTTTTAATTAGTTTTTAAATGATGTATTTTTAATTATTGCTACTTATAATAAATTATAATATTAATTTAGGAATAAGAAAAAAAAAAGATAACGTAACATGCAACAGGTATAATAATAGTTCATGATAAATATGAAAAATATGTATACTAAATTAATAAACATGTTTAATAATAGTGATTAAAAATAATTTATCAAAATTGACTTTATTTTCAAAATAAGCTCACAAAATATTTCACCTACACCAAACAAATAATGGATAGATTAAAAAAAACGGTTTTAAGAGTGCTTCACACAGTAAAAACAACTTCTCAAAAAATTTAAAAAATCATAATATTATATTACCTTATCATCAATTAAAATAATATTTTATCACTTTTTGGTGCCTCTTTAAATAGCCATGGTTTTGATGCTCCATTATAATTTTTATATAATTTTAACTTAATAATGTTAACAATCTTCATTTTTTTTACCAGTGATTTTTATTAGATGCTACTTAATTCAATATGCCTAAGTACTAGGCGTTATTCATAAAGCTAAACTTAATTTTAAATTGATATATAACTTTAATATTAATTAAGTGATAATTAAGGTGCTTACAGTTCTATTCAAATAACAACTCTATTTTACATCAACAAAATTAGCACATTTAAAAAAAAATAAAATTAACACAACTTTTTTTACCTCAAAAATTTTAACTAATAATTATAAATAAAATTATTACAATTTTTTCATATATTTCATGGTTAGAGTTATATTCAAGTAATAACTCTATTTTCACAAATTTTTCCATTATTTTTAAAGTGAATTTAGTAATATGATCGAAAATAAATGGCATTATTGTTAGTTCAAAAGTTTTTCCAAACTTGTGCTTTTATGTATATTATAGATTATATAGATAAAATAATTAGTAAAATTTTACATATTTAGTAAATGACTGAAAACATTTTAATAAATTTAATATTTTAAAAATAAATAATTATAAATTAATAGAATATGATGTATAACTTAGTCATAAATAATAGATTTAATATGAAAAATAGGTATGCAATAAACTGTGTAATTTTTCTCATTTAGGTATCTAAAGTTTTATTTCATTATCACTTTAGGTATCAACCATTAACCTCGGTTAAAGAAAACTTTGAACCAATCAAATTATGAGACATTTTATTTTTAATTAAATAAAATTATTTAAAAAGTTAACTCCAATTAAAAAAAACCTCTAAATCAATTAAATTTAAACACGCGCCATTTTTAATTAAATAAATTTTAACTAAAATTAAGAGTCGAAGCCTAAAGTGGTAACGGAATAAAAATTTAAATACCTAAATAAAAAAAAGTTGCATAATTTAGAGACGTATTTTTCGTATAAGCCTAATAATAATAATTCGTAACATTTCCATATTGCGGTAAATGTATAGTAATAAACGGTTTATAATACAAGGGTAAAAAATATTATGGATAAAATAATATTGAAGATATACAACATAAAGACAATTTATAAAATTATAAATGTTAATTAATAAAAAAGTAAATATTTTTATAAACATAATCCTTTTTTTATACCTAATTGAAAATATATATTGATATTAAAAATTAGGATTTTAATACAACTAAATTATCTATTATGTGTTTGTAAAATTATAAAAATTTTATTATAAAATATTATAAAATTCATTAAATTAATTATCATATTTATGATTTGATAATATTATACGCATAATATCATGTTATTAAAAAGTTTAAAACATTAACATCTTTTCTTAATTGAACGAGGTATCTAAACTTTGATTTTTGATATTATTTTTATTCTAACTGTTAACTTTTTTTTAATAAAATTATGTTAACTAATCATGGTTCGACACATGACATATTTTAAATATTGAATAAAAATTAAATTAAATTAAATTAAATCTATCTTTCTTTCTTTTTATCTTCTTCTTCACTTCAACAAAATCCAAATTTTCTCAACAACCAAACAAACTTTTCATTTGCATTCTTCATCTTCTTTTTATTGATTTTCATATTTTTCCCATTTTTCAAAATGATTAGCCAAAAAACACTTGTTTTAACAACCAATTCATCTCTAACTCATTGTACAGTATCATGATCCATATGCATTCTCAGCTTTCTCTAACTCATCGTACAGTATCATGATCCATATGCATTCTCAGCTAAAGATGCAAACAAAATGATATAAGCGACAAAGCAAACAAAACCTATCAATTATTAGAGCATTGGAATAATCCTTTTCCCAAATTATAATTAATTGTTTTTATAATTTTAGTAAAGAAAAAACCAATCTTCACCTTAAATTTACCCATCTACGGTTTTACCATTTTCATTTCTTTCCCCTCCAATTTTCTCCGTTTCATTATTTCTTGATGATAAAAAACGTCATCTTTGTTTTCACTATTTCTTTTGATACTCAAAAGAACCCGCCTTTTCCTTTCCCCATTGAACCCAAATTCACCATCCAAAAACCCTAACTTTTTTATAACCATTGATAAGGAAGGAGAATAAGAGTGGTAAAGAAAGAAAAATGGAGGAGATGAAATAGAAAGAAGGAAAAAGGAAAAGAAATAGAGTTAATTTGAATTGAAAAGAAGATGAAGGGAATGAAAAATTAAAATTTCTTTATAATTATTTTTTAAAATTTAATTTAATGAAAGATGATTGGCTTTGAGAAATTTTTGAAGTAAGAGGTATTATAAGTTTTGAAACTATAGAGCTGATGGAGCGAGATTTCAGTCCATCAGTCTGGTTTATGGTCATCAAGTAGATGAAAAATATAATGCAAAATGAGGTGCCAATCACGTTCAGCATCTGTATTTACACTTCATTTCTTTATATATAATTACATCCTTCCCTATATTTTTATAGGATTAATGCTCAATATTAAACTGGGATCTATTTGGTAGGAAAAGAGAGATGGGGAGATTAAAGCATTTTCAGAAACTCACATATATTATTATTAACATCAAGCAGCGCGCAGAAGCAAAATCAACAAAAAAATTCTGGAAATACAAATAATGTGGATAACAAGAATATGTTCAACGACCAATCAGACCCTTATCGATCCATTTGAAAAACGAAAATTTATAGTAAAAAATGCAGACAAACTTCATATATATCCGCTCATGAGAGAAATCCAATGCAAGCCAATGCAAGCCCAACAACGAATCCCAACCCCATATTCCTTCCGGTTGATCCTGAATTATCAGCAGAAGCTGGCTCATCTGCGGTTGCTGATGCTCTTGAGTTCGATTTAGACCCTGTTGATGATTTCTTTGTCGCCGGTGAAGGTGCAGCCGCTGGGGATTTAGCTTCAAAAAACTCCTCAGGCAACAACACCTTGTCCGCTTGATAAATTGCCAGAGGTTTCTTTTGATATAATGCGTTGTTAATCTGAGTCTCGACAACCCCGCTTGAGACGTTAACCTGGTTGTTCAGGCCAGTTACGTTGAGGCCGAAATCCTCACCAGCTTGGGTTCTAACGGGGTTGCTAACAAATTGGAGATCGTTCAAGGAGTAGTATTTGGGAATAACGTGGTATAGAACTAGTTGTACTTTCTGTTGTGGGTCCAGGTTATTGACGGTACCAGGTTTGAGGTTGTTGAAGGCATTATCTGTGGGAGCAAAGACGGTAAAGCCTTCAGTGGTGGTTTTGAGTTGAGTTTGTACTTGGCTCCCAACTTGAGTCTGTGCCAAAAGCTGAAGGAAGTAGGTGTATTGGCCATTTTTGTCAAGGATTCCAGTGAAATTCAAGGGGCCAGAGGGGGCAGGGGCGGGAGCCGTTTGAGCTGACACCCCACAAATGAATACTAGAAACAGAGAGAGGAGAATGGGAGAAAGAGGAGATGATGAAGCCATGTCTTTAGGTTTGTGTTGGAAAGGAATATGTGAAGGAGAGAGCCAGTGGGGGGATTTTAAGGGATAAGATGTAGGGAGTGGGAGTTTGCTGTAATGAGCTGGCTACACTCTAGAGTCTTGAACAAGACAATCCTCTTTGATACAGCAACATAGCAATAATGGGATTATGAAACGAGTTTTAAAGAAAAAAGAATTCCTTAATTTGGGTTTGTTTTTTATTTACTTTGTGAAATTTTGATAGATGAAGCAGGCAGGGTGGTTGCCTATTTTAGGTATTATTTAAAGAGCGGATGGTGGTTAATGGCTATCCTCATCCCTTACTCTTTTAACATTGGCAACAAATATTAAATGGGTAGGAAATCAGAAGTGGACCAATTGACACTTAAGCTAATCAATCCGGTTGGCCACCACTGGAAATGGAAGAATATTGTGTTGGCAGGGCAAATCACATGCTGCATTCGTCCAAAGCAATAATTGGTCATTTAGTAGCGCTAGTATGCGAGCGACAGCGTTTTCATTTCATATGAGTCGAGCACTTATTTTTGCACCTAGATTCTAGGAGTCATTTTGGGATAATTAATTTAAAGCTGAAATGAAAACCTAGACTAGAAATAGACCAAACCAAACCCAGAGAATAGCTAATGTTTAGGAATGAGACGATCAATATGAAATGAGGTTGAATTTCAATACATGTCGGGCTTGCCTGACAGTTTGGTAGTCGATGTTTGATTTGAATGGTTTTTGGAAGAAGCATCTGGCAGCCTGTCTGGGCACCAGAACATGGCTCGTGGGATTAGGATATTCCTTAAATACAGGTACACAATATTCCATGCTCATATGTCCAAAGAAAGGATGTTTATTTACTATCATTGCAGTCTACAATTATCGTGCATTCTATTCACTATATCTTTCATTATATTGTAGTCTTTTTATCCAAAAATGGGTAAATTACTTTGCATGTAAAAGAATAATATTTTGATGTTTTATCCATTAACTTTTACATTTTTATTCATATTGACCCTTCTTCTTTTATTTGAAGTAAATTAATCATCAGTCTTACCTTGTTTACGTAACATTATTTTTTTTATATTTTCCGACATAATTTTTTAAAAAAAATTATAAAAATATGTTCTAAAATAAATAAATAAAACACAGAATTCTAAATTTAAAAAAAATAGAATTTCGAAAAGAAAATATTTTAAAACACATTTTAAAATTTAAAGAAAAATGTTAAATGATAAAAAAAAATTCATCGTCTTAACTACGTACTGATAAGAAAATGAAGGTATGGCCAACATAAAATTTTCTTAACTACTCACAAGAAAATAAAGGAAAACAAAAAGAAAGTTGTATAATTTTAAATGATAAATTATTAATTATATCTAATATTCTTTATACTTTTACCCTCAACCACCAAGCTCCATGCTATAGTATTGATTTATATTTTATTTATATTTAATATATAAAATTAATAGGTAAGAAACTAGCTCTTCTTAAAACTATAATTGATTATACAATTTCAATTAGAAGTCGCAAACAAGTGTTTGTTTGGGACTCTTCTTCCTTCAAACACTTGAATATCACCCCCCAAAAAAAAACACTTATAATTCATTATCTTCTAAATAATCTAAATGTTAGACTCAAAAATTGAGAAGGTTGGATAAAAATATGAGACCCAAAAAATGATATTGGTTAAAATTTAATGTCCGTTTTCTATATAGGCCAGGCCTCGGGTAATTTTTTTTGCACGAGCTCAATTTGACCCAAATATATTATGTTATAAAAAATAATTATATATTTATATTTATATTAAATCACTAATTCAATAACAATTAAACTTATTATGCAAAACCTAAAAAAAAGTTACCCAACTAAATAACCTAGCCCAAAATATAAAATTTTAAAAATTATATTTAATACAATAACTTATTTAATATATTTATTTACGTTTTTAATATAATAAATTATTTATTATATTTATGGTAGACCTTTTTAATATAAATACTCTTTAATGTATTAGAAAATTTTTATTTTAGCGTTTTTAGTGCATTTAATATATTATATTTTTTTTAAAAATAATTTTAAATAAAAATAATCTAAAAAAATTAAATATGGATGGGTCGGGTCAAGTCCGAATTTACCTTTCTTAAGTTGGACTAAACTTGAGCAAAACAGTAAGCTCATTTTCGGGTCGAGTTGAGTCCGAACTTGAAAATTTAATCTAGATACCTTTTGTAGGCCCATCTTGAAGTTGACTCAGCCCAACCTATGAGCCCCTATATTAAAGAATATAAATATATATAGATTCACCTATTGAATGTTTCATTAAAGAAATAGCAAATAAAAAGGGAATACACTGATGTCTATTTGAACAATACAGTATAATTAAATGAAAATGTAATTATTAGGTAGTAATTATACTTTCTTTTAATTACAAAAAATTGTATTTTCTTAGACATGTTTGATTGATAGAGTGTAATTACATCGTAATTCCTTATATCATGTTTGGTAGTACAAATTATAATTACACATTACATAATTTATATTTAAAAAAAATATTAATTATTATAACAAATTATTAGTGCGATAAATATAATTTCTAAACAAGTAATAAAAATTAAAATCCAATCATGCATGTGTTATGTTAATTTAAAAAAGTAGTTGATAATACAACTACTAATCAAAATAACCAAAAAAAAATATCATATACTATTTTATCTAATTATTCTAGTGCATATTTGTTGGGTTAGTCCTCTTTGATATTTAACATATGCTCCTTATCATTATCTGTTGGTCTTTAATCGAGTTCATCATCATTTGAATTTGAATTTGCACCATTAAGACTATTAATATCTCCTTCTTCCATATACTCTTCGAAGTATGAATCATTTCAATTTCACCTTTGATTGAAGTTATGAGATATGCAACATGCTAGTATAATCCAACATTGTCTTTTTATACTATATTAAGGTGATTTTGTTAATATGAGAAATAATTTTTTTAGAACAACAAATGCCTTATCAACTATATTCTGAAGCCTTGAATGTTCCAAATTAAAGAGTTTGCAAGTTGCCTATGGTGCTCGTGTTTAACGCCATCCTCTCAAATGGCATCATTCCTTATAATATGATGTAAGAAAACCCTTTTTATTTGCATAATTAACATCAATCTTACTATATTGGGGTTCACAACTCAAACAATATGTAGTTTAATTATAAAAACTTATATAAAGTTAATTTAACGAGCATTTATACTAAGTTATATAAGTTTTTATACAATAGATCAAAGAGTAAACTGTTCATTTTTATTAAATTTTTTTATCAATTTCTACTATTAAAAATTGATGTGGCTGATAAAATAACTAGACAGTTACACGTGGTGTGCTACATGTATCTCATTCTAATGTATATAGACAGGTTTTTAACAATAGACATGAGTACAATTTTTAATAGAATAACCAGATTACTCTTTAATCTAATGCATAAGAACTAATTTATTAATTTTTTAAGTAAAAAGAATAAAATGCAATATGTGTCGAAACTATTTTTTTGATTTTTGAAGAAAACAGGGATTGACTTTAAAACGAGGTGTGGAGTCGCCACCAATCCTTTTTTGTTTAGGTGTGATCGGATCACCTAATAAAACATTTTATTGTATTAAAAAAATCAATTTTGGCCTACGAAATTCGAGAAAACGGGTTCAGGAGTCGGTTACGTACGAGGAAGGATTAGCAACCCCGCTACACCCAAAATTGGTACTAAATTGATTATATAATGTCCTTATGTCTAAAAAATGTTTTGAAATACGAGTTCTTTTAAAACATTTGAATGCCTCAAATCGGACGTCAAAATTCTCTTGTTTCGAAGGAATATAGTATCACATCCAGCACGTTAGGACGTGATCCTTTAAACCCTCGTAACCACGATCAATTCTTGACTTCCAAAAGCTTGTACATTTGAAAATTACAAAAGGATATTCAATTATTTGGTCCAACGAAAAAACGAAACCCAACACGTTAGGGTACGATTTCTCGAATTTCCAAATGTTAAATATTGCCTTGTTGAGGTTTAGGAAATATGGACGAAATTAAAAGGGATATTCGATTATTTACACAAACGGAAAATTGAAACCTAGCACGTTAGGGCACAATTTCCCGAATTTCCAAACATCAAATATCGAGTTTGTTTGAAGTTTTAGAAAATGCGGACGAAGTTTTAAAGTCGATTCAAAATTCATTACTTTGACTTGAAATAAAATGGAACAATTAATTTTTGATTAATAAGTTGAAAATTACAATGAGACAATTGCGAACGAAAGGCGAAATTATGAATATGAGACAATATACATGGATAGCGGACTCTATTAATGAATGAACATAGTGTAAAAATAAATAAAGCAAAGCAAATTACCATATACAAAGTAACATTAAGCTCACATCCAAACATTTACAACTCAAACAATGAAAACTAGTAATATAATTAATTAAAGAAACAAATGATCATAAAAACTATAGCGAGCTTTCAAGCATAGATAAAAGACTATATGAAAACCAAAACCACTACGAAACAATATGGAAACTAGGAGCCAATACCAAATAATGCAAAAACTATATGAAAAAAATTTACAAATGAATAACACATGTAAGAATTTGAAATAATTTACATATATATATATAAAACTAAGAATATATAAATGATTATTAAAATAGATTTTATAAAAGAAGAAATTTGAGTCAAATAATGTACAAAATATTTTAAAAATGATACATCTGTTTAAAGTTGACAATATACATACAATAAAAAATAATTTAAATAATATGTAAAATATGAAAGATTTTTAAATAACAAAATATATAATAAAATATATTTTATTTACATAAGATTTTTAAAATATATATATAAATAGATTTAAAAGAAATTATATATAGCAATAACATAGAATTAATAATGTATATAGCATAAAACTAACTTTATCATGAACTATATATGTATCATTATATATAAGAACATTTAAATGGAATATCATACAAAGTTTTTAAAACAATATGATATAAAAGAGCTTTAAAATAAAGATTTTATAAAAAAAAGTAAAATTATCAAGAGAACTCAAGAAATATATATATAATAAATGTTAAGTGAATTTAAAAAAAATGAATTATACAAATTAAAAGGGCTCAATTACAACAAAAAGAATGCGGGGGTAGAGTGAAATGCGCGCAGAACCATGAGGACTAAATAGGAAATTATTCCTCGCCCCAGAATAACGTCGTTCCCTTAGGGTCCAAATCAGAACAGAGTTGAAATTAAGGGGCAAAATTAAAAAAACAAAGTAAAATTGTATTAAAACATAACAGAAATGCGAAAGGACCGCGCGCGCAATTATCCCCTCCCTATGAGACACACGGATCCTAAGAGAATCTGGGTCGAATCATCGGGTTACGCCATAAAATGACGCCGTTTTGATCATATATATAAACTAAAATTTGCCCAAAAAATTCATTTGGCAGATCATTCTTTCCAAACAGCTTGAAAGTTTTTTTCCAAACCCTTATAGCCTCCCCTCCCTTTTTAGTCGATTGGGCTTCGCCAGCGCCTAATATGCCTCCATCTTCGTCGAGGCTTTAACCAGATCCCCATGGATCCGTCTGCCTTTGGATCGGAGAAGCAAATGTCAACTAGGTCGACACCGAATCAACAGGTAAGAGAGCTTTCTTCTCTTTTTTTTTTTATATTAGTATAGCAGATCAAAAAAAATAAGTAAGAAATAAAAGAGAAAAATAAGAGAGAAAAAAAATAGTGAATGAAAAACCTTGAAGTATTTGCTTTTTCTATTTGATTGCTTTGTATGTGTAAAAAAACCGAAGCCCCCAAAATACAATAGCCTTGTATGGCTTTATATAGCCAAAATCAAAAAGAAAAATATATTCTTTTTGCTATTTTGTGCTGCTGTCGTGTTTTAGTTTGCAGGTACAGGGTACGAGGCCAGCTGTGGCGTACGGCTCGTTGACGCGGAGGCGTGGTTGTGGCTGTGGCACAAGGAGGCCGTACGACGCTGAAGGCTGGGGGCTGCGGCGCTCCTTGCTGCTAGGGTTTGCTAGCTTAGCTAAACCTAAGTTTAGATTTTGGGCCATTGGGCCCCGTTGTAAATGGGTATCTGAGTTTGTTATTGGGCTCGTATTGGGTTTGGGTTTAGCTTTGTTTGGGTTTGAATTGGTTGTAACTGGACTTGAACTGCTGGCTTGAATTTAATTTTATTATTAGTTTTGGTTTCTATATGGGCCCGGGCAAAATAGGCCTATGACAATATGATTGTTTAAGAAAACAAATAGTAGAGAAGAAATCTAGCTCCATCCTCTTAGAAGTGAGCGGCCAATTCAACGCAAAGTGTTGAGAGCCCATACCTACATGTTTCAACATCCAAATCTGGAGTTGATATGTTAAGATATGCAAGATTAATTTGCAAAATAAAAATCATATAAATGGATATATTTTGTCCCTAACTTGCAAGCAGTATATACAAAAAGTGACATAAAATCGTTTGCCTTAATTTTCAAACCAATTTAATCCTGTTATAGTAGTCAAACAAAATTAAGCCATTATATTCGACTTGTAGGCTAAATAAAAAATTTGCATGAAACAAGTTAATGTAAAAAAAAAATCAACATCTCAACCATTTATCATTGTATAAATAATATACAAAAATTATTATTTGATATATTACTGGTGAAATTTTTTAACCCCACAAGCAGGTTTAAAAAACCATCAAGTGTATTATTTATTTAGTTTTTTTAATATTAATTAAAGACAATTGACACTTTCTTAAATTTCCTTGCCGAGTTAAAAACCCCTCCGCTAATATATCAAATAATAACCTTATATATTATACATAATCTATACAACTAAATTAGGAAATAATCCTATGTGGCACTATATAATTACTGCAAGAGAATGATCTTATTGCTTGACACCTCATCTATTATAATATTAATAAAATTGTTGAGCTCAAATCCTAATTATTATATAAATATAAAAAAATTTATTTAAAAATCAATTTATGAATATTTAATAAAAAGGGATTCTTATTTTTTATCAAAATAAAATACTTATTTCTTACAATTATTTAATTTGACATAATATTTTTTGAATATATCATTTTTCACTTATTATTTTTTGAATATATTATTTTTAAATTTCTTTATTTTGCATTATTTGTAAATCTTTTAACTAAAAAAAACAATATGAAGTAAAATAATGTATTTTAATTATTAAGTACAGTAGACTCATGCATTGCACGGGAATCAAACCAATATTTTCTATTTATTTTCTTTAGCGTTTGTATATATGTGCAACCCTAATAGCCAATAGGTTGAGGGAAAACTAATTTATATATATGATAGAACTTTTAATTGTATATGCCATCAAGTAATTAAATGAATGAATAAGATTTTATAGCTATTAAAGTAAATAATTTAATTTCCTTCAATTAGGCTTTTTTATTGACTTTAATTATGTTATCAACTATTGTTGAGGTAATTTTGTGAGCAATGCAGCGTTGTGCAAGTCACGTAACTTGCCTTATTTAGTATTTACAATCTTTTGTAATAAAACAATTCGGTCGTAATCTATGATGTTGTTTTGGATGTATGTTGGCTCATATTTGAAGATCGATCCATATAAAAAAGCATATCTTTAAGATTGGATCAAATTAGATCAAGCAATCGAATTCTTCAATTTGAAAAGATTGGGTTGGATAACTTGGAAACTTATCTTGGAGGTCTTTAACTTATCCTAGACTTTATTAGGATATTCTCAATGCTGATTTTATTTCTACTTTGATGGGGATTGAGATTGTAATTGATTTAGTATGTTAGCAAGTCGAAAAAGCATATATTCATGAGACTTATTCAAGTTTTGTACAAAGAGTTTAGCACTTGATCTATTCTTTAGGAATTTATCATTGTGAATGAATTTTCTAAGTAAAAAAAAAAATGAGTCACTTGGTTTTACAATCTAAGCTTTCAGGGAGAAAGCTTAGAGTAGAGTGATCTAGATCTTAGGTACAAAAAGTAAGATTGCTATACTAGTGTATGATAGGACTTAAACCACTGTTTGTACAAGGTTAAAGATAGTGGATTGCCTTCCTTGCAAGGCCTTGCCAATGTAGGGAAATCGATTATGTAAAAATTGCTATGTGTTTATTCTTTTCTTTTTCCACAGTTCAACTTGTAGTTGTAACTACTCTTATCATTGCTCTAGTGTTTTAGCGAATATCAGCTTGTCCTCTTTAAATTGGTAGAAGAGCCTCCCACTTAACTTATCAAGTTGTATTCCTGGTGTCAGTACTTTCTTGAAATGGAAGAAACACTTGTGTCTCATCCTCCGATGATGGTTCTAAGTACGCCTACTAGAAGGCTAGGATGAATGCATTCATCAAGTCAATGGATGAACAATTAATGGGAGTTCCCTACAAATGAGACATCTAAGTGGAAACAAAAAAGTTCGAGCTTACTTGGACTATAAAGGAGGAGAAACTAGCCAATTCCAATTCAAAAGAATTGAACCCAATTTTTAGTGGTGTGGATGGATAGGAATTCAAAAGGATATCCAAGTGCACTACTGGTAAGTAGGCTTTAGGTATTTTTGAGACTTCACATAAAGGTACAAATACTGTAAAGGAATCTAAGATGCAAATGTTAACCACCAAGTTTGAAACTTTCAGGATGTAAGAAAAGAAAAATATTGGGGTATTATATGCAAAATTGTATGACACATTCGATCAAGTTTTTCCCTTTGGAAAAGAGTACTCCAATTTTAACCTTGTGAGGAAGGTGCTTAGATTTTTGCCAGAGAGATTTACTATTGAAGTCACTACCATTAGATAAGTAAAAGACATTGATAATACGAGAATCAATGAAATTGTAGCACCCCAAACCCGGCCCAGAAGTTATGGCCGGATCCGGCATGCCACATCAAAAACGTAAAAAAAAAATTCCATTCTAAGTCCAGAAAATCGTACTTGATGTTCAAAAGATTAATTCATTAAGGGTTAAGGTGAATGGAAGCTATGCACCAGGTAGGAAACCGAAAAAGAGGTGGTGAGTCCATCGGACTGCTTAAGTACCAAGCTCCCTTCGGATCCAATCCTAGACATGCATACCGCCATTGCCACACCTTAACGTCATGGATATTTCTAGGAAACCGATTTGATTAAGTCATTTTTAGGAAAAGTGATTAATTTTGGAAAATACTTTCATTGCGGAAGCTTTGCTTGTTGTCGTGTTATTTTGAAATAAACTGTTGGTTTTGAAAACGCGCCCTAAAGCTATCCAATTTCAACAGTTAAAATAAGTATTACCTATCTTAGTAATACATATTAAAACCATCAAAAATAATTAAGCGGCCTTATTACATTTAAAAACCCAAAAATTCAAACGTAAATAAAAGGATGTCCAGTTCATCAGAAGAAAATCAAACTTTCAGAACGGGTGGCCACTCCGAATTCCCTCACAGCTCCAAGCCCACTATGGTTGGGGATTACCTGCGTGGATGAAAATAAAAGGGATGAGTTTGGGGAAACTCAGTGTGTAAAATAACCCAACCATAGTCTAAATCAGCTCAACCCACAGAAACAGAATAAGTTGGCCTTAGCCCAGAACAGAATTCAGAATAAAGCCCATAGGCCCATAACAGAACAGATATTACATGTTTATGCAGAAACCCAACCATATCCAACCGTATACACCCACGTACCAACCTTACACCGTGTGGGGAGACAACTCGACCCACCCAACCGCTACACACCACAGAATTTGCAGCATGGCTGCCAGAACAGATAATGTGACAGAGTCACCAGATACAGATAATCGTGGCAGGGCCACCAGAACAGATATATGTGGCAGAGCCACCAGATCAGATATTTGTGGCATAGCCACCAGAACGCTTCCTCCATAATATAACCCATGTCCCCATGCAACAAATATATAATCATGGCATCCATCATACAGAATTAGATCGCTATGCTTTTTAGTCAAAATTAACCCTACGGGTATAACGGTAATTTTGCACCTAGGGGTATAACAGTAATTTTCCATACATAGGGGTATTATGGTAATTTAGCTACTTTCAGGGTTTTCATGCATATCCTAACTATTTACGTACTATCAGAACACTTACCGCGCATACTTACCGAATTGGGCCCGTTGGCCCATGAACCCGATCTTTGGCCCATTAAGCCCAAATTATCAAAATGTACGAAATCGCGCGTACTGCAGTTTATTACTTTAGATTACCAAATATACAAACCCAACTATCTTACGAGCATTCGCACACTCGCAAATTCCCAAAATACTGACTTTTCGGCATTTCAGCTTTTCGGCTTTTGCCAATCTAGTCTATGAGAGGGTGTCAGTTACACACCTGTTTGCGACGATATGCTGACGAGATCCACACACGAACCGCCTACAATTGGATTACTAACACGTTAATCTAACTATCCAAATACAAACTATGTATTAACCCCTTATAATATTCGGCCAACCACACCTACAAATCATAGTAAGCTTATAAGAAATCAATAAGCAACTCATTAACAAATTTTTGTCAATGTTTACCACATAATCATAATTTCACTGCAAGCTGTCTTCCTGAGCAACAGTCACTAAATTATTTATAACTGGAGCTACGAAACTCCAAATCAAGTGCCGTTAATTTTCCCTAAAAATAGACTCATATATCTTTTATCCATAAAATTTTCAGAATTTTTGGTATGGCCAATCAATACCAGATTTTTCTTAAAGTTTCCCATGTTTCACTGTTTGACTAATCTGACCACTCTTCATTACGAATCAAATTTCTCATTGTACAGAATTCAAAATATGTTCTTGTTTATTTCATTAGAAACTAGACTTAATAAGCTTTAATTACATAATTTATGCAGCTTCTAACTCATCTCCCACAATTTATGGTGATTTTCCAAAGTCACGTTACTGCTGCTGTCCCAAGCAGATTTATCACCAAATCACTCTTTCACACCTAACTTGCATGCTTGTTATTTAAACATGTATATCACCAATCAATCATCACATATCTATGATTTTATTTAAGTATAATCTCCATTTCATCATTTTAAAGCACAACATGTTAGCCGATTTTTCCCCTTAGCATCTAAGGCACATGCATGCTCATTTGTTTGGCTCAACTTCACCTATCTTCCATTTTTCATCAAAAGAACATGAAACAACAACCATTTCCTTAATTTTAATTCATGACTAAATGCTCACAACACAACTAAAAACCAAAATATGCTTCAAGAGTTAAGGTAGAATCAAGAAGAACTCATGAACCTCAAAAAA
This sequence comes from Gossypium hirsutum, assembly GCF_007990345.1. Taxonomy (NCBI): domain Eukaryota; kingdom Viridiplantae; phylum Streptophyta; class Magnoliopsida; order Malvales; family Malvaceae; genus Gossypium; species Gossypium hirsutum. The sequence goes on along the minus strand of NC_053435.1, from coordinate 88,220,820 downwards.
GAAGCAAGGTACCAAGAACTTACCTTCAATTTTCCTCCTCCTAATGACCGAATACTCAAGAGCTTTCTCCTCTCCTTTTTCTTCTCTAACTTTCAGCTATGATGAACAAAGATGGACAAAACTTTGTTTTTTTCACCCCTTTTTCTTTTAATAAAACTTCGTATTTCATCCATTTAATTCTTTAATACAAAAGACATGAAATTCTAATCATGAAAATTTACCTAACCCATTATCATGGAACATTTACCTAACCTATTATCAATTTGTATCAATTTGTACCATAAATTATGGATATCAAGTGTACATTTTGTCTACAACAACATGATGGCTGGCCACTTCGTGTAAAATGGGAGGTTTGTCATGCAAATCCTCCTATTTTGCACTCCTATTTATTTGGTCACTTCAATTTAGCCTATAGCATTTTCAAACATTTTCACATAGGTTCTATTTCATAATTTCACCACTTTTTTCTTATGGAACAAAAATTAACTAAAATTACCGGGTTCTATCTTAAGCTTGGGCTTTCTAGAGGCCCACTAACATAATTAAACCTATGCCAACATTCACAGGATTCCCGAAAATTAGGGCGTTACAGAAATTATTAGATCTTTATGGGCTTTTAAGATCAATTTATACAAGTCAAGAAGAAACATATCTAAAGGAAAGAAGAACATTACCTTACAAGTGACAAAAGCTATTTCAACTGAAGGTACCACTATTATCGAATAACTGTGAAAGTAGGTAGTAATGCTAACTTATAATTTTATTAAAGCCTTAAAGAAGCAACCCATGAGGAATAACAAGTTTAAGGCTATTAAGAACTTCTCCAAAAATAGACAAAAATGTGTTGTGATCAATGAGGAGTCTACCAAGGAGAAAAAGTAGGGCATTCAATGTTATAAATGTCATGGTTTTGGCCACAAACGAGTTGTTTTTGTGTGTAACATGGAGTGAAGAGGATTCTTGAAGCAGATCAAATTCAAATGAAAAACACGTGAGCAATTATGTGGCTTTCTTTACTAAAGTCAATATCCCTGTCGCAACTGACTCTAATACTAATGATGATTTAGACAAGATTCAAGTGCTGAGTTTTTGCAGACTTACCAGATAATGCTGGAGAAATGAGAGCAGGTGTATGATGTTAATGCGAAGCTAGTTGAGTAGAATTCTTGTCTAAAGGAAGAGAACCGAAAGCTAATCAAACAAATATAGGTAAAAGATAATCTTCTAGATGATATAACTACTTGTCTTGATGCAATGCATAAGGATCATACAACAATTTAGTTGATGTTGGAAAAGTTCAATGCAAGTAGTGGAAAATTGTATGAAATCCTTGTTGTTACAAGTAGTGCAATTCTTTATGCATGAATAAATTTTGAATTCTTGTTTCTATATTAAGAAGTGAATATAATTGTTAATTATCAAAGCAATTATAAAATGCAATCTATTAATTATTTCAAAGGTGTGGCCAACTAGGGAGAGAAGAATTTTGAAAAATCCTAATTTTGTTTCTTTAGGATTAACTTGTAACGACCTGAAATTTATTGGTGTCGAAAATTGCAATCTCAGGATCTCGTTTCCATAAACCAAGTTCGTAATATTTACGTGTATAATATATTGTTATCTTAAAGTTTGGTCTAGTAATTTTGCCGAATTAATAGTTAATTAAGGTTCAAGGACTAAATTTGTAAATATTTAATTGCTATAGATTTTTATTAAGATAAAAACTTGGGGACCTAGATAGTAATTATCCAAGGGGCTATAATGGTTAATAAACCAATAATAATCATTATTTAGTGGACTTTGATGATGGTTACCATTAAATATTTAATTATTACTAAATTAAGATTAATTAAAGTATAAATTAAGTTTAATTTAATTAAACTTGGTTAATTAGTGTTAATCACACTATATAAATCATGTAAGTGGAGAAAGGTAATGAATATCATCTTCCCCACCATCTATTGAAGCAAAAACCAAATAAAAACTCTTTTTTTTTGGAGAGTTAAGCTTCGACCAAAAATTTGTTAAGGTAACCAAAACCTTTTCTTATAATTTTTTATAGATTTGAGTTCATGAGAGCTTTATTTTTAAATAAATCTGATGAGTGGATATGAAGATATAAGAAAAATTGGTTCTTCGGGAATTGGGATCAGAAACTAGCACAAAAAAAGGGTACGTAAGAAAGGTTGCATGCGGTAGTGCACGTTGCATGAGAACGTAAATAGTAAGTCTGCCAATCATAAATGGTAGCCCATATAAGTGGCGTATTCGTGGAGTAGATGTATCAATGACTGTCATATATGAGTTAGTAACTAGTTCTATCCACCAATATGTTGAGTTTAATTGTGGTAGTATTCGCCAGTTAATCTATTGATCAAAGTAATTACATGTCCCATTTCCTAATGACTGAGAGTAATTATGGTGGGATCGTTCTTCCCAGTAACTCATTAAGTTCACATGAACTTACCCAAATTCTTCTTCCCTTCAGGTTCTTAGGTTGAGCGTGGTGATTGAAGGGATACAGTCAAATTTGCGACCATTTGTGAGCCTTCTTATTTTCAGGGTTAACATGTATTTGCTAGGGGTGCTAGGACAACTATTAGATACCGCAATTTTGAAACCATTTAAACTGTATTGAACATTATTTTAAACACTTGAATGTGTATCGAAAGTTTTGATGACATAATGTTATTTGTGACTTATTGATATTAAAATTAAACAGCCGCCAAAGGTTAACTCATGCATCATTAAATCTTTAAATGCAACAGATTATTATTTTAAAATTGTGCTTCCAAATAAGTGGTCTTAAACTAATAGAATACTGCTCTGGTAACAAGGGCATCATATTGGTCATAGTAAATGAAGGAGCGTATGTGACTATAAATGATAATATGAATTGATTAAGTTGTATAAAATAGGAATGGAAATGAGATTAAACATCATACTGGTACATAATTGTATATGTAAGTAATTCAATTAGATATGTTACATCTTTGTTAAAAGAACGAATGATATAAATGTTAGTTTGACTATCAAATGGAATGTTGTAGGAGAATAGAATTCTTATATTGAATACGCAAATTGTTTCATTTGAATTGTAGTATATTTGAATTGAATTCTTGTATTGATAATGCTTATTTGTAACTTGAAATATGGAAATTACCATTGAGCGTAATTGTTCAGTGTACAATTTGTTTTCTCCGTGCATAGGTATAGTAGATTCTAGATAGTTTGAGCAGTTGTTCCAACATCTAGCAAGCGATCCCCGACTCAATAAAGTTTGTAAAGTTCTCTTTTGATTAGTATATGACATGTACCTAAGGTTTAAGTCGATTTTGTATCGAAAATGGTTGAATTTAAAACTTGGATGCTCGATGTTGTTTTGAAGTACCATTTTGGCATATTTTTGTTTTGGTTATAATTGAAATGTAAAGTATTATTACAGGTCTCTCAAACTTGTACCATGTTCATTTTTATAGAAATAGAATATCACATCACGATGACATATCCCTAACGTCACGACGAGGAGCAACATAGGATTCATGTTGTGACGACATGTATTCGAGGTCATGATGAGACCTACTCAGTATGTTGCGTCGCGACGAGGAACCCCCGACTTCGCAACGTCAACCCAATGTTATGAAATTCTTACAATTTGGTCCTAAATCGACCTCGGGTTAGCAATAGAGCTTTCGTAAGCTCGTATAAGACCTGAAAATGTACCCGAAACGTTTTATATACATGTTTACCTTATATTGGGATGTTTTATGTTATAAATTAAAATGTGAATTGATCTTAGTTGCTATACGAACACTCATATACAAAAAAAAATATCAATACAAACTCAGAAAGCAATAAAAAAACAAAAGTGCTTTTATCTGTAGTTCTTTCTTTTTTACCGTTATTTTTCCTTATTTTCATTAGCTAAAAGAAAGAAAATACAAAAAGTCTCACCTGGTGGTTCGTCCGTCACCACCACAGTGGCTTTTTCTCCGGAATCAGTGTTCTGATGAAGGGAGAGTGAGAGAGAGTTGAGGGGTTTCTTTTTTTTTTTTTGAAAGTGTTGAAAATAAAAAAAAACTGAAATTTTAATTTAAGTAGTGGTACCAAAACGGTACCGTTTTGGCTCTAAGCCCCCAGATGCAAAATGGTGTTGATTTGGGGTGAAACGGGTCGACCCGACCTGCCTAGCCAGGACCTGCGTGTTTTGTAGCGGAAGGGCTAATTGCACTTTCAGCCCTTCCGCTTTTTAATCAATTTGTGATTAAGTTCTCTTATTTTGTGACTATTAATTTATTTTAGTTTTCAATTTAATCCCGCATGAAGTGCAGCGTTTTGGAGGGCGGGGATATTCCCCCATATGATCCCTCCACGTTATCCGCGCCTTTCAATGTGATCCCCTATTTTATTCTTTTCCTAATTAAGCCCTCAAATCCCATTTTGATTTCAATTTAGTCCTTCCATATTAATATTATTATGTTACTAAAATTAATTAATCTAATATTCAGCATTTTATTTTATTTTATTTTTATTTCTTCACGTATTGTTATCTTCATAATATGCTTTTATTACTTGCATTATTATTGTTTATTCATTTATTTCTCTGTACATACATTGTTATATGCTTCTATGTTTAGAGTATTATTACATATTATTATTATTATTTATTATTATTATTACTATTACTCTTATTATTTATTATTATCGTTGCTATTTCTATTATTGTTTTTCTATTATTATTTATATTATTGTTGTCATTATTCATTATTTTATTGTTATTATTATTTTATTATTATTTTTCTGTTATTGTTATTATTAATATTATTATTCCTATTAATGTATCATCACTATTATCTTCCATTTTATTATTATCATTGTATTATCACTATTATTATCATCATATTAATTTTATATTACATTATATATTTCCTTTTCGTATTTACTCATGTCGTTGTTATTATTATTATTATTATACTATTAAACTGATTTAGTTAATATTCAATATTTATTTATTTGTTTGTTTATTTATTTATTTATTATTATTTTTTATAGATTGGTTATATTTTTATTTTTACCCATATTATTATCATTTTTACTATCTATTTGTTTATATCTTTTTATACTTTCAAATTTTATATTATTTATTTTTATTATTTTTACTATTCTTGTTATTAATATTTTATGTTCATTTTTTTACCTAATTTTATATTTACTTATACTAATTTATTTATTTTTCATTCTTTTGTTTTCAAACACTTAAATTTAACTTCATGTATATGCATTTTACCTACTTTCTTATCACCATTTTATTTCATTTTTATTACTATTATTACTTAATTAATATTAAATTTAATTGATCATTGTCATTGCTTATTTGTTGCTTCATCATTATATATATATAGTCATATCGCTTATTCGTGTTATCATTCTACTATTATTCCAATTATGTCACGAGCCGTGTTTAAATGTCCATTCTTTACACTATAATCCAAATAAAATAAATATGCATAGTTTTAAACATTACATGTGTATTTATTCGAAAGATTTTGAAAATTAAGGCAATGTTATGTATTTGGAAATTCTAGAGATCGTGCCCTAACATGCTGGGTTTCGATTTTCTTCGTTTGACCCAAATGACCAAATAACCTTTTGAAATTAAAATGCATGAATTTTGAAAATCAAAAGACAAGCTTATTATCGAGGTTTTAAAATGTTGTGTCCTAACTTACTGGATGTGACATTTTATTACTTCGGGACAAGAAGGTCTTTAACATTCGTTTCAATTTACGCAAGCAAATTCTTCATAAAAAGTCAAAAAAGAAAGGATCGTATTTTTAATTCTTTTTGAGTTTTTAAATTTCGACATTAAGACATTAATTAATCAACTAGGTACCAATTTTGGGCGTTACGAGGGTGCTAATCCTTCCTCGTACATAACCGACTCCCGAACCCGTTTTCTCAAATTTCGTAGACCAAAATTGTTGTTTTAGTAAATTGAAATATTTTATTAAAATGACCAAATTTCTAGGTTGTAATACCCCATACCCGTACCTGAGATCCGGGATAGGATACGAGGCATTATCAAAATTTTCAGAATAATTAGCTCGAAGCATATCTTCCAAAATTTGAATTACTCGCTCAGATTGCCCATCAGTCTGTGGATAAAATGCTGTACTGAAATCAAGTTTAGTACCCAAAGACTCATGTAACTGTTTCCAGAATCTCAATGTAAACCGAGGATCTTGATCAGAAATTATAGAAGCCGGTATACCATGCAACCTTATAATTTCCCGAATATAGACCTCTGCAAGTTTCTGAAGTGACCAATCCATTCTGACAGCTATAAAATGAACCGATTTTGTGAGTCGATCAACTATTACCCATATAGCATTTTTCTTACTTGCAGATAATGGCAATCCCGTAATGAAATCCATCGTAACACGATCCCATTTCGATTCTGGAATAGTAATCGGCTGTAATAATCCAGTAGGAACCTGATGCTCTGCTCTCACCCGCTGACAAACTAAGCATTTACTGACATATTCAACTATATCTTTTTTCATCCCATGCCACCAGTACAATTCTCGTAAATCACGATACATCTTTGTGCCTCTAGGGTGTAGAGCAAATAGACCATCGTGTGCTTCTCGAAGAATTAATTCTTTAATCTCTGAATTGATTGGAATACAAATCTGATCTCGGTATCTGAAACAATCATACTCATCAATACTAAAATTCCCTACTGTGTCGCTCTGAACCATTTCTTTTTTCTTCATTAGCTTATCATCTTCTAATTGAGCTAACTTGATTTGTTCAAACATCACTGGTTTAATTCTTAATTCAGCCAATAAACTTCCATCATCACTAATACTGAGCTGAGCAAACATCGCTCGCAATTCAATTGCTGCTTTCCTACTCAATGCATCAGCTACCACGTTAGCTTTACCTGGATGGTAATCAATAACACAATCATAATCTTTTAAAAGTTCTATCCATCGACGCTGCCTCAAATTCAACTCTTTCTGTGATAGAAGATACTTAAGACTGAATTAATTCGTGAAACAGAAGAAACAGTCAAGAAGATTCAACAGAGATTAAAAGCAGCTTTTGACAGACAAAAATCTTATGCTGATCTGAAACGTCGGGACATTGAATACTCAGTCGGGGATAAAGTGTTTCTCAAAGTTTCTCCTTGGAAGAAAGTATTATGATTTGACCGAAAAGGAAAGTTAAGTCCTCGATTTATCGGACCATATGAAGTTATAGAGAGAGTTGGACCAGTTGCTTACCGATTAGCTTTACCTCTGGAATTACAACAAATTCATGATGTTTTTCATGTTTCCATGTTACGAAGGTATCGATCGGATCCATCTCATATTATCTCTACTAAAAACATTGATATTAGACCAGATTTATCATATGAAGAGGAACCAGTTCAAATACTAGCTCGAGAAATGAAAGAATTAAGAAACAAACGAGTCCCGTTTCAATTAAATATAAGATTTAGATTTGAATAGTTCAATATATGGATTTAGTAATTTAAATTATGCTATGAATGTTATTTTATTAGTGAATTATTTATAAGTTGTCTGATACATCTGGTAATGCCTCGTTACTTTGTTCCGGTGATGGTTCGGGGTTAGGGAGTGTTACATAGGTGATCCATCACACCTAATCAAAAAAGATTGGTGGCGACTCCCAATTTTTGTTTTCTTTTCAAAAATGTAAAGTTGATCCCCGTTTTCAAAAAAATAGTTTTGACAACTAACAATAGCCGATGGGTATATCTACCATACATAAAGGTACTGTCAATTTGTACCAATGGCTTGCAGTACACAAATACGTCCCGATATTGCTTAAAGCTCCAGAATAGACGCTTGAACACTTGGCATACACGAAGTAAGCGATCGTTGTAGTATACAGGGCCCGTTTCAAGGTCTGTTATACAACCTAAGATGTATCTCTCTAGCACCTGACACCATTGCCACACCTCATTATATGAAGCGTCCTACCTACTATGCATCTTTTCCAACGCCTTCTAGTTAGCTATCCAAGCCTTACGGTAAGAGGACGTATACCTTAATTGGCTACGAATATTAGCAATTAAGTCGATACAAAAGTCCTGGGATCCGCCTTCACCATCGATAGTATTAAGCTAGCTATCATATCTGAATCCATATTGGGATGATCTTGTGAAACACTTGTCAACGAAGTACGTTAAATAACGCAACATTAAGTAAGAACAATATTATTCAAAAACCCTAAACACTTAGTGATACTGTACTGGCAAGACAGGTATGTGGTCCTTTGTACTTTTTTATCTCCCACAAGCCTGTCTTTTTCCTAACCGAAGCCATGATTTTTCATGAACATGTACTGTCTTGCATAGCACACTTGGCCTCGAACTTCTCAGATTTGGATTTAACCACATTGTAGTTAACTCTATTCCTGATGCTATGTTGTTTCGATGCACCAAGAAAACTATCCTTACTAGAAAACTCCTTACCAACTTCTAATTCACCCGAATCCAATGACGAACTTGTATGGTCACGCTTTCTGTATGGTAAATCTGGAAACTCTAACGCATCATCTGCCGACAGATTGACATTATGCATATAGGCTGGAGGCAAGTACACCGTGAATCATGAATCTTCTTCTTCTTCATCTAAACCCCCTTTACCATTTTCAGGTTCGGTTGGAACAGGCTCCGGTTTAGAAAATAATACAACTTCTGTACTATCGAGGCTAGACTCTCGATGTGGATCCACATCAGACTTATCATCCAACCCACCGTCATCTGCCATACAGGGTCCCCTAGCCGGTGGACGTCATAGGGAGTATATCATCCCTTCTTGTGGATGTTTAACGTCCCCAATCAGATATGGATTGCAAACCATTAGAAGTTGATGTCATTCCTCAGTACGTATTTCCAGCACCGAACATCGACGCAATGAGGTGTATGTCCCATCCACTAATTGAGCGTCGTGCAGGAGTTGTGTATTCCATACTGCCACCAAACATGGGCGCTTCCGTGTTCTGCCTCCCATTAATAGAGTGTCAAGTAGGAGTCGTGTGTTCCTCTCGAATAGCAGTAGATGTTGAAGTCGCAAATGCTTCATTTGGCGATGAAAATTGTACATTTAACTCAAGATAGGGTTGTAGCGATGTAAAAATTTGCTCTTGGTCGCTAGTTAAGTCAATGTATTGAAAATTTGAAAATCGACTTTACATTTTAAAAAAGGAGAGTCGCCACCGATCCTTTTCCTAGGTGTGATCAGACACCTAATAAATCCTCTTCTTTTAAAAGAAATTTCATTTTTTAAACAAAAAGAAGGCCGAATTTAGGTGTACATCAAAAACCAAAGTAAAGTTGGGTTCGGGAGTCAGTTACATGCGAGGAAGATATTAGCACCCTCGCGACGCCCAAAATTGGTATCTTTATTAAACAGGTGTTGTCTTGATTTTCAAAAATAGGAATTCAATTTGACATTTAATCGTGATTCGATTGAAAAATGAGAATTTTTAGTTTTCAATTTTTTTAGAAGGGTGTCCCATTTTTAACACGAGCCGACGAATTTCACCCAACATAGCGATGAAATCGATGACTTAATGTTAAATCGGTTCATTGCCTTATTTATTGAAATTAGTAAAAACATGAATAAAAATCTTTAAAGTAGTGAACAGGAAAATGATATAAAATGGGCGGGAAACAAAAAATAAAAGAGTTAGAAATACATCGAAGCAAATAATGAATATGACAATAATATTAAAAAAATGATGATATATACGATATTAAACATGATAATAATATTATTAAACACGAAATAGAGACGAACATATATATAAACATATAATAATAAGTGAAGTGACGTAAACATAATATTAAAAATACTAATAGTGCCATATATATATTAAAGTATATACGTAATAATAGGAATGAAAAGTGCATACATAATAATACTAAATATATATACATAATATATATAAAATGAACATATACAATACATATTAGAAATGCTAATAACATAAAAAAAAATATATTAATAATACTACATAAATATGTACATATATATTAAAATAAATACATAATGATAATAATAAAAGTATATACACAAAATAGTGTTAAAAATACATACATAATATAGTTATTAAAATATATATATACATATTAGAAATAATAATAATGTTACAAAACAATTATTAATAATACTGCATAAACATATACATATATATAAAAGATATATACATATATAGTAAACATATACTAATAATAATAATAAGATGTATGTACACCAAATAACACATAATAATATTAAAATAAAATAATAAGTGACAATAGTGAAAATAGTAGTTATAATAATAAATATAACGATATATGAAAATAATACTATATATAAAAAGTATATATATACCCATATAATAAAATATATGTAGTAATATTAATAATAAATATAATAGGGATAAAATAGATACAATAATATATACATAATATGGTATTAATATATATATGTAACATAGTATTCAAGAATATGTACATGAGATGATATAAAAATATATACATGGAATAGTAAAAGAAATATATAACAAATAACATTAAAAAGATATATAATATATATAAAATATATACAATATATACATATATTTAGAAATGATAATAATATATAAAAAAACTATTCATACGCTACATAAATACGTACATATATATATAAATAATAATGGTGTTAGAAATATACAATATAGTATTAGAAATTTACATACAATAGTATAAAAGATATATAACTAATAATATTAAAATATATACATAATATCTATTAAAAGAATATACACATAATGTATATGCATGTATTAAAAAAATAATAATAATGTTTAAAAAATAATTATTAATAATGTTACATAAAAGTAAATATATATGCATGTTAAAATTATTAATTGAAGCTAAAACTAATACTAAAAAACTAAAGATATAATATAAAATAAAATAAAAATAAAGAAATAATAGTAATAATATGAAGATTAATAATAATAATAGTAACCATAATGATAATATATACGTACATGAATAGTACTAGTAATAATAATAATATTAAAATAATTAATTTTAATAATAAAGTAATTAAAAAGGATCGAATCGAATTAAAAATAAATGGCTTGGGGCGAAATTGCAAAAAAAAGAAGGGAAGGAGACCTATTTCAAGGCGCACAAATAGTGGAGGGACTAAAAACAAAATAAACCCCTCCACCCAAAATGCGCAGCAACATTGCGGACAAAATTGGAAAGCGCAACAAATTATAGGGCCAAATTAAAACACATAAAAAAACCTTATTGAAAATCATAGAAAAAGCGGAAGGACCGCACGCGTAATTAGCCCCTAAGAGCAAAAACACACGGATCCTGAGTGGGTTGGGTCGACCTGACCCGATCCAGGGCAAAACGACGTCGTTTTGGGGTTAAAAGGTAGCCCCCAAAATGACGTCGCTTTGGGAGGCTATAAAAGGCTAATTTTTTTTTTAAAAAAATTATTTTCAGCAAAGTGGAAGAGAAAAAAAAAAGAGAGAGAGGGGAGAGGGAGCTGGGGGATTTCCGGCCACAGGGCCGGTCACCGTCCAGTAGCCGAAACGCCGCCGGCCGTCGTCGTCGGCTACCGCCCGAATTCCAAAAGGTAATTTTTTTATATTTTTTTATTATCTTTTATGTATTTATAATATATGTATTTATATAAATCAATTGATTCAAAAAAAAATAAAAATAATATAATATAAGAAACAAAATCACCTTAGGTATTTGCTTTTCGATTTTTGGTATCTTTGGTCCTCTGATTTGCTGTAATACCAGTGCTTTAGTATCACTAGAATTTGCTATTCTCGTTTTTTGCTTTTGAAATAGAATGTTTGTATTATTTTTTTTGCAAAAATTGCCGAATGTTTCCATTGAAATTGGCTTGGGCTTTTAAAGCCTATTTTACATCTTTTTTTTATGCTATCCTTTCTCTTTTTTTGATCCTTGCAGGGGATGGGCGGTGGAGGCAGGGGCAGGTGGCCAGTTGCATTGATGACTTGACCGGGGTGGTTGGGTAAGGTGTTTTAGGGTTTTAGCTTTCTGAAACCCTAAATTTAGCTAGTTGGGCTTGGGTAGTTAGATTGAAATTGGGTTTGGGTAGTGGTTAGGTGGGCTAAAATTTTGGGCTTTGGGTTTGGTAATGTGGGCCAAAATTGGCCTGTAATAGCTGCCCCTTTTTGCTCATTGTCGTGTAACGGGAATAGAGCAAAGACACAAAGAAAGGCCAATTTTGTCCGGTCTTGCCAAGTGTTGACTTCTTTAGTGCTCTTCTTATCCAGGTAGTCTCTTTCTAGTCCACCGCATGTTGTTGCCTTGATCATTCTACTGCGACTTCATAGATATGCCTTGTAGCTTCAATCTACTCCAACTTAACTTCAAGGATATGAGATTTACGGCTTCGATCTGCTTCACTGTAACTCCAGAAAGATAAGATCTACAACTTCACTCTGCTCTTCTACCGCTTCAGTGGGATAAGGTTTGTGGTCTTTTCTTCTACGACTTTAGAAAGGCAGGATCTGATATCCTCGATCAGCTCCATTGCAACTTCAGGGAGACAAAATCTGGTGTCTTCAATCAGTTCCAATCTTTATTCTTTACTCGGCATGTGATCCTGACCTCAACTCACTTCTCGCAATATGAGTTGACTCTTTAAAAAAACAGACATTAAAAACAGAAATTGAAAATAGCTCAGCTCGTGAGCCCATGCTCAACTCACCTCTCGCAATATGAGTTGATTTTTGAAAATAGAATTTGAAAAAAAGATTTTGAAAATACCTCGACATGTGACCCAAAGCTCAACTCACCTCTTGCAATATGACTTGATTTTTGAAAAACATAAATTGAAAATACCTCAGCGTGTCCTGAGGTGAGTTCCTGAGGCTCAACTCACCTCTCGCAATATGAGTTGATTTTTTGAAAAGCAGAAATTGAAAAGAAATACCTCAGTGTGTCCCGAGGCTCAACTCACCTCTCGCAATATGAGTTGTTTTTTTGAAAGATAGAAATTGAAAATACCTCAACGTGTCTTGAGGCTCAACTCACCTCTCGCAATATGAGTTAATTTTTGAAAATAGAAATAAAAACATCAGAATACCAAAACATGTCATCTGGTGGAACTCAGGTGTCTTTTCCTTTGATTCAGTACAGCTATCATCACATACTCTTACTCTACTGGAGTACCTGCATATGTCATGCATGATGATATCATGATATGCACATGTTTGTCTTAAATGCCTTTATGCCTACATGATTATGCAATGCGCCATAGGCATGTTTGTCATATGTCCTTTTTTGTCACAATTTTTGTGATAATCTGCATTCATTACTTTGGCTTTTTGACTTTCTCTTTAGGCCCTGTGCCCGTCCTCAAGCTTCACGGGTAATCTGCGTTTCTCAAATATCACTCTTTTGCCCCTGGTTGAACTTTGTCCTTGCTTTGAGGCTCTTGTACTTATCAAATTCTTATCTGGGTAATGCTTAACATTTCTTTTGTTCAGAGTATGTCATGTTACTATTTATTATTTAAATAAACCACACAATGAGATGTATGAAATTGGTCAGGTAGGTACAAAAGGGATACCTTCATTTATTTATTTCAAAGGTGACAAACAAAGAAAGTTAACCAAGGATAGTAAAAAGTGTAATAAAAAGAAAAGGGATCGCATTTAACGGATACAAATGCTCTAGATATTCAACGCATGAACTCTTCCACGTTCCTTAATCAAGAATCTTTTCGAGCATGGCTTCTTGCGTAGAAGATTTCGAGCTACTAAAAATGCTTCAAATACTATAGTCTTGCTGTTTGACCCACCGTTCAACCGCCTTGCTCTTTAAGCCCGGGTTTGCTTCATTAGAATGCCCTTTCGGGTTTTCATCCTAATCTTTTGTGTTAATCAAGACGCCCTTTTTGGGTTTTCACCTTGATCCCTTTTTTAGGCATAATATTTCTTCACAGCATTTGAATTCACTGGATTAGGTAACTCATTCCCATCCATCTCAGTGTGAATCAAAGCTCCACCCGAAAATTCTTTTTTTAAGATGTATGGTCCTTCCCAATTTGGTGCCCATTTTCCTCGTAGGTCTTTTTGTATTGGGAGAATCTTTCTCAGCACGAGTTCTCCTTCGTGGAATTCTCTTGGCTGTATTTTCTTGTCATAGGCCGCGATCATTCTCTTCTGATACATCTGTCTATGACAGATTGACTTCAAACGTTTTTCTTTGATAAGGTTTAACTGGTCATATCGAGCCCGAACCCACTCTGCTTCCTCTAGTTTTGACTCCATTAAGACTCGTAGAGAGGGGATCTCAACTTCGATAGGTAGCACAGCTTCCATTCCATAGACCAGAGAGAAAGGAGTTGCTCCCGTAGATGTCCACACAGATGTGTGATATGCATACAAAGAAAATGGTAGTTTCTCGTGCCAGTCTTTATATGTCTCAATCATTTTCCCAATAATCTTCTTAATATTCTTGTTGGTCGCTTCAACAACTCCGTTTATTTTCGGGCGATAGGGTGATGGGTTATGATGCTTTATTTGAAATTGCTCACACACTTCCTTCATCATCTTGTTGTTCAGATTCAAAGCGTTATCTGAAATGATTCTTTCAGGCAAACCATATCGACAAATAATTTCCTTTTTTAAAAACCTGCAAACTGCAGTCTTCGTCACATTAGCAAATGAAGCGGCTTCTATCTATTTTGTGAAGTAATCAATAATGACAAAAATAAACCGGTGTCCATTAGAAGCTTTTGGGGAAATTGGCCCTATAACATCCATGCCCCACATAGAAAAAGGCCACGGAAAAGTCATGATATGAAGGGGTGAAGGGGCTGCATGAATTTTATCGCCGTAAATTTGACATTTGTGGCACTTTTGTGCATAGCTAATACAGTCGCTTTCCATCGTCAGCTAGTAGTAACCGAGTCTCATAATCTTCCTGGCCGTAGTGAAACCATTGGCATGTGTTCCACAAATTCCCTCATGGACATCTTCAAGTATTTTTTTTGCTTCAACAGCGTCTACGCATCTCAAGAGCACTTGATCTTTTCCTTTTTTGTACAGAATGTCCCCATCAAGAACAAATCCTACTGCCATTCTTCTGATTGTTCTTTTATCGTTCTCATTTGCTTGTTCGAGATACTTTTGATTCTTGACATATTCTACGATATCATGGAACCATGGCCGTCCATCTGGCTCTTTTTCAATGCTGAAACAATATGCAGGGACTTCATATATGCTCATTTGCAGAGGCATTATTTTTGTTTCTCTGTTTGCTTTAAACATTGAAGCCAAAGTGGCCAGGGCATCAGCCAATTGGTTTTCTTCTCGTGGGAAGTAATTAAAAGTTATTTCTTTGAATTCTTTAATCAGTCCTGCTACTAGATCGCTCTATTTGACTAATTTCGAATCTCTCACTTCCTAATCTCCACGGATTTGGTATATCACCAACGCTGAGTCCCCATACACTTCTAAGATTTCGGCGTTTCGTTCAATAGCTACACGAAGTCCCATGATACAGGCCTTATATTCCGCTATGTTATTGGTACAGAAGAAATTCAGCCTGGTAGTGAACGGATAATGGTCCCCTTCTAGAGATACTAAGACTGCTCCAATCCCATGCCCTAACGTATTCGATGCACCATCAAAGCTCATCTTCCATGATTCTCTTTGGATGACTCACATTTTTTTCCCGTAATGCACATCAAATCTTTATCTGGGAAATCAAATCTCAATGGCTCGTATTCCTCTGTCGTTCAAGTTGCTAAGAAATCAGCTATTGCACTCCCTTTTATCGACTTTTGGCTCACATAGACGATGTCATATTCTGATAGTAGGATCTGCCATCGTGCCATTCTTTCTAAGAGTGCAAGTGATTCCATCATGTACTTTATTGGGTCCAGCTTTGAAATTAACCATGTCATATGATACAACATATATTGTCTGAGCCTCTGAACTACCCAAACCAAAGCGCAACAGAATTTTTCAATTGATGAGTACTTTGCCTCATACTCTGTGAACTTTTTGCTGAGATAGTAAATCGCCTTTTCTCTTTTCCCGGACTCACCATGTTGCCCCAGTACGCAACCCATTGAATTTTTGAACACATTCAAATATAATATTAACGGTTTTCCTAGAGTTGGCGGTACTAGCACCGGGGGATTAGACAAATACTATTTTATCTTGTCAAAAGCCACTTGGCACTCATCATTCCATTCTCTCGGATTATGTTTTCGAAGAAGTCGAAAAATTGGGTCACACTGGTTAGTGAGTTGAACAATGAATCAAACGATGTAATTCAACCTTCCTAAAAATCCTCTGACTTCTTTTTGCGTGAGCGGAGGCGGTAATTCTTGTATGGATTTTATCTTATCTGGATCGACTTCAATGCCTCTCTCGCTGACGATGAAGCCTAGCAATTTTCCCGAGGTAGCTCCAAACGTGCACTTGGCTGGATTAAGCTTCAGTTGGAACTTTCTCAGTATTTCAAACAACTTCTTAAGGTTCCCAACATGCTCTCTTTCCCCATTGGATTTGCCGATCATATCATTGATGTAGACTTCTATTTCTTTGTGCATCATGTCATGAAACAACATCACCATGGCCCTCTGATATGTTGCCCCAGCATTCTTTAATCCGAACGGCATCACCTTATAACAGAATGTTCCCCACATCGTTGCAAAAGTAGTTTTCTCCATATCCTCAGGAGCCATCTTTATTTGATTATAACCTGAGAATCCATCCATGAACGAAAACAATGAATGTTTGGCTGTGTTATCCACCAAGGTATCAATGTGTGGCAATGGAAAATTATCTTTAGGACTTGCTCAATTCAAATCGCGGTAATCCACACACATTCGTACCTTACCGTCTTTTTTCGGTACTGGGACTATATTAGCTACCCATTTTGGATACTTAGAGACTTGTAGGAAGCCAGCATCGAATTGTTTCTTGACCTCTTCTTTTATCTTTAACAGTATTTCAGGTATCATTCATCTTAGCTTCTGTTGAATGGGTTTGCATTCTTGTTTCAGTGGGAGTTTATGGACCACTACATCCTCATCCAATCCTGGCATGTCCTGATACGACCATGCAAATACATCTTTATACTCATGAAGCAAAGCGATCAAATCATGTTTGGTGTTATCTGAAATGGAGGTCCCAATCTTCACTTCTTGCCTATTTTCTTCATTTCCCAAGTTTACTATCTCAACAGATTCTTGATGAGGTAGAATCTGTTTATCTTCTTATTCTACCATTCTTAGTAAGTCAGGAGACGAGGCACAGTCTTCAACATTTTCCTCAGCTTCAAACTCTCCTAAACAAATAGCTTTCTCGAAATTGATTTCAAGATTTGTAACGGGTTTGTTCATATCGTTGATATCTGAGCACCTGAAAATTGAATGGAAAAGAAAACTATAGAGAAGCATCAAAGTATTGGGACCAACAAGCATGGTATGACGTGAGATATATGCACTGATAGGCTATGAGAAGAGGGAAAATTTATGAAGTTAATTAGAATGTAAAGACCATGACAAAATACATCTTCATTAATGTTCATTTAAATGATAAAGAGCAAATCATAAGTTCTTACAAAAGAATCCCTCTATTACTTAGGGACACATAAAAAGAAGAGTGTTAACATTGAGCATTACTCTGGAGAAGACTTAGAAACTACAAGGAGATCAACAGCAGTCCAATTGTTCAAAACGAATCTAAGAGGAAAAGGGCGTATCGTTGAAACATCTTTAATTGCATCACTTCCTTTGTCAATGACATTTATACTGACATTCTGTAGACCCCTTTCAATTAATAAAAGCGTGCTTCGTGGATTATCTTGCTCGAGGTATATCATTCCTTCAGATGTAAATGTTTTTGACAAAGGAGGGTACGTTATGGGCTCCCATTCTAATTCTCGACCTAAGGCTCTTGCAATCCGTCTTTCTCGATCTTTCTACATCTGTTTTCTTCTTTGTCGCATATTCGGTTCGAAACCTAAACCATATCGAGCTTTATGAGGTACTGGTTTTAGAGCTCTAACTATCCCTTGCTGATATCTCCCCAACCCTTTCTTTGCTCGGGCTCCTTTTCCCACAGTCAGCTTAATTATCATCTGGGTATTCCTTGACAGCTTGGGTATGAGAATTTTATTTCCTTCAGCAATGAACGTAGCATTGATGAATTCGAAGGAACGGAAGGAACATTCTACTGCATCCTTGCTTACTTCGAGGTATGGCGTATCAGCAGAGATAGAGGCAACAATGTCTTTCTCACCCACAACAGTGACCAAAAGACCATCTATGATAAACTTCACTTTTTGGTGGAGAGATGAAGGAACTGCCCTAGCAGAGTGGATCCAAGGCCTTCCTAAAAGGCAATTATACGAAGGCGTGATTTCCATGACCTGAAACTCGATGTCATATATATAGGGGCCCACTTCTAGAGGAATTTTAATTTTTCCTATAACTTCTCGTCTTGTCCCATCAAATGCTCTTCTTGTAGAGTGACAAGGTCTTAAATGAGACAGATCAATTGGAATTCTAGAAAGTGCGGCCAAAGGCATGACATTGAGTGCAGACCCATTATCAATGAGTACATTCGGTATTGTGTAACCCTTACAATGGGTTGTGATGTGAAATGCTTTTACGGAGCCCCTACCATTTGGCGGTATTTTGTCATCACTGAAAGAAATAAAATTATCCGCGTTCAGGTTATTCACCCACCTATCAAGCTTTTCGACAGATATACTGCTTGCCATGTAAGCTTGATTTAACACTTTCAACAAAGCATTCCGATGTGGTTCTGAATTCAACAGTATGGATAATACCGAGATCCGTGTCGGTTGTTTACTTAACTGTTCCAAGACGTTATATTCACTATTCTTGATGAACTTCAAGAATTCATGTGCTTCCTCTTCATTCACAGGTCTTTTAACTGCTTGTTCGGACGGAGTCTCAAGTTCGACCTCGGCCTCATGCGTCGGTGCCTTTCCTTTCTGGTTTGAGTCACTCGTCTTTTTTGTTGGTTTAACCATTTTAAAATAGCATCTTCCGCTGTGAGTAAAATGTCCTACTTCACCAACACTTCCAGTCATGGCTTCGAATTTTTCACCTTTAGGTGTGATAATATTGACATCGTATTTCCATGGCACTACTTTGTTGCCTTTGTAAGGGAAAGAATATGGTACTTCAATTATCATTTTCGGTTTCACTTGTTCCTTTTTTGCATCATAATAAATCATCAATGGTCGATCGACGCTATAAGAGAAACTTGATGATTGATTGTCAAAAGCGCATACTTCTCCCTCATCGGCCTCTTTGTTAAAGATCCCAATCTCCTTGTTGTCCATCATGTCTTGAAGTAACTATCTAAATTTCTCACAAGACTGAATGTCATACCCTTCAATACCATGGAAGTCACAAAAACATTGACCTTTTATACTTCCTTCTTTAAAGATTCTATAGGGGTGACAGAATAGCCCCTTTTCAACCATCACCTTCCATATC
Organism: Gossypium hirsutum; assembly: GCF_007990345.1. Taxonomy (NCBI): domain Eukaryota; kingdom Viridiplantae; phylum Streptophyta; class Magnoliopsida; order Malvales; family Malvaceae; genus Gossypium; species Gossypium hirsutum. The sequence continues at coordinate 88,201,255 of NC_053435.1, read as the reverse complement.
TTCTATAAAGGTGTCTTTATTTCAGAAACGCAGTTTTTGGTTCGCCACTTGTCTTCCTCAGTCACCGCGCTCACATTCCCTTCAGTATGGTTAAGGAGCGGATTTCTAGTTGTATTATTAGTACTATCAAATCATAAGATGCCTGCATCAATGAGGCCTTGAACTCTCCTTTTAAATGCCAGTCAGTTTTCTGTAGAATGCCCCTAGTTTCCGGCGTGGTACATGTAACTGGCATTAGGATCGTACCATTTTGGGTATGGAGGCTTCAAGGGTACCATATAATGTGGGGATATTAATTGTTTTTCCAACAGTTTTGAGTACAACTCTTCGTATGACACGGGAATTGGGGTAAACTGGGGTTTTTTAGTATTGGATCTTGTCGGTCTTTGTTCATCTTTAGGTTGGTTTTGAACTGGCATGGTATTCTGTCGGAACGTAGTGACTGGTCTTTGGTTATTTGTGGCGTAGACGGGGTAAGAAGGGTAATAAGGTGGTGTTTGATAGTAAGGGCTTTGGGGAGGATAATAGAAGTTTGGAGGTGGGCGATATCGAGGTCGTGACTGGGTTGGATATGGATTAGAAGTGTAGTGATTCTTAGTTCCTACTATATAGGCTTCTACCTTTTTTTTTCTCTATAGGTGCTGCCCTTTTCGAGCTCTCGGAACCTTCCATCTTTCCACTTTTGATGGCATTTTCTATAAGTTCCCCAGATATTACAATATCTGCAAAGTCTTTCATGGCACTTCCTACCAACTTATCATAAAATGGTGCTTTCAAAGTGTTGATGAAGAGGACTGTTATTTCAGTTTTGGTCAATGGGGGTTCTACTTGGGCTGAGATATCCCTCCATCTTTGTGCGTATTGCCTAAAAGTCTCCGTTTGCTTCTTTTCCATCATCTGTAGAGTTAGTCGATTAGGCACCATGTCGGATACATGCTTGTATTTTTCGCAAAATGCTGATGCCAAGTCTTTCCATGATCGGATCCTTTCTCTACTAAGTTGATTATACCATCGAAGGGCCGATCCGATGAAGTTGTCTTAGAAACAGTGTATTAGCAATTTATCTTCATTCACATAACCAGTCATCTTCCGGCAGGACATGATAAGATACACTACATCTCGTGCTATCGTATTTTTCGAAATCTGGTACTTTGAATTTCGGAGGCAGGACCAGATCGGGCACCAAACTGAGCTCTTTGGCACTCAATGCAGAGAAGGCTCCAGTACATTCTATCGCTTTGAGTCTTTCTTCCAAACTCCTATACTTATCCTGAACATCATGATCATCCATTTTCAACCTGGCTATTTCTAACGGATCAACCAAATCTAGAACATTGGGATCGATAGGATTAGCTCCAAGGTTAGATATGAATATACCTTACCCTAGATGAGCAGGGGGTACGGGTCGTTGCTCCATACTTGCAGGTTCTCCTTTAGGATGTTCTCTTTGCATTACATGTGCGTGAGGTGGAGTGAATCCTGGGGGATAGAGCGGATCCTGATCATGATTAGTTCTTGGCTGAGGCTCTATAGTGTCAGGGCTCTGCATAGGTCCCTTTCCTTTGACCAAAGCCGTCATCATCTCCATCATTTTGGCTATCTGATTTCTTTGCTCGAGCGATTCTCTCGAGATCTTAACATCAAATCTCTTGCTTCCTGTTGTGACTTGGTCAACTGCTCTTGCAATTCTCTTTGGGTCCTTTCTATCCTTTCAATTCTCTCATTGAACTCGGCTTCCATAATTCTGGCTTTTCAGCGCATCCTATAAGAATAGCGTGATTCCAGAATTGTAGTGTTGCAACTGTGGATTATACGGTTTTAACCTCAGTAAATGACTATAGGATATGTACATGCAATGAATGGATGAATGAATAAATGACAAATGAATGTTGAATAACTGACGAATGAATGTTAGTCATGAATAAATATGAAAGAATTCGGTGTTGATTTCAAGATAGCGCCATACTTAGGCATTTCATTTATCAAAAGAGTCTATTACAAAACGTTTCGCCATATTTTATTCAATAGTTACACAAATTTCCTAGCCACATCGCCTTGTTTCTTCACTCGCTCTAAGAACTCTGACATGCTTGATCTTTGGCTCAGAGGGAATTGGCAACTGAGAGCTTCGGCTTCATCTGATGATTGCACAACTTGCATAGCTGCCTTGCGAATTTCATTGATCAAAAAGCCGAGTTGCATTTCTTTTTCTTGGAGAGCTCTTTCATAAGTGTGAGTGTCTCTATCGTACTGATCATTCTTTTCTTCTAGAGCTTTTAGAAGAGCATCTAACTGTTGCTGACGAGATTGCAGCATATTTTCTAGATCTCGTATTTTCCTTCTTAACTCTTGACATTTGGACTGACTAGTCACAAATTCTGCAGTCACAGTTTCATACTCGACATTCTTCTTTCTTAACTCTATCATAGCACGCGCAGCTTTTTCCTCTTCTTTCTTTGCTTTCCCTTTCCAGAATTCCATCCCACCTTTGATGTTGCTAATTTCTTCTTTCCATTCTGTCGACGATTTGCCCAACCCACTATTTTTTATAGTGCTTCTTAATTTCTTATTTTCCAAATGAAGGTCCCTTAAGTCATTTCTCACGATCTCAGCTTCTCTTTAGATTTTCACGGTTTGGGACTTTTTAATCTGAACATCGATCTTTAGCTAGTAGTTTTCCTCTTAAAAAGAGCTGATATCCCATAACAACTTAGCCTTTCACGTTCAAATTCGTGTCTTATTACTTCCAGCTCGGATGGCATTTCTTCTGAGAAAGGATTTTGAAAAATATAATTCACCAATGAGACTTGTTGACTATTCACTCGTCGTTTTCTCCATATGTCATAATCTTGAGTGATAGTATCAGCATAGAGAGCTAACTCCATTAGGTGAATTTCTTTCTAAGCCTTTACAGTATCCCGGACTCTTTTCATGTAACCTTCACCTGTAAAGGCAAACTCTGACTGTGCCAACCCTCCGGTGGCGGGCATGAACTGTCGGGAAGTAAACTGCCTTTGAACCATTAATGGAGCATATCTAACCCCTCATCATAATTCGAGTAAAGGCACCCAATCTTGGCTTCCGCATTTATATATCAGAACTGCAGGACGAATCCATGGTGCTCTCCAGGTTATCTCTTTAGCGCGAAGGTTTTGAAAAACTGAAACCCAGTGCTGCTCGGTGACATCTTTCGGCCAATCTTTCTCAAGGTAAGCCCTTAATGGGGCGAATGTTTTTGAGAACATGTGGAAAGGTGTGCGCTCTACTTTCCAGAAATGGCTCAGAATCTAGACGTTAAGCAACTGCGCGCATCCGTTAAAACGTCCTTCCCTTTTTCTCCTACAACTACTCAGAGATCTACAAGTCTCGGCCAAGATAGTTGGAACGGGGTTGATCCTTTGCCCCAACCTTTCGAAGAAATCTACAACCGCGACTTTTATATGCCCCAAAACTTTTGGGAAGACGATCAATCTGTAAATGGCCAAAGCAAACAGATCCATTCTCTTCGCAATATCTGGATGGTTTTGAACTAGGTGTCGCAGAGAAAACCACAAAACACAACTGACTTCATTCTTTTTCTTTATCTGTTTTTCAGCCAATATATCGGTCATTTCGGTCAACCTCACTAGCTTTTTCTTGAAGGTCATTGGCTTAGGCTCTTTCACCTATATCTTTTTGAATTGTACATTGTCAACACGAAGCAAAGCAGCATATTCTTCTATGGTTGGGGTCATATCTTCCTGATTGAAAGTAAAGCACTGGTAAGCTGGATCCCAGAATCGAACCATGGCTTGAATCAACTGTTCGTCTACGTGAATGGCGATCAAGTAAGCTATATCCTCGTATTTTTCAGTGAAAATCCCCCTAGTATCTGAGTCCCACTGTTTCCGAATCTGAGTCAAGTCTTCGAGGTTATTCTGACGAACGTTCGAAGTTACATGTTCGGGAAGATTGGAGATACATCCTTCTGTTAAACTGTCCCCTTTTACTTTCTGGGTTTTCAAAGACCAGTCTCGAACAATGACATTTTTCTCGGTTACTTACGTAATTGACTCCTCCATCAGAAACACGTATTTGGCAAACAATCTCTAATCAACACCTTTCTAATCAAGATGCCTACGATGCGTGATGAAAAATAAAAATAAAGACAAACAACCTTGGGTAGTAATCACAACAAATATAAACTGAGAAAAACTATGGAAACTTCAACAAATTAAGCTACCCGGTTCAATTCTTTTGTATAAACAGTGTAAATGTAAAGGAAATGAAAGGTAAGAGGCGTTCCTCCCGTGTACTTATTTTGGTGATTATTAAAGGACGGAGGTTTGGCATGGCTTTAGTTAGGTGGTTCGTATGGTTCACTATATGCGGTTTCAGTTCTAAATAGGTATTCGAATTGTTGGCACTATCGTCTACTAAGACTTAGTACGAAGTCTCGGTCGTACCCATCACAGGCTCACGAGTTCAATTCGAGGGATTACATCCACTTATGCCTATGCAGAAGTATTCACTAGCCTGTGCGGAGGGACGAGTTAACTCACGAAAACATAAGTCATATGTAACCCAGAAGTATTCACTAGCCTGTGCGAAGGGACGAGTTAACTCACAAAGGCATAGCGTTTTCTTCCACTCAAGCGGACGGAGCCCGGGTAGAGATCTCATGGTATGCAAAAATGCAAGTGCTCGGTGTGTGGGGAGAAACTCACAAACCTTTTCGTTTTTATTTAAAACTAAAAGAAGCTAAAACTATAAAGACGTAGAGCTGAAAAGCAAAAGGATAAAACAAGTTAGAGAAAATATTTACAACATGATGCAAATGCATGATTTTTTGAAAACAAAATTTGAGGATCACGACTAAATATTAATATGAACAAGGAAATTCGAAAATTTTGACAACACGCGTTTAATTCGACTCGACTCTCAAAAATAAGTCCCCAGTGGAGTCGCTAGCTATAGCGACGTAAAAATTTGCTCTCGGTCGCTAGTTAAGTCAATTTATTGAAAATTTAAAAATCGACTTTACATTTTAAAAAAGGAGAGTTGCCACCGATCCTTTTCCTAGGTGTGATCGGACACCTAATAAATCCTCTTCTTTTAAAAGAAAATTCATTTTTTTAAACAAAAAGAAGGCTGAATTTAGGTCTACATCAAAAACCAAAGTAAAGTTGGGCTCGGGAGTCGGTTACATGCAAGGAAGGTATTAGCACCCTCGCAACGCCCAAAATTAGTATCTTTATTAAACAGGTGTTGTCTTGATTTTTAAAAATACGAATTCAATTTGACATTTAATCGTGATTCGATTGAAAAATGAGAATTTTTAGTTTTCGATTTTTTTAGAAGGGTGTCCCGTTTTTAACACGAGCCGACGAATTTCACCCAACATAGCGATGAAATCGATAACTTAATGTTAAATCGGTTCATTGCCTTATTTATTGAAATTAGTAAAAACATGAACAAAAATCTTTAAAGTAGTGAACAGCAAAATGATATAAAATGGGCGGGAAACAAAAAATAAAAGAGTTAGAAATACATCGAAGCAAATAATGAATATGACAATAATATTAAAAATAATGACAATATATGCGATATTAAACATGATAATAATATTATTAAACACGAAATAGAGACGAACATATATATAAACATATAATAATAATAAGTGAAGTGACGTAAACATAATATTAAAAATACTAATAGTGCCATATATATATTAAAGTATATACGTAATAATAGGAATGAAAAGTGTATGCAAAATAATACTAAATATATATATATACATAATATATATAAAATGAATATATACAATACATATTAGAAATACTAATAACATAAAAAATATATATATTAATAATACTACATAAATATGTACATATATATTAAAATAAATACATAATAATATTAAAAGTATATACACAAAATAGTGTTAAAAATACATACATAATATAGTTCTTAATATATATATACATATTAGAAATAATAATAATATTACAAAACAATTATTAATAATACTGCATAAACATATACATATATATGAAAGATATATACATATATAGTAAACATATACTACTACTACTACTAATAATAATAATAATAATAATAAGATGTATGTATACCAAATAACATATAATAATATTAAAATAAAATTATAAGTGATAATAGTGAAAATAGTAGGTATAATAATAAATATAACGATATATGAAAATAATACTATATATAAAAAGTATATATATACCCATATAATAAAATATATGAACTAATATTAATAATAAATATAACAGGGATAAAATAGATACAATAATATATACATAATATGGTATTAAAATATATACATATATGTAACATAGTATTCAAGAATATGTACATGAGATGATTTAAAATATATATACATGGAATAGTAAAAGAAATATATAACAAATAACATTAAAAATATATATAAAATATATAAAATATATACAATATATACATATATTTAGAAATGATAATAATATATTAAAAAAACTATTCATACGCTACATAAATACGTATAAATATATAAATAATAATGGTGTTAGAAATATACAATATAGTATTAGAAATAAACATACAATAGTATAAAAGATATATAACTAATAATATTAAAATATATACATAATGTCTATTAAAAGAATATACACATAATGTATATGCATGTATTAAAAAAAATAATGTTTAAAAAATAATTATTAATAATGTTACATAAAAGTATATATATATGCATGTTAAAATTATTAATTGAAGCTAAAACTAATACTAAAAAACTAATGATATAATATAATATAAAATAAAAATAAAGAAATAATAGTAATAATATGAAGATTAATAATAGTAATAGTAACCATAATGATAATATATACGTACATGAATAGTACTAGTAATAATAATAATACTAAAATAATTAATTTTAATAATAAAGTAATTAAAAAGGATCGAATCGAATTAAAAATAAACGGCTTGGGGCGAAATTGAAATAAAACGAAGGGAAGGGGACCTATTTCAACGCACACAAATAGTGGAGGGACTAAAAATGAAATAAATCCCTCCACCCAAAACGCGCAGTAGCATTGAGAACAAAATTAGAAAGCGCAACAAATTATAGGGCCAAATTAAAACACATAAAAAACCTGATTGAAAATCATAGAAAAAGCGGAAGGACCGCGTGTGCAATTAGCCCCTAAGAGCAAAAACACGCGGATCCTGAGCAGGGCAAAACGACGTCGTTTTGGGGTTAAAAGGCAGCCCCCAAAACGACGTCGTTTTGGGAGGCTATAAAAGGCCAAATTTTTTTTAAAAAAAATCATTTTCAGCAAAGTGGAAGAGAAGAAAAAAAGGGGAGAGAGGGGAGAGGGAGTTGGGGGATTTCCGGCCACAGGGCCGGTCACCGTCAGGTCGCCGGACCGCCGCCGGCCGCCGTCGCCGGCCACCGCCCGAATTCCAAAAGGTAAATTTTTTTATATTTTTTATTATCTTTTATGTATTTATAATATATGTATTTATATAAATCAATTGATTCAAAAAAAATAAAAATAAAATAATAAAAGAAACAAAATCACCTTAGGTATTTGCTTTTCGATTTTTGGTATCTTTAGTCCTCTGATTCGGTGTTATACCGGTGCTTTAGTATCACTAGAATTTGCTATTCTCGTTTTTTTCTTTTGAAATAAAATGTTCGTATTTTTTTTTTGCAAAAATTGCCGAATGTTTCCATTGAAATTGGCTTGGGCTTTTAAAGCCTATTTTACATCTTTTTTTTTACGCTATCCTTTCTCTTTTTTTGATCCTTGCAGGGGATGGGCGGTGGAGGCAGGGGCAGGTGGCCAGTTGCATTGATGACTTGACCGGGGTGGTTGGGTAAGGTGTTTTAGGGTTTTAGCTTTCTGAAACCCTAAATTTAGCTAGTTGGGCTTGGGTAGTTAGATTGAAATTGGGTTTGGGTAGTGGTTAGGTGGGCTGAAATTTTGGGCTTCGGGTTTGGTAATGTGGGCCAAAATTGGCCTGTAACAAGGGTGATCCACTAGCGAGATGAGTCTGCACTATTGCCTCCAAGCTACAACCACCTTTGATATCAAATGAGTCATATGTCACGAGTTAACCGAAGCACAAAATCGATACTTAATAAACGAAACTCTCATTGGCATCGTTCCAAAGATTTTGTGTCTAAGTCTTTTACGAAGTTTTGTCAAATCTATGTTCTGGTTAAAAACCAGTCGCTTTGTATTCTCTGATAAAAAACGTCGTTCTTAGTGTCACGGACCTCATAATCATAGTAAATAACAACACTAATATGTTTACTCATCTTCAATTTCTATTCTGCTTAGCCTCTCTAATTTTTCTTGTTGTAACTTATGCAACATGAGATTGAAATTTGGCTAATTTATAGCCTAAGGCCAAGCAGGAACTACTGTAGAAAAAGAGCATCCACGTGGGAGCTTTTTTTAGTAATTTTCCTGATAGTCCATCTTGCTTGAAGCGTTTTTGACACTATTTTTTCAAAACCGTCTTCTCAAAATTATTTTTTCATGAATTACTGTATAAAAAGAGCGTTCACGTGGGAGCTTTCTTCAGTAATTTTGCTAATAGTGCATCCTGCTTGAAGTGTTTTTGACACTATTTTTTCAAAATCGTATTCTCAAAATTATTTTTTCAAGAACTACTGTAGAAAAAAAGCGTCCACGTAAGAGCTTTTTTTAGTAATTTTGCTGACAGTGCATCCTGCTTGAAGCATTTTTGACACTATTTTTTTAGAACCATCTTCTCAAAATTATTTTTTTTGGAACTACTGTAGAAAAAAAAAGTCCACGTGAGAGTTTTTTTCAGTAATTTTGCTAACAGTGCATCCTACCTGAAGCGTTTTTGACATTATCTTTTCAGAACCGTCTTCTGAAAATTAATTTTTCTAAAACTACTATAGAAAAAAAAATCCTTAATATAATTTTTTCTAAACCCTTAACCTAAACCCTTTTACAAAAACCCTAAACCCTAAAATTGTAAATCGTAAACCCTAAAACTGAACCCTAATTTAATTAATTTTTTAAAAACTCTAAACCTTCATTTATTTTTTAAAATTCTTAAACCCTAAATAAATAAAACCATAAATTATTTTAACAAAACATTAACACTAAAACCCTAAAACTGCAAACCCATAAACCCTAGGCACTAAACATGCAAATAACCCTAACCCTAGAAAAACACGGGCTAAAACATGTCCCTGAGGGAGCGATTTTGCCACATCAACAAAAAGCGTCCATGTCAGCGCGTTTTGTGCTGACATGGCAAAATCGCTTCTTCATGGACACGTTTTGTTGGAATTTTCCCTTAAAATGCTCATACGTGGACTCATTTTAGTATTTTCAGCCCATTCCGGTAAATAATAAAAAAAAGTAGTCAATTTCCATAAATAAAGTTAAAAATGGGCTTTTATTGGTAAAATGTTCATATAAAGATCACTTTTCCACATCTTCTAATAAAAATAAGCTGTAAATTTCTAGCTTTTCTTGCATTTGATTTGAATTTTCCTTTATGCAAAGACTTTGAATGAAACCTTGTCTCTTCCTTCTCAATTCCAACACTCCCAATCATCACTTGTACAATCTGCCATCCCATATATTTCCCACATCATATCATTTGTCTTCTTCAATTTCCTTAATTAGTGAAACTTTAATTGGATGGCGGCCTTGTTTAATCAATCAATTATTTATTTAAGCTTGTAATTTTGTTTAGGCATTATTTACCGTCTCTCCCTACATGTATTAATATTTTATATACAAGAAAAATTAAATGGACGGTCCCTAGTCCCTACCTAGCTAACTTTAAAAAAAAGTGGTATCTTGAAAGAAAGAGAGAGGAGGGTGTGCTTTAGCTTTTCCTCCCACAAGCCTAAAAAGAGAATCTTTGATCTTCTTATATGGCATTGCACGAGTGTACATTATCATTTTAGTTTGATTGAGCTAAAAAGCTTGTAATTGTAGGTGTTAAATAAATTTTCATGATTCTCTAGCTCCATTCAAAAGCAAACAAAACAAAACAATCTATTTATTTATCTATCTACGTATAAACACATTCATATAAAACAGATAATCTTTGTCATAACTCATTCATCCCATTCTGCTACTTAATTAATATTACACAAATAAAAAGGTTTATGCAACTTAATTTGATAAAACCATATCATGAAGAAGCACTACTTTGATTTAGCACCCACAATCATTGTACTTGTTTTATCTGGGTGTTTGTCTCTGCAATTTTCCTTTGTTTAATTATAATATATTAATTAGTGCACTACATTACTAGCTACCCAGTTACTTTTCTTTCGACAAAATGAAATATATATATATTAGTTGCCACATTAATCAACAAAATGATTGCTGCTTGATTGTACTATATCCATATAATTCTTCCCTCAACAACATTTATTCAATAATCTTTCAAAAGATGGGCATGAGAGTCCAAAAGATACCAGTGAAAAACGTGATTCAAGTCAAGAGTGGGTTAATTAATGATATGGTCAATACTTAAGTAAAAGAAGGAAGAATCCTTAATATATACCCGTATATTATCCAATTCCACTAAGTGACATAATGCATTCATGCTTTGCTTTATCTTCTTTATATATATATATATATGATCAGAAGGATGAGTCAACAGAGCAACCATTTGTCGTCTTCGATACTGTATTTGTCTCAGTCAATCTTGCATCCCTAGCATTTTATAAAAACTATACTTAAGTTTCCACCTACGTATAGTATTGTAAGTTAAAAAAAAAAGAATGTATAATATTTCACTATATATAGTTTACGATCTTTTAAAGAATATGATTTAGGTCTTTAATTATGATACGAAAGGTTTACAATTTCAAAAATTGAAGATTATTAAATGTGAAAGTATTGTGTTGATGGCCAACTATTAGTTAAGATATAATTGGATGAATTAATAAAAGAGTAAGCACAAGAGTTAATTATGCAATTCGAAAATCTATTCTAAATTTGTGGAGTCAATCTTACTAGAGTAATTCACTGTACATCAATAATACAAGTCAAGATTTAAGTTCAACTCGTCTATCAAGTTACAACCTGACACATTTACATCAACTATATAAGATCATTGTCATGTCCCAAAAACCAGGTTAGAAGAAATTGAGTTAGTGGAATCAAGAGTGGTCACACTCTACTTTGAATTAAAGTTGTGAAAATTATGAAAAAATACTTTAATTTGGTTTAGTCGATATGTGTTATGTATGTGTTTGAAGGTCCTAAATTTAAATTTTGTCCTTTGAAATTTTGTTAATTTCAATTCCCATCCCTAGTCTTTTGACTTAAATCTAATTTCTACGGAAACTATGACAGAATGTGTTTGTTGGTTCAGTGACAAGGTGCTTGTTAGTTTACTCTTTAGTTTTTTGTGTTTGAATCCAGTGGTGCACAAGTGGAAAATATTTTTGCTTAGGCTTTTGTTGGGTACTAGAGTTTAATTTAAATTCTATGAAATCTGGTGGATAAAATTTGAGTTATTTTATTTTAATATTTTTTTCCAAATCCCTATTCTTTCTCAACCTTAACCGTCCACTTCTTTGTGCTTCTCACGTTCCTTTCTCTTTTTTTTCCCTTTTGTTTCTTCCATAGTCTCTTTTGCTTGGTTTTTCTCTACTATTTTTGGGTATTGTGCATCGAAAGTTTACTTTTCATTGTGATTCTACTATTAGTTTGGTTTATTTTTCATTCTCCGTTGTGGAGTTGTGACAGGCTTGGTAAGTGTACAAGTGTTTCAAGTTGGATTAAGTTGAGCATTGTGTTGCTCAAAATTGTTCGAATTTAATCTCTGTGTTGAGTTCTTATATTGTTAGGAGATAACCGTGAGGTGCTCGATGGTTCCCCAACTAGTTAGGAACGATTTTGGCAACTGTTAATTTCATAGTAAGTGATTGAACATTGATTTTTGGGGTTGTTTTTTGTTGTGACAAAGGGTGTGTTTATGAGAAATTTTGGGATTATTTTGGGTAGGTAATCGATGTGTTTTGATTTCGATTGCAGGATTCGTGAGTCTCAGTTGTGTAGTCAACCAAATCAACAATCAGGTGTGTGATTCTAAACTAAAACGTTGTTTAGAACCTAGAAAATCTATGAAAACAGTGGTTGCTTGGAAACTGTTGTTCATCACACGACCGTGTGTCAGGCCATGTGGCAGACCGTGTAGGTCACACAGCCATGTGCTAGGTTGTGTGGCAAACCTGTGGGTCACATGGGTTAGGCTAGTTGGGCCATATGGGCCACACAACTGTGTGGACCTATTTTTCAGAAATTTTCACCTAGGCCCGTTTGACTCTGAAATTCATAATTAGACCTTTCGGTGGGGTCTACTCTGCTTAAATAATACTTGAAAACATGAAATTTTATAGTATAATACGGTAATCAGTGTGGGTTTTTAAGTAAAAAAACTATGCGCTAATCATTTATGTTTTAACGTTAATCAGGTATGATTAATATATGTTTTGAAATGTAATTAAGTGATGATTGGGAAATACTAAAATGATTACTAATTCTGAATCTAAGGAACGTGCTCTGACTTGTATTTTGCAGTTTTTGATTTGTTGTGTGATAATGAATATGTTGTAATTTGACACTCATGTTTGTGATATTATGGTACGATTTTGTTTCTGTTAATCTGATCTCTTAATATGAGATAAACTTCAGAATTCGCCATATGTGATTGCATGATAAGCATGTCATTGTTCTGATTTTGTTTCTGTATGTCATATCACACGCATTAGGTTGGGTTAATATTGAATAGAGGAATTGTATTCTGGCAGTTTTACTGTAATTTTGGTAGTTAAACCTCAATATATGTTTGACAACTCAGGTGCACCATTATGAGTGACATATCACCACTGTAATAGCCCAAATTTGCCTGGGCCTTAAAACCAGAAAAAAATAATAAATAAATAAATGTTTATTTATTAAAGTCCAGTTACAATAAACTGCCCAAATACCTAAACCCGTTTACATTTAACCCCATTACACCCATACCTAAAACTAACATCAGGCCTAAAATACTCTTTTGAACCAATAAATAAACACAGACCAGCTAGCCCAATTGGCCCAACATACTTTCAACTTCTGAGAAACCCAAGCTAGGATTCGCACCGCAAAGTTTCCTCGTAATCGCAACTGACATCAGCCTCGGATCATGACGCAATCAATGCGTCTGTTCATCTCACGACGTCCCAGCTACCCTCCATCAACGCTGCAAGCCAAGGCGCAGTCAATGCCCGGTCCTTCGCCACCATCGTCAAGCCTTCATCACCGCCGGATTTCTCGTCGTCACCTGCAAAAGAAGAAAGAACCAACAGCAACCAAAGAAATAGATTTGGAAAGAAATCAAATGATTTCTTTTCCTAAATTGTAGCAAAGGGTTATAAAAACTGTGACAACCCGAATTAGGGCCTATTCAGAATAGTGGTTTCGTGACCACAAACGAGATAGAAATAATTGTTTTATAATTATTTTGGGGTTTATGATATGATTTTATGATTTCGTGAAAATTTCGTGATGAAATTCTATGCATTGAGCGCTTAAGTTGAGATTAGGGACTAAACTGAATAAATTGCAAAACTCGTGTTTTAGAAGTTTTTAGTATGAAATTGCTTTGAGATATTAACTAGGAGGTCTTAAATAAAAATTTGACCAATTCCTAAGTTATGGACAAAAGTTGGACATGGAGGGAATTTTTTAAAAGTTTAGTAGTAAGGGCATTTTGGTCATTTGTATATTAAATGAAATAAAATGGGAAAAATAACACAAAATTGGTCATCATCTTCACTAGTTGCTGCCAAAATTTGCTCTCCTCCATAGCTAGGGTTTCTTCAACTTTCAAGCTTCATAGTAAGTGATTTCAAGCCCCGTTTTTAATGTTCTTCACATTTTTGAAATCCTCGTAGCTCGGTTTACCTATTCCTACCATTATTTCGAGTTAGGGTTTATGTTTAAAAATTTACCCATGAATGATAGGCATGTATTTTGTTGTTTGATGGTAGAATATGAATGTTTGAAGTTAGGAGAACGATCTTTTCTAAGCGATTTTTAGCGAAAACGAGCAAAACGGCATAATCGATAAAAATACCTATTGTTCATAACTATGTGTTAGAGTGAGAATTTGATGTTGCCATAGAAGAGAAAAATGATCAGTAGGTCATTAAACATAAGAATAAGGGCTGAAATTAAATTTCTGAGCCTTGGGGAAAAATCGTAATTTTGTAAAAGTTAGGGGGCAAAAATGTAATTTTTGTATAATGTGATTTTTGGATTAAAATAAATATTTTGAGTGTTAAATGAGCTAAATATGTTGTTAAAGATCAAGAAAGACGTGGAATCGACCTCGAACGGGGGAAGGAAAAAGTTTTGGACTAAATTGCAAAATTTCCATATTTTGCACCGAGGTAAGTTTGTATGTAAATAATACATTAATTTCATTTACATTTTTATATTTCAGCCTATTTTATATATACTAGCTGATGTTGAAGTATAAATCGACTATTGGAAGAATGGAAATAAGTAATAGAGAGAGAAATCCCGGTTGAACATTCGGAAAGATCGAATAAAATAGATGGAGCGTAGCTAGGTCACATGTATGGTGCTGACTGCACATCATGTGTACAAGAAAGCTGCGAGATACTATGTAGTAGCTAGGTCACATGTGTGATACGGGATGTATCCCATGTAAACAAGAGAGCTACGGGAGAGATAAGTGTAGCTAGGTCGCATGCGTGATTCCAAGTGAAGGACACCATGTAGACAAGAGAGCTACGAGACAAATTGGCTAGGTCACATGAGTGGTACTAAGTGTTCACCATGTGTACAAGAGAGACGAATTAAATGAAATATGATGGTGGGGCTGTGTGCTGAAACCATCAAGTATCGAGGATTAATCCGAATTGTTCAACGGGATGGCTTTGTGGTGACATTGTAATCATGGCCTATACTCGTGATGTATGAAATGTGGTGAAAATGATTTGTGATATATATATATAAGTTAAAATGAGGTTAGTACAAAGAATGTGTGAAAGAGTGAAATTAGCATTAAAACTGTTTTGGACAGTAGTAGTGATGTGATTTTGAAAAATCACCAAAAATATAAGGAATTTAATTAGAGGTTGAATGAGATGTGAAATTAAAGCTTAATGAGTCTATTTTTATATAAAAGAAACAGAGAAAGAAAAGGAATTATATATTTTGAGATATTTACAATTGTGTGTGACTTGCTCAGGATGACTATGTGATCCCCTATTCCAAATTTGAACAATCATTAAAAATTGTACAAAACAAATTAAAAGATATAGTTTATATGCCTAAATTCCTTATTGAGTCTAGTTTCAAATTAAATAGGTTTCATGGTTATTTGAGTTGTGTACTGAGGGAAATTCAATTCGTAGTGAACAGATGTCAGATCAGTTGAGCTGTGTAACAGGGGAAACTTTAACTAATAAACTGTACTAATTGCCTGAACCAAAAATTTTAGAAAAAAATTAGTAAGAAGTTTTATGAGTCTAGATTCAGGAAAATTTTATGGATTTGAATTTCTAGTTTCGTAACTCGAGTTATGATTTATTTAGTGATCATGACGCATGAGGGACAGCTTGATCAAATCGGAGTAAATAGTAAAATTAAAAATATGATATAATTGAGTTATGTTGTAAACATATTAGATTCATTATTTGTTATTTATATACTTACTTACTAAGCTATAAGCTTACTTTCTTTTCTCTCTTTTGTCTTATAGTGTCATCCAGCTAGCACAGGAGTTAGAGATCGTTGAAGATCCGCCCGCACTATCAATACTCTTGGTATTTGAACTCAACATTTTGAAATATGGCATGTATAGTAGACTTAGTTATTTTGTTACATGTCATAATTGTCTAGGTTTAAAATATTAATTATAGTATCAAACTAATCGTTTTGTACGAAGTCTTTGAAATTGGTTTGTATTGTTAATGGCATATGTTATAATGATTCATGATCAAATTGCACGCCATATTTTTGTTTGACTTTTATTTAATAGTATATACTATAATTTGTTAATACCTTGTACCCTGTTCCGGCGACGGATACGGGTAAGGGGTGTTACATTTAGTGGTATCAGAGCTATGGTTTAGTTGGTTCTCGGACTAATAAAGTGTGTGTAAAAGTCTAGCTATACATACCATAAAAATATTGTGATAGTGTGGTGACTCCTGATTATTTTAAACTGTGTTTTGTTTTAATATAGTAATGGATCCTGACAGAACTGCGGCTGATGATGCTACTAGTAATGCGCCGGCTCCCGCATAAGGGACCGCGCCTGTGGAAAATAGACCTGAGACATTGAGACAGGGAGATGAGGCTTGGGATGCCTTTCTCCAAATGATGAACAATTGGTATACTGAGTTTATTTGAGCAAATCCAAATGCTCAACCTCCTTCACCCCCTCCCATACCTCAGACGATTCCTGTAGCTGCTCAAGGTATAGATTTGGTAAGAATGAACAAGCCTCGGTTGACAAGATTCGAAAATAAGGGGCCGAAGGGTTTAGAGCAAAGATCGATGATGATCCCGAGAAAGCGGAGTTCTGGCTTGAAAATTCTACCTGTGTATTTGATGAGCTCTCATGTACACCCGAGGAGTGCTTAAAGTGTGCTGTATCACTTTTGAGAGATTCGGCCTACCACTGGTGGAAGACTTTGGTAGCAGTGGTGCCAAAAGAAAGAGTTACTTGGGATTTCTTCCAGGAAGAATTAAGAAAGAAATACATAAGTCAGCTATTTATTGATAAAAAACGGAAGGAGTTCCTTGAATTGAAGCAGGGCAAGATGTCTGTGGCAGAGTATGAACGCGAATTTGTAAGACTCAGCAAGTATGCCCAGGAATGTGTCCACCGAAGCCATTATGTGCAAAAGGTTTGAGGATGGGCTAAATGAGGACATTAAAGTGCTTGTGGGAATTTTGGAGTTGAAAGAATTTGTAGTATTGGTTGATCGAGCTCTTAAAGCAGTATAATTGAACAAAGAAAGAAGAAAAACTGCTATTGAGGCTCGAGATGCCAGAAAAAGGCTGATAAGCAAGTCATTTCAATCTCAATCAAAGAGATCCAAAGAGACAAACCCTCGAATGACAGTTTCAACTGGGGATTCACACAGAGATCGTGGTAGAGCATATTCAGGGTTTAAAGCTCAAGCTACTTCGGTGGCAAGTGTGGGTAATGTGTGACCTAGAAAGCCCGAGTGTCTGCAATGTGGCAGGCAACATTATGGTGAGTGTTGGGGAAACGAGCGAGCTTGTTTCTAGTACGGTTCTCGCGAGCATTTTATTAGAGACTGTCCAGAGAAAGTTAAAGAAGAAAGATTTTAGAGTGTTAGACAGAATACCACCGCTAGCAGAGGTAGATCACCGAGAAATACTGGAGGTGGGACTAGTAGTAAAACTACGATGAAAGATTCAGTGGCGAGATCAGAAGCTAGAGCACCTACTAGAGCTTATGCTATACGTGCCCGAGAGGATGCATCATCTCCCGATGTCATTACTGGTACATTTTCTCTCTATGATACTATTGTTATTGCATTGATTGATCCCGGTCCACTTATTCCTATATTTGCATGAATTTAGTATCTAATAAAAAGTTTCCTGTTGAGTTTACTGAGTTTACGATTAAAGTGTCGAACCCCTTAGGCCAATATGTGCTAGGTGACAAGGTTTGCAAGAATTGCCCATTAATGATTCAAGGTCATTGTTTTCTGGCTAATCTGATGCTGTTACCGTTTGATGAGTTTGACGTTATTTTGGGAATGGACTGGTTGACATTGTATGATGCCAAGGTAGATTGTAAACAAAAAACACTAGAGTTGAAATGTGAAAATGGAGAAATTATGTGGGTTGAAACAGATGAATCAAATAAATTGCCTATGGTGATTTCGCACATGTCTGCATAGAAATACATGAGGAAAGGGTGTGAAGCTTATCTGGCTTATGTAATGAATACTGAGTTGCCTCAACTGAAGTTTGAATCAGTACCGATAGTCTGTGAATTTCCAGATGTATTTCTAGAGGAATTGCCTGGGTTGCCTCCGAACAGAGAGATAGAGTTTGCCATTGATTTGTTGCCGGGTACTGCACCGATCTCAATTGCTCCATATAGAATGGCTCCGACTGAATTAAAAGAATTGAAGGCTCAGTTGCAAGAGTTAATAGATAAGGGATTTGTGAGACCGAGTTTCTCTCCCTGGGGTGCTCCTGTATTGTTCGTAAAGAAGAAGGATAGTTCAATGAGGCTTTGCATTGATTACCGTCAGCTTAATAAGGTGACTATAAAGAACAAGTACCCATTGCCGAGGATTGATGATTTATTCGATCAGTTAAAGGGGGCCACAGTGTTTTCAAAGATCAATTTGAGGTCTGGTCACTACCAGTTGAGAGTTAAGGAGTCGGATGTGCCGAAAACCGCCTTTAGGACAAGGTATGGACATTATGAGTTTCTTGTGATGCCTTTCGGCTTAACAAATGCTCCAGCTATATTTATGGACTTGATGAACCGGATCTTTCGGCCATATTTGGATAAGTTTGTAGTAGTGTTTATAGATGACATTCTAATTTATTCTCGGGATGAGTCTGAACATGCCGAACACTTGAGAACCATATTGTAGATCTTGAAAGAAAAGAAACTGTTTGCTAAGTTTAGTAAAAGTGAGTTCTGGCTTCGTGAAGTCAGATTTTTGGGACATATAGTCTCAGGTAATGGCATTCGGGTGGATCCGAGCAAGATTTCCGCGATCATTGATTGTCAACCGCCAAAGAATGTATCCGAGGTTAGAAGCTTTTTAGGCTTGGCCGGGTAGTATAGACGTTTTGTTGAGGGATTTTCGATGATTACCTCTCCTATGACTAAGTTGTTGCAAAAGAATGTTAAGTTTGAATGGACTGATAAATGTCAGCAGAGTTTTGAAAAGTTGAAAGCACGATTGACTGAAGCACCAATTTTAGTACAGCCCGAGCCAGGGAAGGAGTTCGTAATTTATAGTGATGCATCATTGACAGGCCTTGGATGTGTGTTGATGCAAGAGGGTAAAGTGGTAGCTTATGCATCGAGACAGTTAAAACCGCATGAGAAGAACTATCCTACACATGATTTGGAATTGGCTGCTATTGTCTTTACCTTGAAGATTTGGCGACATTATTTGTATGGAGAAAAATGCCGAATTTTTACTGATCACAAAAGTTTGAAGTATTTGATGAATCAAAAGGATTTGAATCCGCGACAGCGGAGATGGCTTGAATTATTAAAGGATTATGAGCTAGTGATTGATTATCATCCGAGAAAAGCAAATGTAGTTGCTGACGCCTTGAGCAAGAAATCTCTTTTTACTTTGAGAGCCATGAATACGGGGTTAGCATTGTCTGATGATGGGTCAATCTTAGCAGAAATGAGGACTAAACCGTTATTTCTTTAGCTAATTTGTGATGCTCAAAAGAACGATAGTGAGTTGCGAATCAAGAGAACTCAATGCGAATCAGGTTACGACTCAGATTTTCGAGTTGGACCAGATGATTGTTTGATGTTTCGAGACAGGATATGTGTACCGAAAAATAATGAATTGATTTAGAAAATATTACATGAGGTGCACAGTGGCTGTTTGTCAGTTCACCCTGGTAGCACAAAAATGTATAATGATTTAAAGAAGTTGTATTGGTGGCCAGGTATGAAAAGGGATATTTCTGAATTTGTAACCAAGTGTTTGATCTGTCAACAAGTAAAAACTGAACATCAAGTGCTTTCAGGACTACTCCAACCGATAATGGTTCCTGAGTGGAAATGGGATAAGATTACCATGGATTTTGTACCCGGTTTGCCTTTGACTCCTAAAAAGAAGGATGCTGTCTGGGTAGTGGTTGATAGGTTAACAAAGTCAGCCCACTTTATACCAGTACGTACCGATTACTCACTTGATAAATTAGCTGAATTATATATTGCTGAAATTGTGAGGTTGCACGGAGTACCTATGTCTATAATATCAGATAGAGATCTGAGGTTTACCTCGAGATTTTGGAAAAAGTTACAAGAAGCTTTGGGTACAAAATTGAACTTTAGTACCGCGTTTCATCCAAAAACAGATGGTCAGTCAGAAAGAGTAATCCAGGTACTCGAGGATATGCTTAGATGCTGTGTTTTAGAATTTTGAGGTAGTTGGGAGAAATATCTATCTTTGATTGAATTTGCCTACAATAACAGTTATCAGTCAAGTATACAAATGGCACCGTATGAAGCCTTGTATGGTCGCAAGTGTCGGACTCCTTTATATTGGACCGAACTTAGTGAGAAACAGATTCACGGAGTTGATATTGTTAAAGAAATCGAAGAGAAAGTAAAAGTAATTCGGGATTGCTTGAAAGCTGCTTCAGATCGACAAAAGTCATATGCAGATTTGAAAAGAAAAGATATTGAATTTTAGGTGGGTGATAAAGTGTTCTTGAAGGTGTCACCATGGAAAAAGATTCTGAGATTTAGCCGAAAAGGCAAGTTGAGTCTGCGTTTTATTGGGCCGTACGAGATTACTGAGAGGATTGGACCAGTGGCATATCGGTTGGCCTTACCGGTAGAGTTAGAAAGAATTCATAACGTGTTTCATGTATCAATGTTGCGACGTTATCGTTCTGATCCTTCACATGTGATTTCTCCAACAGAAATTGAGATTCGACCGGATATGACCTATGAGGAGGAACCAATAAAGATTTTGACTCAGGAAATTAAACAGTTAAGAAATAAAAGTATAGCCTTAGTGAAAGTATTGTGGCACAGACATGGGATAGAAGAGGCTATGTGGGAACCTGAGGAAGCTATGAGGAAACAATACCCGAACCTCTTTACCGGTAAGATTTTCGGGGACGAAAATCTCTAAAGGGGGGAGAATTGTGACAACCCGAATTAAGGCCTAATCGGAATAGTGGTTTCGTGACCACAAATCCGAGATAGAAATAATTGTTTTATAATTATTTTAGGGTTTATGATATGATTTCATGATTTCATGAAAATTTCGTGATGAAATTCTATGCATTGAGCGCTTAAGTTGAGATTAGGGACTAAATCGAATAAATTGCAAAACTCGTGTTTTAGAAGTTTTTAGTATGAAATTGCTTTGAGATATTAACTAGGAGGTCTTAAATAGAAATTTGACCAATTCCTAAGTTATGGACAAAAGTTGGACATGGAGGGAATTTTTTTAAAAGTTTAGTAGTAAGGGCATTTTGGTCATTTGTATATTAAATGAAATAAAATGGGAAAAATAACACAAAATTGGTCATCATCTTCACTAGTTGCTGCCAAAATTTGCTCTCCTCCATAGCTAGGGTTTCTTCAACTTTCAAGCTTCATAGTAAGTGATTTCAAGCCCCGTTTTTAAAGTTCTTCACATTTTTAAAATCCTCGTAGCTCGGTTTACCTATTTCTACCATTATTTCGAGTTAGGGTTTATGTTTAAAAATTTACCCATGAATGATAGGCATGTATTTTGTTGTTTGATGGTAGAATATGAATGTTTGAAGTTAGGAGAACGATCTTTTCTAAGCGATTTTTAGCGAAAACGAGCAAAACGACATAATCGATAAAAATACCTATTGTTCATAACTATGTGTTAGAGTGAGAATTTGATGTTGCCATAGAAGAGAAAAATGATTAGCAGGTCATTAAACATAAGAATAAGGGCTGAAATTAAATTCTCGAGCCTTGGGGAAAAATCATAATTTTGTAAAAGTTAGGGGCAAAAATGTAATTTTTATATAATGTGATTTTTGGATTAAAATAAATAGTTCGAGTGATAAATAAGCTAAATATGTTGTTATAGATCAAGAAAGGCATGGAATCGACCTCGAACGGAGGAAGGAAAAAGTTTTGGACTAAATTGCAAAATTTTCATATTTTGCACCGAGGTAAGTTTGTATGTAAATAATACATTAATTTCATTTACATTTTTTATATTTCAGCCTATTATATATATATACTAGCTGATGTTGAAGTATAAATCGACTATTGGAAGAATGGAAATAAGTAATAGAGAGAAATCCCGGTTGAACATTCGGAAAGATCGAATAAAATAGATGGAGCGTAGCTAGGTCACATGTATGGTGCTGAGTGCACATCATGTGTACAAGAAAGCTACGAGATACTATGTAGTAGCTAGGTCACATGTGTGATACGGGATGTATCCCATGTAGACAAGAGAGCTACGGGAGAGATAAATGTAGCTAGGTCGCATGCGTGATTCCAAGTGAAGGACACCATGTAGACAAGAGAGCTACGAGACAAATTGGCTAGGTCGTATGAGTGGTACTAAGTGTTCACCATGTGTACAAGAGAGCCGAATTAAATGAAATATGATGGTGGGGCTGTGTGCTGAAACCATCAAGTATCGAGGATTAATCTGAATTGTTCAACGGGATGGCTTTGTGGTGACATTGTAATCATGGGCCTATACTCGTGATGTATGAAATGTGGTGAAAATGATTTGTGATATATATATATATAAGTTAAAATGAGGTTAGGACAAAGAATGTGTGAAAGAGTGAAATTAGCATTAAAACTGTTTTGGACAGTAGCAGTGACGTGATTTTGAAAAATCACCAAAACTATAAGGAATTTAATTAGAGGTTGAATGAGATGTGAAATTAAATCTTAATTAGTATATTTTCATATAAAAGAAATAGAGCAAGCAAAGGAATTCTATATTTTGAGATATTTACAATTGTGTGTGACTTGCTCAGGATGACTATGTGATCCCCTATTCCAAATTTGAAAAATCATTAAAAATTGTACAAAAAAATTAAGAGATATAGTTTATATTCCTAAATTCCTTATTGAGTCTAGTTTTAAATTAAACAGGTTTCATGGTTATTTGAATTATGTACTGAGGGAAATTCAATTCGTAGTGAACAGAGGTCAGATCAGTTGAGCTGTGTAACAGGGAAACTTTAACTAATAAACTGTACTAATTGGCTGAACCAAAAATTCTAGAAAAAAATTAGTAAGAAGTTTTATGAGTCTAAATTCAGGAAAATTTTACGGATTTGAATTTCGAGTTTCTTAACTCGAGTTATGATTTATTTAGTGATCATGACGCAGGAGGGACAGCTTGATCAAATCGGAGTAAATAGTAAAATTAAAAATATGATATAATTGAGTTATGTTGTAAACATATTAGATTCCTTATTTGTTATTTATATACTTACTTACTAAGCTATAAGCTTACTTTCCTTTCTCTCTTTTGTCTTATAGTGTCATCCAGCTAGCACAAGAGTTAGAGATCGTTGAAGATCCGCCCGCACTATCAATACTCTTGGTATTTGAACTCAACATTTTGAAATATGGCATGTATAGTAGACTTAGTTATTTTGTTACGTGTCATAATTGTCTAGGTTTAAACTATTAATTATAGTATCTAACTAATCATTTTGTACGAAATCTTTGAAATTGGTTTGTATCGTTAATGGCATATGTTATAATGATTCATGATCAAATTGCACGCCATATTTTTGTTTGGGTTTTATTTAATAGTATATACTATAATTTGTTAATACCTCGTACCCTGTTCCGGCGACGGATACGGGTAAGGGGTGTTACAAAAACCTTTTTTTTTCTAATCTGAACACACGTTTTTTACGAAGCATACATATAATAAAAATATAGCGATTTATCGAAGAACAGAGGTGATATATCTTTGCTTTTATTTTTTCTCTTCTCTAAATAACATGCAAACATCATTAAAATAGATTAGGATAGAGTTTACCGTTGAAATCTCTTCGTGAAGTCGAAACTTTTCGGATTTTGGTCGCCGTACATGTCGGCGTTGACGGTGGCGCGTGGGCGCGTGAGCGCGTGCTAACCCCTGGACGGAGGTCCGATGACACTCTGAGAGCCCCTCCCCAACTCTCTTTCAGAGAGTTTCTTTCATTTTTAAAAAAAAAAAACAGACTTCAGAAGTGATTTTTAAACTTAAAATTTGGCTTATATAGCCCAAATGAAACCATGTCGTTTTAGTTTAATTCAATAAGCATAAAACGTCGTCGTTTCAAGGGTCAGGATCCACGTGTTAACCCGATTACCCGGGGAGGATCCGCATGTTTTTGTAAAGTGGGTTAATTGCCCAATTGGTCCTCTCGCCTTTTTAATTTTTATAATTTCATCTTATCTATTTTTTAATTTAGCTCTAATGTTCTAATTTTGTTTCAATTAATCCTCATAGTGACTTCAAAATTGTATTTGGAGAAACGGCGTCGTTTTGGGATTAGGGCAAATTGCCCAGTGAGTCCCTCGATTTTAGTCCGTGTTCCAATTTGGCCCAGTTTTCTTTATTTATTTGTAATTAACCCTAAATTCCTTAATTAAATTTAATTTTAATCCTTATATACCTTTAATTTAATTTATTTAAAATACTTTTTATATATATTTTTAATAAACATTAGTTATGTATATAATAATATATTATTCTATTTATATTATTTGTAACATTATATGTATAAATTTTATTATATGTTATATATTTTTATTATATTATTTATTTTATTATATTTTTATATGTAAAATATTTGTTACATTATTATTATACATATTTCATATTATACTTCATTATATTTATTTAAGTTTTTCATTACATATATATTATCTATATTATTATCATGCATTATTAAATATTTTATTTTAATTATATATGTATATTTTTAAATAATTACTCACTTTATTTTATATTTTAATACGTATTAAATCTTTTATATATTGTTATATTTTATTAAATGCTAGTTTCATAATGTTATTAAGTGTTGTTTGTTTGATATATACATGTTACTGCATTATTATTATTATTTTATATATTATCACATTTGTTTTGTATATGTCTAATTGTATATCATGCATCGTTTTTTTAAATTAATTATTACTTTGTATGTTCGTATATTTTGCTTATTCATCTTCAATATATGTTATGTATATCTTAATATGTATGTTGTTATGTAACTAAGATTTGCTATATTTATGTATGTATCTAGTATAGGACCTTTATATTATTGCTATCATATTATTTAAATGCATGTTTTAGCTACCTATTATTGTAATATGCTATCTTACATGTTATAATGTATATATATGGTTCTTCATGTGTTAGTTAAAAGTGAGATTCAAAAGTTTTCAAAAATAAAAAGGCAATGCTTGGTATTTGGAAACTTCGAGAAAGGTAATGCCCTAACTTACTGGGTTGCGACTTTTCTCGTTGAGTTCGAATAGTCAAACACCCTTTTAAGTTTTTAAGGTTTTCAAAATACGAGCAACTGTCTTGGAATTTCAAAGCGTTTTGTCCTAACTTACTGGATATGGCGTTTTGTCGTTTTGAGATAGGGATTCTCAAAAAGGGCTAGCTTAGCTTCGAATGTCTTAAAAATATTACTTCCTAACTTATTGGATGTAATATTTTGATTTATTTGATACAAGTGAACCCTAATTTTCAAAATTAAAATATTTTAAAGAGGATTGCATCTTAAAAATTTTAAATTTTCGACATTAAAGACATTTGATAGTCGATTAGGTACCAATTTTTGGGCGTTACGAGAGTGCTAACCCTTCCTCATTCGTAACCGACTCCCAAACCCATTTTTTGATTTCGTAGACCAAAACTAATGATTTTAAAACAAAATGTTTTAGGGGTAATCCAATCACACCTAAAAAGATTGGTGGCGACTTCCGTTTTTGTTTTTCTTAAAGTCGATGCCCATTTTCCAAAACTCGATTTAAAAATGGTCTCGACAACCACGACTCGGTGTGATTGGATGGATAGACTCATGTAGTCCTATTGGTGTGATTGGTTTGATAGAGTTGGTGTGTAGTAGATGGGGGTAGGATTTGTTCCAATATGATATGACATTTTGATATGATATATGTTTTGGAAATATAATATTCTGTTTTGATAATATGTTTCTGATATGGTGTCATTTTGATGTGATTTTTCATATGTGTGAACATTATAAGTAAAATTCTATGTTAGTATTTACATTTCTGTATGTTTTATGGAAATTCTATTTTGTGGGTCGAGTTGCACACTTGGCTTCTAGCTCACTCATTTGTTAATACGTTTCAGGTGAACTACAGACTTAGGACCATACGACGTACAGGAGCTCGGGTTTTTTTCTTAGTTAATTAAAATATGGTGATTTTCTTAATTATGTATTTTGAACTTTTGGGATTGTAAGTTGTTTTTGAGCTTTGTTTTAGTTTTTGTGAAATTCATCAGCATTTGATATTTTCAAACGCGAAACTACAAAATCCACGAGTTAACAAAATGGATTTCGATTTTCAAAACTAAAATTCTGAAAAATTTTCCGTTGCAAATTAAGTAATTTCTTAAGTTTTTTTTTTCTGTAAATGAATGAATAGCTTTTAATGAATGTTTGTTATATTTATATTTTCTAAACACTCATTGAAATCAGAAGTTTTCGAATAAGATCAAATTAAGAGCTATTCTGTAAAATAAATAAGCTCAGTTTCTAAAGCTATGATTTAACTTCTGGGTTTTTTTTAAACAAACTAATGAAATTTCTCCAGATTCAACCATAACGTTTGGACCGGGTTTAGGGTGTTACAATCATTTTTTTTCTAAGACTTTCCTTTAAAAAGCTTAGATACAAATTTGAACCTTAAAATAATTTTCTCACAATGGACTTGTATTAAAACAAGTTCATGTTGAAGATTTGCTTCAATTACCATAGTCTAGCTAATTTTAGATATAATCATAAATCTTTGATTTGTTTCAGATTTTTAGAGATTTTTTTAAAGATTATGATTCTGTTAGTAGCTTATTTTTAGCCAATAGTTATTAACTTGTTTACTATATAAGCACTAGTTTCAGTTCAATAAAATATACTCTTCCATTCCAATTACTTTTACTTTTCTCTTGACCTTGTTAGTTTCTCTTTTTCATAAGCTTTTCTCTCTAACTCAAACACATTGGTATCAAAAGCTTTCTTCTTGAGGGGCCTATGTGGAAAATATTTTGTTTTTTTTTCTTTAATGGATTCAGAAATTCCTTTCACTACACTTTCACCACCCATTTTCAATGGTAACGATTACCATGTTTGGGTAGCAAGGATGGAGGCTCATTTAGAGGCAAATGATCTCTGGAAAGCTGTAGAGGAGGACTACAAAGTTCCTTCATTACCGACCAATTTGACGGTGGCACAAATGAAGAATCACAATGAGAAGAAATCAAGAAAATCAAAGGTAAGAGCTACATTATTTGCTACAGCTTCATCTGAAATCTTTCTTAGAATCATGACAATGAAGTTAGCCTTTGAAGTTTGGAATTTCTTGAAGGAGAAGTATGAAGGCAGTGAAAGGATTAAATGCATGAAAATGTTGGACCTAATTAGCAAGATTGAACTCTAGAAGATGAAGGACTCTGATATGATGAAGGAGTACTTTGACAAATTACTTGGAATCACAACCAAAGTAAGATTACTTGGTTTTGAATTTCTTAATTCCAGATTAGTTCAAAAATTCTTCTAACTATTCTCGAAAAATTTGAAGCTACCATTTCCTCTTTGGAAAACACTAAAGATTTGTTAAAGATTAGTTTGGCAAAATTGAAGAATGCTTTACAAGTACAAAAATAGAGAAGGCTCATGAGAAATGAAGGGTTTGTTGAAGGTGCATTAGCGGTAGAAGCTTAGTATAGTTGAGGAGGAAAGGGAAAGAAACATGAAAAGAACAAAAAGGGAAATTCAAGTTCTGATTCTTTCAGTAAAAATACAAGAACAAAATATGGTTTTCCTCTTTGTAAACATTATGGAAGAAAGGATCATCCACCTTTCAAATGTTGGAGAAAATTAGACCAGCAATGTGTAAAATGTCAAAAGATAGGACATCATCAAAGAATTTTCAGAAGTAATACTCAGCAAAAGACTGATGCAATGTCGCTCAAGTCATTGACGAAGAAGAAGATGAGCAACTCTTTGTGGCCACTTGCTTTCAACCTTTCATTTGAGTGAGAACAGTGGTTGTACCAACCATATGACTTTTCATCATAAGCTTTTCAAAGATTTGGATAGTCCAGTAGTTTCCTAAGTAAAGATTGGCAATGATGAGTACATTGCAATAAAAGGGAAAATGCACAGTTTCCATTAAAAGAATTCCATTGAAAGAATTTCATGTACAAAATTTATCAAAGATGTGTTATTTGAACCTAACATCAGTCAAAATTTGTTGGGTGTTAGCCAGTTAATTCAAAAAGGTTTCAAAGTTATCTTTGAAACAAATCAATGTTTAATCTAATATACAAATGGAAACGATGCATTCAAAGTAAAAATGAAAGGAAAGATCTTTTCACTTGATCCATTGGAGGAGGAGCAAGCTATGCTCTCTTCAAAAATGTTCATGCTGAAGTTTGGCAGAAGAGGCTTAGGCATTTCAATCATGCAGCTGGAATTTTGAAGCAGGTCAAACTTGAAGATACTTCTAAAGGATATACAAGTTTGAAACTTAGAATAAAGAAGAATCAAAATGGGTACTGGCAATTTAGCAAACGTGAAAACTCAAACAACTTTTCTACTACTAGATTACCAAACAAACTACATCATGAGCAAAAATTTATACCAGTGAGTAGTGGCGCTACCGGAAGTGGTAAAGATGTGAATATGCTAGCATAAATTAGGATGTTGGTGGAACTTATGACTTTTACAAGCAATGAGATTGAACCTAATTTAGTCCCTTAAAACATAGATTCAACACATGAATTTACTAATTGTCGAGACCATTTTTAAATCGAGTTTTGGAAAATGGGAATCGACTTTAAGAAAAACGAAAACGGGAGTCGCCACCAATCTTTTTAGGTGTGATTGGATCACCTTATAAAATATTTTGTTTTAAAACATTAATTTTGGTCTACGAAAGTCGAGAAAACAGATTTGGGAGTTGATTACGTACGAGGAAGGGTTAGCACCCTCGTAACACCCAAAAATTGGTACCTAATTGATTATCAAGTGTCTTCAATGTCGGAAATTTGAAAGTTTTAAGATGCAATCCTCTTTTAATATTTTTGATTTTTAAAATTAGGGTTCACTTGTAACAAATGAATCAAAATATTACGTTCAATAAGTTAGGACACAATATTTTTAAAATATTTGACACTAAGTTAGCCTTTATATCTCGAAACAACAAAACGCTATATCCAGTAAGTTAGGACACAACGCCTTGAAATTCCGAGACAGTTGCTTACACTTTTAAAAAAACCTTAAAAACTTAGAAGGGTGCTTAACTATTCGAACTCAATGAGAAAAGTTGCAACCCAATAAGTTAGGGCACTACTTTTCTTGAAATTTCCAAACACCAAGCATTGCCTTTATTTTTTTGAAAACTTTAGAGTCTCATTTTTTAAGATCGATGCATGAAGGAGCATATTAACATAACATACGAGATAACATGTTATAGTAAAAGCACAATAGCATGAATATCATACATTAACTAACATATACATATAAGAAACATGGCAAATTTTAAATAAGTAAAATATACATAAAACACGATATATATTTAAGAAGAATAGGTAAAAACACATAAACATGTAATTCATCATATATTTAAACATATTGATAATAAAAATGATGCATGATATACAATTTGACACATATATATATATAATACAATAAAAATAATAATAAGTCAAGCACTCAACATTTAATTATGAGACCAATACCTAATATATTGACATAATATAATATATATATTAAAATATAAAATAAAGTGAGTAATTATTGATAAAAAATACCTAAAATATAAATTAAAAATGTTTAAAATGAGTTATATATAATAATATAACATGAATAAAATATAAGGAAATATAATACAAAATAATAAGAATATAATAAGTATTTTGCATATAAAAATATGGTAAAATAATTAGTATAAAAAAACAAAATAAATAATATATAATAAAAAATATATAAGAAAGATAGATATTATAAGGAATATTGAATAATAAAAATATAGTATGTAATAAAAATTCATAAATAATTATAATGAAATATAATATGGTATACGTATAATAATAATAATAAAGTAACAAATATTTTACATATAGAAACATAGTATATAAAAATATAACATATAATAGAATTTAAAAATATATATAATGTATTGTCCATATTATAGGTAAAATATAAAACAATAAATAGGATATGAGTAATTTTCATAAGAATATTATAAAATAAATAATATACATATATAAAATATATAAATAAAGAAAAGGTGTAATATATAAATGGAACATGAATACTATTATAGATAAGGATAATATATACTATTATTTATTAATATATTTTTTTTAAATTTATTTTCCATTTATAAATTTAGTAAATAATAATACAATTTTATAAAAAATATATAAAGAAATATATAAAATAAAATATACAATATAATATAATTTATAGATAAAATATATGATAATAAAAATAATGGATAGTAATAATAATATATGACTAATATTTATAAAAAAATATATAAAGTATTTGAAGTAAATTAAAATATAAAAAGGATTAAAATTGAATTTAATTAGAAAATCCAAGGTTAAGTTGCAAAATAATAAAAATTTTGGGCCTGATTTGAAATGCATGTTAAATTCAGAGGACTCACTGGGCAATTTGCCCTAATCCTAAACGACGCCATTTTCTTAATACTGTTTTAAAATCACCGAGAGGACTAAATTGAAACAAAATTAAATCATTATGGCTAAATTAGAAATAAATAAAAATAGAATTATAAATATTAAAAATGTAAGAGGGCCAGTTGAGAAATTAACCCAATCCTCAAAAACACGCGGATCCTCCCCGGGTAATCAGGTCAACACACGGATCCTTAGTCTAAAAACGACGCCGTTTTAAGCTTATTAGATTAAGCAGAAACGATGTCGTTTCATCAACACTATATAAGGCCGATTTCTTTTATTTGAAATTCATTTTAACCCGTTTCTAAAAAAAACGAGAGAAATCTCTCTCAAATCCCTCCGGCTCTCCTAGCTTCGGCCTTTGGTCGGTGGTCCTCCGATCATCGGACCACCATGTTCCCTTCTACGCGCCGTCACTGGTCCCGCCGTGTACGGCGGTCGGGACCTGAAAGGTTCGCTTTTTCTTGCAAAACAAAAGGTATTTTCTGTTTTCTATTTCCTTTCTGAGTTTTTTTTTTAAAAAAAGATTTTATATATCTGCATGCAAGAGAAACAAATCAGTAAAAACAAAATAAAAGAGACAATTTAGTTACCCTTCCAAAGATTTGCTTTATTTCTCTTTCTTTTGAATGGATACAAATTTTGTGGTATTTTTTGTATATTTGTGCCTATATATGCTTCTTTTTCTCTCTGTGTATGTATTTTGATTTTTCTATGCTTCTCTGTATATCTATCAGCGTAAGTGTTCTTACAGATTTAAGAAAAAGGTTTTATAGCCTTAATCTACTGCCTATTTTGGAAAGAAATCAAAAGATTTCTTTCCAAACCCTGTTCTAATCTATTTGTTGTAGTTTTGCTTTGATTTCTTTCCTTTTCCTGCAGGTGACTGCGAAGATCTCGGTGGCGAGACAAGGCTGAGGTGTAGCGCGCTGATGGAGCCTTGATGTGAGGCCAATAGACGCTCCCCGAAAGTTCTGGAGCTTCATGAAACGAAAGGGCGCTGATTAGGCATGACATTTGAGGCACCTGAAGCTTCCAGAATCCTTTGCGGCACTAGGAGAAAGAGAGCTAGGGTTTCTAACCCTATCTGAAAGTCATTTGGGCCCTCTGCTATTTGGGCCTTTGGGTTTATTGGTATTAGGTGGGTCTGTTTGCGTCTGTTGTAATGGGTCCGGTTTAAGTTGGGCTACGGGTGTATTTGGGTACACGGGTAGTGGGATTTAGTTTTGAAGGTTTTAAATATTGGGCCAATAGTGTTTGGGCTCTTGTAAACTGGACTGTTTTAAACAAACATTTATTTATATATTTTAAAAGCCCGGGCAAATTTAGGCTATTACACTAATTAAAACCAATCTACACTAGCAGGAAATGCAAAGGTTGTTGTTCTTAGTGATTCAAATGAAGAGAATGAGATATTGATATCACCTCTGACTATATATAACCAGAATGATAGTGAGGAGCTTGGTTTTTTAGTTACACCTCATGAAATTTCTCATTCATATTTAGAAGAACCACCTCTTAGACATGTTGCTAATTTTGTTGGTTTTACTCCCAATGATGAATTTAACATGCCTTTGCTGGTCATCACATCTGGTCAGATTACGATTTCCATTACGAGCTCCATTAAATGGTTAGCTACAGAAAATGTTTTTGTTGTTCATATACAACATCCACGATCACGGCTGGATAGGTTTGATTTAAAGGTTACTTCCTAGCATGATTATTATCCATTGACTCCTCATGAACTGAGAAAAGTTCCTTGGTTTCTCTAGAGATGGATAACTCCTCGTAGACCTCATGATAGACATGTGGTTCTTACTGTAGGAGATCTTCATCTGATTGATTCAGTTGCATTAAAAAATGTTACTTCAGTCTGGCATGATGACCTGGCTCTGCTTGTAAAGCGTTTTCTTGTTGTCGACATTAGAGGGCCAACAAGTGGCTGTCAATATGGTGCGGATCTTGCAAAGTAATTAACAGCTATGCTGTAGACTATTATTTGAATTTACAACAACTGAAGCAAGAAGGAGTGTTGAATATTTTCTTCAGTTACCATAATCTAGCTAATTTTAGATATAATTATAACTCTTTTTTATATTTTTAGAGTTTTTTTTTAGATATTTTGATTATATTAGTAGCCTATTTTTAGTCAATAGTTGCTAACTTGTTTACTATATAAACGCTAGTTTTAGTTCAATAAATATACTCATTCCATTAAAATTACTTTTACTTTTCTCTTGGCTTTGTTATTTTCTCTTTTCCATAATTTTTTTTTCTAAAACTCCAACAGTTCTTAAGATGAACTAAGTTTATGCTCTTTTCAACTCGTGCATAATAAAGTATGCAATTTTCTTTAAATAGGTATTGTAGGCTTTTAAATCTTCAACTAGTAATGATGTATGCCCTTGGAACTGTGATTCAATTAGACTTTTATACGACATCAAATAAGTAAAGATCTTCATGAATTAAACTTCAATAGAAACTCAATCTCCTTATATATGGTATCTTGATCACACATGAACTTTTCCAATTATTATCTCGCTTAATCATAATTCAATTTGACCATTCTTAGATAATTTCTGCTTAAAATTTTCAAAGAGACGTATAAAGATACTCAAGTACTTCATGTCAAAATATTCCAACATATATGGTATTAGCCGTTCAATTACAAAGTGAGTTATAACTGATGGTACAATTAGAATATGTAACTGACATTCTCTCTCTTTGGAATTTTTTACCAAAAGCACAATAGCAATCTCAAGAAAAATGATATATGATCTTTAAAACAACCAATGCAAAGGTATACTAGTAAAATAGAACCATTAACGCCAAGCATAAAATAGAGATCTTTGACAAACAACCAAGCTTGGCAAGGGAGTCAGCTAAGCCATTAGCCTCTCTAAACACATTAACAAATGAAACTTGCTTAATAAAGTCAACATATTGATCAATCTCGTTAAAAATCTTCCACAATTTTCATGACCTAAATTCATTCTTGCACACCCATGAAATTGCTACTATTGAATTAGATTCAATAACAATGGAAACTAAATGCACCCATTGTAAAGAAGCAAAAAGTTGTTAGGCAGTTTTAGTAGCAATCAATTAAACTCCATTCAAACACACAATACCCAAAGGACTAAAAAACGAACCTTTAACACAACCTGTAGCATCTCTTAAAGCACCATCACACCCTGCTAGACTTGGTTTACCATGTGAAGAACCATCCTCATTAAACTTCATGGTATTAATATCAAGAAAAGACTAAAAAACACCAACTCTACAATTTGATTCAACTAAACATGTATAGCAGAGCCTTGGAGAAACCCACCAACATGCTTCAATAATGCTATTAAAACCCTCCAAGACATTAATGCAGATCATAGATCTAAGTTTGTGAAGGAACACGGCTTCCAAGCCATTCCATTATTTATTACGAAAAACTGATGAGTTTCTCATAAACCATAGCATCCAAAGAGTTGAACTGCAAATAGTCATCCATCTTTTTTTAGTAACACTCGAGAAAGGAACATCATAACATTGAAGAACAAATATTTTATTGTATGTGGCATAATAATAGGCGTGGAAACCAACAAAAATGAAAAACCTATTCAAAAATATAAGATTTCGTATATAGCATTGAGTAGGGTCGGATCCATAGAGACCAATCATAATTTTATTTCTTCAGTGAAAACAAGTAAAATTAAAATAAGAGAGGGGTTTTAAATTTAAAGACTAAAATTAAAATTAAAACTATGTAAGCCTAGTCAAAAGTAAAATCTCATTTTTGATTTGTGAGTTAATAGGTGATGTAAAGATAAATTTCAATATTTTGTAATAAATTGGTTATAGTTATCGGCTAACGCCTAGCAATTATTCTCTTCTTACTTTTTCAATAACCAAGATGAACACCATTAATTCTTTCTCTTATTGATAAATAATCCTATGATGAATGCTTAAGATTTAATTTATCAATAGCATAAAGAACGAAAGAGACCCAATCTAGCTAACAAACACACAAACAAAGTTCTAGACTAAATTACATATCCACATAACATGAATTGCATATGTAGCTCATACTCAATCGTGTTATTCGTCACATATATTAGAACCAATTAAACAATTAAATTCTAATTAACAAATAATATATTCCAAGTTATCCAATATCGGTCCCTATATTCAACAAACCTAAATATTTATAATTAAAACAAAGTATATATGAATACAAAATTATGAATAAAATATTAAGAACAAATTTGATCTCATAAACTTGAAGAATCAAAACTTCAAGGTCCCTTTGACTAGAAAAAAAGTTTAGCAACTCATGAAGAAAAGAAAATGCAAAAAAAAAAAAGATGACGTAGGTGACAAACTATAATTTCAAAGATTTTTACCTTTTTGATAGATTTGTGCTAAGAATTTCTAAGTCGTTTTGGGCATCTTCTTGAAATTTTTTTAGGTTTCGCTTTTGAAACAGGTCCAACAAACCTTTTGATTCCCTTCAAAATGGTAAACTATGGGCCCAAATTAGAGTTTTGTAGCTCAAGTATGACCAAAATACTGAAGCAGTATAAGTTGAAAGTCCAATACTCAAAAACTTGTCAAAATTAATCTTTAAGCTCACTTTCTCCAATCCTTTCACCTAATACATGAAAAATAAAAAAATGAGATAAAATAAAATATTAATGACTTAAGTAGTACAATTCAAAGGGAAATTTATCACAATTAAATTGGCAGTTTATGCACTTATCACATAACCCATGAAAGATCTCACCACCATAATACTATCAACCATATAACTCAAAAATAATAGCACTCGAATAAAATATGAGCCTCGCTATCTAAATGAGAACACTGTCGACATTTACCTAATCAATAGATAGAGTAACACCTCACTTCATCAGAAAAATATTTTAAGGGTAAACAGTCATGGCAAGCCAACCGAAGAAAGGATTGAACCTTTGGTGGTACATTCATTTTCCTAATGATCACAACCAACTCATCATTCACCATCTCGTCAGAGCAACACTCAAGTAACACCACCATTGTTTTGATTGAAAACTTACCTTTCATTACAGCACAGTAACACCCCACGTCTAACCTATCTACTGGATTCGGGTATGGAACGTCACAATTGGACCTATTTCACCTATACTTTAATTTTTATCAACGAACTATTCTAAACAGACTTAAATGAAAACAATAATCATAATTCTTGCAACAAAAGCCTAAAGCCACTGAATGCTTATATTTTCACAATTTCGGTTCCTAACCTGACTATTTATTTACAAAACAACTTTCATAATTTAGGTAAGGCTATTTATCCTAAAACCCCATATTCTAGGGCACTAACAAAATACAATATAACAACTCCTGAGGCAAAGCTTCTGATGGTACCCTCTTTCTATGTGCATAACCCTAACTTCTTGCTATCCCAATCTCATCATTCCCTCTAGCTTGGTCCCTCATCGAAGTCCTCGATCATCCTTCCAATTCCTATAAATATCAGTACATTGCTATAAGATCAAATGAGCTTACTGAGTTCCTTTATTGTCCATAAATAACCCTACCACACAAGGGAAACGAATGTAAAATAATATAAAATAAATAAGGATTACTCCCTACCTGCTCAAGGAAAATATTTGACATCAAGGTGACAGACACCACCCGATCCTCTAAGCTAATCGTTGACTATAAATCCTTCCTTTAGTCGAACTCTCCACTTGATTCTATCCTAGGTACTTCATCATACTAATGAGCCTATTCTTCCTTTATTTCACTTTCGCCTCACTCGAGGTTTTCGTTGACTTTTATCTGACATGGTCATTCATCGGCTTCCTTTTATGAACCCTTTTTTGTATCCTTTTAAACTACCCACCCAAGGATTCTGACATACCTTCCTTGGCGGACTTGTTCGTACCAGTCCTTGTAGACTCTTTTTATCCAAACCTTAGTCCTGAAAGACCCTTCAAAATTTTTATATTTTCCATTAGATCTTTAAGTCGAGATAGTTCTCACTAGTCAAATGAACCCCATCAAACGATAGACCTCCATGGGATATATTTTTTGCAATAGTTACGGGCTTTGAACTGTGGCCTATGACATAAGACCATAGCTCGACTATGGTAACCAATAGAGTCCACCGGGACATTAAATATGGGGCATGATGCGTAAGACTGTAACTCGGCTATGGCACCATATAGAGTCCGCGCCAGAACAATAAATGCTAGTAATCCGCTAAGATGGTAATTATGAGATAGTTTGCTGGGACAATAAAAATGGGATAATCTGCCAGGATGGTAATCATGGAAAATTACGCAAACAAGGAAAATTTCAAGTGTTGGCAAGCAATAGTTAACTAACGGATTTTGAAGAATTCACCAGAAAAATGGGCAAAAGTAATAGAAATAAGAAAAAGCTGCCAAAGTAATAAACAATGAACCCGATAGGCATAGGGTGGTAACCCAACTAGAATCAGTTATGGGAATGACATACTGATAATACCTTGTAATGAAGCCGGTAGGGCATAGGGTGGTAACCCAACTGGAATCAGCTATGGGAATGACATACCGATAATACCTTGTATAGAGGCAATGAAAGAGGATTTATCCGTGGATCGCAGGTAAGGATCTACAATTAAGAATCGCCAAGAAGTGCTAAAAAGAAACTCTGAATGTCAAAATAAGACCTTGAAAGGTTAACGAGAGATTCACTCCCAGTATAAGGTTTCGATGAAAATCGTAGATATATGGGGAGGTTCAATTGTATGAACCCTGGATAATCAAGTCTGTCAAGAGGGGATTAGTTAGAATGTAAGGATAGAAAGAGGTACTGATAGGGAACTATCTAAGTGACAGTTATGTCTGTTAAGACTATTTCTCTTTGAGGGGAAACCACTGCGGGTACACCTGTCATAAATTTAGTTCCGTAGGGAATCATCATACAAGAGAAATCATAAACTTGAAGGGTCACTTAGGTAACAGTCTACTAGATATTGTAAGCTAAAAATGTCTACTGCAGACGGGCAAGCTACACCGTAAAAGCAAAGTATTACAAGTAGGGGCTGTAACAACCCGATTTTGGGGGCTAGTCGGAATAATGGTTTTGGGACCACAAATCCGGATTCGAATAAAATATTTTATAATTATTTTGGAATTATTGCATGTTTATATTAGTGTACGAAAAATTTGGTGAGTTAATTTTGATGTTTGTAAGCCCAACTGCAAAAAAAATGACTAAATCGCATAATGTGAAAAAGTCCTAATTTGATAGCTAAAGGTTTTATTTTATTAGAGAATAAAAATTGGCGGATTTTAAAGGGCAATTAGACCCTTAAAAGAAAGCATAGCCGGCCATAGAGTCAAAGAGGAGACAAAATTTTCAAATTTCGTAAGTGGCTTATTTTTTACTAGAATAAAAATAAATAAAGGAAGGATGATATCATCCCTTTTTCATCTTCTTTCTCTACCAAAAAAACAACCATTAAAGGGGGTTTGAAAGCTTAAAATTTTCAGCAACTTGAAGCACTTACAAGTAAGTGATTTTCACGTCCTTTGTTGATGATTTTTTTACTTTTGAGACCCTTGAAGTATGAGCTTTCAAATGAGGAGTCTATTTTGCAAAATGGTTGAAAGTCTAGGGTTTTTCCATGATAGCATCTAGGGTGTTTTTTGAAATTTTATGGAAGAATATGAGTCTTGGGTGTGACAGGGGCAGATTACGAAGTAATCCAACCAACTTTTTAGCCCAAGTGCAGTGTGAAATGAGATTGAGTCCACCAGAATGGTGTGGATCCTTATTAGTTAACCTGACTGATAGGATGTTAACAAGTCCTTCAAGACTATAGTAAGGGTCTGCTAAGGACTAGTTAGATTTGGAATGCACGCCAAGGAAGACATAACCAAGGTGTCCTTAGGGTGAAAGTTTAGGAGGACAACCTTATAAGTATATGCCAAAAGAGAGAATGTAGGCAAAGAAAATTCAAACTCCATATTTATTGCGAGACATTTAAAAAATCACCAAAACCAGTTGGATGGCTATAAAATTGTCCAGGGGAAGATCACCTATCTATTTATCTACCAAGAAACGAGCTGGAAAAAGAAACTGAAGTCCGCCATTCCAAATTTAGATAAATCGTCCCAAAATGATCAGGGAGTTAAACGTGTTTAACTTCTTTACAATTACCACCCTATAAAACGGGGTCTATTTTTTAGTAATGCGGTAAAGAAACTCACTAAGTTCTTTTGAACTTACAGAATTTCGGTCTATGTTTGCAAGAATCATTGGTTGATTAAGGATCTTGAGGAGGAACTAAGCCAGACCGTGTTAGAGGGATGATTATTGTCAGTATAATGTCATGCACATAGGAAGGGGGTCCCTTCAAAGGCTTCACCTCGAGGTTAGATATATTGTAATTAAGAAGTAAGTCCTTTGAAGTTAAATTTTCAAGGTAGTCAAATTAAGTTTGGTTTAAGGTTCCTATTTTAGAAATATTTGTAATGAATTAACAAAGTCGTTTGGAAAAATTTTCTAATTAAGGTAGTCAAACTATGTGATTATTTTTCTCATATCTCTTTGAAGATTTTGAGTAACAATTATATGGATTTGATCATGGTGAATACTTTTCAAGCAAATACTTTGATTTGAAGAGTTTAAGTGAGATCAAGTTACCACGTTTAAGGAGATCATGTTTTTATAGAAATTTAAATGCAGAAAATCTCTACTTATTTGATGTCATATAAAAGACTAATTGAGTAGCATATCTTGTTCACACTGATTGAAGATTATGTACAATTCTTATTTAAAGAAGACTTGTTTATTTAATTGTGTACAAATTAAAGGGAGCACTTATTTTGTTTATTGAAAGAAATATGTATTTAGACCAAAGTTTTGTGTACAAATTGGAGAGAGCGCTTATTTTGTTCATCGAGAGGAACATGTTTTTAGAGCAAAGTTTGTACCTAAGCTTTCAAGGGGAAAGTCTTAATGAGAGTGATCTTCATTGATATATAGGAGTAAAGTTATAATTTGATAAGTGAGTTGAACTAAAATCACGAGTAGTGCCATTGATTTATAGTGGGTTACTCTTTGGGCAAGACCTTGTAGTAGTAAAAATGGATTTTGAACTGCACAATCAATTCATATGTCCATCTCTACCATTTCCTCTTTTAATTGTTCCTTTAATTGCAACCTAGCATATGATTGACAAACAAGCATAATAGTCATTGAACTAACTAAAAAAATACGACAAAGTCAAGTGCACCTATCGATAAATAGTATAGCTACAGTGAGTAAAGATATCGTATCCACGAGAACTAAAAGTGCTAGTAATTACAATTTTCCTATTATTTAATCAACAAATTGGAGTGACTGGTTTAAACTAAATTTTACTAAATTAATTAACTAAAGAACTCAACGGAGAATAAATTAATAAAATAATTGAATAACAACCAAGAAGCTAAACAATACCCAGGAAAGAATCCACATAGACTTCATCTATCATTATAAATCTGAATTAAATGATTTATTCATTTGGTATTTTGATCCGTAGAAATCCTTAAATTATGCTAATATCTCTTTCAAGCTAAGAGCAACTGACTTTAGGTTGATTAATTGAAATTTCTTTCTAATTAAAACCCCTATTATAGTATTAACTCGATCTATAGAAGATTTGACTCTAATCCAGTAGATTTATGTAGTCCTATTTCTAGCGCTGCATGCAACTTCACTCAATTATGCTAAGACTACTCTTAAACAGGAATTTTTCCTCTTCTGATTTTACATTGAAAAGTTAAAAGAAAATATCATAATTTTAAATTTAAAAAAAAACTAATTTCTTATGTCACAATGCGTACCATGTCTATTTACATGTGTAATTGTTTTTGTTTAGTTAATTATATTTTTATTTCATTTAATTAATATAATTACTTGTCGATTGTATTCTAGTTCGGTTAGCATTGATATTGTTGCTTATGGAGGAGGACGGGGGTTCGAGCACACTGGAACATATTTATCCTCCTATTAAAGGGTTAAGGAAGAACTATGAATAGTTGTCGGAATTTGTATCAAAAGAAATTAATGTAATTAGTTATTATTTAATAGTACAGTATTACTATTTTTTTCATATAATACAAAATAATTTAAATATTACTATTATCTGTATATTTCAATAGTTTAAATTACAATAAAAATATAATTCAAGATAATATAAAGTCTAAGTCAATACTTTTTTTTATCGTATGTATTCAAACTTTTTATTTAGTTTTAATATAATAGTAAAAATATTTTTATTTCAAGTAAAAAAAATTCAAAAATGTCTTGACTTAAATGTAACAGTAATTGAAATATTTAGTATGGGTTTGAATTGTGTTATCCCCCATCCCCTACCCATTAATATTGTATCAAAAAAATAATATATTACCTATTTGTAAATTTGAATAATTTAAATTACAATAAAAATGTAATTCAGTAAAATAATATTTTAAGAAGAAATAGTT
The DNA here is from genome assembly GCF_007990345.1 of Gossypium hirsutum. NCBI lineage: Eukaryota > Viridiplantae > Streptophyta > Magnoliopsida > Malvales > Malvaceae > Gossypium > Gossypium hirsutum. The sequence continues at coordinate 88,160,041 of NC_053435.1, read as the reverse complement.
ACACTAAAAAGAGGCTTCTTTTATCCAAATTAACTGCGAAGTTGAATTTGTTGTTTTACTTTTAAAGAAAAAGAATTTATCTATTTTGAACCATATTAGTTCAATCACTACTATGTTTGTGGTATAAATTTTATTTTTTATATCAATAATTATAATTGTTAGTTTAATTCTCTATTATTGTTGGTTTAATGGCTAAAATATGGTAATATAAAATAATAACAAAATTGTATCTAAAAAAATATAACCAAAATTAATTTCTATTTTATGCTTAATTATCATTTCCATATCAATTTATATTTACTTTGTTAGTTTAATTCTCTATTTTTAAATGTGAATTTCATAATATAATTAAAAAATGTATTTATATCAATTTAAAAGTTTTTTAAATTCGTAATTTTATATGTACTAATTTTAATATCACATGTATTACTTGTGATTTTATGTGTTTATTTTTGAATTTATTCAAAATATTTTTAATAATTCAAATATATATTTATTAGTTAAATGTTTATTGATCTAAATTATGATAAAAAACCAATTAAATTTGAAAAATAATTGAGATGATAAAACAATATTTTTAAAGGAAAAGAAAAAAAAAGTGAGAAACAACTTATAGTAAAATATTAAGCAATTAAATAAAATAATTTGTCATTGGAATGTGAGTATAAAAGTTTCGTCTACAAAGAACCATTATTTTAAGGGCAAACTATAAAATTAGTCACCCAATTATCAGCGTATTTTTATTTTTGTCACCATATTACAAGAATTTTTATTTTTGTCACTAATGTCATCATTTGTTTACGTTATGATCACCCTTCACTAAATCATAAATCAAAATAATGGCATGATTTTTTTTAATTGATATGATTACACATTTAGTGTTCACACATTTTATCAATTTAATCCTAATTTTAAATAATTCAATAAATTTAACTCTTCATACTTACAAATTCTATCAATTTGGCTTAATTCTCCTCCTCCTTAATTGTCGCTTCCCTAAACATTGCAACAACTAACTTCTCATTGACCCCCTGCACTCATTGTTTCTTATTCTTATTCTCGTGATCTCTGTTGTTATACTTTTTCGGTGGTGTTGCTACTACGGTCGCCTCTTCTACCATCCTCCATCGCCACCTAGCCTGCATCACAATCGCTTTTCCTACCTCAACCACAATCATTCATTCCTTCAATTCTTATCACCCACAAGGAAAATCCTCAAAGATCGAATTCACTTTCTTGTCCCTTTATTCTCTGTTCTTTCTTCTCCAACTTCTTTGATTTATAAAATTTTATTTACATGAAATATTTTGTATATTATTTATTTTAAAACAATAATCGTGCAATGCACGTGAGGATTAAAACTAGTTTTTTTTTAATATTAATTAAGGACATTTATTAAATTCTTAACCTTGCTTATTGAGTTAAAAAATTCCACCTTATGGTTATAAAATAATTATCTAATTATTATTATAAAAATATATATTTTAGTATCTAAATTAATAATTAAATCAATGAATTATAGTAATTAAATATTGCAATTAAAGTAATGATCATAATTGTTAGAGGAGAAAGTCTTTAAAAGGAAATTGCTACACTTTTACTTTTTGCGCGTTATAGTCATGGCCCTTTTCATTAAATATCACTTTTAGGAAGCTTTTCTTTTAAATCATCCAACACTATGTCTAAATTCAAAGGTCTAAAGATGAATAATTATGCAGCCTTTGTTTTTCCATGCTACAAATTGATGAAATTTGTAAATATATAGGATTAAATTTGTTGAATTATTTAAAATTAAGATTAAATTGATCGAATGTGTAGGTGTCAAGGACTAAATGTGTACTTATATCAATTTAAAAATGTGACATCATTATTTCTGTTGATGATTTAACGAAGGATGACCAAAACAAAAACAAATCATAATATATTGACAAAAATGAAAATTTTATAGTTCAGTGACCAAAACAGAAACTTGCTAATAGTTGGATGACTAATTGTAGTCTACCCGTATTTTAATACTTCATTGCATTCGACATAATATTTCAAAACAAAATGGTAAAAGAACATTCACAATTGTGTAAGTCTTATTGAAATCAAATAATATTAAATATCATATATTAAATAATAATAACTAAACATATCAAATAGCAATAAAAGTCATACTTTTTTTTTGTGATGGAAATAAAACCTATTAAATAATACTAAAATATGATTTTTTCAATAATTCCTCGTATGCTATTGGAATGAAAATGCCTTACTAATGCATGTAGTTATAGTGATAAATATTAGTTTTAATTGATATATAATCATAATACTAATTAAGTGATAATTAAAATAAAATAATAAGTGTAATTTAATATGGATGCAAAATCTAATTAAGTGATAATAACTATAAAATCACTAACCAAAACATTATTAATAAAATAATTATATTATATTATTGGATTTATAGATTTAAAAATATGAGAAATATTATTCAAAACAATAGTTGATTAACATAATTAACTCTAATATATTAATTAAGTGATAATTAAAATGCCTAAAATTCTATTCAAGTAATAATTTTATTTTATATTAGTAAAATTAGCACAACCTTTTTTTACATCAATTTTTTCAACTAATAATTTTAATTGAAATTATAATTATAACGACTTTTTTTTCTATATTTTATACTTATAGTTCTATTTAAATAATAACTTTACTTTAAATTTACCATAATATTTTTTAACTAATAATTTTAAATTAAATTAAATTATAATATTTTTAAATGTATAATAATTAACCTAACTTCTACTAAATTATAATTAATTTTAAATGTATAATTATCATAACTTTTATTTTACTTTATTTTACTTCAACTTTTTATTTTAAAAGATAAATTTAATAATATTATAAAAAATAAAAATTATTAAATTTTAAACTTGTATTTTTATATACTTTATAAATTAAAATAATATACAACTATGAATGTGATAAGAGAGGGCCCAATTGGTTCAAAGTATCCTTACATAAAGTACCGACCATTGGCTCCAATAAATATAAGGGAGGCCATCTAGGTTGTGCAATGTGTAACGCAAAATAATTAAAAACGACATTATGATTTATTTCACCTTCTAATTTTATAAATAATAATTATTTTAATTATTTATTTAATATTTTTTATAGTCCTTAAATTTATTTATTTATTTTTATTAAATTATTCTAAATTATGTAGAAAAGTTAATATTTGTCAACTTTATTAATGCAGCATGCACATGGACAACACGTCAGCATTTAATTATTTTTTTAAAATTTTAAAAATTCTAAAAATATAAAATTATTATTTTTTAATATTTTTAAATTTAAAAAAATAATTAAATGCTGACGTGTCATCGACGTATATGCTACATCAATAAAGTTAATAAACATTAACTTCTTCATCTATTTTGGATGATTTAACAAAGAAAATATAAGTTTAAGAACTAAAAGATGCGAAAAGTTAAATAAAGGGATAAAATAAAATTTGTCAGGGCAAAAGAATTCATTATGTCTAAAAAAAGCAAGGAGTAAAATAGAAAAAAGTAGTAAATTGCAAATAAAAGATATTAAAAAGGGAAAAGGTGTATATACTCCTACTTTTTACAAGCCAAAGCATGTGGGTTTCTGTAATGGTTTATTTCTTAGAACCGATCTGTAATGGTATTTTTAATTTTCTTTTTTTTTGTAAAAGGGAGGGAAATAAGTAACATTGAAATTAGCCTTCTCTCTTGTTCGAAAAAAGGAAAAAGAAATTAGGCTTCTCCCAACTTCAATTAATTTGCTGCCACTATATACGTAGAACAAGCGAATAACAAAGTTTGATAAAATCAGCTCTTCAAAGCTCAATAATTATCTATTTCATAAAATTGCCATCTTAATCAATTAATTTTAAGTATTAAAATAAGTTTCTTTTACAAAATAATCTTAATAGCATAAATTAAGGAAGAATGTAAGTTTGATTACATCCCTTGAAGGATGGCTGTTACTTTGAATTGCAGAAAGCATTATGAAACGCCCTTCATTTTTCAAAAAATATAAAATAGGTGACAACATTTTGCTTTTCGCCCCCTGTTTGAAAACTATGGCAATGTGTCAGGGTTCTGTTTCCATTTTAAACCTCAAAATATAGTAAAGTGAGTGAGAGACAGAGAGGACTAAAACCTTGAAAGTTGAAGCCTTTCAGGAGTGTTGGGGAAGGAGAGAATATTCTGGTGCCGCCACAGTTCAACAGCTAAACTCCAAACCTTGTATATTAAAATAAAACACAAAAGCAAATGCATCATTAGATTATGATTAATGGCTTTGCTGCAAAAGTCAGCCTCAAGAACACGACCACTGCTCTCACTTCCAAATATTCACTGCCTTTGTCAGCTCACTGTCTTCTTTTGCTTTTTACTAACTAGTCAGGCCCTCCCAAAATTTCAATGCCTTTATCCATAATATTAACCCTACCTTAGCTTTCTAATCATCTTTCTCTTTTCTTTAACCCTGTATTTATCATCAAAAAATGCATGATTGGACAGGCAGAAGCCAAGTGCATTCTACTCACCGTCCAAATATTTAATACCCACTCAATCAATGGATGTTTTTCAAAGACCGGATTTGAAGCAGAAATCTGTACTAAGATTAAAATCCCATCAAATGAAAAAAAAGAAGCAAAGATATATATAAAATTTAAGCTAAAGTGAAAAAAAAAAAAAGTAGATCCTCATCTACCATTCAAGCTAAAGTAGACCAACCTATCAGACTTTCCAATATCCCAACTTCGTCTTCAAAATTTTCTTTATGGAAGTACTTGGCAGAATTTTATAGTTATATATAAAATTTAAATTCCATTTGCTCAATAATGGAAGTAAATCTGGAATTACATAATCCAATGGGTAAATAAATGAGTTATGGGACGATTATTCGCTTTTAATTGTGTGTTTGTTTGATGGTTTGTGTTGGATTTTACGTGGTTGGCAGTTTGGGCATGTGCATGGCAGATTTTGTGAGAGAACCAAGTGATTTTGTTTTTATTTGTATTTTCTTTAAGGACTACCAGGTAGGGTAGTCAAATACTCTCAACAAAAAATTAGTGTTAATTTAAAAAGTTAACATTAAATTTTATTTGTATATCATATTTATTCGTTTATAACAATCTTATAATTATTTTAATATTAAATATAATTATACCATCACAGGTTTTATATTGTATTCGCATAATTTCTACAAAATTTAAGATTGTTGTTGTTACTTCAAGTTGTCTATTTGCTTAAAATGAAAATTACAATGGAAGTATAAAACCGCTATGACCATTATGGCTTGGCACTACAAAAAATTGTGCAAGCAAATTAAAAATAACATTTGGTTTCTCTACGTCTGCAGAGCCTAACTCAATGAATAATTCCATTATATTTAATCACGAATAGAACAAGTGGTTCACACTCTATCACTTCCCAAGTATAGAGATCTCACCTTTGTACCTAAAGACTAAAATACTCACTTCCAAATCCCCCCTGAGAATTAGGGTAATAAACAATCAATAAAGCTTAGATTTAGTTTGCACCCTCTCACGAAATAATTTCTCAAAAAAACAGATTAGAATACACTCAATAAGCTCTCATATAAAACCTATACAATCAATTTTCTGCTTGCTAACATAGAATTACATTAATACAAAAATAACTTCTTGAAAATAGCTATTACACTCATAACAATCAATCAAAAATATGCTCTCAAAAATTAACAACACTATCTCAATCAAATCTTTACATTCTAAAATTTTAATAGATTCACACAAATCCAATCATATCTTCAATAAAAGTTTAATAGATTCACACAAATCCAATCATATCTTCAATAAAACAGCACGTAACCCAATTTAAAAAATTTCTTCATTAAATTATCAAACTAAATAAGATAGATATTTAACTACTTCAATAATAATTTATAAAGTGCTACTCAAGAACTCTTAACTTATTTTATCTCAATCGGTTAAATGCATTCTAATAATTTGATTACTAGTGATGGCCTGTAAGTGTCATAAATAAAAAGGAAGAAAGAAATTTTGTAATTTTCTCTCATTATCCTTCAGTTATACTATCATCCATTTTTCTCAATTTACAGACAAAGGCGATTCAAGAAAATACTTTATTGATACTATAATAATGAACTACATGTAGGTTCATAGTTTAATTAATTAATACTTTATTAACACTATTTTTTTTTTCTTTTTTAATATATTAAGTTTTTTATTAAATTCCTTGAATTTTCATAAGATTAAGTAATAACTAATATTTACATTGAAATCTTTGGGAAGGTCTAAATGAACTGGGTTAAGCTATCCATTATCATAAACCGATGAAAAAAAAAAGCTAAAAGTTAAATCAATTGGATAAAGTGAAGATTTATTTCCACTTTTAAGGGAAAGTTTGCAAAGAGAAAGCAGTAGAAATTACAAGTTAAAATTACCTTAGGGCTTTTGTCATGTGATGGGATTGCACAGTAATTCTTATAATGATTGATCACTTATCTTTCTCTCAAATCTGGAAAGGAAAAATGAATGAATCCCTGGCTTGAAATAGCTGGAGCTGCCCTTTGGGTTGTGGATGCTTAAATTAAATGTGATTCACTACTGCTTAAAGGTTCCATTCCTTGTACATTTGTTCAGTTGGTTTTAATATGCAAGTGGAGTTAAAAAATGCAGATTGGAATACAGCAGCAAAGATTATAAAAATGGAAAAACAAAAAGCATACAAATTATGGGATAATCATTCCAAATGAAAAAGTATGGAGATTAGCTTTCTTCCCACTTTATCTCTCTCGGTCTCTTCAACCTCTTTCCTTACCTCTCAACTTTAACTTTTCTCCTCCTTTCGTAATATAACTTCTACTATTAGATTCCACCTAAAAGCAAGTCATTACTATAATTTAAATCACTACACCTTTTAGAAAGAAGAGAGATTCATTCCTTTGCATATATCAGCTTATGTTGTTAGGGTTGAGAAACTATTAGAACAAGCCTCAGTCTCTTCATCAATGAGTTTCTCTTAATCACAACATCAATATATATTACATCTTTGGTTAGCTATATATCTTAAGTTTTCTGGGTTTCTTTCAAAGATATTGGAATTAACAGAGAAGATGACAGAAGAATCAATTTCAGATGTTTTTGTGATTAATCCTATACCTGGATCCAATCCTCCAGTTGCAAAGAAGAAAAGAAACCTACCGGGAACACCAGGCAAGTGCCTTCTTTTTCCTCCTATATCTAATTTCTCTGGGGATTCACTAATAGTGATCTTCGTCAACTTAATGACTAAATGTTGTCTTCGTTTTCCACATATGATATGGGTAATAGCAGATCCGGAAGCAGAAGTCATAGCCTTGTCCCCAAAGACTCTGATGGCAACCAACAGATTCTTGTGTGAAATATGCGGTAAGGGTTTCCAAAGAGATCAAAACCTTCAACTTCATCGGCGGGGACATAACCTTCCGTGGAAGCTGAAGCAAAGGAGCACTAAAGAAGTAAGAAAACGCGTCTACGTGTGCCCTGAAAAGACCTGCGTGCATCACCATCCTTCAAGGGCTCTTGGGGACCTCACCGGTATAAAGAAACACTTCTGTCGGAAGCATGGAGAGAAGAAGTGGAAGTGCGACAAGTGCTCCAAGCGATACGCTGTGCAGTCAGATTGGAAAGCACACTCCAAAACCTGCGGCACCAGGGAATACAAATGCGACTGTGGTACTTTATTTTCAAGGTAATATCTCTTGTACAGCCATTTTCACATCTGAAAAGAATAGACCATGAAATTGATATTCTTTGTGGTTCTGCTACTTCTGTCTGTGTGATAGACGATAAAGTGTCGCTTTCTTCATGCAACAGTAGTAGTCAGAATTCCATAAAGACTAATGACAACATAGATAAAAATGGAATGAAGCCCCTCTGACCCTTCCTCTTTATCAATTAGCTTACTAGGCCGATTATTTAAACAACAGTCGCATTATGATGTTACAATCTGTCGCGATTTAGATTTCTTCTGCTATTTATCAAAATAACATTGATGTGCTTTCTATCCACGGTAATATCTTTTCATAAAAATTGAAAAGTCTTTCTTTCTTTTTAAAAAAGTTTTCTGAGACATGTCGTGGCGTTTGTGAATTTTTGTTGAGCAGAAGAGATAGCTTCATCACTCATCGGGCCTTCTGCGATGCCCTGGCAGAGGAAACCGCTAGAGTAAATGCAGCTTCCAGCATGCATAGCAATATCAATCACCATCTTATAGGGAACCAAATAGGACCGCCCATGGCACAACATTTTCCCCCTATTTTCAAGCAAATTTCGAGCAATGACGTAACGATAGATCAAACTAGATGTGGACTTTCCTTATGGATGGGCCAAGCATCTCAATTCCACGACTCAATTCCCAAAAGTCTCCAAGAGATTCATCAATTTGGTTCCGTGATTTCGGGATCCATATACAGTGATCTGCTAGTTTCAACTTCGAATCCTCCTGCATCTGGTTATCACTTAAATTGGGTGTTAGGGAATAAGGTGTCATCGAGTCATGCTGAAGAGCTAACAAGCACTTCCCTTCCTTTGAACAATGTCAAAGAAAATGGAGCTCAGCTTGTGAGTGTTCCTTCATTATTCAGTACCCAAAAGCTCCACTCTCATCAACCCACATCCGAAAATATGTCTGCCACAGCTTTGTTGCAGAAAGCCGCCCAAATTGGTGCTACTTCTACTGACACATCATTCCTAGGAAGCTTGGGAACCAAGTGTAGCAACAGTCAAATTCAAGATGGGAACAAGTATAGTGGTCTGTATGTGTCAAATACTCCACCAACTAGTTTTGGAAGTGATCTAGAAAATTCAGCAAATGACATTTCCAATTTGAATCAACTGCAAATGCAGCCTGCAAAGCGTCAGCGCTTGCAGAACGAAGATAGTAGTGGCGGACAAACAAGAGACTTTTTGGGCGTCGGAGTACTGCCTATCTGTCACCCGTCTTCAATCAATGGATGGACATGATATGGCATGGGAATTTTGGGAGTTCGCATATTTCCTTGATGTAAAGCTACGCTGATAATAAAGGGATGCGGGTTCAGAGAGATGGGAAGGTAGAGACAGAATTTAGTGTTTAGTTGGAAACTTAGGGAAGAAAAGTTGCACTGAGTGCACGATGAGAGGCTAAAAGTATGCCTAAGAACCATTGTTAGGGTGAGATCCATGCATATTCTCTAATACCCTTGAACGCCGATTCCTTTAAAAATTGTGGCTTTTAGCTTTGCTAAAAGGGGATGGAGTATAGTGGGGGCAAGCAGGCACAGCGAAAACCCCTTTAGACCTTCATTATTGCATTTGTTTCACTCCACTTTGTTTTTGGTTTGTCATACTAGATTTAAAGAACTCTTCCAGATGCATAAAAGCTTGATTATTCTAAGTACAAACATGCTTTGAACTGTTTCTCTTCTCTAAATAATAAAATGTTGCATTTCCCTCGGCAGTCAGCACCAAACTATGCATATATATACCTGCACAATAACAAGATTAGCACTATTTTAGAGCTTTAATATTCTTCCCACAAATAGAACAAACATTATCTATTTTTATTGTATTCTCAATTATATCCACTACTTCATTTTTGAATTTTGTTGCAAGATTGTTACGAGAGCAATGACACCACTACTGCATCTTTAATTGCTCAAGTTTCAGAATTTGCCTTATTTGGAATTAGTAATTTTTTTTTAAAAAAAACAGTTAGATCTTGACTTAGCTGATAACATGTATGTTTAGTGGCCAATATTTAAATATTTATCTTATGGAACAAATATTTGAAGATTTCTTGATTTGGATCAAGCGAATCAAATATTTTATTTTTTGGAGATTGGCTTGAATGACTTGAAGGCATATATTAGAGATCTCTGATTTATTCTAAAGTTCATTAGGATATCAGTAGTCTTAGTTTATCGACCACTTTGGTGAAGATTAATATTGTAACTAATCTATAATCAACAAGTCCAATAATGCATATATATTCGAGACTTGTATAGGTTAGAGGTACTGAGAATTTTAGCCCTTAAGCTATTCATTTAGAACTTATTTCAGTGAATGCATTTTGTAAGTAAAACAAGTGAGTCAATTGGTTTTACAAACTAAGTTTTCAATTGGGAGAACTTAGTCCTTTGAAAACTTAGTGGAAAGAGATGGTTACAACACCAGTGACTAGTAGGACTTAAATCATTCTTTGTATAAGATTGAAGATAATGGATTGACTCATTAAGCAATGCCCAATAGACATAGGTGATTATCGAACTATATAACCAATTGTATTGTGTTGCTTATCTTTAGTTGCTATACATAAACATGTATTTTCAATTGGTATCAGAGCTTAACACATGATATAGTAAGTAGTGTTTTTAGTGTTGTTTTTTTCTACCAATAGAAAGTTCATCTATCTCATGTCCCCTAATGTTGGATGGATTCAACTACGCATACTGGAAGGCAAGAATGAAGCATATATAATGTTGTTGGATGAAAAATCCTAACATGATATTCTTATTGGATAGGAGTCACTTGCAACTAAAACTTAGGTCTTAAATCTGAACTCATATAGACCACTGAATAGAAGAAGTTGGCTAATGCAAATTCTAAGCCTTTGTATGACATTTTCTATGGAGTTGATAGCCACGAGTGTTGGAAAAATTGATTTAGAAAAAGGTGTTTTTAGGCACAACAAAAGTTTAATTTTTTTTCTTAAAATCAAGCCTTGTGGTATTTATACTAAAGAACCCTAAACCAAATTATTATACGTGTTTTGTGCAAGGCGGTCTAAGTCATTTCCCAACTTTCTATCAAAAAATATTTTCTAGTATTCTTGAACCCCAAATTTCTTTGAGTGTGAGCTTAAACAAAATAAACAAAATGCACAAAATTGAAACTTTTATTAACTTTTAGTGGAAAAGTTAATTTCTCTTTATGGGAACTAGAAACTTTGAGCTTTTCAGAATATAGAATTTATTCTTATATACCACTATTTTCTAAGAGAATAACATCACTTGATTGATTATGTCTTGCCTATTTTTAGGCCATCCCATAGTTTCTATTTATAGGAAAAATGATACAAGAACTTTAATTGAGCAATGGGTAATTAAATAATAATATTTTAATATAAAATATAGTATTATACTGTAACAAGGGACGACGACAACCCTAAGATACTAAGGTTTGTTGCCCCTCTCATATGGGATGGGCTCTCGGGCCCGTCTCGTGTACTAGGTACAATTATATGTGTCATTTGGACTTTTATCCAGCACTTATAATTTATTTAACCTAATAACTATTTTTCTATTTCTCAAAATATTAATTAATTAATCCAATTAAATTGTTTTCTCAACACAATTCTAATTCCATTAAAGTCATGATAACTTTATCGTATTAGAATTTATGAGGAAATATATTTAATGGTTTCATTCAATAAAGCTATGATGACTAACTAATTTAATTCTCACTTCGAATTTCAATTATTTAATTGTAATCAATTAAATAATAATTTGAAGAAATTAAATTAATTTCTAAGTTACTTTTTGTACTTAGCGGAAAAACACTTTCTCTGCGACTAGTGATACATATGATCTATTTCTCTTAATCTTCATTTTCATTCATTCCATAGTATCGGTTCTACATACTATTCGTTTTGGATTATATCAAGCTAGCGGAGGGACTGATTGGACATTTATAATTAAGGCTCAAATAATTTGTAATTAAGTTCTGACTCTCCATCTATTAATTAAAATATTATTTAATCATAGAGTCATTCCACTAAAGTACTATTGTTGAACTCTCTTTTATTATATACAATTACGGAAGCAACTTAATAAATCATTGTCCAAAAACCTTATTATTAGTGTGTCACCCTCATACGATATCTTTAATTTCTTTATCAGGGGCATAACCAGAGGGGCTGGCATGGGCCCCGACCCCCCCTAAAATGTAAAATTACATTTTAGACCCTTAAAATTTTTTAAAAATTTTAAATTAGTAAAGGTAAAATTACACTTTGGCCCCCCTAAAATTTTAAAAATTTGATTTAATCCTTTACAAATTATAAAGATATAAAATATAGAAAATTAAAATTTCATCCGGCCCCCCTAAAAAAATTTTCTGGCTTCGCCCTTGTTCTTTATGTTAAATCCGTTCACCTAATATGATCCTATTTTATCTCATAGTAATCATTACATCTTTCTTCATGAAAAAGTCAATTACTAACAAATAATAATTAAATCATTTTTCCTAGGTAAATGTCCTGTGACCACGTTATTTTTCCATCTATCATGTAATGTCAATGGGAGAATATAATTTACCCTTTATTTGAGCTATAAATCCCATTATTGTAAATGAAGCTATGTCATGCAAAAGACAGATACCAAACATATCTTTTAAAATTGGCATAATAGCAACTTTAACCATAAACTTTTATACATTATGTCAATTTAGTTTTTATTCTAGAAAAATTAATCCTCAACATTTTATGCATTGTGTAATTTTGTCTTTTTTGCACTTTTTCTTCTTCTTTTTTGTGACCTATAATGCCCCAAAATTCTTGTTTCTGCTTTTGTGAAAATTTGATATAACTGTGTACCTGTTATAGTGGTTAAGTGTTCTGGGTGTGTGCAAGAGGTCTTAAGTTCAAGCCTTGCATTTGGCAAATTTTGGTATTTTTCTGACTTAAGCCTTAGACTTGTTCAGCAAGCTTATATTGGATTATTGGTAAAACCATATTAGAATGAGTCTGCTGGTCTAGTGGTTAAAATGTGTGTTGGTGTGTTAGAGGTCTTGTATTCAAATCCCGGCATAAGTGGGATTGTTAATATTTTTGCTCTGTTGGCTATAAAGTTTCAGTTTTTCCAGGAAACCTGAGTAGTAGGGAGTTAGGGGATATCAAAGTTTATTTTTATTTTTATTTTTATTTTCCCCAAAAGCTCTTTTCTTTTTGTTACGTTTCTGTGCTTCCATCTTCCCCATCTGTTTTCTTTTGATTTTCTTCCCTTTTTCCTTTTTGGTCTCAATTGGTTTCCCTCTTGGCGTGATTTCCTGCTGATTTCGTTTGCTAAGTCATATTCTGTTTAATCTCGATGTTCTTGGTTAAGTGTTTGATAAGGGGTTTGTTATGTTGCTTTTGGTTTAGGCGTATGACAAGTTTTGGCTGAGAATTTAGCAGTGAATTTAGGGTTGGACATTTCGGCTCGGTAACGGTAAGTATTCGAGTGCTTATAGTGATGTTGTAGGGCCATAATCGTGAAGTTTTTCCGCTTGAGTTATGTTAAAATTGATAAATTCGGACCTTGTTATTGTTAATTTTAGGTCTGGATGGCTCAGGATAGTTTTTTGCAGCGAAACGATACCAGGTGTGTACCTAAAAACGCAAAAAAATAGGGTTTCAGCAAAAGCCAAAAACCTCACTGTCGATGCCACACAGGTGTATGGTCACTCGTGTGGTAGGTCGTGTGACATAACAAGGGCGTGTGATCGGCGAGGCCAGGTCATGCGCACAAGACACGGCCGTGTGATGGCCAGGTCATGCGCACAAGACACGGCTGTGTGATAGCCAAGTAGGCCTTGTGCGATACACAGGCTAGACTGATTTGGGTCGAGTGGGCCACACGAGCTTGTGAGTCCATACAAGTAGTCTACACTGGCATGTGAGATTCTGGGCCAAGCCGTGTGATCCACACGGCCGAGGCCAAATTGGACCGTATTGGTCACACGAGCGAATGGGCCCACACGGGCAGGCCACATGGGTGTGTGAGCCCATTTAACTAAAATGTATTCTAAGGTTGCACAGGTCACCTAAGTCGATTGTGAACCTACTATAGGGTCGGTAAGCACTACTTAGACCCTTAAATTCGTGAACTGTAATGATGATGTATGTACTGAACATGATGATTACATGAATGAATACTGAACTGTATGTATGACTGATATTTATGTATTAGCATGTCATATATTGTATGTTGCATTGCATCGGATTGGGATGTTGATATTTGGAAAAAGTGTACTGAAAGGCTCTTAAGCCTATTATCTAGCAGTTTAGCTACAATTTACTGATTACGTGCCGCATTCGGTACTACTTAGAGTGTAGGGATGAGTGGGTGTTTTAAACCCCACATGGAGTGTAGGGATGGACGGAGATGGTGTGTAGAGGCTGGTTGGGTAGGATTCTGTTTATTGATTAATGTATATCTGATACTATTACTGTGATGGGCTTAGGCCCTAATACATATTTGATACTGAAACTGAAATGGGCTAAGGCTCGGACTGCTACTGAAATTGAAATGGGCTTAGGCCGAGACTGCATTTGACCTTTTGTTGTGATTAACTGCATGCATGTCTTCTGTGGGGATTATACACTGACTTTACGTAAACTCACCCCTCTCTGTTTCATCTGTCCAGGTAATCCCTAGACTTAGACGGATTAGTGCGGCGAAGGACTCGACGGTGACCACATGATTATTGAACTATTTTAACTTTAGTTATGGTATTTATTTTCTATTTATTTTCTGGGTTATTTTTTTTATGTAAATTGGACTTTTGGATTGTTGCTTTTACCTGGGATTTTCACTGTTTCAAGGATTTTTAAACCTTAAACTCAACAAAAGTTCGGTTTAACTTAAAACAACATTTTTCCTAAACACGAACGATTTTCTTAAAATATCACGGTTTAAGAGCTTCAGCTATAGAATATGTGTTTAAACGAATCAAATTAACGAGAAAATAGTTTTGAAATTGATGAAAGATAAATAAAAGCTAATAAACAGTTTAAACTTGATAAATTCGATTTCAAATTCCATTCCATGTGACATCGCCAGATTCGACCATAATGCCTAGGCCGGGTTTGGGGTGTTACATGACCTATCACCTAAAAGGCTAAAAAAACAAATTTATCAGCTAAATTTGATCGAAAATCTACCAAAAATAAAAACACCCAAAAATTCAATATAGTAATTTTCATCTTTTCTCATTGTTTTAAATTTATCCTTTAATGTCACAAAGAAAAGCAAAACTACAAAAAATAAAAATTTCAAAATGTATAAATATTGAGGGTTAAAGTTGTTATTATACCTATTGTAAAAGATGCCAAGTTAACTTTCCATTAGTAGTTTAACAGTTTGTGACAAAAAAAAATGAAAATTTAAATAGTTAAGTGACCATTTTGTAACTTTTTATAGTTGAGTGACTATCAATGTGGTTTTCCTCTTCTTCTTTTTTTTTTTTTTGTATTCTTTGTGCTCGTTTTACGATTTATGTTCAGAGTTCGTGGTTATCCCTTCCAACAATGTCGTTTCCAATGTTTGAAGCCACATTTCCTCTTGAAAATGCAATATGTCTTAACACTATACTCAACACTTGTTAGTTTGGACAAAGCTAGCTGTGAAGGTTAAATGAGAAAAAAAATAGGTAAACTACAAAAAAAAGTCACCCAATTATGTTTTTTGTTCTATTTTGGTCACCTAACTATTATTTTTTTTTATTTAGTCACTCAATTTTTTGAAATTAAATATTTTAGTCACTCTCCCGTCAGTTGTCATTAGATGAGTGACGGAAAGCATAGGTGAGCCTTTTTTTTAATTTACTCAACAATAAATTTTACCATCCAATATTTACACATATTATAAATTTAATTCTAAATTTAAAAAATTCAACAATTAAGCTATCAACAAAACAATAAATGCGACATCACCCACTTTTCGTTTCCTCTCATGTTATTTCATAAAAATTGGTGGATATATCTACGGTGGAAGCAAGATGCTCCAGTTGACTTGTATTTGGAACTATAAGATAATTTATATAATCAAAATGGTGGAAGGTATAATTAAAAACGAGTTTCCCTTATAAACTCAAGGTGTTAAATTTATTAGTGGCAAAGGGTTGTAGATTGCATTAATGGAAAAGGTGTCACAGTGAACACTGACATTGAAGTTTCAACTCCAGCAGCTTACTTGTACCTACTAATAAATGAGACCTAGCCATAAATAAATAAATAAGAAGGTTCAAAACACAGAAAAGATTTGGTAAACGTATCTTTCCTTTTCTTCTTTTCGTGTTCAGCTTCTTCATTTTGGAAGCCAGAAATGTCAATATGAACATAGAAGAAGTTTTTAGCACTTCCATTGTACCAAAGCTTGACTTAATAATTGCGGTCGCAGATATGAGATAAATTATGAACATGGCTGCTCTCACCTAAAATTTCTTTATGAGTTAAATGGGTAAAAGAAAATCATAACTTTGTTTTCAAATATTCATTATAACGTTTTCGCCTCAAAATTTCAACTTGGTTAATGTTATGAGTAACATCAATCTCCTTGTAATTCATAATATCCACTGAAATGACATTTGTTATGAAGAATGCTCTAAATTCGAAAACATTCCAACTTAGTTCACTTTTCTTGAAAGAGATCTCCAAATCCAATCAATAAAAGAAAAAAAAACGTGTTACTGCTTGTGAAAATTCATGCGTATAAGAATATTTAATTGGTTACTCGTAATTATATTAATCTCCTATAAAATGGAATTGAAAAAGTACAAAATACATTATAAAGGACAAAATATTGAATAAAAACCTATCAGACTGCTACTTGTGGTAAGTGTATCACACCTTTGTACAGTTTCCAAAAGTTAAACTTCTCCAGGATTAAAGTTTGATGAAGCATATAACACATTTACACCTTGTTGTTTACACTGTACAAATTATCGATTAGAAGAGGAACAGGAATAGCCATAGAAAAAGAAAAAAGAAAAAGGAAAATAGAGGTTATGGCGAAATCTTCATATATTCTTCCATCCTGAAGAATGTTTCTTCTCCTCTTCAACTAGCTATTAAATCATTCCTTATTCTTCCCAACCTTTAGGCTAATTATATATATTAATTTATTATATTTATACGTCACCAATTAATGCTTTATTTGATCTTGCCTCCGGGATCCATATATACTATGTAGATACGTATCACCTCCCATTGTTGATCCTTGTATTTATCAAGGAATGAAAGACCCATCATGGACTGCAAAGTGGGGAAGTAGCTGTGTTGGATTGGCTCTGCTTTGGCCACCTTGATCAAAGGAAATGAAAGAAGGGTTATAGAACTCGACAAGCCCATTGTTATTATTATTCTTAAGGTGATGAGAAGCTTCATGTCCACTCTGCAACTTTAGGGAGTCCTTGATTGAACCACATTGTCTAGGCTGTGTTTGGTAGAAAACTTTTGAAATGACAAGCTCACCGTCCTTCTCTTCTTCATTGTTGCCAAGATGGTACTGGTGCATCACCCAATTGGTTTTCTCGGGTTTCCTTTGCTTCCCATAGTTGGTGTAAAGCACCAAGATCTTCTTGTACCCCTTAACTTTTCCACTAATGAAAACTGGCCTGGTCTTGCCTGTTTTGTGCCACCGGGTCTCTCCGCCTTCTGTGTCGGTGTGAACCTTTCTTCTTTTCCTAGTCCCGGTCGTGTATGCCTTGGAGGGCCGGTGGAAGAAGTGGCGAACCAGGCCATCTTTGCTTACTCCTATACACCATTGATTTCATAAGAGTTTATTTAGTTATTAACGTGAAGGAACCGGGTTCTTGTCAATGTCATTGACAAATAATGCAACTAAGATTCACTAGTAGGGGTAGTTGGAGAGTATTTCTTCAATAATGGAAATGGAAAAAGGGCGAAAGGCTACTAGGGTTAGTTGCAAGGTTTCTTCATAACGTCTATCTTATGCAAAATGCTATGTACATAAAGGTTAGTTGGTAGGTTTCTTCAAACAAGGAGAATGGTTAACCATTCCATCATATCAAATGATATTTTTAAGAATGTTTCCCAGTTTTTTCTTTTTAATAGAAAACTGGTTATACTTGAATTTTTTTCATTTTTTCTTCTCGCGATGAAAACCCCAGATAGATGAGAGATAGTGGTAATGATAATGTAATTAGCATTTGAAGTTAAAAAAGATGAGAGAGACTCATAATAATAATAAATATATTGACTGATCACCTGGCAACTTCTCAGGATGAGTGTAGCAAATTCCATTCTCTCCTTCAATAGTAGGAATAAATTCATCAATAAGAGGATGAAGCTTGCGAGCATCAGAGCGCACCTTCCCTTCCAAATGTTCAAGAAGCTCTTGATCTGTTGGATCAAACTTCACTCCAGCAGGTAATCCAGGCAAATCATGAATTCCACCCTACACCATCACAATTTTGTGCAAGTTTTCAACAGAACAAAAAAGAAGAAAAGAAAAAAGTAAACCACATTTAACAATCATTAATTCAAGAAGCATGAACAAACAGAAAATACACATATACATATATATAACAAAATCAATGAAGTAAGTAAACAAGAAAGAGATATTGAAGTTGAAAGACCTGATCACGGTATTTGATCTGATGACCGCAAGAAGGACATGCTCTAAGTAGGCAATCTTTGTGCCTTTGAGCAATAACAGTTTTATGATAAGATGGAGGAGAGCTTCTCTCAATAGTTTGTACATCACTACAGTCATTGCACCAAGTCATTTCCTTTCCCTTTGCTTTGCTCGTTAATTATCTTTTTCCCATTCCACAATGGAGGAGCTCTTTATTTTACAATCTTGTTTCCTTCCCTGCTACTCCAAAATATAAACAATAGTATCAGAGGGAAGAGGAAAAGGAGAAAGAGAGAGAAATAAAAAGGAAATAAAGGGGAACGACAAAAGTTAGCTTGTCTCCTCTAAAGCTTAGGTGCTCCCAAGCCTGTTTATCTTGAGAGTTGAGAAGGGAATTAAATTCTTTTTTTTCGCTTTTTACCTAATACTTTGCATTAAATCAGGCCAAAAACAAGATATTAAATCAATTTATAATTTATTATTCTTTCTTATTTCCAGAACACTTGAAGTACTCTCTTAATTGTCCTTTTATTACTCGAGCTACCTAATAAACCTGAAGACACTAACCAAATTCTCATTTTTACTTGAGTATTGTTGTATCGTAGGTTCTATTCAAAGCAAAAAAAAAAAAAAAAAGAATTGCTTGAATCGTAAGTATGGATTTTGCTTGTGTATCAGCGTAAGGGAAACTTGTAAAACAATAAATGTAGTTTTTATGTCTTTTTTTATTTATTATTTAAAATTTTAACCTCTCTGTCTAAAGGCTGCATTGAATTGTTAAAATAGCTAAGTTAATATAAAGAAAGCTAAAAAATTAAAAATAAATAATAAGAATAGAGTGGAGATGGGGCAACCTAATTAATTGGTAGAGCTATTTCACCACCAGTGGGAAAGAGAAAGATTTTAAGGTCCAATGTCACCCTGGAGTATTCATAAAGCTAAATCTTGTATTCTAAATATTATAAACTCCATATTTTTTTAAAAAAAACCCATAAATCTTTTTCTTCACCTACACTTCTCATGAAATTCAAGAAACCTTTTTCCGCCATTTTGTCTACGTGGCAAGACATCTAATTTTGATCTCCAATGGTGTAGATACATACAATTCCAACTCCAGGTAACCCTTTTCTTCTTTTTTTTGGGGGGGGTGGGGAGAGCTTGCTTCCTCCAAAAGTAGGGGATGAAATTGTACCACCCAAAACTCTGTTTTTCACCTTAAAAATGGATTATTATTAAGAAGAGAAAAGAAAGAAATGGTGATTAGAATAAGTAGAATATAAGTGGATTCATAGTTAATTCAAAACGTGTATCATGAGAGAATTTGAGTGGGACCATAACTTCTTAAAGCCAAGGGAAATTTATTTTTTCTTACCTCATGAATTGATAAAAACTCGTTACCCTATTCATTAATGCAAAAGGAAGATACTAAGATTGCAGGGTTGAATTTCTTTAATATTCTTTATCATACATCATCAACCAAATATATGGGCAATCATTTATTTATTTTTCTTACTATCCATCCATCTCCCTGCCACTACTCCCTTATGCCCCACATCCTGGTTAAAGCTCCCCTCAAACACGATTTTAATTTCTTTTCATCTCTATCCTCTTCTTTCTTTCTAATTTTATAATGATAAAATGTGATATTTAACATATTATATCCTCCAATTATATTCACATATATTATCTCTTGTTAGAATTCAAAATAAAAAATTAGAAAATCATAGTGAAGCATATAAAAGTTTGTTTGTACATACCAGTGCTCGTAACAATTCAAATATGAGAAAATTCAAACTTGAAAAAATTCGAACTTGAGCTAATCCAAGCTCAAAAAAGCATGGGCCAATATAGATTCGATCTAAAACATAAAAAAGTCCGAATTTATGAAGATTTATTTTAAATATTATATAATTATATTAAAATTTATAAATAACAATAAATCTTTATGTTAAATTATAAATTAATTTTAATGCATTTATTATATATGTATAATAAATTTTCAAAGACATTTATAAAATTTAAATTTAACAATTGTATAAATGTAATACATTAATTAATGATGTGAAAATCAAATTAAGCCTAAAGAATTCATCTTTCTAATTTCTTAAACTTTAATTTTATGTACTCATTATCCTTATAATTCATATGAAAAATAAAAACAAAAACCTCTTAAAATATTTTTTCTTGTGAATTTGAGATGTTCTGAAAAATATCAAATTGATTGAATTACAAAACTAATAATATAACATGGATTTTTTTGGCAAGTTCCAAAAATCCTATAACAAAACAAAAAGGGGAATGTATGGGCGCAAAGACAAAATTTGGACAACTTTTAATTATATTATAACATTTTATTTATATTTTAACATTTTATAACATTTTATTTTTTTGCTACTTTGTTCGAGTTTTAATAAATTTTTGTACTTCGTTAGAAAACTCTTAATAATTATTGATAATTTTTATAATTTTTATAGTTTTATAATTTTACAATTTTTTACAGTTTTTTATTTTTTTATAATATTATGAACTACATCTAAAATTTTAGATTTAGATAAATAGATGTCTAAATTCAAATAAACTTGAACGTTTCATTTGTTCAAGTTCATTCTAAACGTGCATTTGAATTTTTTTTTTTATAATTTTAGGATGTTAGATTGTTTAAATATATGGTAGGTAGAATGCCATGTCAGCATACTTTGTCCAGGTGGCATGCTACATGTTAGCTTCTCATTGATTTTGTCGTGTAAGTGTATGTCAACAGTCAAATCAATCAATTTTTATTTTTATTATACGAAGGGTATAGTTGATTTTTTTTTCTTTGCCATTCAAGGTTGAATTTAGTATATCCTTTTAAGTACTTAATTGGTATCCTTTCAATATTATGATTAGAAATAATTTGACTGTTTTCACATTTGCATGCAATAAGAATCTCACATCATTAATTCTTCATGAATCCCTTTACACTATAATTTACATACCAAAATTTGTATTATATTATTTAAGATATTTCAAAATCAAGCAAATGAATTAATATAATCATGATATAATGAAGACTGCCACAATAAAATAAGTAGTCAATTATATAAAATTATCCTTATTACATCAAAGGGCATACTCCTAACATAAGTGTCTTGGAATAAGTTCTCACATGGACACCATGCAAAATTAATCTTCTAATTTAAGATATCAAGTCATGTTATAGAGGAAAGTTATGCTTTGATTCATTATGAAACAAGTTTCAAAGACTGATGCCTAAGGTAGGATGCTTTTGGCATAACACAAATCATGTAAAGGTGGATGAGTGAATTAGAGAGGCTTTATCAATTTAAGTGATATTGGAGATATATCTCGTATAAATCTTAATTGTGATTAATTAATCAAGGCTCTGGCCAAAGCATTATGAATTAAGAGAAATCATTTTTTAATGTCCAATAATTAACTATGAGTTGCAAGTTCTAATATGAATTATCACATAGGTGGCATTACACTAAACCAATTGCAATAATTTGAGATATTCTAGTAAAAGGGTCATATTGCATTGAGAGGTGGCCATAAAAAGGTTTCATTAGGATTACCTTAACTTCACAATAATTTAAGTGTCATGATGAGTTGCTAGACACCACTCTCAAACCTTAGGCAAGATTTGCTCTTCATCAAGTAGACTTGCTTATTGCTATTTTGTTGGGAACTTAATGGGTCAACACACAATAAGAAAAGGTATTAAACCCAGGTTTCAATTAAGTGTGACTTAATTAAATAAAAGATCTAACCAAGGCAAGCAATTGAATGGTTGTATTGTGGAAATTTTGAACAAGTTCGGATTTGATTCAAATATATGTATAATTTTAAATAAGATAAATATGAATTATTTGGAATAAAAATATGAACTTATAAGACTCAATATTTGGTTCTTTAAATCTAGAATATCACATTTTAATTATGTTTCAAGTATTATGAAACCTTAGCAATGCAAAGTAAAAGTAAAGCAAGGAAAGAATATGAGTAACAGAATTACAAATGTAATATTAAATGAAATTGTAGGCAATAAAATCATGTTACTTACTTGCAAGAATCACAATTGTAAGACCTAACAATACTATACTAAAATAGATTATTAGGGGGAAAGGCAACTAAATGAAATTTACCTAAAAACAAAGATGGCTGCTCAACAATGAAAAGGAAAGTAATTTATATACAAATTAAAACTCTCACTCTCATGCATTTTCAATTCATTAATGCTAGTTTCAAATGGGAAAAGGAAGAGATTGCAACATATATTGATAATTGAAAGGTAATTATTTTAAAAAAAAATTAGTGAAATGTAAAAAAAAAAAATTCCTATTTAGTCAATAAAAGTAATATGTAGTACAAGATAAATATAGCAGGGTGAATTCAGAAATTTTTAAGAGGCAAAACTGAATTATAAAATTTTTAAGATTTTTATATGTAATTTTACTAGGTATTAAGTTATAATTCCATTATTTTTTAATAAATTAGAAAGATAATTTTCATATACTTTTAAAGGGACTAAACTAAAAATTTTCATTTTTAGAGCAGCCAAAGTCCTTGCCAACACCCTTAGCTTCGCCTCACCTCTAAAATATAGATATAGACTTTTTCGATTAATATAATTTTAATGAAAAAGCAACATAACATTAAACGTAAAGTGTAACAGTAATTGGAAGGTAGTTGTTAAAAAAATAAAAAAGATTAATAAAATGTAAAAGATGTATTTTTTTTCTATTTAATCAATAAAAAGTAAAAAATTATAATATAATACATATATAAATATAGAGATGTTGAATTAATAATTTTTCCAAATTATATATAACTAAAAAAAATGTAACTCAACATTAAACAAAATTAACTCAAACTAAAAAAATAACACTTAATAAAAAATAATGATTGGGAAAAGTTTAGAAAGGTTTTTTTTATTTATTAGTGTAATTATATTAAATTATAAGGATGTTTCTAAATTTAGGAAGGAATGCACAAAGTTATTTTCAATTTTAAACCTATTTAATGTAGAAGAATGAAAGAGAGATGAAAATATAATTTATAGATTAAAGTGGAAGTCGAATGTTGAATTAATTAAATCTGAGCCACCACTTGCGGCATATTCTTGGCCTAAATGTGAATTTTTAATGAGTGAAAAATACAGCAAACCAAAACCAAAGGGTGTGTGGCAACTTTGGTTTTCTCTTTTTACTTGCAGCTATGAACATAAAACATATGCATGTCATTACTTGTTGCATGTGATTTCCAACAATTAATGTATATCTTAGGTATGTTGTGAACAAGTTTCAGAATTTTTGGTTTTCACAAACATTGATTTTTCTCACAGTTTTGTTGTATGGTCGGTTCAATGCGTTTTTTTTTAATATAAAATTCTGGTAATTGTATACTTGCCATTAGGAGTGTTTAACCGGCTAATTGATCCCAATTATCATTAATCGAATTAATCGATTCTTTTAAATTCTTAACCATTAATTGAACTAATTTTTAAAAAAAATTTAACTGAACCGAACTGTTTCGGTTAATTCGGTCGGCTAACCGAATTAACCGAAATTTATATATTCTTTTTTATTTTTGGTTAAAACAAGTATACAACATAAAAAAATTAACCGAATTAACCGACCAATTAATTTATACTTCCAAAAAATAAACCGAATCAACTGATCCCAACCGAATACTTATATATCATAATATTATTTATTAATTTCGGTTAATTAGGTTAACTGACTGATTTCGAACCGAATTAACCATTAACTAAACTGCCAAAAAATTATTAACCGACCCCAGCTGAGTTAATTTGATTAATTGATCGATCAACTGAATTAACTTCGTTTTACCTGAAATTTGCACACCCCTACTTGCCACATTTTATATGATTTACATTTTATATGATTTTTCTAGACTTGGAATTTTTGGATTGAGAATTTATCTTTCAAATGTGGTATGTCTACTAGAACTTTCTAGGTAATCATGGAATCTTAAATTTGGTAATTAGGTTAACTAGGAATAATCCATTAAAGATTCATCAATTAATTTAGTTTCTTTAGACAAGATAGAGCTTGGTAAAATTGATATAAATGTCCAACTATATATATGCCTTTACTTGCTATCTGTGATTTCCGACGCGGCTTTGCTCAATTTGTCACTCAAGCTCATAGGTGTACTTTGCTTCATCAACAATTTGATTTTTTTTTCCATGTTAGAGAAGTCAATTTTGGGACTAGATTTATTAAATTTAGCTGTCCAAAAATTTTAATTAAGCAGTCACGAAACGAGTGGGAAATTAGAAAATAAAAATACTAATAATTAAATTATAAATAAAATTATTTAATAAGTAATTAAATAGATTATTAAAAATAGTACAAGGATTATATCGCTTAGTAACCAAAACTTGTGAAAATGGATTTGGGTTTGAGCAAGGACTTAAGTTGTTGTTAAACCAAGGACCAAATAATAATAAAAACATATTTAAAATATGATTAGTGGACAACTATGAGAAGAACCATTAGATTTTCACTAATGCTGTTGAGCTTTAATAATGGCCATGGATGTGTTATATTAAAGGTTAATTTATTAAGCTAATTAAGCCATATTTAAAATATTACCTTTAATCAAATTAATGACATTTACATTTAATAGTTTAAATTTATATGAATTAATTTTGATTTGACTAAATTCCTTATATTTACACATCTACTGCTCCTCCCCCTTTTTATTACATGACTCTCCTCACATTTGTCATGCTAAAGCACACCCTCCTACAATTTTGTCCTTGGACCATTTTATTAATCCAAATTACCAAGTATTACATTTAATTAATAAATAATTGTCGCTTAAACCAACGCTCCTACTCAGGAATTTTGTTCGCAAGCTTGACTCTCGATACAACACCAATTCTAACATCGACGTTACAGTAAATCAATGCTTGAGGATTACTTGATAAATAAGATATTGAATGATATTACACTCAATACCTAAAAGCAATTTTGCTACGGTTGGACTTGTATTGCTTGCATTTCTTCCCTCATCCGTGCTATCGTTTCTTAGTTCTCTTTCAACAGAGCTTGGTTATCCTTCAGTTGACCAATTGCATCAACTACTTTAGTTTGTAATTGAATAACCTGTTCTGAATGAAACATTAGATGACACGAAGTGGGATGACGAATCCACTATTCTGACACCTAAAGGAAAAGATCCGATCCAGCAGAAAAATGAACCCAATAAGGAGAAGCAACATTAGTCAGTTGAGGCATACAAGGAAAAATGATTTACTTTTCGATGCAGGAACATGAAGGAATCCAACTAGGGAGTCGTATCTCCTACCTTTAATCTTGAGACCATGAAATTTTCCATTCAACGTCGTCATAATGTCGAGAAGCTGAAGCAAAGGTACCATCTAGAAAAGCAATGGAGCCTTGAAAACGTAGGCAAGTTCTCTTCTTCGTCGGACCTTTTTCCTCTACTTGATTCTATGAATTTTGCATCAGTGTCTGTCAACGAATCTGTTCATCAAGATCATATTTCATAATAAAGTTGGTGGATTTATTGGAAACTAAAGGAACATGAAAAGGTTTATGAGAATTATAGGTCTAATCTAGGTTCTGATCATGGTTTTGATTTTGACAATAAATTTGGAGGTGGGTATCGGTGACTGAGGTTGTAGGGTAACATGGTTTGTGTGACCGATGGAATTAAAAATTTAAGAGTAAAGGTAGAACTGGCGATGATTGTGGTTCTATGGCTGATTTTCATCATAGCTTTTGTCAAGGTATTGATAGTGTTGGGGAGGTTCCTTTCAAGACCTTAGGTGATAATAGAGTTGTATGATCCTGGGGTTTAAGCCGAAGAATCATGGTAGGTCTAATCTTAATTATGATTATGATAATGATTCGAAAAAGCATGTAGATGAAGGAATAGGGTTCCAAGTAAATGTTTCAAGTACAAACTGATATATATATTAACTAATTTTTTTTATTTTATCAAAAATATTTCTCTATTTTTAATTTATTTTAGAATCGAAACTGAATTGATAGATTATATAAATTTGATAAATTAAATAGTGTTATAGGCCAATTTTGGCCCAATCCATTTTACAAATAACCCAATTGTTAAACAGTCCAAACCCAATGGTCCATTACATATCCAATTCACAAACCCTAAACCTAGCCCACTAGTACTAAACATTTTCCAGCAAAAAGAGAAAAGAAGAAACTCTAGCCACCTAGCCACTTTCTCACTTGCCTCATTTTCCCCTATTTTTTATATCCATTGTCTGCCACCATCACCTACAAAAGAAACAGAAAAAGAAATAATAGAAAATCATGTAAAAGATGGCTATAAAAAGTCATTCAAAAATCATGTAAAAGGAGAAAGAAAAGAATTTTTGGCTATCAATACAAAGAGGATTTTTTTTTCAATACTAGTAGGTTAAAATGCAAGAATAATTCCAAAATACCAAGACAGTGCAATATCATCTAATTAGATCAAGCCCTAAGGTGAATCTACTATTTTTTTTTATTTTTTTTGTTCATTTTCGAATCTTTTTTTCTTTCCTATCTAAATACATAAATAGAAATAAAAATAATATTTTAAAACATAAAAAAAAGAGGAAAAATTACCTTTTTCGGCGACCGTGTACGGTGGCCGGCGCCGGCGACGGTGATCCGGTGATCGGCCGGTGACCGGCCCATGGCCGAAAATCTCCTTCCCCCTCCCTTCTCTCTTCCTTCTCTCTCTTTTTTTTCTTTCTCTCCTCACCAAATGATTTTTTTTTGCAAATTTTAGCCCTTTTATAGCCCCCAAAACGACGTCATTTTGGGCCTAACCCGTTTATTGACCCGGCCCGCTCCAAGGATCCGCGTGTTTTTCATTGGAGGGGCTAATTGCACTTTTAGCCCCTCCGCTTTTTCATGCTTCTAATCAAGTACTTTTTCAGTTTTTTTAATTTGGCCACAAAGTATGTAACGCTTTGTGATTTAGTCTCTTTTGTTGTGTTGTGTTTTGAGGGGAGAAATAATTGTGTTTTTAGCCCTCATTTGTTTTGTGCACATCCAATCAAGTCCTTTCTTTTTATTTTTATTGCGAATTGGCCCCAAACTTTCTGTTTTAATTTCGATTTAATCTTTTTTTATGGTTTAGCTATTTTGTCATTAAATTAGTTAACTTTATCATTTTTGCTATTATTTATACTGTTGTTTCCTATTATTATTATTGTTACTAATATCAATCTATTACTATTATTAATATTACTATGTAGTAATGTATATTTTACATACGTATATGTATATATATATATTTATATATGTTGTTAATTTATTACTTTATTTTAATATCTTTATTATATTTACTTTTTATATTCTAATATTATTATTATCATGATTACTATATATTAGTGTATTTTTTTTATTTTATATATATATATATATATGTATATGTTTTTAATATATTTATGTATATACTTATGTAGCATTATTATTAGTCGTTTTTATCCCTAATATTTATGTATTATGTAAATATTTTAATATTATATTATGTATATCTATATATTTTTCGTATATATTATGTATATATGTTTTCAATATTGCATGTTATATATATATTATTGTGTATATATTTTAACATTATTAGTTATACATCTTTTACACTATTTTATATATATTTCTAATATCATTGTATATTTCTAACATCATTATTATTTATATATATATGTATGTATTTATATAGCGTATGAATAGTTTTTATATTATTATCATTTCTAATATATATATATATTATATGTATTTTATATTATATATATATATTTTAATGTTATTAGTTACATATAATTCTTATGCTGTTCCATGTATATATTTTTTATATCATCTTATGTACATATACAAATATTATGTTATATACATATATGTAATATGCTTTTTAACACCATATTTTGTACGTATTATTATTATATCTATTTTTATCCCTATTATATTTATTGTTAATACTAGTACATATATTTTATTATATGAGTATATATATACTTTTATATATAGTATTATTTTCATACATTATCATATTTTGTAACGCCTCAATTTTCGGGAATTCTGTGAATGTTGGCATAGGTTTAATTATGTTAGTGGGCCTGTAGAAGGCCCAAGCTTAAGATAGAACCCGGCAATTTTAGTTAATTTTTGTTCCATAAGAAAAAGGGGGTGAAATTATGAAATAGAACCTATGTGAAAATGTTTGAAAATGCTACAGGCTAAATTGAAGTGGCCAAATAAATAGGAGTGCAAAATAGGAGGATTTGCATGACAAACCTCCCATTTTACATGAAGTGGCCAGCCATCATGTTGTTGTAGACAATATGAGCACTTGATATCCATAATTCATGGTACAAATTGATAATGGGTTAGGTAAATGTTCCATGATAATGGATTAGGTAAATATTCCATGATAATGGGTTAGGTAAATGTTCCATGATAATGGTTTAGGTAAATGTTCCATGATGGGCATTTCATGTCTTTTGTATTAAAGAATTAAATGGATGAAATATGAAATTTTATTAAAAGAAAAAGGGGTGAAAAGAACAAAGTTTTGTCCATCTTTGTTCATCATAGCCGAAAGTTAGATAAGAGAAAGGAGAGGAGAAAGCTCTTGAATGTTCAGTCACTTGGGGAAGAAAATTGAAGGTAAGTTCATGGTAGTTTGCTTCTATCTTGATGTTCATGAGTTCTTCTTGATTCTACCTTAACTCTTGAAGCATATTTTGGTTTTTAGTTGTGTTGTGAGCATTTAGTCATGAATTAAAATGAAGGAAATGGTTGTTGTTTCATGTTCTTTTGATGAAAAATGGAAGATAGGTGAAGTTGAGCCAAACAAATGAGCATGCATGTACCTTAGATACTAAGGGGAAAAATCGGCTAACATGTTATGCTTTAAAATGATGAAATGGAGATTATACTTAAGTAAAATCATAAATATGTGATGATTGATTGGTGATATACATGTTTAAATAACAAACATGCAAGTTAGGTGTGAAAGAGTGATTTGGTATAAATCTGCTTGGGACAGCAGCAGTAACGTGACTTTGGAAAATCACCATAAATTGTGAAAGATGAGTTAGAAGCTGCATAAATTATTTAATTAAAGCTTCATGAGTCTAGTTTCAAATGGAATAAACGAGAACATATTTTGAATTCTGTACAATGAGAAATTTGATTCGTAATGAAGAGTGGTCAGATTAGTCAAACAGTGAAACATGGGAAACTTTAAGAAAAATCTGGTATTGATTGGCCAAACCAAAAATTCTGAAAATTTTATGGATAGAATATATATGAGTCTATTTTCAGGGAAAATTAACGGCACTTGATTTGGAGTTTCGTAGCTCCAGTTATAAATGATTTAGTGTCTGTTGCTCAGGAAGACAGCTTGCAGTGAAATTATGATTATGTGGTAAACATTGACAAAAATCTGTTAATGAGTTGCTTATTGATTTCTTATAAGCTTACTATGATCTGTAGGTGTGGTTGGCCGAATATTATAAGGGGTTAATACGTAGTTTGTATTTGAATAGTTAGATTAACGTGTTAGTAATCCAATTGTAGGCGGTTCATGTGTGGATCTCATCAGCATATCGTCGCAAACAGGTGTGTAACTAACACCCTCTTATAGACTAGATCGGCACAAGCCAAAAAGCCGAAATGCCAAAAAGCCGGTATTTTGAGATCTTGCGAGTGTGTGAATGCTCATGAGATTAATAGTTTGATGTATATGGTAAATTAAAGTGATAAGACTGCAGAGTGCACGATTCTGTGCATTTCGATATTTTTGGGCTTAATTGGCCAAAAACGGGATAATGGGCCAACGGGCCCAAATTGGTAAGAAAATGTGGTAAGTGTTTTTGATCGCACGTAAATGGCTATGTTATGTATGAAAACCTTAAGAATAGTTAAATTACTTGAATACCCCTATGTATGCAAAATTACCATTATACCCCTAGGGTTATTTTTTTCTGAAAAGCATGATGTTCTGTTTCTGTATACGTATGCCATGATTATATATCTGTTGCATGGGGACTTGGGTTATACTATGGAGGAAGCGTCCTGGTGGCTATGCCACAATTATCTGATCTGGTGGCTCTGCTACATATATCTGCCCTGGTGGCTATGCCACAATTATCTGATCTGGTGGCTCTGCTACATATATCTGCCCTGGTGGCTAAGCCACAATTATCTGATCTGGTGGCTCTACCACATATATCTGGTGGCTCTGCCACAATATCTGTATCTGGTGACTTCGTCACAATATCTGGCAGCCTCGCTGCGATTTCTCTGGTGTGTAGCGGTTGGGTGGGTCGAGTAGTCTCCCCACATGGTGTAAGGCTGGTACGGGGTGTTATGGATGAATCTGGGTTGGGTTTCTGCATAAACATGTAATATATGTTCTGTTCTGTTATGGGCCTATGGACTTTATTCTGAATTCTGTTCTAGGCTAAGGCCAACTTATTCTATTTCTGTGGTTTGAGCTGATATAGGCTATGGTTGGGTTAATTTACACACTGAGTTTCCCCAAACTCACCCCTTTTATTTTCATCCACGCAGGTAATCCCCAACCATAGTGGGTTTGGAGCTATGAGGGAATTCGGAGTGGCCACCAGTTCTGAAAGTTTGATTTTCTTCTGGTGAACAGGACATCCTTTTAATTACGTTTGAGGTTTTGGGCTTTTAAATGTAATAAGGCCGCTTATTTATTTTTGATGGTTTTATATGTTTTATTAAGATAGGTAATATTTATATTTAACTGTTGAAATTGGATAGCTTTAGGGCGCGTTTTCAAAAACAGTAATTGATTTCAAAATAACACGAAAATAAACAAAGCTTCCGCAATAAAGATATTTTCCAAAATTAATCACTTTTCCTAAAAGGGACTTAATCAAATCGGTTTCCTAGAAATATACATGATGTTAAGGTATGACAATGGCGGTTTGCATGTCTAGGATTGGATCCGAAGGGAGTTTGGTACTTAAGCAGTCCGATGGACTCACCTCCTCTTTTCTGGTTTCCTACCTGGTGCACAGCTTCCATTCACTTTAACCAAATGAAATTATCTTTTAAAACACTAAGTAAGTTTTTCTAGATCAACAATATAAAATGTTTTGAACGCTTCGATATGGCATGTCAGATCCGACCATAACGTCTGGGCCGGGTTTGGGGTGTTACATATTTATTATTATACCTATTATTTTCACTATTATCACATATTATTTTATTTTAATATTATTATATATATTCATATATTTTATGTACATTTTTTTATATCTATTTTATACATATGTATATATTATATATATCTTAACATTACTAGTTATATTTTCACTATTTTATGTATATACTTCAAACACTATATATAGTATATTTCTAACACTATTACTATTTATAAATATATATATTTTACGTACATACTCTTAATATCTTTATTATGTATATATTCGTTGTTTTTATTTCACATTGGACACTATTATTACGTTTAATATATCGCATGCATTGTTATTGTTTTAATATTGTTGTCATATTTATTATTTGTTTCAATGTATTTCCAACTCGTTTATTTTTGTCTCCCTCCTATTTTATATCATTCTGTTGTTCATTACTTTAAAGATTTTTATTCATGTTTTTACTAATTTCAATACATAAGGCAATGTTTCACATTTTGGAACATCGAAGAATTGTGCCCTAACTTACGAGGTTTCGGTTCTCTTGTTGGTTCTAAATAGCTAAATATCCTTTTGAGTTTTGAAATGCACGGATTTCCAATTTAAATTAAAAGACAACCTTGTGCTCAGGAATTCATGGTATTGTGTCCTAACTTATGGGATATGATACTCCGATATTTCGAGATAAGAAAATCTTTAAACAAATCGATTTAAGCTAATTCAAGAATTTTAAAATCAGTATTAATAGAAAATATCGTATTTCAAGTCCCTTCCCGATTTTTAATTTTCGACATTAAGACACTAACTAATCAATTTGGTACCAATTTTTTGGGCGTGTCGAGGGTGCTAATCCTTCCTCGCACGTAACCGACTCCCAAACTCATTCTCTCAAGTTTCGTAGACCAAAGGCCCTGTTTTAGTAAACTAAAGTTGATTTATTAAAACAAAGGTGATCCGATCACACCTGATAAAAGATTGATGGCGACTCCCGTTTTAATTTTCACTTTCAAACAAAGTCGATCCCTGTTTTCAAAAGAATGGTTTCGACAAATAGCTAAATTTGTTATTATGCAAATGAAAAAGCAGTATCAACATTTCTTTAATAATTAAATGGATGAGTGACCATAATATCAAGTGTCGATAATATTAGTGACTAAAATAGACTTTTTTAAACTTGAATGACCAAAACAAAAACACACTAATAATTAAGTCACTATTAATTTTAGTTTCAAAGTATTTTTTAATTGAAATTTCCCAGGGGCTAATATATTTACAAAAATGCATTTTTTTATTTTATAACTATTTTTCTATTATGTATTTTAGAAATTTTATATAATTTTAAATTATATTTTAGTTAGATAAATATTTTATATGTGTTTATTACAATTTCTTAAATTTATAAGATTTTATAAATATATTTACTTTAATTTTCTAAAAACATAATCTAAAATATTTTGTAAAAGTAAAATTTTAGATTTGAAGTTGAGAAAATTATTTTAGAGTTGTGGTTAAAGTATTAACGCAAATGTAAAAATTCAAAGCAAAACAAAAAAATTCATTGGATTGGGAGCCTCAGTCACATAATAAAGATTGAATGGCTATAAAACAAAATCAAATCAATGCTCTTTCTTTCCTTTTCTTTTTTTATATCTATAGCAAAGATAATCGCTCGTAATGACGAATCATAGTTATATTATTAAAAGTTCGAGTCTTATTCTTGTGATCATAAATAATATTCTAAAGTTTTCATATGCTCTTTGTTACTTGTGTGGATAAGGCCTGCGTTATAGAATATATATAACTTTAATCATGGGATCAATTTCTAGTTGTTTATAGCTTCATAATAATTTTGTAAGGTCTTTGGATTGAGCTTAAATCCATTAAGAACGCCATTTGATTCAAAGAATTCTTCGTTCCAAAACTGTACATGAGATTCTCACCTTATACGACTCCTCCTTTATGTGAAGGAGTAAAAGGCTATTTGCTTTACCCATTGCCATCCCTAGCTCTTTTTAGGGCAAAGCAAGAAAACCGAGAGATTGAACTAAATTAAGGTGTTCGAATTGTTTATCGAATACAAGTTAAAAAATCATGATCTGAATTCTTTTTTGATTTGAGTTATAGTTAATTTTAATTGTTAATGGTGTAAAAATAAATATTTTATATTTAAAACAATGATTTTATAAAAAAATATTTTCAAAAAAATATTATATAAATAATTTTTTATTTACTTGAAAAAATAGTTTTTATATAAATATTTATGAAAAGTGTTGAGACAAGTTTTTGAAGTAACTTACTAAGAGCTAGTAAAAATTGACCACTTCCATCGTCTATATGACAGTCTACTAACTTGCCATTTTTGGAGTTGACAATCCCTATCCTTAAAGATTGGATTGGATCAGGTCAAACAATTAAACCCCCTATCCTTAAAGATTAGACTGGATCAGATCAAACAAATAAACCCTCTAGATTATAGAGAACTGATCAAGATCACATTAAATATATCTTTGAAGAATGAATCTCCTTTAACTCACTTTATATTTGACTTTATTAGTATAGTGGTTTTGCTATTTTGTAGTTGTTATTATTTAGGGGTTAGATTGAAATTGATCTCAAGATGTTAGCAAGTCTCGAAAACTTCTATATATTGACAGAATTTTATAGGTTTTGTACGAGAGCATAGAGAACACTTTATTGTTCACTAAGGAACTTATTTTGTAAGTGCAATTGAAGAGTAAATAGATTTTGTTTACAACCTAAATTCTCAGGAAGAATTTAGAGGTATATATTGTAAATTAAAGATAGTGAAATTACTTACTGAACTAGACTTCGTAGACATAAGAAAACTAAATTGTGTAGATAAAAATTTGTGCTTTTTGTTTACTCCGTTTACTTGTTCATCGCATTGGCAATTGAAGTGGTGATTGTGACCTAACACTTCCATTCAACACATTCGTTTCAAAGTAATTAACAAATGTTGGTTTCAACAAAAAAAATTTTTGAAACTTTACTAAAAAAAATATCCAAAGGTTATAAAATAGATATCATTTTATCAAAACAAGTCCAAGAACCCGAATCCCAAAATTAGTATGAAAAAAATTTGAGAACTTAATCCAACCAAATTATCATAAATAGTTCAAAAAAATCTAAAAAAGTTCATCCAAAACTAGACAGAAATTACCCTAGTTGTATGAGATTTAATTCCTAATTCTTAATTATAAGAGAGTACCTTTTTTTGTCGTCATCATAATATAAGGCTTAAAATACTTAATTGGTTCATAAAATTGATATTTCCTTTTAAATTAGTATTTATAATTTTTTTTATTTCATTTTGATGCTTAATTTTTTTTCCGTCCACTATTCTGATTTTTTTTTATCTGGGACACATGACATTTTTCAATGAGACATTATTTAAAAATTTTAAAAATTATATAAAATATAAAAATTAAAAATATTTTTTTTATAAATATACCAAACAAAATATATAACAATTAAAAATTTAATATCGTTTTAAACCCAAAAAAAATTGAGAGTCCAACAAAATTTGCAACCTATCGATTATCTTCTTCTTGTTTATGTTATTTTAATTTGTTTATTCAATTTGATTCTAATAAATTCTAAACTCAGAAACCTTCATCCCCACTGCTTCACTGAAACCAACCCTTAATTGATTTGGATTTTTTTTTTCAAAACAAATCAGAAAACCCACGAAGTTCTAAACCTAGAAAATCTATTTCAGAAAAAGAGTTACTCAATTTTGGTTTTTGACTTTTGCAGCAATGGAAGCAACATCATAACTCCTTTCCAAACACTTCCAAAATTTTCAGTTCGATGAAATATTGCAATGCTTACTGAAATTAATTTTTTAAATCGAATTTAATATCTGAAATTAAAGTTTAGAGTTACAGTTAGTTATTAATTAGTATTATTTTGGGCTAACGATCGAATTGAAAAGAAAAGGACAATTGAGAAAATTCTGAGTATAAGGATTAATTTGAAAAAGGGGTAAAGTAGGGAGTTTTATGAAGAGAATAGACCAAGGGTCAAATAGCTATTTACCCTAAAACTTTGGGATGAGCCAAAAACCCACATTATTTTCCTTTGCCATTGCTTCTTTCATCGTATTAGAAAAAAACTACAGTTCCATTCACTTGTTTCGAAATTAGAAATTTTTATTTTCGCCAATAGTTAGTTAAACAGAAGAGAAGATTTAGATAAAGATTTTGAAATCATCTCCCGATCGTTCGAAATGATTTTGATAAAGATTTAGAGCTGTTTTGGATTAATTTTGATAGAGTTATCGTTTGGGTATGAAGACATGAAGTTTCACTATATTTTTAGGGTAAATTACACTAATAGTCACTCAACTTTAGGGTAGTTAACAAAATAGTCACCTAAGTTTCATTTCAGTTACCCAACTTTTAGAAAATAATAAAATAATCACTAACGTTATAAAAACGTGACAAAATAGTCACTGACTAACAGTTTCTGTTAGCGTCTTAACAGAACCGCTGATGTGGCAAGTTAATTAGCTGATGTGGCCAGTTAACTTGCCACGTTGGATGAAGAAATTGAAAAAAAAAAACTTTAAAAAAACTCCTTTAACAGAAAAAAAGAAAAAGAAGAAGAAGAAGCAGCAGAAGAAGAAGGAACATCAATTTGCAACGCCAAATTAAATGAAAAGAACAAAGAAATTGCCTTTTACATGTATTATTTGAGATACTAGATCAGAAAGCTCTCATTAAATGGAGCGTAATTGTATACCATGATTATCTCTGCAAATTTGCAATTTTCAAGTTAGCAACTCTGGTGGATTTAATATTTGATACCATTGTGGACAATATATCTCCCAAGCTTTTGGTATCTATGGACTATGTATTTTTATGTTTGAGCTTGTAATGCAAGCAAGGTTTTGTGAAAGACTTTGGACTGTGTTCTGAATTTTGAGTATTGGTATCTTATGCTGTTATTGAAGTTTGTCCTACAAGGATTGACATGGCTGCTTCCTGAGAGGTTCTCCAATTCAGAGATAGGTCCAGAAGCAGGTTGTTGTTAAACTTTGGTAACATTGGATACTTATGTATAGCTAGAAACTGATAAAGAGTTCCCCTACCTCTTCCCCCTACTTGATTTAAACTAATCATCTAATTGATTGCTTCTGAAGCTGAGAAAGAAATGCATTAGCACACAGCACTTTAATTGTAGTGTTTTGAGTATATTTTTATTAGGAACTAGGATCCAATTAAATATTTAAATGTGGCATCCCCATCCCCCTCTTCCTTGGTGTCTGCATATCTAAGTAAAGAAGATGAAAAGTTTTCCTCAAGTTGTATCTTCTTTTTCGTTTTCTGTAGTTTTTCCCGTATTGAACAATTTGGTACACTTATGCAGTAACTGCAACTTTGGGCACACTCATTGCCATCAACGAGCATATAATCGAAACTGTCCCTAAAGAGAGCCATACTGGCTTGGCTGACCCTTTGTCATTTCCTTATGAGTTGTACATATCTGCACTAAAGGTCTTGGGAACTTTGGTTGAAGTTGGGGCAGAGCAATACTAAGGTGATAAGAGATGGAATTTTATTGCTATTAGGAAGCTACCAAGTAAGAAATATTCATCATCTTAGATATCCACTTTGATTGGTTGGGTGGAAAAGTGGAGGAATGGGAGAGAGCAATACAGGTTTTGTTTATAGTCTATTCTTTTTCTTTTGGTGCAGTAACAAAAACTATTAGTTAGTGACTATTTTGTCATTTTTTTATAACGTCAGTGACTGTTTTGTTATTTTGCAAAAGTTGGGCGACTAAAATGAAACCTAAGTGACTATTTTATTAGCTAACCTAAAGTTGAGTGACTGTTGGTGAAATTTACCCTATTTTTATGTTTAAAATATTAATTTATTTGTTTTGATATGTAGTGAAAGAGGCCGTGGAGTCATCAAAGGCGAACCACATACTTTAATGTTTCTAAACAACAAACACTTAAGAAATTTTAGTTTTTGATTTTCTTTTCTTCTTTTTTTTTAATTCCTCTAGTTATTAATTTAATACTTAGTCAAAAGAAATTTCCTTTGACCATTTACCACCTACTTTTAATTGTTAAGTTCTTTTAATGAATTGATGAGCATGGGTTATGGACCGATTCAATTGAAATTGGCACATTTAGATGTTATTTCATACATTGGAATTTGTGTTATTGACGTTTTGGATGCTTAAATTGTATTAATGACTTTGTTTTTGAGTGACAAACATGTCGGTTCTGGTATGCTCGCATGTTTAGGCATTGATATGGACTTGTATGTTACTCATTTCGACTTAAAATTTGCAGCTATGGAATGAGGAGTTGGTACCTCTGAGGTCAAGCATCGGAGCTTGAACTTAATGTTCCGATATATTTAAAGACAATAAGGGAGGCTTGTATCAATATAAAGTATCATCTATCGATACTTAATTCAAAAATATTGATGCTTTCCCTTAAATGTTAAATTTTAAAGATTATTGTTTGATTTCTCATTCAAGGTATTGATAGTCACAATATTTTTGTAAAACCTGTGTCGAAACCATTTTTTTAAAAAAATTAGAATCGACTTTGTTTGAGAATGAAAATTAAAACGGGAGTCGTCACCGATCTTTATTAGGTGTGATCGGATCACCCTTACTTTAATAAAATGTTTTAGTTTTTTAAAATGATGTTTTTGGTCTACGAAACTCGAGAGAATGGGTTCGGGAGTCGGTTACGTGTGAGGAAAGATTAGCACCCTCGACACGCCCAAAAATTGGCACCGAATTGATTAGTTAGTGTCTTAATGTCGAAAGTTAAAATTCGGGAATGGATTTAAAATACGATTCTTTTTTATTGACGTCGATTAAAAAAACACTTGAATTAGCTCAAAACGATCGTTAAAGATTTCCTCGTCTCGAGATATCGGAGTATCACATCCCATAAGTTAGGACACAATATCATGAATTCCCGAGCTTAAATTTATCTTTAATTTTAATTGGAAATCTATGTATTTTAAAACTCAAAACGAGATTTGGCTATTTAGAATCAATGAGAGAGCCGAAACCCCGTAAGTTAGGGCACAATTCCTCGATGTTCCAAAACGCGAAACATTGCCTTGTTTTGAAAATTTTGTTTTTGAATGATAACGAGTACAAAATTTAAGTAACATATGTTATTTATTTGGATTAAAATAAATCGATCTAAGTTGGATAAACATGTTGGGATTAAATCCATGAGGTGATGATATTTAGTAAAAAATGTGGTAATGAGCATAGAACAATAATGCATAAACACAACATTACGAATGAAACACAGTAATGCAAAAATACGAAATAAATGAATTAAAGTACACACAATGGCCATAATCATACAACATTTACTATTTAAATATTAATATTAACAATCAAAGAAAATGAAATAAATAAAATAATATAAAGCAATTTCAAGTAGATAATGGTTTAAAATGAATAATGTATAAGAACAGTTCAAAACGAATAAATAAAAAATAGTCTCAAATAAATAATACGTATATGGAAACTTAAAGGAAATAATAATAAAATAGTTTGAGATAAACAGTATATAAAAAAACTTTAGATAAATAACATACAAAATGGTTTAAACTACATGATATGTGAAAATTTAAAGTCTATGATATGTAAGAATTTAAAATAAATAATATATACATAAAAACGTAAAATAAGTAATATATAAAATAATTTAAAATACTATGTAATAAAACCGTTTGAAGTAACTAGTTAAGAAACTATAAATATATAACCTAAAATAATATACAATAAAACAATTTGAAATGAATACTATAAATCAATTTTAAATAATGATACATAAAATAGTTTTAAGAGAACTAATATATAAAAAAAATCTAAAATAAGTGAAATATAAAACGGTTTAAAACACAAAAAATATGTCTTTAAAAAAAATAATAAATAAGCAAAATATACAAAAACAGTTTGATATTAGAAGGTTAAGGATTAAGTTAAAAATAAAATAAAATTAAAGAGACGAATTTAAAAAAAATAAATAAATAGGGCCCAAAACATATATATAAATAGATTTGGAAATAATTAGTTGTAAAAATTGCATGAGATTAATAATGTATATGAGACTAAATTAATTTTATCCTAAATTATATAATAGACTTAAAAACATACTTATACGTACAAAGAAAAGTATGGGTATAAAATACGTGAATTTAATAATATATATAGATTCAATATATGCACCAATGTTTACGTATATATATAATAACAATTTAAATAATGTATAAAACATGTGATTTCCTTTTAATCAACAAATATATATATTAGAATATGTAAATAAATTCAAAAACAGTTATATGTATGAAATAATATAGTGTTAATAATATACATAAAATAAAATTAATTTTATTATACGGTATATATATATATGTATAATAATACATAAAAGCATTTGCATAAAATAGTACACAAAATATGAAAATAAAAATACCCAAATTACAATGAATAAATAAGCAAATGATGTAAATGATACAATTTACAATTAATACAAATAAATAAACACGAATAAAAAAAATTGTAAATGAATCTAAAAAAAAAACCTAATTGAAATCAAATTAAAACGGGAAGGATAATTTACAAATAACATAAACTGCTGGGATTAAAATAAGGGCCCATGCGAATGCGCAAATAACTAAGGAGGACCAAATGGGCAATAAACCTGTCCATCCAAAATGCGCCGTTCGATTAGGGACCAAAATGAAACAACAAAGATATTGCGGGGATAAATTCAAAAAGTAAAGAAAAAGGGATAAGGACCACATTGGAAACAGCCTCAAAAGCGGAAGGACTGAAGGCGCAAATAGAACCTCAGTCCAAAGCGCGCGGATCCTAGACGAATTTCGGGTCGGATCTCGGGTTAGGGTGTTAAACAATGCCGCTTCAGCGACTAAATGCCCGGCCTAGAACGACGCCGTTTCAGGCTCTT
Organism: Gossypium hirsutum; assembly: GCF_007990345.1. Classification (NCBI taxonomy): domain Eukaryota; kingdom Viridiplantae; phylum Streptophyta; class Magnoliopsida; order Malvales; family Malvaceae; genus Gossypium; species Gossypium hirsutum. The sequence continues at coordinate 88,119,446 of NC_053435.1, read as the reverse complement.
ATAAAGGTTCGATTTTTTTTTGAAATTTTCATTTTTTACAACTCTCAAAAAAAATTTGGAAAAAGGCTCTCCTTTTTCTCTGGTTTAACCCAGATCTCGGCCAAGGGTCCGGCACTGGACCATTGTGGCAGACGTCAGTCGCCGGCGACGACGCCTCCGTCCACAGTGGCCGGAGAATACAAAAAGATGCCCTTTATCTCCCTTTTTTACCCCAAATCTCGAGTTTAAAAGCTAAATCCAAAAAAAATAATTTCAACTGCCACTTCCTCCTCTCTGGTCTTAACGAGGTCCGATTCGAGACCCTAAAGGGTTCTCATAGCCCTCGCTCACTGAGAGAGATCCCGGTGACGGCAAAATAACGAAAAGAAGGTAAGTGTTTTGTTTTCTTTGCAAAAATAAAAATGAAACACGCAAAAAATCACCTTTCTTTTTCTTTGTTTGAATTCTCTTTTTGATTAATATTGTATGCGTAAAACATTTCATTTTTGTTCCTCTAGCTATATAGCCGAATACACATTTAATTTAATATTACTTCTATTGCCTATGCCTTTGCTGTTTCCTTTCTTTTCTTCTGCTCTGTTTTCACCTTTTGCTCTATTGTCTTGCTTTGTTTCCTTTCTTGCTTACTTTTGCAAGTGCACAAGGGGTCAAAGAGGCTGGAGCTTCTATTTTAGTCCAAGCAGTACCAGGGATGGTGGTTTTCGGGTGACGAGTACGCTGATCCAGCATGTTGAAGCAGCGGCACATAAGGAAACCCTAGAATTAGAGTTTGGGTTAATTTTGGGCCACTGGGCCTTTAGTTTATTTTTGGGGGGGCTATAATTTTAATTGGTCTTCTTTTGTTTTTGTTTTTGTGTCTGATTTGGGCTTGTTGGGCCCGGGTAAATTTGGGTTCTTACAGTTGCCCCTCTTTGCTCATTGTCGTGCAACGAGAATAGAGCAAAGACTATAAAAAGGGCCAAATTTACCGAGACCTGCCGAGTCTCGACTTCTCTTGGCGCTTCTTTTCTTCAAGTATCTTCAATGTACTCCACTGCAACTTCAGAGAGATAAGGTTTATAGCTTTAATCCACTCTATTGCAACTTCAGAGAGATAAGATTTGTGATTAATCTATTCCACTGTGACTTCAGGGAAATAAGGCTTGCTATCTTCAACCCGCTCCACTGCAACTTCAGGGAGATGAGACTTGTAACTTCAACCTACTCCACCGTATCTTCAGGGAGATAAGGTTAGTGGCTTCAATTTGCTTCACTGCAACTTCAGGAAGATAAGACTTGTAACTTCAACCTACTCCACTGCATCTTCAGGGAGATAAGGTTAGTGGCTTCAATCTACTTCGCTGCAACTTCAGGAAGATAAGATTCGCCATGGTAGATTTGATCCAACCTGCTGCAACTTCAGAGGTATAGGATTTATAGAATTAATCTACTCTACTACAACTTCAAAGAGATAAGATCTGCTATTTTCGGTCTGCTCCACTGCAATTTCAGGGAAATTAGACTTGTAATTTCAACCTGCTCCACTGCAAATTCAGGGAAATAAGGTTCGCTATCTTCAGTTTGCTTTATTACAACTTTAAAGAGATGAGACTTGTTTCGATCTGCTCTACTGTAACTTCAGAAAGATAAGATCTATAATTTCAACCTGCTTCGCTGCAACCTCAGGGAGATAAGATTGATGGCTTTAATCTGCTTCACTGCAACTTCAGGAAGATAAGATTCGCCATAATTTGTAGCTTTAATCGATCTTGCTACACCTCCTCTAAGGGACATGACCCGTAAAATTGATTTCTTGAGCCTATGCTTATGCCAGATGATTAGGATGTCATGAATGAATCAAATTCTCCTAACTAGATGCGTATGATGTTTGCAAAAATATTATTTTTCTTTTAATGTTTAATTCGATATTACTCATATTATTCGATCTTTTTCTTCAGCTGGTGTCTTTGACAGAAAACTCGGAGAATAAACACAATTTGGGGCTATTCCTTCCCCAACGTTTCCGACCTTTGAATTTAGGTTAGTTTTAACTAATTGGTCCCGTTTTAGGTCCTTGTTTCATTTAAAATCATTTCAGAGTAATATGCAGAACTCATTTTGGATGTTATTAGTCTATTAATTGTTATTTCAATGAAAAGTGCTTGAAAAAGATTATCGCAATGGACAAGACGAAATTTTATTGAGAAAGAGCTCGAAATGAATAAGATAATCAAGATAACAAATATTGCTAAGATACAAAATGAGTAAAAAATAAAAATAGGTACCCTAGATATCGTAGCCTGAGCTTCTCTGTCCAAAACTTCTTGAGGACCCTTTGAATTTGATATGTGCTTAGAAGACCAAAGGTACTCTGTTGATGCCCCAAGATGTAGCACCCATCTTTCTTGTTAATTCAGAGAAGACAAATTTACTGTATGCCTTATTTTTTATTAAAATTTGAATTGCCCATTCTTGGGTTTTCAACTCAAAACCTCTTTGGTCTCAAAGCGCCCGTTTGCTGGTTTTCGCCTTAGCCTCTCCGTTTTTTTTTCAGGTAAAGTATCTATTGACCAAATCTGAATTTATGGGGTTAGGCAAGCTTTTTCCATCCATCTCAGTTAAGACCAGAGCTCCTTCACATAATTCCCTAGGGCGAACCTTCTTGTTATAAGCCCGCATCATTTGCTTTTGGTACATTTGACCATGGCGAATAGTTTTCAGCCTCTTTTCTTCAATTAAGTTTAACCGATCATACCATGACTGGATCCATTCTGCTTCATTTAACTTTAATTCTGAAAACACTCGTAGAGAAGGAATTTCAACCTCGATAGGCAAGACCGCCTCCATTCTATAAACCAAAGATAAATGTGTTGCCCCGGTAGAGGTTCTGATTGATGTTCGGTAGGCGTAAAGGGCAAATGGTAATTTCTCATGCCAATCTTTGTAAGTCTCAGTTATTTTCCCCACAATCTTCTTGATGTTCTTATTGGCCGCTTCTACCACACCATTCATCTTTGGGCGATACGGTGACGAGTTATGGTGTTTGATCTTGAATTGGCTACAGACATCTGCTATCGTGCTGTTGTTCAAGTTCAATGCATTGTCTGATATGATTCTCTCAGGCATCCCATATTGACATATAATCTCTTTTTCTAAGAATTTGCTGACTGCCGATTTCATGACGTTGGCATAAGAAGTGGCTTCTACCCACTTGGTGAAGTAATCGATGACCACAAAGATGAACCGGTGCCCATTAGACGCCTTTGGCGAGATTAGCCCGATGACGTCCATCCCCACATGAAGAAAGGCCATGGAGAAGTCATGACATGAAGATGTAAAGGAGGTACATGAATCTTATCTCCATAGATTTGACATTTATGGCACTTTTTGGCATAGTTGATGCAATCGCCCTCCATAGTGGACCAATAATATCCGAATCTCATAATTTGTCTGGCCATTGTGAAACCGTTGGCATGTGTTTCGCAGACACCCTCATGGACCTCTTCCAAGATTTGCTTAGCCTCACCAGCGTCCACACATCTTAAGAGCACCTAATCCTTTTTTCTTTTATATAGGATTTTTCCGTCTAAAACATAGTCACTAGCTAGCCTTCTCAATGTTCTTTTATCATTTTATGTTGATTGGTCTAGGTATTCACGATTTTTCACATGTCGCAATATATCCTGATACCAAGGGTGATCGTTCTTTTCTTCTTCTTCTTCTTTGATGTTGTAACAATGGGCCGAAGTCTCATAGATACTCATTTGGATAGGCTTCATATCCTCCTGCTTATTTACTTTGATCATCGAGGCTAAAGTTGCCAAGGCATCAGCCATCTGGTTTTCATCTCGTGAGAGGTAACAGAAAGTAATATCATCAAACTCCTCAATTAACTCTAGGACCAGCATTCGGTAATTGATCAACTTAGGGTCTCTTGTCTCCCATTCACCTTTGAGATGATAGATCACTAGTGCAGAACCCCCATATACTTTTAGCACCTTGATTTTCTATTCAATAGCCGCACGGATACCCATGATGAATGCTTCATACTCCATCATGTTATTTGTGCAATCAAAATCCAATTTACTAGTAAAGGGATAATGATCTCCATTTAGGGATACCAGAACTACCCCGATTTCATTACCCACAGCATTTGAAGCTCCGTCAAAATTCAGTCTCCAAGGATGATCTTCTTGAGAGTCTTCTTCCATGGTCGCAACGTACATTAAGTCTTCATTTGAGAAATCAAAACTCAAAGGCTCATAATCTTCTAGAGCCCTACTAGCTAAAAAATCTGCTATCGCACTCCCTTTTATAGCCTTCTAGTTCACATAGACTATGTCAAATTCAGAAAGCAGAATTTGCCAACGAGCCATTCTTCCGTTCAAAGTATTTGACTCCATCATGTACTTCAGAGGGTCTAGTTTTGTGATGAGCCAAGTTGTATGATACAACATGTACTGTCTCAGTCTTTGGGTTGTCCAGATTAAAGCACAACACAATTTCTCGATCGGCGAATATCTTGTCTCGCATTCAGTGAATTTCTTGCTAAGATAGTATATCGCCTTTTCTTTTCTTCTTGACTCATCATGTTGGCCTAACACGCATCCCATGGAGTTCTCGAACACTGTCAAATACAGTATCAGTGGTTTATCTAGGCAAGGTGGCATCAGCACTGGGGCATTAGACAGGTAATGCTTGACTTTATCGGAAGTTCTTTGGCACTCCTTATCCCATACACCTTGGTTGTGTTTCCTAAGGAAGCGGAATATCGGGTCACATTTCTCCGTTAATTGTGAAATGAAGCGGGCGATGTAATTTAGCCTTCCTAGAAAACTTCGAACTTCTTTTTGAGTGCGTGGCGGAGGTAATTCTTGTATGGCTTTGACTTTATCTGGGTCGATTTCGATCCCCTTTTCACTGACTACAAATCCTAATAGCTTTCCTGACCTGGCGCCAAAGGTAAATTTCGTGGATTGAGCTTTAGCTAGAACTTTCTTAATCTTAAAAATAGTTTCTTCAAGACTTGTACGTGCTCCTTTTCTGTCTTGGATTTCGCGATCATATCATCGACGTAAACTTCGATCTCCTTATGCATCATGTCATGGAACAGAGTTACCATGGCTCTCTGATATGTCGGTCCCGTGTTTTTCAGTCCGAATGGCATCACTTTATAACAAAATGTTCCCCACATGGTCACGAATGTGGTCTTTTCCATGTCTTCGGGATGCATTTTTATCTGGTTGTATCCTGAGAAACCGTCTATGAAGGAGAAAAGTGAGTAACCTGCCGTGTTATACACTAATGTATCAATGTGAGGTAACGAGAAATTATCTTTTGGGCTAGCTTTGTTTAGATCTTTATAGTCCATGCACATCCATACTTTTCCATCTTTCTTAGGAACCGGGACTATATTGGCTACCCATTCTGAGTATTTAACCACTTGTAAGAAACCGGCATGGAATTACTTCTTGACCTCCTCTTTTATCTTCAACAAAACATCAGGTCTCAGTCTTCGGAGTTTCTGTTGGACTAGCTTACACTCTTCCTTTACGGGGAGTCGGTGTACCATAATATCGGTATTTAAACCGGGCATGTCTTGATATGACCATGCGAAGACATCTTTGAATTCCTATAGTAGCTCAATGAGATCTCGTTTTGTCTCCACGGTGATACAGGCTCCAATCTGCACCTCTTTTCCTTCTCCTAAGCTCACAATTTCCACTAACTCCTTGTGAGGTAGGATTTGGTTCTCATCTTATTCTACCATCCTTAACAAATCCGGAGATAGGTTACAATTTCGATCATCTTCAAAATCCTGAGAATCCTCCGTACACATATCTTGCTTAAAAAGAGTCTCTGAGTCAGTAGCAGCGTTAGTCATATCATTGATATCTGGAGACCTGTTATAGAGATGAAGAAAAGTCCAAAGAACAAAAAAAATCTAAGAATATTTATTGGTGGTATGATTATGAATGAAATGAAAAGAATAAAATAATACTTGCTCAAAATGATATGCAAAAGTGCATTTTTATTGAAATAACGATATTGAATAAGAGCCTATTTCACAAAAAGATTCTTATTGCCCCTAGGCTTAGAGCAATAAGCTTGTTTTAGACATTACTTTGAATTAATTTTAAAAGTTACAGGGATCTCCTCTGCGGTCCAATTGTTTAAAACGTTCCCAGGCACATATGGACAAATGCCTACATGATCTCCTTCTCTCATTTCTTCCTCGGGTATGGCGTTAATACTCAAATTTTCCAACATTTCTTTGGTGGGCTCTTTCCTCTTCGATTTTCCTTCAGAGTAAATAGTCCCTCCTGACACGAATATTCTGAATATATGAGGAAAGGTCATTGGCTCCCATTTGACCTCTTCCCCACTTAAACGTGCTCTTCTCCTCTCTTGTTTCTTCTCTATCTCCTTTTTCTTCTGCCTTGCATCTGGCTTGTACCCTAAGCCAAAACGGTCTCGTTTATCCATCAGCATGGGTGTTTCAATCCTTCCTTATAGGCTTCTCTCAAGCCCCTTTCCGAGTAAAGCTCTTTTCCCAACTGTCAGTTGTAAGCCCATCCTTGTAGTTTTGGAGATTTTGGGCACTTGAACCTTGTTCCCTTTGACAATAAAAGTTGCGTTCACAAATTCTAATGATCGAAAGGAGTATTCTATTGCTTCATCATCTGTCCCCACATATGGTGCGTCGCTGGTAACGGATGCAATAATATATTCTTCTGCATTTATGGTCACCAATCGGCCTTCCATTACCAATTTGAGCTTTTGATGCAGCGATGACGGTACTACCCCTGCTGAGTGAATCCATGGCCTCCCTAATAAGCAATTGTAAGATGGCTTAATGTCCATTACTAAGAAATCTATCTCGTATGTGCTTGGACCGATTACAAGGGGTATTTCAATCCTCTCCATTACCTTCCTTTCAGTGCCATCAAATTCCCTTACTATGTCTTCATGTGGGAGCTATCAACTGGAAACCTATTTAGTATGGATAGGGGTAGGACATTTAGTGCAGCCCCATTGTCAATCAGTACTCCCGGTAGTGTATGTCCTTTACAGCGGGTGGTGATGTGTAGCGCCTTTGTTGACCCCATTCCCACCAGCGGTATTTCATCATCATTGAAAAATATGAAATTATCACCGCTTATATTGTTGATGAGACGATCCAGCTTGTTGACAGAGATATCATCCGCGACGTAGGTTTCGTTTAGTACATTTATTAACACACTCCGATGTGTCTCCGAGCTTACAAGTAAAGCTAGCACTAAGATGCGAATTGGTTGCTTATGTAGTTGTTCTACAATGCTATATTCGCTATGCTTTAAGAACTTTTAAAACTCTTTAGCCTCCTTTTCAGTCACCGGCTCATTGACCGGTAATTCAAGTCTGATTGTCTTCTCCTTTCCTCGCTCATCTATTGGGGTCTTTTCTTTGACAATTTTGGTTCTTGTATCAGTTGGATCATAATGTCTTCCACTGCGTGTATAGTAACCTACATCTTGGTTCTCCCTTGAAGCGCTAGCTGGTTTCTCCCCACCCGGGATCGTTACGTTGCAGTCGTAATTCTAGGGAACCCTTTTACTATCCTTGTAAGGGAAGGATTCCAGCTTCTGGATTATGACTCGGTGCCATTTGTGCTCCTGCTTCATCGTTCTTTGGTTGCGAAATTATCACCACAGGATGATCAACTTTTTGGACCCCTTCTGTTGTTCCTTCCTCTGAGGCGTAGACCTCTCCTTCTTCTGATCCTTCGATTTTTTCGTAAAATTCCATCTTATTGTCCATCAAATTTTGCACTATGGACCTGAACTTATTGCATTCTTGGATGTCATGGCCTTCATCGGCATAAAACTCGCAGCATTTTCTTGCTTCTTTGGACCTTTCCCTTGAATCTTATATGAGTAAACCTCCTTCCACCATCCTCTTCCAAACCCATTTCAACGGGGTTTTTACCTCTGATACATCCATCTTGGTTCTCCTCCTTCCATTTTCAATTATTGCGTTACCCCTTAATCTGAATGACTAGGTAACGGATTCCCTGCCACATCAAGTCCCGTGGGCTCATCGAACTTCACAACGCCCCATGCCTATGAGCCTTTCGACTACTTTTTTGAAAGTAGTGCAGTTCTCAATCGTATGTCCCGAGATTTCTGCATGGTATTCGCATTGAGCATTTGCGTCATACCACTTAAGAAATGAAGGTTAAAGGGGTTTCAAGTAGTAAGGTTACACCGCATGGGCATCGAATAAACTTTGATACAATTCCTTGTATGTCATTGGGATAGGCGTAACCTGAATTCTTTCCGTGTTAGGCTTCGGGTTTGAATCTTATCTTGCGGAGCCCTGATGGTTGGTATTCACTGTCTTTGGTTGACTCACAGTGACTGGCTTGGAATAACTCTTATTGTATACGTCCGCATTGTTCACCTTATTTTCTTTCCTTCTCGGAGCTGATTTCTTGGCATTTTCCTCTGTTTTGATCTTCTCGCATCTTATCGCGTTCTCTATCATCTCTCCCGATATTACTATGTCTGAGAAGCTCTTAGTAGCACTCCCCAGCATGTGGTTGATAAACGGAGCTTTCAGAGTGTCGATAAAGAGCATAGTCATTTCTTTCTCCAGAAGAAATGGTTGGACTTGCGTCGCCACCTCTCTCTATCTTTGGGTGTACTGCCTAAGCTCTCATTTTGTTTCTTCTCCATGTTTTGTAACGTGATTCGATCGGGTGCTATGTCTGTCACGTGGCCATATTGCTTCATCAAAGCTTGTGCCAAGTCTTTCCATGAATGGATTTGCGCGCGACTTAGTTGGTTGTACCATTTGGCCGCATACCCGACCAAACTGTCTTGGAAGCAGTGGATCAATAATTGATCATTATGCACGTACCCTACCATTCTTCGACAAAACATGGTGATGTGAGCCTCTGGATAGCTAGTTCCATTGTTTTGTCAAAGTCTGGGATTTTTAAAGGGAGGACTCGGTCTAGGATCAAGCTCAAATCTTTAGCGTCGATCCCACAATGATAGTCAGCACTTTCATCACACTGAACTTTTCCTCTAACCACTTGCATCGGTCTTCTAATTCTTTCGAGAGCCCTGTTCTCACTCTTTCCTCTTCTGCCATATTATCTAGATCAGGGATGGTAGGATTAATAGGGTTATCCCCGGGATTAGAGCCTGAGCCTGAGCCCGTTTGATAATTGATTGGCATCCAGGTATCGACCTAAAATTGTTGTGGCTTGATCGTAATGGACGGTCTTCGTATGTGTAGCTCGGGTTAAGTTTGAGTATTCGTTGGCGTAAAACTAGGGGGATAGAGGGGATCTTCAGTAATGGATGGCCTCTGCGTGTGTGTCTCCTACTTCGTTTGAGCGTTTGCTGGGGTAAAACCAGGGGGTAAAGGGAATCTCCATTGTTATTTCCCATATCGGCCATGGGGCCCTTTCCTTTCTCCGGCCTACTAGTCAGTAGTCGGGCTAACTCTTCCATCATATTTCTTTGGGATTCCAACATCTGGTCCCTCATTTCCTGCTGGATTTTTGCTAACTGTTCTTGCACTTGTGCTTGCATCTGCTCCTGCATTTCTTTCTGCATTTGCTCCAGTGTTTCTAGTTTTTTATACATTGCCTTAGTTTTTCTTCTTATACCGTAGAGGTGTGTATTTCGGAGATTTTCGTCGGTTTCCAGATTACTGAAACATTTTAATTAATTAGGGTATTTTCATGAAATTTAATGCATAAGATGAAATGTAATGCAAATGAATGAATGCAAAAGAGGCGTTGATTCTAATTCAATTTCATTAGAAGAACTTTACTAGAAGAAAAATTCCTTTACATAGAACGGATGATTACATATACGACTTTGCCCTAATGCCCAAAGCCCTAACCTTCCTAAGAAGTCAAGCTAAGTTTCAGCCTCGATCTGATTTTGACTGCCAAGGTTTACAAATGATCGGCTACCTCTCGAACTTGAGCTACAGCTTGCCCGTGACATAATCTCTATTTCTGATTTGATCTTGAGAGTGGTGAAGTTGTTCTTTGCAATGTTCATTGTTTGTTTCAAGGAATTCCACTTGGCTTTTTTTATCTTGTAGTGCCGTCTCGAGTTCTTCTATTCTTCCTTTCAACTCCTTGAATTTGCTTAAGTTGGTCTTCAACTCAATTACGGAGTTACGGCTACGATGCAGATGTAGCGATTTTTCCAGTTCAGCTATCCGAGCTTGTAATTTCTCTTTTTCGCTCTGGCTTTCCAACAAGCTCTTTTTCAAAACATCTTCCCGCACTCGAACATCTTAAAACTTCTTCTCCCGGTGATCGGCTCTAGCCTTTTTTTTTTCAATTTCTTGACACCATTGATCTTACGTCTTACCCAAACTGGCAGTTCTTATTGACACACGCAGCTTCTTATAATCAGTCTTCAGACTATCCAAGTCCTCTTCAACCTTATTCTTTCTTTTCCTTAGCTTCTCAGCCTCTAGCTTGTGGATGTCGACATCTAATCCTAGCCGCATCTTCTCCTCATGTAATTGCCCTATTTTTTTCCCAATTTCGAGCTCTTTTTCTTAAAGTCTTGCTTGATAATTTCTAACTCGGATGGGACTACTTGTAAATCCTCTTCTATCGGTCGGGTATTTTCCTGACTTGGCATTGGGATGTTGTCGTTGATTCTTTTACCCCACCATTGGTCATACTCAAGGGTCATCATTGGACCCACCGTGAATCCTTTCATTCCTCGTGTTTGGTTCCAAGCATCTGATATCTCACAAACTTTTTTCTTATAATTGTTGTCTTTATAGGAGAACTCACATTGTACCAACTCTTATGTCGCCGGTATAAACTGCCTTGATCGATATTGCCTTAACACGAGTAATGGAGCATATCCAACGGCTTCCCATATTCCAGCCAGAGGGACCCAGTCAAAATCAGTGCACTGATATAAGATCTCGTCAGGAATTAACTATGGAGCCCTCCATTCAACATCTTTGACTCATAAATTCTGGAGAATGGTTATCCATTTCCCTTCTGAGATGTCATCTCGCCTCGATGTAGCCACTAACTCTCTTAATGGGGAATAGTCCTTGGAGATAACCCAGTAAGAGACCTTTTCTACCTTCCAAAAATGGCTATGGAACCAAGCCAATAGAAGCTGTGCACAACCAATAAATCTTCCTTCGTCCGCTCTCCGACATGCATTCAAGGATCTAAAAGTTTCTGCTAGGATAGCCGAGACGGGTGTAGTCCTTTTATCAAGGCGATCGAATAAATCCGAGACGGCTACATCTACATGTCCTAGTGCCTTAGGAAAAATGATCAAACCGTAAAGGCTTAAGGCGAAAACGTCAACCCTCTTTTTCATATCCTGATGTGCTAAGATTAAGTCCCTCAAATTCCTTCAAGGAATACACTTACTATCCCCTTTCTGCTTGATCCGAGCTGCAACCCATTGTTCTCTTATCCCTGTGGTATTCATCAATTTCTTCAAAAAAGTCGGGACATTAATAGGTCTTGAATAGGCCCCGTCGTCCTGAAGCTTCGGGCAATTAAGTAACGCAATGTATTTTTCTATAGTAGGTACTAAATCGACTCCTCTGAAGGTGAAGCAACTGTAGGCGGGATTCCAAAACTGCGCGAGGGCTAGAAACAAGTATTTGTCCACCTTTACATCGAGCAGATAAGGTAAGTCACCGTAATTACAGTAAAAGAGTTGCTTGACCTCGTTATTCCAACTATTTCATATATTCCTTAATTCTTGCCGGTCGTTCCGAGTCACACTGTTGCGAGTGAAATCCCACAACTCCGATTCATATCCCCTGGTCAAACTATCTCCTTTCCCTTGTTGCGTTCTCTTAGACCACACTCGGACAGCCGCATTATTCTCTATTCTATCAAGAAATCATTTTTCCATGCTAAGCTTTTCTATCTAGTAACCGAACGTGAATCAACACCTTTTTATGATGAGATGCCATGCAATAACAACAAAACACAACAAGTCAGTATTAAAACAAAGAATAGAACTCAAAGCAAACAGGAAATAATCAAGCACCTAATCGAGTAACCACTAGGGTTTGGTGTGTTTCTACCTAGGGTAGGCTCTTAGGGCTCATTACATGTGGTTTGGTTCTAAAGTAAAGGTACCTGAACCAATAGATTCCTCGATCCTCACCCATTATAGGCTCATACAACTGAGTTCGGTTCAGGGGAATACATTTCCCTACGGCTATACGGAGATGAAAATCTCACGAAGACACAGGTACGGATGTATCCCGAAAGCGATCCACTATCCTATACGAAGGTGAAGACCTCACGAAGGAGTAGTTTCTCACTTCCACTTAAAGGTGTGACCACAACGGTCATGCAATGTAATGTGCAAGGATATATGCATAAGAAAAACTCGAAGCAATAAAGAAAATAGGAAAAATAATGAAAACCGTAAGAAAAACGAATGAAATGCAATGAAGGGACCATAAGTTTAAAACGAGTTTTCAATTTTTGACAAAGGACAAAAATCAATCAATTTATGGCTCGACTCTTTATCTCCCCAGTGGAGTCGCCAAGCTGACGAAACTATTTTTTTTAAAAAAACGGGAATCGACTTTGTTTGAGAATGAAAATTAAAACGGGAGTCGCCATCGATCTTTATTAGGTGTGATCGGATCACCCTTACTTTAATAAAATGTTTTAGTTTTTTAAAATGATGTTTTTGGTCTACGAAACTCGAGAGAATGGGTTCGGGAGTCGGTTACGTGTGGGAAAGATTAGCACCCTCGACACGCCCAAAAATTGGCACAGAATTGATTAGTTAGTGTCTTAATGTCGAAAGTTAAAATTCGGGAATGGATTTAAAATACGATCCTTTTTTATTGATGTCGATTAAAAAAAACACTTGAATTAGCTCAAAACGAATTAAAGATTTCCTCGTCTCGAGATATCGGAGTATCACATCCCGTAAGTTAGGACACAATATCATGAATTCCCGAGCGCAAATTTATCTTTAATTTTAATTGGAAATCTATGTATTTTAAAACTCAAAAGGATATTTGGCTATTTAGAATCAACAAGAGAACGAAACCCCGTAAGTTAGGGCACAATTCCTCGATGCTCCAAAACGCGAAACATTGCCTTATTTTGAAAATTTTGTTTTTGAATGATAACGAGTACAAAATTTAAGTAACATATGTTATTTATTTGGATTAAAATAAATCGATCTAAGTTGGATAAACATGTTGGGATTAAATTCATGAGGCGATGATATTTAGTAAAAAATGTGGTAATGAGCATAGAACAATAATGCATAAACACAACATTACGAATGAAACACAATAATGCAAAAATATGAAATAAATGAATTAAAGTACACACAATGGCCATAATCATACAACATTTACTATTTAAATACTGATATTAACAATCAAAGAAAATGAAATAAATAAAATAATATAAAGCAATTTCAAGTAGATAATGGTTTAAAATGAATAATGTATAAGAACAGTTCAAAACGAATAAATAAAAAATAGTCTCAAATAAATAATACGTATATGGAAACTTAAAGGAAATAATAATAAAATAGTTTGAGATAAACAGTATATAAAAAAACTTTAGATAAATAACATAAAAAATGGTTTAAACTACATGATATGTGAAAATTTAAAGTCTATGATATGTAAGAATTTAAAATAAATAATATATACATAAAAACGTAAAATAAGTAATATATAAAATAATTTAAAATACTATGTAATAAAACCGTTTGAAGTAACTAGTTAAGAAACTATAAATATATAACCTAAAATAATATACAATAAAACAATTTGAAATGAATACTATAAATCAATTTTAAATAATGATACATAAAATAGTTTTAAGAGAACTAATATATAAAAAAATCTAAAATAAGTGAAATATAAACGGTTTAAAACACAAAAAATATGTCTTTAAAAAAAATAATAAATAAGCAAAATATACAAAAACAGTTTGATATTAGAAGGTTAAGGATTAAGTTAAAAATAAAATAAAATTAAAGAGACGAATTTAAAAAAATAAATAAATAGGGCCCAAAACATATATATAAATAGATTTGGAAATAATTAGTTGTAAAAATTGCATGAGATTAATAATGTATATGAGACTAAATTAATTTTATCCTAAATTATATAATAGACTTAAAAACATACTTATACGTACAAAGAAAAGTATGGGTATAAAATACGTGAATTTAATAATATATATAGATTCAATATATGCACCAATGTTTACGTATATATATAATAACAATTTAAATAATGTATAAAACATGTGATTTCCTTTTAATCAACAAATATATATATTAGAATATGTAAATAAATTCAAAAACAGTTATATGTATGAAATAATATAGTGTTAATAATATACATAAAATAAAATTAATTTTATTATACGGTATATATATGTATAATAATACATAAAAGCATTTGCATAAAATAGTACACAAAATATGAAAATACAAATACCCAAATTACAATGAATAAATAAGCAAATGATGCAAATGATACAATTTACAATTAATACGAATAAATAAACACGAATAAAAAAACTGTAAATAAATCTAAAAAAAAAAACCTAATTGAAATCAAATTAAAACGAGAAGGATAATTTACAAATAACATAAACTGCTGGGATTAAAATAAGGGCCCATGCGAATGCGCAAATAACTAATGAGGGCCAAATGGGCAATAAACCTCTCCATCCAAAATGCGCCGTTCGTTAGGGACCAAAATGAAACAACAAAGATATTGCGGGGATAAATTCAAAAAGTAAAGAAAAAGGGATAAGGACCACATTGGAAACAGCCTCAAAAGCGAAAGGACTGAGGGCGCAAATAGAACCTCAGTCCAAAGCGCGCGAATCCTAGACGAATTTCGGGTCGGATCTCGGGTTAGGGTGTTAAACAACGCCGTTTCAGCGCCTAAATGCCCGGCCTAGAACGACGCCGTTTCAGGCTCTTATAAAGGTTCAATTTTTTTTTGAAATTTTCATTTTTTACAACTCTCAAAAAAAATTTGGAAAAAGGCTCTCCTTTTTCTCTGGTTTAACCCAGATCTCGGCCAAGGGTCCGGCGTCAGACCACTGTGGCAGACGTCAGTCGTCGGCGACGGCGCCCCCGTCCACCGTGGCCGGAAAATACAAAAAGATGCCCTTTATCTCCTTTTTTTAACCCAAATCTCGAGTTTAAAAGCTAAATCCAAAAAAAATAATTTCAACTTCCACTTCCTCCTCTCTGGTTACTCTTAACGAGGTCCGATTCGAGACCCTAAAGGGTTCTCTTAGCCCTCGCTCACTAAGAGAGATCCCGGTGACGGCGAAATAACGAAAAGAAGGTAAGTGTTTTGTTTTCTTTGCAAAAATAAAAATGAAACACGCAAAAAATCACCTTTCTTTTTCTTTGTTTGAATTCTCTTTTTGATTAATACTGTATGCGTAAAACATTTCATTTTTGTTCCTCTGGCTATATAGCCGAATACACATTTAATTTAATATTACTTCAATTGTGTAACTTCCCCTAACCCTATATCGTCACTGGAACAGGGTTACGAGACATTACCAGTCAGTACAGTCCAATTTCGGTCATTAATTAAAATAAATATTCACACACATCCTAGTTTTAAGATGTCGTCCCTTTAATGGGCCCTCGCGGTCCAATATGAACAGTAAATTCAATTCAGGACTAATTTAGAATCACTACGAATTTTTAGTAAATTTCAAAATTCATACTACATACCGTTGCCAACCATAATTTACTCATTTCATCAATACTTTTACAACCTAAATGACTCTCATTAAACATCCTGGGTACATGCCATTATCAATACTCAACATACTTTACCTTAATGAATTCGGGATCGTCTTGGGATGCTGATTCAACGTACTATCTTTACTTAACCTGCGCACGGAAACAAACCGTACGCTGAGTATGGTATATCAGTGGTATTTTTATAATCCGAACAATTAATAATATAACAAATACTTAAGATCACAATAACAATTACAATTATTCAATTATTTATTCATAGATAAATTTCAACTACTTACCATATAAATTTTATACAAATCATATAATAAACACAATAACATAATTGTTCAATTCTTAACTAAATCCATTATTATTTACTCCATTCTTTCACTTACTACTCGGTATAGCTTTCCTTAATTTACTCACAATTCAATATCATTAAACTATATTCAACTATACACTTATCAATCATATTCCATTTTAATTCATTTCAATAACAGTCAATTTCATTTATATCATATCAACTTACTATCCCTGATAACTTTCAGTATATACATACGATTCATATATCTCAAATCACATTTCAATTCATCAAGTGGCATCATATATCATCAATTCGAACTCCAATCATTTCATGAACCTTTGGTTCATATTTTCAATTTCATATCTAAATTTTCAATTCTCAATTCAATTTCTCGTTTCATTTCAATAGCTTGATCAATCAAATTTAATCGATTTATCTTTCACTTATTTACCCCTATTAACAAACCCAGACTTTGACGGATACACGGATTCCAACCCAAACACACCAGTACGGCACATTGTGCCTAAAACGGTACATAGTACCTGATCAGTATGCGACACATAAAGTGCCTAAAACGACACACGAGGTGCCTGATACGACACACGAGGTGCCTGATACGACACACGAGGTGCCTGATACACGACACATAAAGTGCCTGATCGATAAAGCCGGCAAATCCCGTACACTTCCAGATCCTATGGCATGCCAATTATATTCGACTCAGCCCGACTAGTTAATAGGGTATTTCATTCACTTTCTCAATTGAATAATTCTTTCATCAATATACCATTCTGATAATCACATATATTCACCCATTTTCACAATCCATACAATTTCATTCAATTCAACAATATATTTCAATTATTCACGTTAATTCATAATTCAATACAATTCAATTTACTTTTCAATATCAAATATTCAAATATCACAATCTCATATATTCATATCAATTTCCTCATATTTCCAATCAATATATTTTTCAATATAATATTCATTCAATATTCAAATTTCTACATAAATCATATATATTATATAATTCAATCAATATAAATTCAATCAAAATAATTTCAATCAATATAAATTCAATAAATTCATCGCATACCAAAATCAATCCGTTCCAATTGTAAAACATCATAATTCTAACACTAACAATTGCCATATGTATATAAATATAACAAATAATAACTAAGTTCGGATTATAGAAATACAAACCGTAATTTTTGAGCTAACTCCCGTTGACTTTGTCTTGTCCTTTCTTAGCCGAGATTTCTGGTACCACATTGACTACGAAATTAATACAATTCATAATCATCAATACATTACTAATTCATATCTTGAGTTACAAAATTCTAAATTAAGATCCGCTAATTTTTCCTGAAACTAGACTCACAAATCTTCTTACAATAAAATTTTCAGAATTTTTGGTTTAGCCATTAACTACAGTTTATTCTTCAAATTCACCCCTATTCTGCTGTCTGACAGTTTCATCCCTTCTTCACTAAAAATTAATTATCTCACAGTACAGAACTTGGATAATATTCCCATTGATTTCTCCTGAAAATAGACTCATTAGGGATTCTAAACATATAACTTTAAGCCTCCAATTATTTTTCTTTAATTTCTGGTGATTTTCCAAATTTAGAACAGGGGAACCCGAATTCATTCTGACCTTGTCTCACAAAATTCATTATATCTCATAATTTACAATCCAATTGCTTATATCGTTTCTTCTATAAGAAACTAGACTCAATAATATTTAATTCCATATTTTATTCATCCTCTAATTCAATTTTTACAATTTTTGGTGATTTTTCAAACTTAGACTACTGCTGTTGTCCAAAATAGTCTTAGTACAAAATGTTGATTTACTTTAATTTCAATTTAATTCTAACTAAATTCACTTACTTTTCTATCTTAATTCATACTTTATTTCTACTCAATTTTTAACCAAACTTAGACATAATTATCTATTTTTCATCATAAAACCATAATTTCGAAATTCTTTCAATTTAGTCCTTAAAGCATAAAACTTATGAATCACTTTACAATTCAATCCTTGTATCATTTTTAACTTGAATTTCTACCAATTTAGCCCTTAATTCATCATTTTATTTAACATGGACAATATCTAGAAATCTAATAACTATCAAAATATCAACTTAATTTCATCAAAACTTTGTTCTAAAACTTCTAAAACATCAAAATTAAGTAAAAAGGGCTTGATTGACTTACCTATTAAAGCTTAAAGCTTCAAACCTTCAATTTTTCCCTTTTCTCCCCTTCTTTCTTTCTTTTTCTCCCCTACTCTCTGTTTCGTTTCATTCTGTTTCTGTTTCTATTTCCTTTCATTTGCTTCTTTAGTTTATATATATAATATAATATAATATAATATAATATAATATAATTAAAACATAAAGTATCTTTATTATAGAATAATATAGTAATATAGTAATATGCTAAACATAAAAAAAAATCTTAGATTTTCTTCACGATAAACTGCCTCAATTTATACTTTTTGTATAATTGCCCTTTTAGTCCTTTTTATTTTCTTTTAATCTATAATTTAACTTTCACACTTTATTCAATTTGGTCCTTTTACTTAATTACTCTTAATTAAATTAAATTCACTTAATTAAACTCTAATTAACCACTCATTTTACTTCGTAAATATTTTTAATAAATATTTACGAATCCATTTTTCAGAAACGGAGACCCGAAAATACACTTTTTCGGTAACGGTAAAGTTCAGGTCATTACAATTCTCTCCCCCTTAAGAAATTTCATCCTCGAAATTTGCCTAAAAGAGAGGTGGTGGTTCAGTGATCTCACTATTTCTTTCGGTTCCCGTATTGTTTCCTCAATATTATGACATTACCGCTCAGGCTAGTATCTCAACCGGCTCTTTCTCATACAATAGATTGCGTCAAATCTCAATATCCTTTGTCGATATAACATGTAAAGATCTGATTTACATCTTTTGAGCACCAAATCCTGATAATCCCCATAAATTTCTTGTAATTTTGGAAGTAAACCCAATAATATATTACCAGTCTGACTTTTTTTTTCGAAATTTTATATGGCCCAACAGAACGAGAATTCAATTTCCCTTTTTCATCCCAATCTCAAAGTTTTCTTCCGATGTGAAACTTTAAGAAATACCACATCACTGACAGAATGCTCGAAATCTCGACATTTTAAATCTACATACAATTTCTGTCTATCAAAAGTTGCTTTCAGTCTGTTTTGAATTACTTGCACTTTTCTTCAATTTCACGAATCAAACAGCTCCGCATATTCTTTTTCAAAAATAGAGATAATTCCAATTCAAACTCATAGAAATTATATCCCATTTCCATTTTGATATCACTACTGGTTGTAACAGTTCTGAAGATATCTGTACCTAATATAAACATTTATATGCAAATTCAAAGTATTGCTTTTCTTTTCCCAGTCTTCAATACATCTGTCTCAAATCACTGCACATCTTATTCTTCCAGAATGCATAGCCATAGTACTACTATAATTTCATGCAAATTCTCATGTATAAGTTCTGAATCCCTCTGTTCAGCTTTTATTTCTAAATAGCAAACAACCATCATATCCAATCCGAAATGTTTAATCAGAAATCATCTGTATACTATATCCATTTAACCGATAACTCATTACTACATTTCTGAGCTTCGCAGATCTGTTGTAAAGAAGTCGGTTTAATTTTTTTTTTATCTCTACCAAAATTGATCCATCTTCAAATGATAACAGTCAGATGTTCATAGCTCATAACACAAAACAAAGCTTTCAATTTGAATATACATACATTCATTTGTCTTTTTCGGATGATAATTAATTATCATATCTTGATCTTTTAATGCAAGAACAATAACTACCACTTCCAAATCAGGTATCAAATAATTCTTCCCATGTGATTCTAACATTTCGTAACATAAACCATTACTTCGCTTTCTTTCTTTTTTTGCATCAAAACACTGCTATCCTGTAAATCACAAGTTTCTTTATCGGATTTCAGACTGAACCAGAACTAGTGCTTCAGTTAACTGAGCTTTCAACTAATCGGAACCTTACTAACGTCTATCAGATCATTCCAATTCCATATCTTTCTGTAATAACCGACTAGTTTTAGAAAACCTCTGATTTCAAATATATTTTTCACTATCATTTCAGTTACAAAATCTATAGCACATTCAACTTCTTCAATCAACAGTAGTTCTGGCAACTCTTCTGGAAACACATTAGAATTCTCTTGCACTATTGCCATTGATTTAAACCTTAACTTAAATATTTTAATATTCAATACATAAACAAGGTAAATACCATGACCCCTTTCCGGCATATATCTGTGTTGGCATGTTCAATATCACAATAGACAATTAGCTCAATCTTCTCTAATTCAACAAAACATTTCATCATATTGATCTTGCAACATATTATACTTCTGCTTATAATTTACCACCATATCATGCAGACTTAACCATTCCATTATTGAGATTATATCAAACAGTAAGAATATCAAATCGATCAGAAAACAGTAGTATCATTATCAAACAGTTCCTGCAGATCTTATCAGCCCATAAATACTAGTCTGAAAAATTTAATGCTTCAATCCAAAAATTTCAGCAAACTCAACAGACAAATCTTTAATAGATACTGAACTTATGTAATCATAGGAATAGTCAAACCAAGATCAATTTAAAATAATCATATTAGTGTCGATAAAGAAGAAAGTACCTGTAATGACATCCGTTAGAGATAAATCTTCTCATATACAATTAACATATACCCTGGCTGATGTTCATTCTCCAGATTTTACAGTGAAGTCACTTGTCACACTTCGGCTTTCACTCGTATTTCTGAGATTACAGGGTAACCTACCTCTGTTAACTACATTACTCGGTCTTGAACTCTGAATAATGTTTTTTTCAATTTTCTTCAAGCAATCACTAAGATAATAATCATGAGAATCATGTCTAACACATATTCCATTCCTTATTCTATATTCTTCAGCTTCTGTCTTCATTTAAACCATCTTCAAACCATTTGTATCATACAGTTTCTATCGGAATATACCCTCTGATATATTTATTTAATCAAACAAATACCCTTCATACACAGTTGCAGTTATATGGTCCTGTTTAAGCTTCAAGAATTCTGTATGTTTCTGATCAAGAAATCTCTGACTGATATATATATATTTCTTTCAGAACTCATCTCAGAAAATTTCCAAATAACCCTTTCTTAATCACAACATAATCAATTTTTCTACCACTGATAACCTAAATCTTTTAACAGAAATATCATACCCTTCTAACATTTAATTGGTGAACAGAACAATTCATTTACAATCCCGATAATATTCTCTAACCAGATTTCAGTTCTTTCAAGATCATTCTCAAGTGTAATTCTCAATTCATCCACACTATATATATACATGTACAGATCATTAACAGCAGATAACTTACCCGTTCAGACAAGCTCTATACCTTGAAGCACTTCGGGAACTGAGTAAGAAACAGGAGGGATAGATACTATAGCATATACAATTTCTTCTACTAACTGAAGAACATCAGTTATAATTCTAAATAATTATTTATCATTTCTTTTTCTATTATTTCATCAGTCATTATTCAGTAATTAATTACCCATTGAGTTTATACCCAGTGTTGTTGATTCAGTTTTCATCTAATTCACGAGACTATTCGTCTCCAGTACACATTTCATAATCAATACCATCGATATTTTCCTCTAACATTTTCACTATAAAACAGTACCAAACAAATATATCAGCATCCGATCCTGACTCAATTTCGACTCAATTATGGCATGTACCTCTAGACTCAATTCCGAGCTCGATTTAGTCCGAGAATCG
The DNA here is from genome assembly GCF_007990345.1 of Gossypium hirsutum. Lineage (NCBI taxonomy): Eukaryota > Viridiplantae > Streptophyta > Magnoliopsida > Malvales > Malvaceae > Gossypium > Gossypium hirsutum. Next base: position 88,097,503 of record NC_053435.1, on the reverse strand, counting down.
GCTAAACCTGAATAGCTCTGATACCACTAATTTGTAACGTCCCCTAACCCTATACCGTCACCGGAACAGGGTTACGAGACATTACTAGTCAATACAGTCCAATTTCGGTCATTAATTAAAATAAATATTCACACACATCCTAGTTTTAAGATGTCGTCCCTTTAATGGGCCCTCGCGGTCCAATATGAACAGTAAATTCAATTCGGGACTAATTTAGAATCACTACGAATTTTTAGTAAATTTCAAAATTCATACTACATACCGTTGCCAACCATAATTTACTCATTTCATCAATACTTTTACAACCTAAATGACTCTCATTAAACATCCTGGGTACATGCCATTATCAATACTCAACATACTTTACCTTAATGAATTCGGGATCGTCTTGGGATGCTGATTCAACGTACTATCTTTACTTAACCTGCGCACGGAAACAAACCGTACGCTGAGTATGGTATACTCAGTGGTATTTTTATAATCCGAACAATTAATAATATAACAAATACTTAAGATCATAATAACAATTACAATTATTCAATTATTTATTCATAGATAAATTTCAACTACTTACCATATAAATTTTATACAAATCATATAATAAACACAATAACATAATTGTTCAATTCTTAACTAAATCCATTATTATTTACTCCATTCTTTCACTTACTACTCGATATAGCTTTCCGTAATTTACTCACAATTCAATATCATTAAACTATATTCAACTATACACTTATCAATCATATTCCATTTTAATTCATTTCAATAACAGTCAATTTCATTTATATCATATCAACTTACTATCCCTGATAGCTTTCAGTATATACATACGATTCATATATCTCAAATCACATTTCAATTCATCAAGTGGCATCATATATCATCAATTCGAACTCCAATCATTTCATGAACCTTTGGTTCATATTTTCAATTTCATATCTAAATTTTCAATTCTCAATTCAATTTCTCGTTTCATTTCAATAGCTTGATCAATCAAATTTAATCGATTTATCTTTCACTTATTTACCCATATTAACAAACCCAGACTTTGACGAATACACGGATTCCAACCCAAACACACCAGTACGGCACATTGTGCCTAAAACGGTACATAGTACCTGATCAGTATGCGACACATAAAGTGCCTAAAACGACACACGAGGTGCCTGATACGACACACGAGGTGCCTGATACGACACACGAGGTGCCTGATACACGACACATAAAGTGCCTGATCGATAAAGCCGGCAAATCCCGTACACTTCCAGATCCTATGGCATGCCAATTATATTCGACTCAGCCCGACTAGTTAATAGGGTATTTCATTCACTTTCTCAATTGAATAATTCTTTCATCAATATACCATTCTGATAATCACATATATTCACCCATTTTCACAATCCATACAATTTCATTCAATTCAACAATATATTTCAATTATTCACGTTAATTCATAATTCAATACAATTCAATTTACTTTTCAATATCAAATATTCAAATATCACAATCTCATATATTCATATCAATTTCCTCATATTTCCAATCAATATATTTTTCAATATAATATTCATTCAATATTCAAATTTCTACATAAATCATATATATTATATAATTCAATCAATATAAATTCAATCAAAATAATTTCAATCAATATAAATTCAATAAATTCATCGCATACCAAAATCAATCCGTTCCAATTGTAAAACATCATAATTCTAACACTAAAAATTGCCATATGTATATAAATATAACAAATAATAACTAAGTTCGGATTATAGAAATACAAACTGTAATTTTCGAGCTAACTCCTGTTGACTTTGTCTTGTCCTTTCTTAGCCGAGATTTCCGGTACCACATTGACTACGAAATTAATACAATTCATAATCATTAATATATTACTAATTCATATCTTGAGTTACAGAATTCTAAATTAAGATCCGCTAATTTTTCCTAAAACTAGACTCATAAATCTTCTTATAATAAAATTTTCAGAATTTTTGGTTTAGCCATTAAGTACAGTTTATTCTTTAAATTCACCCATATTCTGCTGTCTGACAGTTTCGTCCCTTCTTCACTAAAAATTAATTATCTCACAGTACAGAACTTGGATAATATTCCCATTGATTTCTCTTGAAAATAGACTCATTAGGGATTCTAAACATATAACTTTAAGCCTCTAATTATTTTTCTTTAATTTCTGGTGATTTTCCAAATTCAGAACAGGGGAGCCCGAATTCATTCTGACCTTGTCTCACAAAATTCATTATATCTCATAATTTACAATCCAATTGCTTATATCGTTTCTTCTATAAGAAACTAGACTCAATAATATTTAATTCCATATTTTATTCATCCTCTAATTCAATTTTTACAATTTTTGGTGATTTTTCAAACTTAGACTACTGCTGTTGTCCAAAATAGTCTTAGTACAAAATGTTGATTTACTTTAATTTCAATTTAATTCTAACTAAATTCACTTACTTTTCTATCTTAATTCATACTTTATTTTTACTCAATTTTTAACCAAACTTAGACATAATTATCTATTTTTCATCATAAAACCATAATTTCGAAATTCTTTCAATTTAGTCCTTAAAGCATAAAACTTATGAATCACTTTACAATTCAATCCTTGTATCATTTTTAACTTGAATTTCTATCAATTTAGCCCTTAATTCATCATTTTATTTAACATGGACAATATCTAGAAATCTAATAACTATCAAAATATCAACTTAATTTCATCAAAACTTTGTTCTAAAACTTCTAAAACATCAAAATTAAGTAAAAAAGGCTTGATTGACTTACCTATTAAAGCTTAAAGCTTCAAACCTTCAATTTTCCCTTTTCTCCCCTTCTTTCTTTCTTTTTCTCCCCTGCTCTCTGTTTCGTTTCATTCTGTTTCTGTTTCTATTTCCTTTCATTTGCTTCTTTAGTTTATATATATAATATAATATAATATAATATAATATAATATAATTAAAACATAAAGTATCTTTATTATAGAATAATATAATAATATAGTAATATACTAAACATAAAAAAAATCTTAGATTTTCTTCACGATAAACTGCCTCAATTTATACTTTTTGTATAATTGCCCTTTTAGTCCTTTTATTTTCTTTTAATATATAATTCAACTTTCACACTTTATTCAATTTGGTCATTTTACTTAATTACTCTTAATTAAATTAAATTCACTTAATTAAACTCTAATTAACCACTCATTTTACTTCGTAAATATTTTTAATAAATATTTATGAATCCATTTTTCAGAAACGGAGACCCGAAAATACACTTTTTCGGTAACGGTAAAATTCGAGTCATTACATATTGCCTATGCCTTTGCTGTTTCCTTTCTTTTCTTCTGCTCTGTTTTCTCCTTTTGTTCCGTTGTATTGCTTTGTTTCCCTTTCTTGCTTTCTTTTGCAGGTGCACAAGGGGTCAACGAGGCTGGAGCTGCCATTTTAGTGCAAGCAGTACCAGGGGTGGTGGTTTTCGGGTGACGAGCGCGCTGATCCAGCATGAGGAAGCAGCGGCACACAAGGAAACCCTAGAATTAGAGTTTGGGTTAATTTTGGGTCACTGGGCCTTTAGTTTATTTTATTATTTTTTCTGGGCTGTATTTTTAGTTGGTCTTCTTTTGTTTTTGTGTCTGATTTGAGCTTGTTGGGCCTGGGTAAATTTGAGTTCTTACAACTTGTTTTAACTTAATTATGATAAATATATATTTTTATGATGAATAACAACATTCTAACAAGAATTCATTAAATGAACGATTGATAGAGTTTTTTATGATACTTCGTATTTGAGCGAGTATTTACAAATTTAACTTCACCAAAAGTTTATAAATTATTAACCCAAAACTTTAACTTTGACAAAAAAAAAAGAGTTTTCTTAAACGAATTTTTGTTAAGAAAATCGGGCTGTCACAAAGTTAATTCTTTCTGCTCTTATTGTGTTTTTATTTTCCTTATATTTCAATCCATTCTTTCCTTTCTTTAGATTTATAAACTTTGATAAATTAGAATAGAAGGGGAAGAAGGAAAAGGAGATTTGAGCTAAGGGGTATTGAGCCGCCGACGCCTCCTCCTTAGGGCTAGTTTAGCAATGTTTTTAAAAAATGCTTTTAAAAAGTTTGGTTTAAAATTGGAGTGTTTAGTCAAAAAGTGCTTTTGAGAAATAAAATATTCATTTTAGACATGTTATTATCAAGTATGTTAATATTTTGATATATGAAATATAAATTTTAAATATTTTTAAGTAATAAATATTAATTATTTATAAAATTTAATTAGAATATATAAATTATATTTTAAATATTTAAATATAACTATTAAATATTTGTAACTATTATTTTAAAAAATATTTTTTATTTTTAATTAATGATTTTAACATGTTTTTAATTAAACATTAAGAAAAAAAATAGAAAGTACTATGTTATTGAAGGGGTGAAAAAGTAATTAAACATTAAAAGTATTTTTAGGAGAGGAAAAGCTAAAAATTTTAGCTTCTCCTTCGCCAAAAATTTCAACCAAAAATAGTTTGTTTAGCACAACTTTTCTTCCAAAAGTGCTTTTGGAGCCAGAAAGGCCTTAGTGACATTGAAGATAAGTTCCCCTTAATTTTTTGTTTTAAATTTAATTACAATATTGGGTATTTGCTGAATACCGAAAACAGATTTAGTTGTTATAATTACTTGAAAATTTGATTTTCTTTACAAAGAAGAAACCTTTGCTAGAGATTCTGAATGTCTTTAAATTTGGTGTTTTTAGTTGAATTAAATCATTTGATTTTTTTTATGTAGCAACTAACTTATTATTTTTGTGTAATGTGTACTAAATCCATTACTTGTTGAATTCATATTCTATACATTAATGGTAGAATTTTGTAAATTTTGAATCTGATTCTTAATGTCATAGCAGAAAATAAAAGTGAAAGCAACAACGCATCTAACCATTTTTTAGTTTTTCTTTACATATGTTTTGAATTTTGAGAATTTTGAGAATTTATATACAAAATATTCTTCGTCGAAATCTTTTTTTAAATTGACTTATGTTTTGAAAATGAAAATGGGAATCGCCACCAATCTTTTTTTATGACATGTGGTCAGATCACATCATAATTTGACCATTTTAATAAAAAGTTTGATTTACTAAAACAACAATTTCTAGTCTACAAAATTCAAAAAATGGGTTCGGAAGTCAGTTACGCATGAGGAAGGATTAGCACCTTCGTGATGCCCAAAATTGATACATAGTTGATTACTTAATGTCTTTAGTGTCGAAAATTGAAGATTTGAAAAGAATTTAAAATATGATCCCTTATTAATTTTCACGAAAAAGGCTTATTTCAAGCTAATCGAGATGGAAGGATCATGTCCCGTAAATTAGGACACAATGCTTTAAATCCTCGAGAACGAGAATAAACACCGATTGATCATTACTTAAATCTCATTTTTTATTTTAAAGTAAATATTTGACTATCTCGGTTTTAGAAGGAAACCGTATTCCGTAAGTTAGGAACACGACTTTTTTTATTTCAAAATAATGAACATTTGCCTCGGTTTAAAAATTTTCCTTTTTAATGCGTCGCGCGAAAAAAAGAACATAACACGTAAGATGACATGCATTTAATTTATTCAGGCATGGTATAAAAACGAAAAAATATGTTTAAATATAGCGTATGATATAATGATAATGAAGTAATGTGAAGTAGCTACATGGGTAGAACACTAGAATGATAAATAATAAATAAAGGAATGTTATAATAAAATCAATATAATTATAACAATAATAAGAATATTAATTCATGGCATTAGTAATAAAATACATAAAGTAATAAAAATAAAAGAAATAAAAATGTAGTAAAAATAAGATAAAAATAATATAATAACAATAATAATAAATGAGTAAAAATGTACAAATAGAAAAATGTAACAATCTTATTTTTAAATATAAAAAAGAAAATAATAAATAAATGGATAAATAAATAAATAATAATAATAAGAATGATGATAAGAATAAAAATAATACAAACAATAAGTGCGTAAATAAAGAAAATATAAACATTATAATCTTTAAATATATAAAAAGGGTAAAAGATAATAAATATATATAAATAAATAAAATAATATATATAAGATCTATAAAAGGTTAAAATTAAATAAATAAGGGTTAAGTCGCAATTTAGATAAAATTAAGGGATAGGTTATAAAATAGAAAAAAGAAAGGGCAGAATGAAAGGCTAAAATAAAATAAGCGAAAAAGGACGGGGAATACATGGGAAATTATTCCCTGTCCTACAAACACACCTTTTCATGATGGGCTGAAACGAAACAAAATCCAAATCATAGGGTAAAAATTAAAAAAGGAAAAAAAAAAGAAACAAGACTAAATTGAAACAGGCCATAAAAGTAGAAGGACTAAAGGCACAAATAGACCCCCTTTAAAAAATACGCGGATCCTAAGGCAAGTCAGGTTGGTTTCCGGGTCATGCTTTAAAATGACGTCGTTTTGGTATATGATACTTAAGCCCAAAACGACGTTGTATAAGCTGTTATATAAATAAAATAAAAGAAAAAAACACTTCTAATCCAATTTTTTTTTTAAAAAATTCTTTCTCTTATTTTTTTCTCTGAAGGGTTCTTCAGATCCGGCCATAGGGTCGCCGTGGACCGCCGCAGCCACCGGTCACTGTCGCCGATGGCCGAAAATCACCCAAAAAATATTTTAAAACCCTTTTTTTACATAGAACTCCGATTTGGAGTCAAAAACACTGCACTAAAGCCAAAAACCCCCCAAAACAGGAAAACCCTTTGGTTTTCGACACCCTCCACCGCGGCTTTGGCCGAAATCCCGAGGACTCGACGGCCTTTGGGACCGAAAAAGACACCAACGGTGGCGCGGAGATGAAACGACAGGTATGATTTGTTTTTCTTTTTTCTTTTTTTTTTACTTCGAGAATAAAAATAAAAAACTAAAAATAAAAAGGTTACCTTTTTAAACTTGATCTTTATTTTTTCGTTCGATTTCTATTTTTTTTTAAAAAACTCCTCCCCTTACAATCTGTTCTTTTTAGGCTTTTATAACCGATTTTACATATATATATTTTTATTTTTTCTACTGTTTTATACTGTTGTTGCGTGTTGTTTCTTCTTTGCAGGGGTGGCAGAAGAGCAGCGATGGCAGGCTTTGAGGTGCAAGCGTGCTGACGTGGCACGATGAGCGGCGGAAAAGGGCTAGGGTTTCTATTTATTTTCTGAAACAGTTTAGGCTATTGGGTTTGAGGCTTTTAGGGTTTTCATTGTTTTTGGGCCATATGGGCTTGATGTAATTTGGGTCTGATATGGCCTCTGGACCATATTTGTTTTTTTATTTATTTATTTTGGTTTGGTTTCTGTTTAGTTGGGCCCAAACAAAATTGGGTTTCTACAGCTGCCCTCTTTACTCGTTATCGTGTAACAAGAATGGAGCAATGACTTTAAGAAGGACCAATATTATCTGGTCTTGCCGAATCTCGTCTTTTTTGTGCTTCTATTTTTCAAGTGGTTTCATCCTATCCCACCGCAACTTCAAGGGTGTAGGAATTATAGTTTCAATTTACTCTACTGCAACTTCAAGGAGATAAGATCCGTATCTTCAACCTACTCCGCTGCAACTTCAAGAAGATAAAGTTTGTAGCTTGTAGCTTTAGTATATTCCACTGTAACTTCAGGGAGATAAGACTTGCTATAGTAGATCTAATCCGACCCACTACAACTTTAGAGGTATAAGATTTGTCTCTTTAATCTACTCTACTGTAACTTCAAGAAGATAAGATTTGTAACTCGTAGCTTTAATCTATTTCACTGCAACTTTAGAGAAATAAGATTTGCTATCTTCAATCTGCTCCACTACAATATCAGGGAGATAAGATTTGTAACTTGTAGCTTTAATCTGTTCCACTGCAACTTCAGAGGAATAAGATTCATTATCTTCAATCTGTTCCACTGCAACTTCAGAAAAATAAGATTCACTATCTTTAATCTGCTCCACTGCAACTTCAAGAAGATAAGAATTGTAACTTGTAGCTTTAATCTGTTCTACTGCAACTTCAGGGAAATAAGATTTGCTATCTTCAATATGCTTCACTGCAACTTCAGAGAGATAAGATTTACTATTTTCAATCTGCTCCACTGCAACTTCAGGGAGATAAGATTTGTTATCTTCAATCTGCTCCACCGCAACTTTAGGAAGATAACATTTGTAGCTTGTAGCTTTAGTCTATTCCACTGCAACTTCAGGGAGATAAGACTTGTTATGGTAGATTTAATCCAACCTACTGCAACTTCAGAAGTATAGGACTTATCGTTTCATTCTACTTCGCTGTAACTTTAGGGAGAAAAAATTTGTAATTTGTAGCTTTAATCTGTTCCGCTACAACTTTGGGGAAATAAGATTTGCTATTTTCAATCTGCTCCATTACAACTTCACGGAGATAAGATTTGTATCTTCAATCTACTCCACTGCAACTTCAGAGAGATCAGATTTGTAAGTTTAATCTGCTCCACTGCAACTTCAGAGAGATCAGATTTGTAATTTTAATCTGCTCTACTGCAACTTCAGAGAGATCAGATTTGTAATTTTAATCTGCTCCACTGCAACTTCAGAGAGATAAGATTTGTAACTCCAATCTATTACACTATAACTTCAGGGAGATAATATTTGTAACTTGTAGTTTTAATTTGTTCCATTATAACTTTAGGGAAATAATATTCGTATATTCAATCTGCTCCACTTTGTAACTTGTAGCTTTAATCTATTCCACTGCATTTCAGGGAAATAAAATTTGGTATCTTCAATCTGCTCCACTACAACTTCAGGGAGATAAGATTTATAACTTGTAGCTTAAATCTATTCCACTATAACTTTAGGGAAATAAAATTAATTCTTTAATCTGCTCCACTGCAACTTCAGGGAGATAAGATTTATAACTTGTAGCTTTAATCTATTCCACTGTAACTTTAGGGAAATAAAATTAATTCTTTAATCTGCTCCATTGCAACTTCAGGGAGATAAGATTTGCTATCTTCAATCTGCTCTCTTTTCCACTATAACTTTAGGGAGATAAAATTCGTCTCGGTAACCTCAATCTATCCCACTGTAATTTCAGGGGTATAGGATTTAAGGTTTCTCTGATCTATTACACAATTTTCTAGAGAACATAATCTGTAAAATCCATTTCATGGGTCTATTTATGCCTAATGATTAGGATGTAATGATCAGAATGAATCAAATACTACTAATTAGATGTGTATGCATGATATTTGCATGAATGCATAATCTTATTTTTCGAGAATGATCCCTTTTTAATGCTTAGGTTGACATTTCATCAAGGTTTTACCCTGCCTTCTTGCCCAGCTGGTCACAATTTAAGCTATTCTTTCCCAAACGTTTCCAACTCCTAAATTTGGTTAGTTCTGATTAATGGTCCTATTTCAGGTCCTCGTACTATTTAGAAAACCTTTCAGAGTAATATGCAGAACTCCTTTTACTTAAATATTATTAGTCCATTAATCGTTATTTCAATGTAAAAATGCTTAAAAAAGATTGTAACAATAGAAAAAATTGAAATTTATTAGGAGTAAAGCTTGAAATGAATAATTAATCAAAATAGCAAATGTTGCAAAAATATAAAATAAGTAAAATAAAATTAAGTGCCCCAAATATCGCAGCATAAGCTTCTTTGCACAAACTTTATAAGGACTATTTTGAGCCTGATATGTGTTTAGGAGATCTAGAGTACTTCGTTGATGCCCCAAGATGTAACGTTCTTTCTTCTGAGAAGACCTTACCATCACATGTTCAATTTTCAATCAAAATTTGAGCTACCTTTTTCCGGGTTTTCAACTCAAAACCCATTTGGTCTCAAGGCGCCATTTGCGGGTTTTCACCTTGGCATTTTCTTTTTTTTTTTTAGATGAAGTATTTCTTGATTGAGTCTAAATTCAAAGGATTAGGCAGATTTTTAACATTCATCTCAGTCAAAATCAGTGCTCCTCTAGAAAAGACCTTCTTTGCCACATAAGATCCTTTCCAGTTTAGAATCCACTTTCCTCTGAAGTCCTTTTGTATGAGAAGGATCTTTTTTAATACCAGGTCTCCTTATCGAATTCTTTGGGGCGAACATTTTTGTCATAAGCTCGCATCATTGGTTTTTGGTACATCTGACCATGGCAGATAGTTTTCAACCTCTTTTCTTCAATCAAGTTCAACTGATTATATTGAGATTAGATTCATTCTGTTTTATCTAACTTCAACTCTGACAAAACTCGAAGGGAAGGAATCTCGACTTCAATGAGCAAAATCGCATCCATTTTATAGACCAATAAGAAAGGCGTTGCCCCGGTGAAAGTCTTGACAGATGTTCGATAAGCATAGAGGGCAGATGGTAACTTCTCATGCCAATTTTTATAAGTCTCAGTCATTTTTCTTACGATTTTCTTAATGTTATTATTGGTTGCCTCCACTGCACAATTTATTTTTGGGCAATATCGTCCTGTTGTTAAGTTCAATGCGTTGTCAGATATAATCCTTTCTGATATTCCATACCGACATATGATCTCTTTCTTTAAGAATTTTTCGACTGTCGACTTCGTGACATTGGCGTAAGAAGTGGCCTCTACCAACTTGGTGAAGTAGGGGTGAGCGTTCGATCGAATCGAATCGAATCGAATGAAAAAAAATTTGAGTTAATCGAGTTGACGAATCATATTTTATCGTCCTAATTTGATTTAAAATTTTCTCGAATCGAGTCAAATGAGATGAAATCTGAATCGAATCGAATCGAATATATTTGTTCGAGTTAAATTTTAAAAAATAATTTTGGGTCCTTGTAATCACTGCCACCCATCGTAAAAAAATTTGTCCACCTTAATCAAAATTTTTATTAACTTTCATCACCTCATAATTTATTTATTAAACTTTTATATACGGGTTAGCTTCTTTGCTTGCTTAGTTGTTTCAATTATTTTTAAATTCCTGTCATTATATATTTTGGAATTAAAAATATATTAAATGTAAAAATGTGATTTTTTAATAAAAGTTATTTTAAAGATAAAATGTGAAATTAATACCAATTTAAAATTTTAACATGAATATTTAATGGCATAATTAATAATTCAATTTTAATATAAATATTCAATATGACTAAACAATTCAATAATATAAATAACATAAAATGTGAAATTTAATTTAATAATATAAATAAAGATATAAATAAAATTACTACTATTTATGTTTAGTGATTTTTTTGGATAATTTTTATTTTTTATTTGAGAGAAAAGGGTGAGAAGTAAAAGTTTAAGGGGAAAATAAAAAGTTTTGGGGATTAAAAGTTTGAGGGGAAGTAAGTAAATAGGGGGAGTAAAATTTTGGAGGGAAAATATTTAAAAAAATTAAGGGTGTGGGTTTGGGCAGATGGGATGAGAAGGAAGTAAAAATTTTAGGGGGAAAGTGGGAGGAAGTAAAAATTTTGGGGGAAAATAAAAAGTTTTGAGGGTTTTTGGGAGTAAAATTTTGAGAAAAAGTAAATGGGATAGTAAAATTTTGGTGGGAAATGGATTATGGGTAAATTGGGGGGTTAGGATGGAAGGGGAGTAAAAGTTTTGGGAGAAAGTGGGAATGAGTAAAAGTTTTGAGGGAAAAGTAAAAAGGTTTGGAAGTTTGGGGTAAAAATGTAAAATATTATAGTTTGATATTCGAATTATTCGAATTATTCGAATTATTTGAGTTATTCTAATTCGAAAACTCAACTCGATTCGAACTTGAAATTCGAAAAAAAATTAGAGTTGACTCGAATAACTCGATTAACTCGATTCGTTTAACTCAAAATTCGAATTTTTTTTCGATTTTTTTCGAGTCGAATCGAGTTTTACTCACCCCTATGGTGAAGTAAATAATAACTAGAAAGATGAATCGATGCCCATTGGAAGCTTTTGGTGAGATCGGCCCAATGACATCCATGCCCCACATAGAGAAAGGCTATGGAGAAGTTATAACATGAGGAGGTGAATGAGGCACTCGAATTTTGTCCCCATAAATTTGGCACTTATGGCATCTCTTGGCATAACTGATATAGTCCCCTTCAATGATGGACTAATAATATCTGAATACCATGATTTGTCTGGCCATTGTAAAACCATTAGCATGTGTTCCGCAAACACCCTTATGGACCTCTTCTAAGATTTTATTGGCCTCAACAGCGTCCACACATCTTAGTAGCACCTGATCTTTTCCTCTTTTATATAGGATCTCCCCGTCTAAGATATAGTCATTGGCCAATCTTCTTAGTGGCCTTTTATCATTCTCGGTTGCTTGGTCAGGGTATTCATAATTCTTCACATATCACAATATATCGTGGTAACAAGGGTGATCATCCTTTTCTTTTTTCTCAATGTTGTAACAATGAGCCGTAGCCTCATAAATACTTATCTCAATAGGTTTTACATCATCTTGTTTATTCACTTTGATCATGGAAGCTAAAGTAGCAAAGGCATCAGTTATCTAATTTTTAACTCCTCAATTAACTCAAGAACCAACCTTCAATAATTGATCAATTTGGGGTTTCTCGTCTCCAATTCACCTTTGAGTTGATAGATTACTAACGCAGAATCCTAATATACCTTTACTACTTTGATCTTTCGTTCTATGGCTTCACGGATACTTATTATGCCTGCTTCCTATTCTGCCATATTGTTCGTGCAATTAATCTAATTTACTAGTAAAGAGATAATGATATCCTTTTGGGGATACCAAGACAGCCCCGATTCTGTTACCCACGACATTTTAGCTCCGTCAAAATTTAGTTTCCAAGAATGTTTTTCTTGAGTGCTTTCTTCAGTAGTCGTAACATACATTAGATCATTGTTTAGGAAATAGAAATTTAAAGGTTCATAATCTTCTGGAGCTTTGCTGGCTAGAAAATCTATTATTGCACTCCGTTTTACTACCTTCTGGTTTACACAGACTATATCAAATTCAGAAAGCAGAATTTGCTATCGGGTCATCCTTCCATTCAAAGCAGTCGACTCCATCATATGTTTGAGAGGGTATATTTTTTAGATAAGCCAAGTTGTGTGGTACAACATGTACCATCTGAATATTCGGATTGTCTAGATCAATGCGCAACACTACTTCTCGATTGGCGAATATTTTATCTCACATTCAGTGAATTTCTTACTAAGATAATATCTTGCTCTTTTTTTTCTTCCTGACTCATCAAGTTGAAGCACACATCCTATGGAATTCCTTAATACTGCCAAGTACAGTATCAACAACTTATCTGGACTAGGAGGCATCAATACTGGGACGTTGGACTCGTAATGTTTAACCTTGTCAAAAAAATTTTAGCACTCCTCTTCCCATACACCTGAATTTTGTTTTTTGGGGAGACAGAATATGGGGTCGCATTTCTCGGTTAATTGAGAAATGAACATGGCGGTGTAATTTAATTTCCCTAAGAAAACCCAGACCTCTTTTTGAGAGCAGGGCGGAGGCAACTCCTGTGTAGCTTTGACTTCATCCAGGTCAATCTGGATCCTATTTTCACTGACTATAAATCCTAGCAATTTCCCCGACCTAACCCCGAAGGTATATTTTGTTGGATTAAGCTTTAGCTGAAATTTTCTTAACCTCAAAAACAATTTCCTTAGAACTTGTATATGCTCATTTTCTATTGGAGACTTTGCAATCATATTGTCGACATAAAATGTTATTTCTTTGTGCATTATATCATGAAATAAAGTCGCCATTGCTCTTTGATACGTCGCTTCCGCATTTTTAAGTCCGTATGGCATCACTTTATAGCAAAATGTTCCCCACATGGTTACGAATGTCATCTTTTCCATATCTTTAGGATGCATCTTAATCTGGTTGTATCTGAATAAATGATCCATGAAGGAGAATAATGAATAACCTGCCGTGTTGCCCACTAAGGTGTCAATGTAAGGCAATAGGAAATTGTCTTTTAGGCTCGAATGTCATCTTTTCCATATCTTTAGGATGCATTTTAATCTGGTTGTATCTGAATAAATGATCCATGAAGGAGAATAATGAATAACCTGCCGTGTTGCCCACTAAGGTGTCAATGTAAGGCAATAGGAAATTGTCTTTTAGGCTGGCTTTGTATAAATCTCTATAATTTACACACATTCGTACTTTTCCATCTTTTTTAAGGACAGAGACAATATTGGCTACCTATTATAAATATTTAACCATTTGTAGGAAACTAGCATCAAATTGCTTCTTGATATCTTCTTTTATTTTTAACAGGACGTCAGGCCTTATCTTTCGGAGTTTCTGTTGAACTGGCTTGCATTCTTATTTTATGAGGAGTTAGTGCACCACGATATCAGTACTTAACCAAAGTATATCTTGATACAACCATGCGAAGACATTTTTAAATTCTTGGAGTAACTCAATGAGGTCTCGCTTTGTCTCTACGGTGATGTAAACTCTGATATTTGCCTCTTTATTTTCTTGTTCGCCTCCTAAGTTCACAATTTCTACTGACTCTTTTTGAGGTAGAATCTGTTTCTCATCTTTCTTTATCATCCTTAGAAAATTAGGAGACAATTTACAATCTCGCTCATCTTCAAAGTCCTTAGGTTCCTCTAGACATATATCTTGCTTAAAAGGGAATTCTAAGTCAGTAGCAGCGTCACTCATATCATTGATATTTGAAAATCTGTTATAGGAACGAAGGAAGATCCAAAGAACAAATAGATTTAAAAATAATTATTTGTGTGGTATGAGTGTGAATGAAATAGAAAAATAGAAGAATATTTGCTAGTGGGACACAAAGATGCATTGTTTTTATTGAAATAAAAATAGTGGACATGTGCCTTTTTCAGAAAAGGATTATTATTGCTCACAGGCTTAGAGCAATAGGTGTGTTCTGAATATTAATCTGAAATGGTCCTAAAAACTACAGGAATCTCCTCCACAGTCCAGTTGTTCAGAACACTTCCGAGGATGTAGGAACAAATTCCTAATAGGTTTTGTTTTTAGTTCCCTTTTCAACTCTTTGTTATCCATCAAGCTCTGTACTAGAGTTCTAAACTCGACGCACTTTTGGATTTTATGAAACTTATTGTATGCAATGAAATGCAATGTTAATGAATGGAAAAGATGCATGCAAAAAGGCATTGATTCTAGTTCAATTCCATTAAAACAACTTTACTAGAAGATAAATTTCTTTACATAAAGCGGATACATATACGACCTCGCCTTCACACTCAAAACCTTAACTTTCCAAAGAAACAAAGTTAATTCTCGGCCTTAATTCAACTCCGATTCATATTTTAGGCTTTGGCCAAAATCCCGGGGACTCGACAGCCTTTGGGACCAGAGGAGGCACCAACGGTGGCGCGGAGATGAAATGATAGGTATGATTTTCTTTATTATTTATTATTTATTTTTTTACTTCGAAAATAAAAAAATAAAAAATACTAAAAAATAAAAAAAATACTACCTTTTTAAACTTGATCTTTATTTTTTCGTTCGATTTCTGTTTTTTTTAAAAAACTCATCCCTTTACAATCTGTTCTTTTTAGGCTTTTATAACTTATTTTACATATATATTTTTTGTTTTTTCTACTATTTTGTACTGTTATTTCTTCTTTGCAGGGATGGCAGAGGGTGACGATGGCAGAGAAGCAGCAATGGCAGACCTTGGGGCGCAAGCGTGCTGACATGGACTTTGGACCATTTTTTTATTTATTTTTTATTTTTATTTTGGTTTGGTTTCTGTTTGGTTATGCCTGAACAAAATTGGGCTTCTACATTCTTAATTTTTAATTTTTTTTAAAGATATATTTTAGGAAATTTTGGATGATAATGTTATTTTATAATTTTTTTGTCCAAATTAACGGTTCTAAATGGGAAGTCAAAAGAAGTTGATTAAGATCTGTGTCTTATACATTTATTATAGAAATTTCAACTTCAAATATGTTAAGCAATATGACCTAAACACAAAAATGCGTCAAAACTAGCCATCAATGTGAAACTTGTAACTTTCTCTTTATTTTTGAATTTATTCCTGAGTATTTTTAGTTGCTATTAGATAAGAGTTGATAAGATACTCAATAAGACGTGATTAAGAAAAAAAATATTCTTTAACATGCAAGTGCAAGGACCAAAAACTTAAGCTCATAAGAGATAGGTGCATTGATACCATGAAGAGAAAAGGTAAAGAAGAGGAAAAGATTTGCTGTGAATAATTTTCCATAACTTTTTCTATTAATGACCACGGTTTTTTTTTATACAAAGTATATCCTACAGAATTTGCTCTGTTACATCAAATATAATTAACTTAGATTGATTCAAAACAAAACAACTACTAAAATCTAGGAACAACAAAACAAAGTAACATAAAAATAAAGTATGGATTATGTAATTTGGTATGCATTCTTACCACTTGGATCAACTTTAGGTTTAGTCCATTCAATCTTATAGTTGCATGTATTGACATTTTTTTCTCAAATTTGTTTTACATGCAAATGCCATATTAAATATTTTATTGAAACTAAATACGCGAAAAACATTAAAGATAATTATAAACGTACAGCCCAAATTCTGCCCGGGCCCAATAAAATAAAATCAACCTAACTACCTACCCAAAACCAAAAACCATTAACCCAAACAAATCAAACCCAAACCCAATTTCAGCCTAACCCTAGCCCAATACTTATCAGAAAACAAAAAAGAAAAAACCCTAGCCTAGCTAGTCACCCCCCCTATGGCCGACTGCCCTCTGTCACCACCTACTCCACTGCCACAGTCGCATCACCACTGCCCACGCCACTTGCACCTGCAAAGTAGATGAAGAAAGGACAGTAATAATAAAAAAAATCATGTAAAATGGCTTTAAAAAGCCAAGCAAAAATCAATTTGTGGAGTCGGCAAGTTGAAAAATAAAAAATCATTCGTTTTTAAAACACAAAGCAAAGCAGAGATCCTAGTAATACCAAAAGCAGGAAAATAGCCCAAATCGGGAAATCGAAATCTAAAAGTCAAAGGTGATTTATTATTATTATTATTATTATTATTTCTATTTATTTTTTTCTTTTCTATTTTCGAATCTATTTACCCACATGTATACATATATTATAAACACATAAAAAATACAAAAAAATAAAAAAAAACATACCTTTTTGATTTTTCAGCCACCGTGTGCGGTGGCCGGCACTGCGGCGACTGGTCGGAACCCTCATTGGCCTAAGGTTTCTATAGAGAAAAAATAAAGAGATGAAAGTTTTTTTTAAAAAAAACAAATGCTGAAATGAATTTTTTTTTTTAGAAAATTTGCTTAAATAGAGGGCTAAAACGACGTCGTTTTGGCCTGGGTCCTTAAACCGCAAAACGGCGTCGTTTTGATCCGACCCGCTCCACTCAGGATCTGCGCGTTTTTTATTGGAAGGGCTAATTGCGCTTTTAGCCCTTCCGCTTTTCTGCTACTTCGCAATTAAGTTTTTATGGATTTTTAATTTTGCCCCGAATTTATGCTTGGATTTCAATCGGGTCCCTTGTCATGCTGCGCGTTTTGGAGGGAGAGTTTATTGCCCGATCTAGTCCTTCTTTCTTGTTTGCGCATGCAATTTAGTCCTTTTCTCTTTTATTTACTCCGGATTTGCCCCAAAACTTTTGTTTCAAGTTCGATTTAATCCCTTTTAGTCATTTTTGCTATTTTATTATCCAAATTATTATTATTATTATTATTACCATTATATTTGCTGCTATTATTAGTATTATTATTTTTATTACTACCATTATTATCATTACATTTTTCATGTCTTATTCCTTTTCTATTATTATTTATTACATTGTATATTATTATTATTAGATTATCATGTTATTATTTCTTTCTCTTTTATTGTGATCTTATTATTATTACCGCTATTACTATTTTTATTTTTATTTATTTTACTACTAGTGTCGTTATTGTACTATTCTTATTGCCATTTTTTATATTTCTCATTTTTTACTACATTATTATTATTATTATTATTTTTACTATCTAATATATTATTATTACCTTTTATTATTATTACTATTGTATTATTACTATTATTATTATATTTTCCTTTTTACCGTCACTATATTATTTTTATCTTTACTACTATTATTATTATCAATATTATCATTATTACAATCGTTGTCGTTATCATTGTATTTTTTTTATTTTGTCATGTTTTATATATATATTTTATATACTTATGTATTTGCTTATTTCATTTTCTTTATGCATTTGTTTTATATTTTTTTATTACTAGCCTTGCTTTTATTTCATATTTTTATAATTGCTCATATTATTGTTATTGATATTGTCGCACCTATTATCATGCTATTATACGTATTAGTACCATAATTTGCTTTTATATTTCACTATAAATCACGTCGTATTTTTTCTCGATACATTAAAATAATTCTTTCATAAAAGCAATATTCCATATTTAGAAACTCGAGAAAATCGTGCCCTAACTTACTGGGTTTCGATTTTTCTCGTTTAATCTAAATAATGGAATATTCTTTTAAAATTGTAATACGAATTTTAAATAAAATGCTTACTCTCGGAAATACGAGGTGTTGTGTCCTAACTTACTGGATATAACATCTTGTTATCTCGAGATGAGAATTTTTGCAAATAAAGGCAATATTCGGTATTTGGAAATTCGAGAAAACGTGCCCTAACTTACTGAGTTTCGACTTTTCTCGTATACTCTAAACAATCGAATACCCTTTTAATACGTTAAAATACACAAATTTTAAATAAAAGGCAAGCTCATTCTCAAAAGGCTCAAGATGTAGTGCCCTAACTTACTGGGTATGACATTTTATTACTTTGAGATGAGAAGGTCTTTAACATCCGTTTCAATTTATTCAATCATTTTTTAAATTAGCATTAATACAAAGAGGGATCGTATTTCAAATTCTTTTAAGTTTTCAAATCTTCGACAGTAAGACACTAATTAATTAACTAGGTACCAATTTTGGGCGTATCGAGGGTGCTAATCGTTCCTCTTGCGTAACCGACTCCCGAACCTATTTTCTTGATTTGCGTGGACCAAAATTGTTGTTTAAATAAATCAAACCATTTATTAAAAACAACCACTTTTACGAGGTGAACCGATCACACCTCATCAAAAAAGATTGGTGGCGACTCTCATTTTTTCATTTTCATTTTCAAAATCCAAGTTGATTCTCATTTCTCAAAAATGGTTTCGATAATAAGAACACAGTATTTACAATGCAAAAATACAAAAGATCAAATCAACTAAAATGAATCTAAAACATATCAAAATAGTGAGCAAACTAATCAAATATATCTATTTTCCCTAAGGGAGTTTGGCTCTCAGGCATATTTCCATAGCATTCTCTGTACATACTTTCTTCCAACTCATACGGGCTATTTTGCGCGCATCAGCGAACCCTCCCCATAAGAAGTTTCTTCGATTAAATCTATCTTATACACCACTCCTTTAGGAATTTTAAAAATAGACATAAAATACATAGGAAGAGGAGAGACAAGTCGAGCAGCAAAAGAAAGGTGCCAACTTTCGACAACATTTAGCAATAATAGGCTCCCAAACCTCCTCCTTCTTTGGATTTATACCCAACGGAATACCAAGATAACAAACCAGGAACGTACCGATTTCATAGCCCCATAACTCAGCCACTTCCCTTATAAAACTCTCCTCCATACCAATAGCAAACAGCTTGGATTTCTTGTAGTTTATATGAAGACCTGAAAAGATCTCAAAATGATGTAATATGTTTTTCATGACAGTCCACTCACCGTTTAAGAAGAGGATGGCATCGGTGTGTCAACTCAAGACCGTCAAAATTAACATCAAGCTCGACAGATTTGCTGATTAATAGATTAAGAACTTCCGCTACAATAGTGAAAGAGGTTCATATCAAAACAGAAACACTAGTAGTCAAACACTCCGATATCCATCCTCTCTAATTTGATCCAAATCCCACCGCAACCATAACACTATCTATGAAGCCCTCGAATTCTTTTTCGAATTCGAGCTTCATAATACTACCTCCAACGTTCTTTTTTTCACCAATGAATGAATGATTTCATTTGTTAAAAGCACTCCATCCAAGATATAACGAATGTCGATTGAGTGTCCCCAACCACCTGGAGCCTCTTCATAAGCTTAATTTTCTAAAGAGAGTTAATAACACCGATTGGTCTAAAATCCCCAAGCGCCAGCGGACTCTCAACTTCTCCTTCATATACAAATCCTTAAAAAGGCTTCAATCTCACCTTTGAGAACAAGACCAACCTTGAGAATAATACTCGAAACTTAAATAATGGTGTCAAATAATAATAAAGGTAAAACTATCTAATTAGTCATTAAACTATGAACATTTTCAATTTGATCACTAAACTATACCATCGTGCTATTAAGTTGGAAATGGTTGGATGACATGGCTGTTATAAACTCCATAAATGATCACTCAACTATGAGAGGATTTCTGTTTTAGTCACCCAACTATAATGTTTTTTAGCTTTGTCACTAAAGTTCTTGAAATTAGATTTTTGTCATCCTATTATTAAGTTGATAACAAAAGTTTGACGTGACCTTTTTATTGGTCTAATAAAAAAATTTGCCTTTCAATAATATACTTTCTATTAATTTAGTCTTAATTCTAAAGAAATCTAATAAATTTAGTCATCAATATTTACAAAATTTATGAACTTAATCATAATTATTATAGCCTTTTCTTTTCTCTTTGCCTATTCTTTTATGCTCTTAGCTAGTGTTATTTAATATAGGAAAACTCAACGTTTTTAGTTTTTCGGCCTAAAAAGATCATAAATCGTCAAATAAAAAAGTGGTTCTTTGGTGCCAAAAAAATTAAATTTTACTAGCATCAAATAAAAAAATATTAAAAACCTTTCTAGTTCCAAATACTAGTAAAAATATTTAAGATTAAATTTATTGATTGTTTATAATTAGAAATAAATTAATAGAACATATAAATATAAAAGAGAAAAATTGTTATTATGCTTGTTGTCGTAACCATTTTTGAAAAAATGGGAATCGACTTAAGTTTTGGACACGAAAATGAAAAATGGGAGTCACCACCAATCCTTTTTGATGAGGTGTGATCGGATCACCTTAAATTAATCATTTTAATAAAAGTTAAGATTTACTAAAACAATAATTTTTTTGGTCTACGAAAATCAGAAAATGAGTTCGGGAGCCGGTTACGCACGAGAAAGGGTTAGCACCCTCGCTATGCCCAAAATTGGTACCTAGTTGATTAATTAGTGTCTTAATTGTCGAAAATTGAGAACTTGAAAGACTTTGAAATACGATCCCCATTTTGTAAAATAAACATTAAAATGTTAAAGACATTCTCGTCTCGAGGCAACGATACGTCATATCCAGTGAGTTAGGATACGGCATCTCGAACTTTTGAGAATGAGCTTGCCTTTTATTTAAAATCGATGTATTTTAACTTCTTTTAAAAGGATATTCGGTTAGTTAGGGTGAAAGAGGAAAATCGAAACCCAGTAAGTTAAGGCACGTTTCCTCGAATTTCCGAACACCGAACATTGCCTTTATTTGCAAAAGATCTTATTTCGAGGTATCAAAATGTCATACCCGGTAAGTTAGGGCACCACACTTCGAAGCTCCGAAAATAAGCATTTTTTAGACTCATATTATGATTTAAAAGAATATTCCGTTTATTTAGGTTGAATGAGACAAATCGAGACCCAGTAAGTTAGGGCACGATTGTCTCGAATTACTAAATACGGAATATTTACTTTTATGAGAAAATTATTAATGTTTCGAGTAAAATCGTGATTTATAGTAAACATAAAAGCAAATTAATATGAATAATAACATAATGACGGGTGCGATAGTGTCAAAAGCAATAATATGAACAGTTGTAAAAGATGATATAATGACGAGGCTAAGTAAATGTAAACACATATGTGAGAGAGAAAAGAAAAAAATGAAATGATCGAACGCGCAAGCAAATAAATAAATAAATAATGGTAACATAAAATGATAATGAAAACAATAATAATGATATTATATGTACTAAAGTATATGCATGATAATAAAAGTAAGAAGAAACATAGAAACATATATATACATAATAATAATATTACAAGGTACATATGCATAATATAGAATGCATACGCAATATAAAATTACATAGTATATATATATATTAATAGTACTAATGCAACCAATGAATGACTTAAGGCTTGAAAGAATTTACGAAGGTATAAATAGGTGATGAAACGATAATACCGTGGGTAATGATATATATAAGCGAAATATGTATGCAAAAATGTGTATATATTATTAGTTAGTGTAAAAGCAATAGCGTATAGATAATTATATAAAAATGTTATAAAAATAATAATATCATAGTGATGGTAATGGAAGGAATAATAATAATAGTAATAATACAGAGATAATGATAATAATAAAGAAACATTGTATAAATATATATTGAAATTAAATATGTGATAATATTAAATGTATATACATAATATGTACGTGAAATATATATGTATAATACTTAAAAGGAACAAATACATGTAATAATGCTAATACACATATGCGTAGTACAATGTATATATACATTAAATGAATACATATATATAATATACAAATACATTAATGCAACAATAATATTAAGCTTTATAACATATGTATATAAGCATTAAATAAAAGTAAGATGTTTAATAAGTAAAAATATAACATTAATAAAGTATAATATTATGATTAATATTACAATTAAATGAGAAATATGAGGGAAAAAGGACGAAATTGGGTTAAAAACGGAATTTTAGAGGCGAATTTTAAAATCATCGAAGGGGGAGGGGACTGATTCAAACGCGCGAGCAAATGGGAGGGACCAAAGGAGCAAATAGTCCAATTTTACCAAACGACGCCGTTTAGATGTCTCTCCTTCAGACAGCCAGGGGATTAAATTAAAATAGAATTAAAATTACGGGGCCAAATTTAAAAACGTGAAAAGACCTAATTAAAACCAATAAAAATGCGGAAGGACTGCATGCGCAATTGTCCCAAATAGAAAAAACACGCGGATCCTCTGTCAGTCGGGTCGGGTGTTAGGGTCGGCGCCTAAAAGGCATCGTTTTGGCATGTGGGAGCAAGGCCCAAAATGGCGTCGTTTCTAAATGCTTATAAAAGCTAAAATTTTTCTAAAAATTTCATTTTACACCGTTCTTTTTTAAAAAAAAACTGAGAGCTCCTCTCTACTCTCCGGTTAGGGGGGAAATCGGGACCTCAACCGCCGTCGTGTAGACCGTCGTGCCGGCCACCGTACACGGTGGCCGGAAATCGCTCCTTAGGTAAAATTTCTTTCCTATATTTATATATTTAAGGTGTGTTTGTTTTGTTTTTTTTTTTGCTTATGTGATGTATTTATGTATATGTAAATATAGAGTATATTCGGCCATGAAATATAAATTGAAGAGAAAAAGGAAAAAAAGGTCACCTTAACCTTCGATTTTGACTTCTGGGATTTTAGTGTTTGGTTCAATTCTATTTTCTCTTTGATGTCACTAGAGTTGCTGTTTTTTAGGGGATTGAATGCTTGATTTGTATATATTAAGAGTTGCCGAGAGAGTTACAATGGTTTTGAACTTGGCCTTTTATAGCCATTTCTTTACAACTTGCTGTTTTTGACTAATCTGTCTCTTCTTCTTTTATTGCTGCAGGCAAACGGTGATGGAGCAGAGGCCACTTGCATTGGCGATGTGACCGGGGCGGTGGATTAGGTGGTTTAGGCTAGGGTTTTTTTAATTTTTGTTTTGATTTCGGGCTGATGTTAGGCACTAGGCCTATTTGGGGTTTGGGTAGGTTTTGTTGGGTTTTAGGCTTAGTGGATTTAGGGGTTTTGGGCCCAAAATTGGGCTTGTACACCTGTAAAAAAAGACTGAGTCAAACTTTTTTAATAACTTAACGGTACAAAGACTAAAAATCTAAATTTGAAAACTTTAGTAACTAAATAAAAAAATTAGTTGGATGTGCAAAACAGAAAAACTCTCATAGTTGAGTGACTATTTATGTAGTTTATAATGGTCAGTCATCTAGCTGTTTCAGACTTAACGGTACAGTGACTAAAAAATGATTCTAAATAATTTAATGATTAAATTGAAAATTTTCATAGTTCAGGGACCAAACTAGAAAGATGTGAAAAGTTGAGTGATTAATTAGAGAGTTGACCTTAATGAGAAACATGGAAAACAGCGTTGTAACTTGTAAGAGAGAGAAACTGAACACCGTATCGTTGAAGTTAGTCTCCCATATTTCAAATTGAAAAACACAAAGACAAAAATTGATCTGGTCTGACAAATACGCTTCTCTTCCTCTTTCATTCCCATTAATTTATAACCTACAACAACAATGGGATCGATTGGGATGACAGAGAGGGTGAGTTTTGTTCTTGGATATTGCATTCTTCCTCGTTTTTCATTCTCTCAGTATCATTATTATAGTCTTTCTGTTCCACATCCTTTCCTCCTTTTGTTTTCATTACTGCTACTACTACTATTAATTTTTAATATTTCTCAACCATCTTTCATCTCTATTCTTCTTTTTCCTTTATTTAAGCTCTCGTCTATCTACCATTACTATTTTCATCACGACACCACTAAGGCTATTATCTTTTAAGTATTTCTTTTGGAAATCTAACCGCACATCTTAATCACACACTCACCACTACCACTTTGATTCTTTATTCTGAGAGAGACAGACAAGTAACTTCTCCTTATATTTTTTTTTCTTTCTTTCTTTAGATAGAGAAAGACTTTGTTTGTGGTACTAATTAATGCCTAATAGTTTAGTAAAGTAAATTCATTTTTTATTTTCGTCAATCCCTAGTTTAAAGGGTGAATCCCCCGTGTTTTCCTCTTCTTTGATTTTCTAGCTGTTGAAGCTCTTTCATGCTCTCATTCTCAATGTTATAGAGAGTGAAATTCTGTTTCACCTTCGTTAAATATCTTGGGATTTTTTTCTCACCTTGAAAAATGGAGACTGGTGGTATTAGCGGCGGAGATGGAGGTAGTTCTGAAGGCGAGAAGAAGAAGCCTCAGGAAGGAGAAACAAAAGTCAAACGGAAAATGAAGACCGCTTCTCAGCTTGAAGTTCTAGAGAAAACATATGCCAGTTTGTTTTACTTTCTCACTCATTTCTGTCTCGATGTTTTTTTTTCTTTTTTGTGGTTAATATGTTGTAAATTTGCTCATTTATGCTTTTTCAGCGGAAATGTACCCGTCCGAAGCTACGCGGGCGGAATTATCGGTGCAATTGGGGCTTTCTGATAGACAGTTGCAGATGTGGTTCTGCCACCGCCGGCTAAAGGATAGGAAGGCGGCGCCGTTAAAGCGTCAAAGGAAGTATTCCACGTCGTCAGCTCACCTTGTTGGAGTTGCGGGAGAAGAAATGGGAGGTTCTGAGGCGGGAAATGAACATGGATCAGGAGGGTCCAGTTTGTTGGGGCATGGGCTGGACCTGAAAAGGGTGGTTCCAAGAGCTGGAATGACTATTCCAAGGTATTACGAGATGACTCATTCGATGGCAGAGCTTGAGCTTCGGGCTATAAAATTTGCGGAATTACAGCTGGGTGAGCCTATAAGGGATGATGGTCCAATGTTTGGGATGGAGTTTGATCCTTTGCCACCTGGTGCATTTGGCGCACCAATAGGCAAGTAACTAAAATTGCTCTCCTCTTGCTCAAAAACTGTGAATCTAATTGTTGAAATTAAGCCTAACTTTTTGACATGGATCTTCTACTCAAGCTAATTTTAGAGTTTTTTTTTTTGGTAGGATTTCAACTTGCTTAAACGTCTAGCATCTTGGACTAGGTTTCTGTAACATGTTAATAGTTACCAGCGGAGGTGGATTGCTTCAGGTTAGGAATTCTGAAGAGAAGGTTAAAACTTTCATTGGTTAGGTCAATTGTTGGTCTCAACTCTTACCGGTAAAAGCAGTAATGCATGTGTGAAAATAGAGGAAAGAGTAGATAGAACCCTAAGGAGTTCAATAAGGAATGGTTTCTATCAACAACACTTAAAGCATGGTCTAATCTGCATGCGTATTGAGTCACAAATGTACATTTTCTATTGAAGAGTTTAGATTGGTTAACTTTTAAGCTTCAGTGGTTTGATTTTCTATTCTTCCTGAATTGGTTCTATTTTCCTCTCAAATCGTGACATAAAATTATTAGCCATGTACTTAATGATCATCATACTTTCTTTGGTTTTTTGTGTTTAACTGTTGTCTTTTGACTTCAAGTCAACCAGCATTCTACCCATTAAATGTTTATATCTTTTGCTAGGAGCATCAACAGCAGTGCAGCAGAAACAACCTGGGGGGCCTTTTGAGACCAAAATATATGATCGACGGGATACAAAAACAGTCAAGGTTAGATTTTGTTCTTCTCACATCCAAGATGGGTAGGGAACCGTGAATATCCCAATTACTTTCTCCTTCATAATGGTTGCTTTTGCAATGCCTTGCCTCTCTAGGTTTTGTTAGTTTTACTGGCACTAAGGAAAACTATAAATTGGACTACCTATTAACTATAACTAGACTTTGGGCAATCTGCGCACACAAAACTTTTCTGTATCTCATAATTTGACTTTGGGCAAGTCTCAGATTGTCTTGGGTTCTTTCATATGTTGAATATTATATTCCTGTTAAATACTTGATTTATTAAATAAGTTCAATTGATATAATAGAAAAGAATTCTGTTGATTCATTCATCTTCTTGATTTAACCTGCTGCTTCTTCATTAATCTGATTATGTGATTTGGCAAGCTTCACCTGTATATCATTCTAGAACTCTTTTACATTATTCAAAATGAAGTGTATTGACAAGAAATTAACAGAACCTATTGCATCCTCAGGGTTCGGTGAGGGCTGTTTGTGAATATCAGTTTCTCCTAGAGCAGCCCACTGTTAGAACTGAAACATATGGAAGATTTCCCCTATCCTTCAACTACGGTTTACCCACTGATGGAAGATTTCCCCTATCCTTCAACTACGGTTTACCCACTGATGGTCCAAATGCCAGAGTCTCATCATTGTCTGCTGGGTGTTCATCTTTGCTTGGGAATGAACAAGTACAACCTGGATATGGTTTTCCAGGTCAGATACCAAATTTGAATCTTTTGCCTCAACAAAGCAGGCCAGGGCATCTCTTACCTACTGCTTCAGGAGAATATGATTATGTTTCACGAATAAACTCTTCAACAAATACTGCTCTCGATGCTAATATTGGTTCTCACCCAATTTCTGCACTGGGGAGTCCATTTGTGTCATCTGACAGGAGGGTCTGTCTTGATGATGATGTTTTGCGCAAAGAGAGGAAGCGCAAGGTGTACTGTTATTTGTAATGAAGTACCCTCATGGCTATTAATCGTAGAATGTTAAATCATGAATCTTCATCTATGTTTTGTAGGGTGAAGAAGATAGAATTACACGTGAAATTGAAGCCCATGAGAAAAGAATTAGAAGGGAGCTTGAAAAACAGGATATGTTGAAGCGAAAGGTTTGGGTTACTAGTGTGCCTTTTTCTTGGTCTGTGAGGTTTATGAGTTATGCATTAATACTTCTTTTGTATGTAAAGAGAGAAGAGCAAATAAGAAAAGAAATGCGGAGACATGAACATGAAAAGCGGAAGGAAGAGGAGAGGCTGCTACGTGAAAAGCATCGGGAGGAGGAGAGATACCAGAGAGAGCAGAGGCGTGAACTAGAGCGTAGGGAGAAGTTCTTGATGAAAGAATCTATTAGAGTAAGCCTTGGAGCATTTTGTTTTAAGTATTTTCAAACTCTAGCATATGAGTTTAGGGCATAATTATATCTCTATATGTACTAAGGCTGAGAGATTACGAATAAAAGAAGAACTGCGTAAAGAAAAGGAGGCAGCCAGGCTTAGAGCTACTAATGAGAGAGCTATTGCTCGTAAACTAGCTAAAGAATCGATGGAACCTGTAGAGGATGAATACTTGGAACTCATGGAGATAGCTACATCAAGCAAAGGGCTGTCTTCAACACTGCCACTCGGCTTTGAAGCCTTGCAAAATCTTGATATATTTAGAGGTAGTTATTTTTGGATATTCCTTTGCCACATTCTACCGTCTTTTAAACTCTTTGGTTCTGTCGGTTTAGTGAAGGTTACTTTGATCTTTAGTGGAAGTACTTGACTATTTATTTGATCCATGATTCTTTCAGTTAATTCATTTTATATTCTTCTGACTGGTATGATTCCCTCATTGAACTAAGAATCTCTTTTGATGAATGCTTGTGGGTCTTGGTTCTGTCTGTATCGTCTGAATTGTTAAAGCTAAAAAGGTGTCATTTTTTTTTGTATGTTACTAGTCTAAATTGCATACCTTTGTTTATTGTCCAAGTTTGAACATCTGAACCATCAATCTTGTGGGACTATGCCTTGACTGCCCACTGGTATTTTTTGCTTACCTGGTGTGAGTTTTCAGCTTGGCAACTGTTTTATATATTTCCTTTTTCTTGTTTTAGACAAGCTGTGTGAGTTTCCGCCCAAAACAGTGCAATTGAAGAGACCTTTCTCAATTCAACCGTGGAATGGTTCTGAGGAGAATGTAGGGAATCTTCTCATGGTGAGCTTGTGTAGTTGTTTTCTTAGAGGATATTTTCGCGGCATTTTGTTTTCCTGATAAGGAGATGATCTTTAATTGACTGAAGCCTAATAGCACATTAGAAAGTGCACATATTACATTGAGACTGTCATTCAGAAGTTACAATCATATAGTTTCCTGTTTGATTTAATCAATCTGTCACGTAATATGTTTACTGATTATTGATTGAAGTAAGCAAAATCTTAAAGGTTCTTTTGTTAAATTTTGCATCTTGTTTACTGTTTTTTGTTTTCATTTTTTTTAACATGCCTGGTTGCAACAATTCTGTTAAAAACAGGCTATTTCAATTATATTTTTCACAAGAAATTACATAAATATTTATAGACATAGTGAGCCTAACTTAGGAAACTTTACACTAGGAAACATACTAATTCTAGGGATGCTGTACCTAAAAACAGCCTTAAAGTTAGGGGTAATATTTACAGAATCCTATTTGATACACTCAAATATTCCTTAATTAGGAAACTGAAATCTGACACTCCCCCTCAAGCTGGGAAGTGGATATCATCCATTCTCAGCTTGCTTACTAATTTCTGAAATAACTTCCCAGACAATCCTTTGGTAAGTATGTCTGCTAGTTGACCATCAGTGGACACAAACGGAGTGCAAATTAAGCCACTGTCCAGTTTTTCCTTTATAAAATGTTTGTCAACCTCAACGTGCTTCGTTTGATCATGTTGAACTGGATTATGTGCAATATTGATAGCAGACTTATTATCGCAATACAACTTCATTGGACCTTCCCACTCGATCTTCAAATCTTCCAAAATAATTTTTAGCCATAACAACTCACAAACTCCAAGAGCCATCGCCCTAAATTCAGCTTCTGCACTAGATCTAGCCACAACATTTTGTTTTTTACTCCTCCAAGTCACAAGGTTGCCTCCTAGGAAAGTACAATAGCCCGAGGTTGATCTTCTATCAACCATAGATCCTGCATAATTTGCATTAGCATAGGCTTCAAGGGTTAAATTCTGCCCCTTTTTAAATAAGATTCCTTTGCCTAGTGTGCCCTTTAAGTACTGTAGAATATGATATACGGCTCTAAGATGTGATTCTTTGGGATTGTGCATAAACTGACTTACAACACCTACTGCATAGGTAATATCTGGTCTGGTATGAGACAAGTAAATGAGCTTCCCCACAAGTCTTTGATATGACCTTTTATCAACTGCTGCATCTTCTAGTGCATTTCCAAGTCTGTGGTTCACCTCTATGGGTGTCTCTGCTGGTTTACAGCCCAACTTGCTCGTCTCTGTCAACAAATCAACTATGTATTTTTACTGAGATATGAATATTCCTTTCCGAGAGTGTGCCACTTCAATACCAAGGAAATATTTTAACTTACCGAGCTCTTTGACTTCAAATTCTATTACTAGGCATTTCTTTAAATTCTCTATTCTTTCTAGATCATCACCAATCACTATAATGTCATCAACATAGACTAATAAAGCAGTCACTCCCCTTGAAGATGAGTGTTTTACAAATAGAGTGTGATCTCCTTGACTCTGTTTATACCCAACTTGAGCATTATTTTGGTAAATCTTCCAAATCAAGCCCTCGGGGACTGTTTTAGACCGTACAAAGCCTTTTTTAGTCTGCAAACTACTTGTCCTGTATTTGGACCGAATCCTGGAGGAACATCCATATAGACTTCCTCCTCAAGATCACCGTGTAAAAAGGCATTTTTGATGTCAAATTGCTATAATTTCCAGCCTTGGCTGGCAGCTAGTGACAACAACACTCTTACAGTGTTCATCTTTGCTACAGGGGCAAATGTCTCAAGGTAGTCTATTCCATACATTTGAGTGTACCCTTTAGCAACCAATCTTGCTTTGTACCTCTCCAAAGAACCATCTGACTTATATTTCACTGTGTACACCCAGTGACATCCCACTGGTTTCTTTCTTCTCGGTAATTGCACTAAGTCCCATGTCTTATTTTTTTGAAGAGCTTCCATTTCAACTTTCATGGCATTTTTCCAATTCTCATCTTCTAATGCCTCGGATACAGTTTTGGGAATGGAGATAGAATTTAGGTTGGTAAGAAAGGTTTTGTGGTTATGGGACAAGTTTTTGTAAGACATGAATAGGTACAAGGGATGTTTTGTACAGGTTCTAGTCCCCTTTCTAATAGCAATGGGAAAATCATCTAAATTTGCAGTATTAGAATTCAAAGTAGGTTCAGCAATTACCTTAGGTCGTATAGGAGAAGAAGATGATTGAACTTGCACCGGTGCCTTCTTCCTTGAGTAAACCAGTAAAGGACGAGTAGTGTCCTGAATTCCTCTTGGTGATTTGGGTGTATTAGGCTCTGTTTCAGGTTGTATAGGGGCCATTGTTCCAAGTCGGGCAGGTTGGTTAGTAGGCAAGGATTGAGTAGGAGTGTTTGGTTGCTGGACAGGAGCTGGAATGTGAGTGTTTTGCTGCTGTACAGGAGCTGGAATGTGGGTGTTTTGTTGCTGGACAGGAGCTGGAATGTCAAGAAGAAAGAATTCTTTGTCCTTATCTTCTGTGAATAAGATCTCCCCCCGAAGATAAGGACGAGTAAAGAAATGCTCTTGTTCTGCAAAAGTAACATCTGCTGTTACAATTTTTTTTTTGTGGCTGGATGATAGCATTTGTACCCCTTTTGAGTGGAAGAATAACCGAGAAAGACACACTTGATAGCTCATGGATCAAATTTTCCTCTATTTTGAGAATGAACATGTACAAAAGCAACACAGCCAAATATTTTGGGAGTAAGGTTACTTGAAGTATTAAAATCAGGAAAGAATTTTGCTAGAACTTGCATAGGACTTTGAGATTCAAGGACTTTTGTAGGCAATCTATTTATCAAATGAGTAGCAGTTAAAACAGCCTCCTCCCAATATTGTTTAGGGACATTTTTTTGGAACAAAAGGGCTCTTGTAATAGCTAAAATGTGACCATTTTTTCTTTCGGCAACACCATTTTTTTGGGGTGTACTAACACAAGATGACTCATGTATAATGCCTCTTTCTTGGAAATATGTTGAGAGAAATTGATTGAAATAATCCTTGGCATTGTCTGACCTAAACCTTTTTATTTCAGCTCCAAATTGTGTTTTGATCATGTTGTAAAAGGTTGGAAAGATAGACCTTACATCAGATTTTTGTTTTAAAAGAAATATCCAAGATACACGAGTACAATCATCAATAAAGGATACAAACCACCGAGCCCCAGAAATATTTGAAATAGTGGATGGCCCCCAAACATCACTATGAATAAGAGTAAAAGGAGTGAAAGTTCTTTTATTGCTTACTGGAAAAGAGGTATGTTTATGTTTTGTAAGTTCACAGATATCACAATGAAATTTTTCAACAACCAATCCTTTGAACAATGAAGGAAACATAATTTTAAGGACTCTAAACGATGGATGACCAAGGCGAAGGTGATAGAGCCAAATTTGGTCTTTATTGGTTTTAATAGATTCGGATATGAAAGATGAAGGTGAGGAATTCAGAGCACTAACTTCTTCACTGGATTTTTCAAGATAGCATAGGCTATTTACTTCCTTAGCATGTCCAATCATCCTCCTCGTATTCTGTTCCTGAAAAAGACATCGATTGTGATAGAAAACCACTTTACAGTTAGAGTCTTTGGTCATTCTTTGAATGGATAAAAGATTGGTAAATAGTTTTGGAACATGAAGGAAATTTTTAAGAGTAAGGGTTTTGTTTATAACAATATCACCCTGACCAACCATTTTGATCACAGAACCATCGGCTACTGTTATTTTTCTACTACTAGGGCAAGGTGTATATGAAACAAATTTTTGTGAGGAGTGGGTCATGTGGTCCGTAGCTCCTGAGTCAATGACCCAAGAACTTTTGGTGACTGTATCTGAGATTTTAGAATCTTGAGAAGAGGATATACCTGAAAAAGCCAAACTACAAGTACCTGTTAAAGAAGTTTTTTTCAATGATCCCAGCAAATTTTTTAACTTCTCAATTTCTTCTTTATTGAATTCAACAGGTGATTCTTGAGAATTATTTTTTTCATCCAGCTGTCTTGCTGTATATGCTCGTCCTTGTCCCTTTGGTTGTCCACCTTTTTCTGAAAAATTTTTATTTGTTGTTTGTGGCTTCCCATGGAGTTTCTAGCATCTTTCTTTAATGTGACGGGCCTTTTTACAGTAGGTGCACCATACGGAATCCCTGTTAATAGGCTTTGTACGTTGTCTGTCTATTTTCTTCACTATTTGGCTGCTCCAGGCCAAATCTCCTCTCACTTACAGCTTTTGTAACCAGGCTGAACTATCCACTTGACTGTTCTCAACTATAACTCCTCTTCTTCCTTCCTCAGCACGAACAATTGCAATTGTCTCATTTAGTGATGGTAGTTCCTCTTTTCCAAGTACTTGAACTCTTACTGCATCAAACTCAACATTTAGTCCAGCAAGAAAATCATAAATTCGATCCTTTTCAACGAACCTTTTCAGGAGTGCTGCATCTTCACTGCACTTCATCTGAATGCACTGGTAATGATCCATCTCTTGCCATAAACTTTGTAACAGATTAGAATACTCCGTGATTGATCGACTTCCTTGCTTGGTAGATGAAATCTTAGTCTTGATTTCATAGATTTGAGCAGCATCTCGAACTTTAGAATAAGTTTGTTTCACAGCTACCCATATTTCTTTGGATTTGTTAAGAAACATGCATGTATCACTGATTTCTGGCATCATAGAGTTCCATAACCAAGACATTACCATAGAGTCTTGTTCATCCCAAGCATCAAACTTAGGATCTCCTTCTTTAGGTCCAGTTCCGAGTAAGTGACTCAGTTTTCCTCTTCCCTTCAAGAACGTACGAACCAGTTGAGACCATTTCAGGTAATTTTTCCCATTTAGCCTATAGGCTACTTGGATGTTCTGAAACTCACTTGTTGGGTTTGAGTTGTTCACTGAAACTTCTGAGACATCCCCAATGTTACTGATCTTGACAGTTTCAGTCATGTTTCGTTTGAACAAATTTTACAAGCTTGAGGGCTGGTTGGAATCAGGAAAAAAATCGCCAGAAAAAGAAAAAAAATCCCAGAAATCGGGCTAAAAAAGCTCTGATACCATGTTAAAAACAGACTATTTCAATTATATTTTTCACAAGAAATTACATAAATATTTATAGACATAGTGAGCCTAACTTAGGAAACTTTACACTAGGAAACATACTTATTCCAGGGATGCTATACCTAAAAACAGCCTTAAAGTTAGGGATAAAATATTTACAGAATCCTATTTGATACACTCAAATATTCCTTAATTAGGAAACTGAAATCTGACAATTCAATTCAAAAAAAAAAAAAAACCTGAAAAGATAGACAAAGTTTTCAGAGTTATTGGAAGCAAAAAAGAAAGCGTTTCCATCTGTTTCGGATACAAAATTTACAAGTAGGACCCTGTTATCTGCTGTGAACAGTACCCTGTTATATGAGCAGTGTCATCTTTTATTGTCAAAAATAACACATAGTGACTAAGTTATTGATGATGAATGTCTTACTCAAACCAGCCATTCCATTCCATTTTCTTGCCCTATCTTTTAACAACTGCTATGTTTCCTTTTATCAGAAATTGAGAAAAAAAGGAAAATAGAACTCTTGAAAATAAAAACATGAAAAATTGGCCAAGTTACCAAATGATGCCTTGTCTGAAGTGGTTAATTTTCTGGTTTCTACCCTGAATTTCCAATCTTTTATGTTATTGTGAAGTCCATCTAAGGGCAATCTTTTATATCATATGCATTTATAAGCATTATCATTTATCATTTTCTCTATATGTGTAATCATGTTAAGGGTTGTGTTTCCTTCCCCTTGGTGGTTTGCCGAATCTCTCTATACTATTGTTGATTGAAGATGAAAATTTGTTGATGGTTATTGGCTGTGTTATGTTTTCTTATGTTCTGTTTGAAATTCTGTGCATGCATCACATCTTTTTAGCTGCCAATTTATCATGTATGGCTATGTATTGTATTTATCAAGGTTTGAATTGTGACAAATATTTTAGGTCTGGAGGTTCTTAATTACCTTTGCAGATGTTCTTGGACTTTGGCCTTTTACTCTGGATGAGCTTGTCCAAGCTTTTCATGACTATGTAAGTTGTCTTTTTCCCCTACCATTCTCCTTCGAAAAGAGATTTTTGTATTGATTTAATTCTACTAGGAGCTATGATCCTTGTTAGCATATTTTCTTTGATATGGATCTGCACTTTTTCTCTTGGATGTTTCAGGATCCAAGGTTGTTGGGTGAGATACATGTTGCTCTTCTTAGATCTATTATCAAAGATATTGAGGATGTTGCACGAACACCTTCAACTGGGGCAGGAGCAAGTCAAAACAGTGCTGCTAACCCTGGAGGTGGGCATCCACAGATTGTTGAAGGGGTGAGCTATAAGCTATTAATAGTTTATGGTTAGGGTCATTTCTTACTGATAAACTTTCTCCATTACTTTCCTGTGTTACACCCTATATTTAGGCATACGCTTGGGGCTTTGACATACGCAGCTGGCAACGCCACTTAAATGTGTTGACATGGCCCGAAATCTTGCGGCAGTTTGCTCTGTCTGCTGGATTTGGGCCACAGCTGAAGAAAAGAAATATTCAGCAGGCATATCTTTGTGATGGAAATGAGGTGCTTTTCTTTGTCTGTTGGTTATGTGGTCCTTTATCTTTTTAGTTGAAGAGTCATCTGTGCTTTCATGTTTAATATTATTATTATTTTTTTTCCTTTTTGATTAAATGAGAGTCATATTCATCCAAAGAAGCTGGCTAGTCTGCTACAAAGAGTAGCAGCTGCACTAAGCAGCAAGCTGTTCATGACATCAGGAAGTGAACAATAAGAACTGCAAGCTATTCTTTTGGTCTTAACTAAAGTTGTGATGACTTGTCTGGTTATATAGTTGTGACTTTTGAATGTAATGGTTGCCATTTTGCTTATATAATGAGTACTGCTTGTGTATTTTACTTGATAAGAATATTATGCACGGTTGAATTTTTTGAGCGAGCTATCCTAGTTTTCAGCCTTCAATAGGAGAATCTTGGGTGCGATTTGTTTAGGCTATTTCTACTTTTTTAGCCTTGACTGATCAAGTTGGGAATGCTACTGAGAAGTTCTGAATTACATCGAAAGTTTGCTTCTCCATGGAGTTCTGGAAGCTCAATGCTGTAGAAGATCTTACAATGCTTTTAGTTATATCACTCCTTAGCTGAATGGATGATTGGTCAAGAAAGCCGATGATAAAACCAAATTTTTATTGTCACTCAACTATTGTTGGATTGGACTGGGTTGGTTAGTGTGAACTATTAGTGAACAGAAAAGGTTAAAGATGCGGTATTTCTTGCTTGGTGCATGTAGGAACTTGTTTGCCTGTATATTCAACTGAAAGAGTTCTCATCTGATTCTTATGTAGTAGGGATATCTTTCTTTTGAGTACAACTATTGTATGTAATATGTTTGAGCGAAGCATGCTCTTATGGGGAGCTCTCTTTCCAGTATATTATTATTTTTACTTACTTTCTCTCTTTATGCTTATTTCTAATGCACCATACATTTCTATTCTTTATTTCCTCCTGTTTTAGTTGTTTCTTTTCACTTTGGAAAGTATTCATATTTGTTTGAATTCAGCATTTAATACGATTTTCTTCAAATACATCATTTCCTTTTATGACTATTTTTAAGATAAGGTCTATTGAATCAGTTTGAAAAAAATCCAGCCTGCGGGCATATCAATTTCTTTCTTTTTTTCGGTTACTAGAAGAAAGTCTTACTCTTCAGGGCAGATAGCAGAAAGAGTTTTTACTAATTCTGAAACAGTTATATTTCAGCATGCTATTTCGGAGGAGCTCCCCTCTCAGTATATTATTGTTAATTTTTTCTTATTTTCCTCTTATGCTTATTTCGAATGCAATATGGATTGTCTAATCTTTATTTCCTTCTGTTTTAGACATCTACATTCATACAACATTCATATGTGTCTGAGTTGATTGGTATTGAGCATGATTTTCTGCAAATTTTTTTGTTTCTTTCAGTGATGAATATTTTTAAGGTAAGGTCTAGTTGAAGCAGTTAGAATAAAATCCAACCCTTAAGCATATCAGTTATCTTGTTACCAAAAAAGATGTCTTACTCTTGGGGGTGTAATTTATGAGAGTACATCTGTGGTGGTAATACCTAAAACTATGATGGCCAATCAACAAGCTTCAAATTTGTCTTCTTTAGTTTTCAGGCATACAATTGTTAATCTATCTTGTGTGTCCATGTAGGGTAATAATGGTGAAGACATAATTACTAATTTTCGAAATGGAGCAGCAGCAAATGCCATTGCTATAATGCAAGAAAGGGGTTTCTCCAATCCACGCAGATCTAGACATCGGTTGACACCCGGAACTGTTAAATTTGCTGCATTTCATATTCTTTCTCTTGAGGGTAGCAAAGGCCTAACAGTATTGGAAGTAGCAGAGAAGATCCAAGTAAGCTAAGTTGGTGCCTCTGCAGTTCTTCATTGCTGCTCTAGATTAAACTCCTTTAATCTCTTTTCTCTTGTATTCATTTTTTCCGTATTTTTGGTCTGTTAATTTAAGAAATCGGGTCTGAGAGATCTTACAACAAACAAGGCCCAGGAAGCTTCTATTGCTGCTGCTTTTTCGAGGGATACAAAACTCTTTGACAGAACAGCTCCTTCAACATACTGTGTGCGTTCTCCATATAGGAAGGACCCAGCTGATGCTGAGGCAATTCTTTCTACAGCAAGGGAAGGAATTCGAGTTTTTAAAAGTGAAATTTTAGGTGTAGATGCTGAGGTTGCTGAAAGAGATGAAGATTCTGAAAGTGATATACCAGAGGATCCTGTGGCTGATGATCTGGGTGCTGAAATAAATGCGAAGAAAGAGATCCACAATTCTGAAGAAAGAAGCAGTTCTGTTAGAGAAACTATCTCAGGAAAGGAGGAGAGTGCTATTATGGAAACCCCACAAGTTGAAGTTGGGAATGCATGCAAGGGTTTATCATCTCCACATTCTGGAGGTTTTGATAAGGTAAAGCAAATTGATGCTTCTACTGAGCAATCAGCGGATGCTGCTAGCTCTGGTCAAGAAGATATGGAAATTGATGAAAGCAGCCCTGGTGAACTATGGGTTCAAGGACTTATGGAAGGGGACTACTCTGATTTAAGTGTTGAGGAACGCCTTAATGCACTTGTTGCTTTGATTTCCATTGCAATTGAAGGAAACTTTATTCGCATTGTTCTCAAGGTGAGCTTTACATTTTATCTGTTCTTCAACTTATAAAATCTGTTTATTACTTTTCTTCATGTATTCTAAATTGAAATTGCTTTCAGGAACGCCTAGAAGCCGCAAATGCTTTAAAGAAGCAAATTTGGACGGAGGCACAACTTGATAAACGTCGTATAAAAGAAGACTTTGTATTGAGGACATATTATTCATATATGGGGAATCCAGTGAAGAATAGACTTGTGATGTCTTCAGCTGAATGTAGGGAAAGCCCACAGATCATTGGTGACAAAAAAGATCATGATTCCTCTGTTTATCATGTTGTGCAGCAAGAATGCTTAAACAATCCACAAAATGATCAGAATTGTCTTAATAACATGGCTACGGAAGGGAACCTGCCAGTGCAAGATTTCTCTTTTGCACCAGATAATCTCCAATATCAGCAACCAGGTTATGCACTTGACAGATCTCGTTCACTGCTAAAATCTTATATTGGTCACAAGGCAGAAGAGATGTATGCATACAGATCATTACCTCTTGGTCAAGATCGTAGAAGAAATAGATACTGGCAATTTACTACTACATCTTGTAACGATCCTGGTTGTGGTAGGATCTTCATTGAGTTACTTGATGGTCATTGGAGACTCATTGATACTGAAGAAGTAAATTTCCATCTCAAACAGCTTTTAAATTCTGACACTGCTGTATATGTTTTTTGATGCATGTTTTGTCGCCTTACATATGTTAGTTGCTTTTGTGTGTTCAATTGCCTCTTTTTCCTCTATGCATGCAGGGTTTTGACGCTCTGTTGTCATTTTTGGATGTGCGTGGGATCAGGGAATCCCTCTTGCATGCAATGTTGCTGAAGATTGAGATGTCCTTTAAGGAAGCTGTTGCACGGAATAAGCTGCATGTCAATGAGAGGCAGAAAGGAGACACTGCTAAGGAAAAAGCTAATGAAATGGCTTCAGGCCTTGATTGGAGTGTCTATTCTGAAAGTCCTAGTAGCATTTTATGTGGGTCTGATTCTGATATGTCAGAGACATCATCTTTTTCAATTGAGCTTGGCAGGGATGAAAATGAGAAAAATAATGCCCTGAAGAGATATCAAGATTTTGAGAAATGGATGTGGAAGGAGTGTTTTAGTTCATTGACATTTTCTGTCATGAAAGATGGGGAGAGAATGTGCAAAGAGCTTCTGGGTGTATGCGATTCTTGCTTCAATGTTTATTTTGTTAAAGACAATCACTGCCCTTCTTGCCATACGACCTATATTGCCTCTGAGAGTGCATTTTCTGAACATGTGGCTCAGTGTGCACAGAAAATGCAAATGGGTGCTGAACTTGCTTTGGATGGTTCAGTGTTTTCTCCTCTGAGAATCAGATTGATTAAACTTCAATTAGCTTTGCTTGAGGTCTGTGCCTTCTCATTTGGACCTCTCCTTAGATTTGAGAGAAAGGTAGTGAAGAGGGATTTTTTGGTTAGTTAAAATCATAAATATGGGTTTATGACCTAGTCATTCTTGTAGCTTGAGCTCATTGACAAAATGAAAAGGCAAGTATAGGGTGACAAGTGGTCTAAGGAGTCCCTTCTAGTTTCTGAGCTTTTACTTCCTTTATTATAGAATGTCGTGCTCTTTTTGGGCAGTTTATTTGATTCATAAATGACGAACCTCTGATTGCAGTTATAACCATAAGCCATGACAATATCTTTTAGGTATTTATTATCCAATATTTTTGCGGCTTAGCATTGTCCTCTTGCAGGTTTCTATTCCATTCGAAGCTCTTCAATCCACTTGGACTGAGGACTACCGAAATTCTTGGGGTATGAAGCTGGACTCTTCAACAACAGCTGAAGAGCTTCTTCAGGTTTGTGTGCCAGGCGCATTTACTGTGTTAATCATCTCTTAACTTTAAAAGTTTCCTCACTGTTATTGGTTCATAACCAAGAAAGAAGAGTACCCATCATCTAACTGTTGCTCTGCATGGCATTACTTTCTCTTGTTCGACATGGATAAGGAATAAATTCTTGGTATTGAGAAGATTCAAAAGGAAATGATAAGATTGGACATGAAAGTGAAAGGGAAGAGAAGAAGGCAATAACGGGATAAAAGGAACATTGAGCTAGGAGAAATTAGAAGAGAAGAGGAGAATGTGGGATTTGAAGCCTTACAATTGTTGTTTCTTTTATTTGATACAAGCTCACCAGGTGTGAAAACCTAAGCATAATGGAAAAGGTGTAGGATCTTGGTAATTGTTTTCTATTCTACTTAAATGGCTTCTGTCATGCAAGCTTTAGTTCCATATCATTTAGTAATAATGTGTTATTCTAATCTTTTTGCAAACACAGGCTGAATCAACAGGGTGCTTCTTGTTTCTTTCCTAATCTTTTGTTTTTGTTAAGAAGTTGGGTTACTTACTCTTGTGCCCATTTTAGATCTTAACACTGCTGGAAAGTTCCATCAGGAGGGATTATTTATCCGCAAAATTTGAGACTACAAGTGAAGTACTGTCTTCATCTAACCTGTCAGAACATCAAGTTGATTATTCTTCCAATCTTGAGGCTGTTCCTGTACTTCCATGGATTCCAAAAACAACAGCTGCTGTGGCTCTGAGGCTTATGGAATTCAATGCGGCTATCTCCTACACACTTACCCAGGGGGCAGAGACTAAGAGGGACAGGGGAGCTGAAGAATTTATGGTAAGCACTGCCTTTTGCATCGTGATTAATTCATGAATATATAAAGCAGAAAATAATATCCTCAATAAATAGAAGAATGATGAGATTTGGATTCCTTTTAGTGTGGATTAGCATACTGAAAATGCTATTTTATAAGTATACAATTTTCTTTTGGTACAAGGAAAAGCAATATGGCACAAACTTGAAATTTCCACCAGAAAGGACACCCAAGCATTTGGCTCAAGGCTGGTGCATGTGTTTGAGTTGGGTCCGAATCACTTCCCGTCTTTCCATCTATATATTCATTTTTTCTCAAATCAACAAAATATAAAAGAATTTCTACCTAATACTCATTTCCTTTCGACATGAGTTAAGTTTTTTACTAGTCCTATATTTGATGCCCTCATTCATGCGCTGAGATCCTACAGACATCGGCTTTTTAAATAATAATAAGATATAATAATCAGAAAGGGACAGTAAATGTAATTTCTTTCATTTTCTTGTGAATGGATAAAAAAACTGGATGGGACTGGTTGAATTGGGAAACTGTATTCTGTCTGGTCTAGTTAGTATCCAGCTTTTCAGTGAACTAGTTAAACCCAACATAATTAGTAATTGAACCAGTTTTAGGTTCACTTTTAATAATTGATAAGACTTGAACTCTTAGACTTTTTTTTAATCAAATACTGTATCATTAAACCAACTGTTTTTTTGTTAAATATTTACTATATTTAATACGTATTCAATTATTAAAATAATGTATTTTGTATTTAAGTAATTTTTTCAACTGGATTGGCTGGTTGAACTGAAATCGGCAACTTCACCTATTCAACCTCCTGTCTGGGTTTTA
Organism: Gossypium hirsutum; assembly: GCF_007990345.1. Taxonomy (NCBI): domain Eukaryota; kingdom Viridiplantae; phylum Streptophyta; class Magnoliopsida; order Malvales; family Malvaceae; genus Gossypium; species Gossypium hirsutum. The sequence continues at coordinate 88,056,002 of NC_053435.1, read as the reverse complement.
CTTGCTGGGTTTGGGGTTCTGTCCTGCTATATACTTAGCTTCTTACCGTGAGTACCACATTTAACCTCCAAGAGTTGGGCATTTGTTGGATGTATCTTGAAGAGTTGTCAGTTATATTTGAAATAGTATATGGTACAATTGTTTTTTGTTTTTCTTATGACGCTTGAAACTAATTATTCTCAATTTACTCTGTTTTCTTTTAAGGAGCTTCCCCCTTCTAAGTATACTTTTGTGAAGAACCACCAAGATGATGAGACAATGCAGACTCCAAATCAAGTAAAGTATCTACAAAAAGCAAGCTGGGATAATGTAGGGATAGGATTTTCTGGTTCTGGCCGTGGGGAAGTTCGTAGGAGGGGATTCGGAGTCATATGTGGTGGAAGATATCAGAGGCGGCCTGCTAATTCTAGATCTGGATCTAGAGAGAGGATTACAACTGCAAAGAGTGGGAGATTAAGGCCAGTAGTGGAATGGAAATCACGGTCACATCGGCAGGGAGGGCGTAACCATGGTCGATTAAACAGCAGAAGGCCAAAAGTGGCAAATAGAATGGTTGAGAGTGCTGGTGAGAGAGAGAGCCAGAAGGAAATAATGGGGAAATCATCCAGAAGTTGTGGAATGAATGCTTGGAATGGAGATGAAGTAGCCTTATTAGAAACAGGGACTGCTGGTAATGGTAGAAGCTCTGAAAGCTCAGGATACAAGGATGAAATAAGAGATGAATGTGATTATGAGGAAGTAGATGAGTATGGTGGTGGTTTCAATGGCAAAGATGATGATGGGGAGGGAAGTGATTACGATATAGACCGTGGTGAGGAGGATGAGATTGAAGAAAGAAATTTGAATGGAGGGTATATAAAGGAGAATTCAGATGAGGGGGTGAGGGATGCAGCAGATGATCTACCATACGGATATTCAACAGAAGGATGTTCAGGGTTCAGTGAGTGAAGAACTTTGTTGAAATGCTTAAGAGGACGGTTTCTGAGAGGTAAACAGTGGTTTATGTGTTCACTGACCAACAAGAATATAATGGTTCTAGATAGGGAGGAAATTTTAACCATGTAAAGCACCTCCTCCGTGCTTGCTATAATACAATACAATTGCCAAGGAATAGCATCTAAAATTAGCAGAGATAAGCAGTATTTGCTTCTCCACTAACCAGCCTCTGTTTCTTATGAGAATCAGAACTTTGCCTGGTTAATGACACTGTTATCGTAAATTTGGGAAAAAAATACTGTAGTTGCAACTTAAATGCATTATTTTCATTTTAGTACTGATTTTTTGCCATCAAATTATACAAAAAAAAATTGTAGTTTTTTTCTTTTTCGGCATCATTTAGCCCCAACTTTTAATTTCTGTCAAATTGTTGCAAAGATAATGACGGGATTATTGATGTTGATAATGGTATTCACATGATAATTCATATGTAACATCAATAATTAATTAATTTTTAAAATTAAAAATATTAAAATTTTAAAAAGTGTTTTTTAAAAATTCAAAAAATATTAAAAATATAATTGAAAAAATAGGTAAAATTTTCAAGTCAAAAGAACAAAGGTTCAAACATGATTCACCCCTGATTTTCTATCGTCACCATCGTCTAGCCTCACAAATTTAAAGGTATTTATGGGTTGAGTTCAGATTGGGTCTAATCAAAATTCTAAGCATATTTATTAAGTTTGGGTTTGTCTAAGCCCGGCTCAGATAAAATCATAAAATTATAAAAAATAAGATTCAACCATACATCAAATATGAACAAATGGTATTATAATTATAAAAATTCAAATATTTTTTTTTTATAATTTTTCACTATTTTAATTTTTTAATAATTTTTATAATAATATTTTTTATAGTTTTGAATTAATTTAAAATAAATTTGAACCAAAAGTTATCTAGATTTAAATGAACCTGGACAACCTTTGTCTAAGTACATTCTAAATGTGCATATATATATATATATTATAGTTTTATAATTCTTTAAGATTTTTCATATTTAATTTTTATAATATTTTTTGATAATTTTGTACTTATCTAGAATGGTTAAGAAGAATTAAATATGCTTGTCAACTACACTGAGACCACTTTGACATTGGTTTATTAAATATTTCCCTCCTATAATTTACATTTGGAACTATTTGTTGAAAAGTCTATAGTAGATTTATTATCGACACTCAATAAATATTATTTCATATGTTTCGCTAATAAATACATACATAAATGGTGCATGTAACAAAGTGTTTGTTTCCACTTAATTTAATTAAAAAAATAAATAAATGGTGCATGTAACAAAGTGTTTGTTTCCACTTAATTTAATTAAAAAAATAAAGAGTTAGTAGGAGGAAAACCTTTCAAGTAATGGCTATATTCTAAGCATGGAAAAAGGAATATTATATATATATATAGGAATAGAAAGGAAAGACTTGTACTTCAAACCTAACATATGGTTAATTTCGTCAAATTAAGGTGTTGAAAATGACGTTGCATGCAATGCAAGGGATACATATATCAAGCGGAAGAGGGTGGTATGTTGGGGAGTCCTGGACGTTGCAACTCTCCCAAAACAGTATCGCTAGCTGGCGGCTTCAGTCCCTGAGGAAGTGGTTGCCATGGTTTCGATAGAACATCTCCTATAGCTGCATTTATGCTCTCTTTCGACTGTTGCACAACCCACACTGCTTAATTATTCCATAATATTACAAACCATTATAATGCTATTACTTGTATATGATACCATCATTTGCATTTCTATTTAATGTAGGTCTATAGAGTTTTTTAATTTTGCAAACTGCTGATGAGTTCTTTGTTGCCTGCCTTCTCTTTTTTCTTCTTTTTCTATCTTAATCTACTGTATTTTAGATTCTATTATGTTCTTTTATCCCTTCAATAAAGCTTTCTTTGAATGAGACCAAAAAAAAAAAAAAAAACAAGATTTGGAAATTAATAACATTTTTTTATTTTTAATAAATCTTTTATTCGCCCTATTATTTGAGTAAAAATTAATACTGTTTCTCCATTTTTTCTATTTATAACTTTGTATTTTTTATAGCCATAGTAAACATATAGTATTTGCTTTTAAAACATTTGAATTATATAAGCATACTGATTTATTTGGTCCTTTCACTTAAAAAAGAAAAAGTTATTTTAATCTTCAATTTAATTTTTCACCTCTTTTAGCTTTTTAATTTGTGCTGTTTGTCAAATTAGCCCAAAGTAGATGTAAAAATTAATATTTGTTAACTTTGTTAACGTATCATGCACATCGATGCCACATCAACAATTATTTTTTTAATATTTCTAAAAAATATATTTTTAAAAAATTAAAAATTATTTAAAATTATAAAAATTTTAGTTATTTACTAACGTGATATACACGTGGATTGTCATGTGGATGTTACGTTAGCAAAGTTAACAAACGTGAACTTTTCCATTTATTTTAGGGTGATTTGACAAACAATACATGTTTAAGGGTTTAAAGAGACGAAAAATTAAATGAAAGACTAAAATAATTTTTTTTTGTAAAATTGGAGAACCAATAAGTCGTTATACCAATTATCTATAATCTTATAATATATATAAAAGTACGAGTTTGATACATTTTTGAAGTGACGAGAATATCTTTTATTGTTAATTATATCACTAAATTAATATTAGAATAATAATTTATTAGTATTATTATGTGATAACAATAAAATTAATATTAATTAATAGAGTGGTATATTAATGTGAAATTAATTAATTTGATCATATCTTTTAAAAGTTATACTTAAAAAATATTATTTTATTAATTAATAAAATTATTGAATATAATTGGATAAATTAAAAATAAAAAATCAGTTTTTAATTAAATAAATATAACTTTTATATATAATATGATTTTATTTTAAATATGATAATAATTAATAATGTTAAAATTAATTTTTATAATTAATAAAAAATAATATGTGAAATTAATATTATATATATAAAAAGATAATATAAACATATTAATAATATAATTTATAATTTATAAATTTATTTATTTATTCTTAATTTATATGTCAAAAATAAAAAATAAAATAAATTTATTTTATAATTAAATTAAATATTATTTTTTTATAAATACTAATTGTATCTAATAAAATTGGTTTGATTCAATACAAATTCTGACTCAACAAATAGTATCACTCATATCTATTTAAGAAATTAAGATAAAAAAAATTGATCAATCAAAAATTAACATTTTGTATTATCTATGTTTCTGATATTTTGAAATCAATAATATAATTATAATTATTTTTTTATTAATAATATTATTTTAAATCTTGAATATAAAATTACATTCGTAACAAATTATGAATATAAAATAATTATAATTTAATCATAATTATTTAGTTAATTTTATTATTATCAATAGTTATTAGCACTTAATTAGACTTTTGATCTATATTAAGTTACACTTATTTTAGATTAATTGTTTTTTAATTAGTGTTATAGTTATATACCAATTAAAATTAATATTTAGCACTACAAATATATACATTAACAAGACATTTTATTCAAAAAATCTTTAAAGAATTATTGAGAAAAAAAAACATATTTTAGAGTCATTTAATAGGTTGTTTCCATCACCAAAAAAAGGTACAATTTTTATTATTACTTAAGATGTTTAGTTATTATTATTTGATATTTGATGATTTTAATAATGTTCACATAATTGTAAATTTTGTTTAGGACTGTGTTGTGAAATATTATGTGTAATAAAATACTAAAGTAATGGTGGAAGCTACTAACCGGGTGGAAGTCCATGAGAGGGTGGGGACTGATAGGACGTGAATGCCGGGGTCTGCCTTGTACATGGTGCCATGATGCGGTTGAATGCCCGGGACCGGTGCTGCAGCAAATCTCTGCATGCAATGCAAACCACCAAATCAATTTATTTCCAGATGCCAATCCAAAACGCTGGCTAGCAAGTCCTTTTCTTTTTCTTTTTCTTTTTCATCATTCTAAGAAACAAACAGGCCAAGAAGCCTCCAAATTAAACAGCAAGGATTGAGTGGCTGTTTACCCTTGTTGCTAGTGGCAGTGGTTGTGGAAAGCAAGGTATTCCTGGACTTATTCCATTTGTTACCTACGGTAAGAGATTACCAAAGATGAAAATAATTACTTATAAGACACATTTGGCTGCACTAGATTATTACCGGTTAATTCAACATTAATTTAATTAGAAAATAAATTTTTTTTATATTTAAAATAAATTATATTATTAATTTATTTTAAATCATAAATTTCGTATTTTTGAAACATATTTATTTTATAAATTTATATTTTCTACACTTAGGATAAGATTTTTAGTATAAATAAACAGCCTCATTAAACTTTTTTACAATATTAGCAATATTCATCTGTTATACTTTAATTAGGTGTAGGGAAAAAGGAGCTTACACGTTTGTGGTGGTGGTGCCAATACGAGGGGCCTGCTCGCGGAGGTTCCCACGTAGGCCGCGGTGGTGGCGGCGGGGGGGCTAGATGTTTAGGCCTTAAGTGGATTAGGGATTGGTCCACGGTGGGATGACCCCATACATGCAAAGGCCTAAAGTGGTGGTGCAAGGGTGACGACGGTGGCATAGGCGGAAAACCCATAGTGGGTGCAAGCCAAGGATTCATGTCTCTCTTGCCTCCACCTGCTGCAGTGGTGGCAGCACCACAGATTTGGCTCTTTTGGGTCCAGCTTGCTGCCGTCGCCGCCTCACGAGCTAGCAAATGCTTCCGATGAGATCTATATTTCTACACAGCAAAACGTAGTTTATTCATCAATTCAAACCAAGCAAACCCCTCTCTTTATCAGAACTTCATTTACCATTAAACAAATTAGCAGCTTGTACAGGCTGCAAATGTAAGTAAATTTATATATAAAAAAAGGGATGAAGCTGGGAAAAGCGGTAGTAAGTGAAGGGGTAATGAAATTACTTGAAGATGGCTGGCAATATTGTTATGGCGAGTGAGACATTGGATTCCCATAAGCTCTAAAATTCTTGAAGGCACCGCCTTATCCAGCCCCAGCTGCTCTACTGCTTGCACGAGCCTCCTGTGCAGCTCTGGCGTTCAATCCACCTTCACAAATTTCAACTCATAACCACCACTTCCCAACAATTAAAATCAGCCACCCAACAATCCAACACTTAGAAACTGGGAAAAAAATTAAATCGCAAAACATAACTGCCTCTCTCTTGTAGATAATTCACATACTTCCATCTTTACTGCCCCTGGAAGTCTGTGAATGGTCCATAATTAAGAAAGAGGAGGAGGCTGCTGCCATTGATATCAAAGAAAACCTTAGAAACTACGAACTACTCTAATCTCTGGTTCAAGTAATTGAGCAATTATACCTTCTCTTTTCGTTTCCCTTGATTGTTATTCTTTGCTTGTGCTGGTGATTTTCTTCCCTTATCAGCATCTTTTGAAGTTGTTTTAACTGCTCTACCTTCCTCTCTTTTGCTAACAATCTCCTCGCCTTTGCTTCTGCTCCAACCTAACGCTGAACCTGAACATGAACCCGGATCCGAAACCTTACCTTCTTCCTCTTTCCTTTGATTATAACCGTCACCCGTTTCTTCTACCGATGCGTTCATCTCCGGGTCCTCACCGCCAGGGGCGGGTAATTCCGCGAGAATTTCAGGGTCCATCTCCAAATCCGGCAACACATAACCGTCGACAAATAGATCCTCAAAATCAATACTCTCGAGTAAATTCCCATGGTAGAAGTCAGTGAACTCTTCCGAGCTAATATTGAATTTGAAATTCTCCATCGCTCCTTTGTTCTCATCCTCAGTTGTGTTCCTCAAAGGTGACACAGCTAGCATTAATTCAATTCAATCACTCTCTTTCCCCCTCAAATATTCACCAAAACTACAAAGAAATAGTTATTAAATTCCAAAGGTACGTATATGTATTACATGTCTTCTATGCAGATATACACTGTATTTCTAAGAAAATTGATACAGGCTTAAAAGGCCAAGTATTAGATGAAGTATCTGTAGAAATGGGAATATTTTTTTCTGGAACCTGAACTGAGATGGGGAGATGTTTTAAGTAGTTGCCGAGGCTTCCTGCTGCTTCTTGTTTACGCGGAAAGCCAATATTTACTTGATGACCAAAACAAAATGTGAAGTTTTCAATTTAGTACGAAAATCATATATTCATTAAAAAATTTAGTGTTTGGTATATTGGTATTATATTTTTTTATTTTATAAGTAGTTTTAAAAAATTAACATCTATATATATTTAAATATTTTATTATACTTTTATAATACATTTATTAACCCCTAGAGTCTAAAAACTCGAGAATGTACTAAAAATTTTCTTTTATAAAATTAAGTAAAACAATTGATAAAGTACATTATAAATATTAAAATATATTTTAAATTTAAATAAATTATAAAAATAATTATTTTTATTTAACTCAAATTATATTTTAATTATTTATATTCGAAATGTTACTTTTTATTTTATCCAACAAAGATTGAATAGGAGGTTTTCTAGCTTAAAGAACATTTTTTTACCGAAACCAGGTAAAGAAGTAGTCCTAAAAGTTGTTTCCCAAGCATTCATTGTTTCCTACATAAGTGTCTTCTTATTCCCCTTGAATACATGTGACGCCCTTTAGAAAATGATAAAACTCTTTTTTGCACAGCACTGGAAATAACAAGCAAAGGAAATTTCACTGGGCTTCAAGGAAGAATCTTTGTGTTCCTAAAGATTTGATAGTATGACTTTTCGAAACCTTAATTGTTCTGATATAACATTGTTTGGCAAACAGGGTTAGAGGTTCATTTCGAATCTTGATTTTCTTCCATCCAGATCGTTCAAAGCTAAATATTTTCCTAATTGTGTATTTCTTGATACAAACGGAAGTAATAGCCCTTCTTTTAATTGGAAGAGTGTATTGCAACTAAACAATTACTGGCTAAGGGAACCCGATGGAGCCTAGGTGACGGTCACATTATCAATGTCTTCAAGGACCCATGGATTTGAGATGATAACAATTTCTACATTAACTCAAATACCTATACTAGGAATGGAAGATATAAAGGTGAGAGAGTTATTCTTTGCAAATGGACACTCTTGGGAAAAAAACTTGGTTGACGGCTTAATGGCTCCTTATGATGTACAAAGATTCTTTAAAATTTTGATTACTCTCCACAAGCCCCCAAATGGCCAAATTTGGCGCTTTAATATAATGGAGTTTACTCCATACAATCGGGATACAAGGTCGCACTAAACATGTATCTTAGAAGCCTCGATCTTGGTGTAAAGGGTCCTTGGCAACATCTTTGGAGCAGTTCGCTGCCACCAAAAATAGAAGATTTTGCTTGAAGATGTTTGCGAAACTTTATCCCATGCAAAGCGCAACTATTGGAGAAAGAAGTCAATTTACTACCTAACTGTAATCATTTCTACGAGATAGAGAACCTAGAGCATTTTTTTTTTGTGTTAAAAAGCTTGAGAGATTTGGTCTATAGTTGGAATCTAGGTTAGGCAGTCTACGGACCCTGCTTTCATTGAATATCTGTTGGACATAGAATATGTTAAGATAATGGAAAGGGTGTTTATTATCTTATGGAGTCTTTGGTTCCTTAGGAACCTGTTTTGTTGGGAGTATAAAGAAGTAATGTCTTCTCATATTGTGTGTTTTGTTTGATGTATTGTTTGATTCTTTCTTACAGGATTGGACTTATTCTAGGCGTCTGTTTGATAACATGTAGCACTGATCTGTCGCAATTCGTTCTAGCAGATTTTATCATTTTATGTACTTAAGGAGTTTGTATAAAAGCAATTTAGTTATATTTTTATTTAGTTTTTTTTTCATTTTTAGTTCGCAAATAATAAAAAAGTGTGATTTGAGCTATTTATATGACCTTAGGAGCCAAAATAGACCTAAGAGAAGGCTAATGTATTCGGTGAGTGTGCAGAACATCATTTGGAGACATAGGAACACGAGACTAGCTGCAATGTTGCAACATGGAGCGTCGATGTCGCAACATAGTGAGGAGAGCACCCTAAAAGATCAAATTGCCTTCAGTGTTGTAACATAGGCAGAGGGTGTCGCGACATAGACCAAAGTATGTCGCGGCACTGCCTTGACGAGGAGAATTAATGAGCCAAAGGTGTTTTGGTTCGCACAACAAAATTTAAAGAAAAAAACTTCAACCAAATTAGGTCAATAGACGACAACCAACCCTAAATCTATAAATAGACATTTCTGAATAAAATCGTGATTCGAACCCAAGTTATTCTTGGAGAAGGTGAAAACTTGACCAATAGGTCACAACTTGGGGTTTTGCAGACTAATTTGTTTAATATAGAACTTGATAAATGCCAAAAGTAACATATTTTAATTTCGCTCTTAATGCATTTTTGGATGATTATTTGATGTAAAATGATAAATTTTATGTTTCTAATCCTTTAAATTCATGTTTTTATACACAGGACAACATTTGGGAGCAAAAGGAGCAAAAAAGGAGCGAAAGCCATGTGCCCAGCCCGTGTCGATTTCACATTTTACACTCCAAACAGTGTGAAAACATGATTTTTAAGTTTTTTTTGGGCGTTCTAAGACCTATATATGAAAAAAATAAGAAAAGAAGAGAGCCGCCAGAGAATATTGAAGAAAACAACTCGGAAAACACCATTGAAGCTGACTCAAAAGTAGATTTTCATTAAGATTGAAGATTTCCTTTTGATTTTGAAGTTTATTATTAGTTTCTTTGTTTCTTGTGGTTACACTGTTTTTGAGATGTTTTTATTTGTGATTATGGGCTAATTTTCTAAATACCTAGGGGAGATGAACCCTATGATGAATTCTATCTTTTGACTTATGTTTTACGCAATAAATACTTGGATCTTGTTCTTAATTATGTGTGCTTAATTCTTGGTCTAGTATTTCTATATTATTAATCCATGTTTGATGTGCTTAAATCAGAGGAGGAATGAACCCTGTGTAGATGATTTGTTTGACCAGTTAAAGGGAGCTTTGGTATTTTTGAAGATTGATTTGAGATCTGGGTATTATCAGTTGAAAGTAAAAGAAAGTGATGTGCCGAAGACTACATTTCGTACTCGATATGTTCATTATGAGTTCTTAGTGATGCCGTTTAGGTTAACTAATGCCCCAACTACTTTCATGGACCTGATGAATCGTATTTTCCAATCGTACTTGGATTAGTTTGTGGTGGTCTTCATTGATGATATATTGGTCTATTCGAAGACAGAGTCAGAGCATGATCAACATCTTAGAATAGTGCTACAGATTCTGCGGGAAAAACAGTTGTACGAAAAGTTGAGTAAATGTGAATTCTGGTTATCTGAGGTAGTGTTTTTAGGACATGTGGTATTTGCTGAAGGGATTAGAGTTGATCCGAAGAAGATTGAGCCGATTGTTCAATGGAAGACACCAAGGAATGTATTTGAGGTACATAGCTTCCTGGGATTAGCTGGATACTACAGGAGATTTGTTAATAGATTTTCGAAAATAGCATTGCCGATGACAAAACTACTACAAAAGAATGTTCCTTTCTTTTGGGATGATCAATGCCAGAGGAGTTTTGAGACATTGAAGCAAATGTTAATCGAGGCACCAGTTCTGACCTTACCAGAGTCAGGAAAGGACTTTTTTGTGTACAGTGATGATAAACCATAAATGTAACATATTTTAATTCTATGCTTGGCATATTTTTGGATGATTTATGATGAGAATTAGTGAATTTGATGCTCTTAATCCCTTAAATTCATGTTTCTATACTTAGGAGAGCATTTGGGAGCAAAAGGAACGAAAAAGGGGCCAAAATTGGAGTTTTCAGGATCCACACGGCCTGGGCATTTTCCACACGGGCTGGGCACACGCCCAGGTGATCCACACGGGCAAGCCACGCACCCATGTGCCAGATCGTATTGATATCACTCCCTGTTTCCCAAACATGTAAAAATGCCAATTTTTAGGGTTTATGAGCATTCAAAAGTCTATAAATACATACTAGAAGAAGCCCTAGGTAGGACGTAGAGTAGAACGTAGAAATTACTCGAAGAACGCCAACGGATTCAGCTTAGAAGCTGGATCTCCTTCAAGACTGAAGATCTCCATTCAATTTCTCTCGAAGTTTTTGGGTTTCTTTATGTTTTTTGTTTTCCTATTTTTGAGATGTTTTCTTCACACAGTATGAACTAAATTCCCTAAATACCTAGGGAAGATGAAACTTAAGATGGATCTTATTATTTGATTTGCTTTGAATTACATGATAAATATTTGTTCTTGATCTTAATTATGTGTTCTTATTTCATGTTTTTAATGTTTTCAGGATATTAATTCATGATTGATGTGCTTATTCAATGGAGCAAAAGTCCCTGTATAAGAGTAGATCTTGTATAATTGACTGGAGTTACATGCAACCCTAGAAATAGGGCGACATAAATCTACCGGATTAAAGTCAAATATAATAGGGAAATCCATAGATCGGGTTAATGCGACGATAAGAATTTTAATTAGAAAGAAATTTCAATTAATCAACCTAGAGTCAGTTATTTTTACTCTCGAAAGAGATATTAATATAATTTAGGGATTTCTACGGATCAAGTCAAATGAATAAATCGTTTAATTCAGATTTAGAATAATAAGTAAAGTCTAGGTGGATTCTTTCCTGGATGTTGTCTCTCTCATAAGTTTTCTTCGATTATTTTCCCAATTCGCTCTCTGTCACTTAGTAATTAGTTTAGTTAAGATTAGATTTTAAAACAAATCCTTCAATTTATAGGCTAGATAATAAAAAGATAGTAATTACTAGTACTTTTAGCCCTCGTGGATACGATATTCCCAAGTCACAGTAACTATACTACCATTTGATAGGTGCGCTTGCTTTTGTCATATTTTAGTTAGTTTGTAACATCATCAAGTTTTTAGCGCCGTTGCCGGTGACTAAAATATTATGAACACTTAATTTTTATTACTTTAGCCATTTTTATTTTTTATTGCATTTTATTTTTGTTTTTAATTTAATTTACTAACTTTTCTTTTATTTTCTTTTGGCAGGTTCCTTTAGTTTATGACTAGAAGAAACCCGTCAAGACCTCTAGTATTCGACAGTGAGATTGAAAGTACAACTCGCAAAAATTGTAGAGAAGCGAGGTAGAGTCGACAGAGTACACTAGAAGAGTAAGAGGACGTTATCATTGAGGAGATGGTAGAAAATCAAAATAATCAGTTACCTCCAGTGGTTGCTGTAAATCCTGTAAATCTGAATCCTGCTCCTCATACTATGTACGATTATGCCAAGCCCATTTTAACTGGGGTTGAATCGAGTATTGTTAGACCTGCTGTTGCTGGAAATAAATTTGAACTGAAACCTAACACTATTCAAATGATCCAATAGTTTGTTCAGTTTGATGGTTTGCAGGACGAAGATCCAAATACTCATTTGGCCAATTTCCTAGAATTCTGTAACACTTTCAAGATAAATGGCATTTTTCGTGATGTCATTCGCCTACGATTATTCCCCTTCTTGTTGAGAAATAAGGCTAAACAGTGGTTGAACTCCCTACCATGAGTTTCTATCACTACATGGGAGCAAATAACCGAGAAATTTTTGTTAAAGTATTTTTCACCGGCTAAGACAGCCACGCTTAGAAATGATATCTCATCCTTCGTACAAATGGATTTGGAAACCCTATATGATGTATGGGAGAGATATAAGGACTTATTGAGAAGGTGTTCTCACCATGGGTTACCTCTATGGCTACAGGTTCAAACTTTTTACAGCGGTTTGAACCCCTCAACTAGGCAATTGATCGATGCATATGCTAGTGGGACTCTGAATAATAAAACACCTGAGGAGGCTTATGAGTTTATAGATGAGATGTCACTAAATAATTATTAGTGGCAAGTCATGAGAACGAAGCCCCAAAAAACAGCCGGTGTTTTTAACGTAGACGCGGTCACCATGTTAGCAAACCAGGTAGAACTATTAAGTAAGAAACTTGATGGTTTGTATGGCTCTACGCAGGTATATCCGGTGATGCAGTATAATACAAATGGAGGAGGGATGAATAATCTAGAATGCCTAGCCTACGACCCTAGCACAACGAACGAACAAGTCAACTATATGGGTAACAATTCTAGACCTCGGAATAATCCCTATAGTAATACTTACAATGTAGGTTGGAGGAACCATCCCAAATTCTCTTAGGGTGGTCAAGGAAATCAGAGACCACAACCCCTTCTAGGCTTTCAACAACAATCTTACCAGCAAGAGAAAAAGCCGAACCTTAAGGAGATATTGACGGAGTTTATTTCGGTGTCAGAAACTCACTTCCAAAACATTGAAACAACACTTAAAAATCAGAAAATGTCGATTCAAGGGCTCGAGAATCAAATAGGTCAGCTTGCTAAGCTGATCTCAGGAAGACCACAAGGTAGCTTGCCTAGCAACACCGAAACTAACCCAAGAGAGTAGCTCTATGCGATTACTGTTTGAGATGAAGAAGGGTTAGTTGAGTCCAAACCAGAACCAAGGCAAGAAAGTGTGGTAAGTAAAGGTAAAGTTGATGAAAGCCACAGTAAACAAAAACCGATAAGTAAGGGGTATACACCTCGTGTGCCATATCCGAACGCGACAAAGAAAGACCGCACAAATGAACAATTCGGTAAATTTCTTAAACTTTTGAAAAAGTTGCATATTAACTTACCGTTTATTGAAGCTCTTTCGCAGATGCCCAACTCAGTTAAATTTTTAAAGGAGTTTTTGGAAAACAAACGGAAGTTAGATGATTTGTCGCATGTGGAGCTAAACGCAGTGTGCTCAGCTATCTTACAAAATAAACTACCCAACAAATTGAAGGATTCAGAGAGTTTTACTATTCCTTGTTTAATTGGTATTTTAAATGAAAATAATGCTTTAGTTGATTTAGGGGCAAGTATTAATGTCATATTCCCAGTTGACTTTGTTGTCCTAGGCATGGATAAGGATAGTGATGTCCCTTTAATTTTAGGACACCCCTTTTTAGCAACTGCTAGAACTATCATTGATATTGGAACAGGTGAACTCACACTTCGTGTAGGTGATGATACGATCACGCTCCAAGCTCGTGCTTCGATTAAGACATCAAGTAATAAAGAAGATTCTCTAAATCCTGTTAATAAGACTAATCATGGGATTCAACCCTCTTTACAGGAAACTCTTTCAAAAAGTACAAATGAACCATGTTCTAGTTCATGCACCAACAATGGAACCATCCATGAAAGCCGAATGCTATAGATAGATGAACTAGACGAATGGCGGACTTATGTTAAAGAGGAACAGAAGCAACACCATGTCGAGCTTAAGGATAGAACCAATCAATTCAAGGTTGGGGACCAGGTACTGTTAGATAAAATGGATGTTCGAGTTGTCACTTCAAAGCCTAATGCAAACGGAGCAACTCCCTTTACGGTACTAAATGTCTTCCTATATGGTACAGTTGAGGTAACTCATTCAAAATTTGGTACTTTTAAGGTAAATAGTACTCGAATTAAACCTTATTTTGATGCTAGAACTGATAGTAGGAGAGAGGAGTTTCAACTCCTCAGACCACTATGACCATGCGAATGAGAGGTAAGTTGAGCTTAGACTCTAAATAAGCGCTTCTCGGGAGGCAACTCGAGCACTAACCCTACTAATTAGTTTATTTTTACTTCTTTTCATGTTTAAATGCAGGTTTTTTGACCCACACGGCCTGGACACACTAGTGTATACTTGGCCATATGGAAACAGGGCTAAAATTTTCCCAAAAATTGACAGAGACACGGCCTTAAATGAAACTACATAGGCGTGCGACACGGCCGTGTGGACCACACGGCCTGGACACATAGGCGTGTCCTAGGTCATGTGAAGACTGGGCTTTTTTATTTTCTCCCTCAACGAACACGGGTTGAAAACAAGCCACACGGACATATGACACGGCCATGTGGCCCAATAGGGACCCTTACACAACCGTGTCACCCCATAAAAGAAACCCTAACCCCTTTTCTCTTTTATTATTTTGTCTTTTTATTTTATCTTATTTCTATTCCTATTTTTATTTTATTTTTATTTTTATTTATCTTTTATGTTTCTTATTATCTTTTAAAGACTTGTATATTATATTTTGAACTATATTTTAGTTAATATGGTTGTTCCTAATCGAGTAATCCTTTAAACTTCTGCACCAGTTATGTTTATTTTCTTAATAGCTTGCTCAGAATCATGCACTACATTTAGCTTTCTCTAGAATTTTGGTAGTCCCTAATTTGAGGACTTCATCCAAAATTCAGGGCAGTTTCACTTCTCTCTCTCTTATGATATTCTACTTATACTATCATTATATATATTCATACATTGAGGCCAATGTATATCTTAAGTGTGGGGAGGTTATTTATATGATTATTAGAAAATCCCTAAATTATGTCTTGTTTTTAAGTAATTTTCTCATATTTCTATTAGAATGATTTTTTTATTGATTTATGATTTTTATTGATATGTTTTGGATTAAGTCATATGTAATTGTGTATTGATTGTTTAAACTTTAAGACATTAGAGAATCAAGCATGATAAGTTGATTTTTCAGAATTAAAAATTTCTAGGTTGTTTCCCTAAATTGAGGTATAATCTTGAAGTTTGAAATTTATAGGATTGACATCAAAAGCCATAAATTTTTGTGAGAATTTGAGCCTTTAGAGCACATATTTTTCTCGCTCACTTTTATTATAGGTTATGAGTGTGTCAATATTGATTTGTTATTCTAGAACTTGCTTCGATTATACATGTCGAGACCACACCTTTGATTTGATATAATGAGATGATAAAGACACTTAGGCTTTAACCCACTTGTCCCATAAAAAGCCTACCTTCATAATTAACCCTTAGTGAACCCCTTTCGAGCCTAAAACACCATTCTTAATTTACCCTTAATATTAACCCATAACTCATTCTTTTTGATTCATTGAGAATTTTTCCTATTTTATTAACTCCCTTTTTGTCCAGATTTGATTTGAATTGATGCCTGACTATGTTCTTTTGTTCAGTTAGTAAATTATTTCTTATTATTCAAAAAAAAGAAAAAAAATGCATATTATTGCTTATTATCTCTATTGTTTGAAAAAAAAATACACATTGTTTACTACTTAATTCTATGAGGCTTGAGCTTGAACAGTCTAATTTTTGAAGAGAAGCTCGTTTTTATTCATGATTAGTTATCCATTGATGTAATTATTCAACATTAGTCTATTTTTTCAATTTAATCTCGATTCTAACCTTCTTTTTCAGCCTTTACTCACACCCCTAACCAAAGCCCCATTACAACCCTTTAAAGACCTTTTGATTTGTGTATCATCTCAAATTACAGTGGTGGAGATTTGATTTTCATGCAAGCCTATGGTAATGACTTTTCATAATTGACTACTGAGTGCTTATTTCTGAACCTTAAACACTTTGAGTGATTTGAGTGAATCTTTAGTGAGGATGTCAACTCTTGTTGGTTTTGAATTAAAAGTAATTACTTAGATAAAGGGAAATACCTATGTTTTCATGTTAAAATACACGACTTGGATTGTTTGAGACTTTAATGTTCTTTTAGTTGAATTTTCAAGCATGATTATTTGTGAATTATTTCAAAACACTATTGATGAGTATTATAAGTTGAAAGAATTAATTTTAATTGTGAGTTGAGGATTTTGCTTAAGGACAAGCAAATGCTTAAATGTGGGGATATTTGATAAACCATAAATGTGACATATTTTAATTCCATGCTTGGCATATTTTTGGATGATTTATGATGAGAATTAGTGAATTTGATGCTCCTAATCCCTTAAATTCATATTTCTATACTTAGGAGAGCATTTGAGAGCAAAAGGAGCAAAAAAGGGGCCAAAATCGAAGTTTTCAGGATCCACATGTCCTGGGTATTTTCCACACAGGCTGGGCACACGCCTATGTTATCCACACGGGCAAGCCACATGCCCATGTGCCAGCCCGTGTCGATATCACTTCCTGTTTCCCAAACACACGAAAAAAGCCAATTTTTAGGGTTTCTGAGCATTCAAAAGTCTATAAATACATACTAGAAGAAGACCTAGGCAGGAAGCAAAGTAGAAAGCAGAAATTACATGAAGAACGCCAACGGATTCAGCTTGAAAGTAGGATCTCTTTCAACACCGAAGATCTCTATTTAATTTCTCTCGAAGTTTTTGGGTTTCTTTATGTTTTGTGGTTTTCCTATTTTTGAGATGTTTTCCTCACACAGTATGAACTAAATTCCCTAAATATCTAGGGAAGATGAAACTTAAGACGAATCTTATTATTTCATTTGTTCTGAATTACATGATAAATATTTGTTCTTGATATCAATTATGTGTTCTTATTTCATGTTTTTAATGTTTTCAGGATATTAATTCATGATTGATGTGCTTATTCAGTGGAACAAAATTCCCTGTATAAGAGTAGATCTTGCATAATTGAGTGGAGTTGCATGCAACCGTAGAAATAGGGCGACATAAATCTAATAGGGAAATCTATAGATCGAGTTAATACGGCAATAGGGGTTTTAATTAGAAAGAGATTTCAATTAATCAACCTAGAGTCGGTTATTTGTACTCCCGAAAGAGATATTAATATAATTTATGGTGTAATAGCCCAAATTTAACCGGGCCTTAAATAAATAAATAAATAAATAAATAAATGTTTGTTTATATAACAGTCCATATAAAGTTCAGTTTACAATAGCCCAAACACAAGCCTAAGTACCTCAGACCCGTTATACCCAAACAGACCGGTTACTACCCAGCAGGCCTAAAACTACCCAGCAAACCCTATTACACCCGTAACCCAAAATACCTAAACCCAAACACCGGTTACAACCTGTAACCCAGCAGCCCAAATACCAATAACCTCATAAGCCTACTACTGCCCTATACCCATTTACATCCGAAGCCCAAATCTAAAACAACCCAAAAGGCTCAAAGGACTTATGGGAAGCAGGTAACCCTAGGGTTTCCTAAACACTGTGGGGCCGCAAGAGGTTCTAAAGGGTTCAGGGAGCATCTGTTTAGTCCCCGAAATCGAGGCCGCCATTAATGCGCTATCCCAAGGGCCTTCAATGCTCACCAGTGCCCCGGTCACCGGTCGTCCCTCTATTCGGCCCCAAATCGCGTCACAAGCAACACGACCATCACTGAGATCTTCGGGTACCTGCAAAATGAAAAAGGAAACACAACAGATACGAAAAAGCAGAGCAAGAAAAAGGAAACTAAATCAAAGGAATCTCAGCAGAACATGGTCAAAGATACGGTGGATACAGTAGACAAGAAATGGAAAGAAATTGAAGATTTCTTTCCCAGTTTATGTAATAACGCAGTGGCTATAAAAGCCCGAATCAAAACAATGTAAAGAGAGCTTTTTTGACAGAAATAAAATATATACAGATATTACCCACAGAAGAAACAAGAAACAGTTTATTTTAGAAGGTGATTATTTATCTTATGTTTCGCTTCTTTTCTTTTTCCTTAGGTGAATATACGAATTGTTTCTTTAAAAACAAGTAACGTTTAAAAGAAAAGAGGTTACCTGTGGAAGGACGAAGGTTTTTAAATCTTCAGACCACCACATACGGCGGTGCGTGAGGCGCGTGTGCAAGCACTGCACTGTAGCCGGAGGCCAGAGCCGGGGACCTTACTCTTCCCTTCTGCAGAGCGTTTTAGGCCCCTTTTTTTTAAGACCGGCGTAAAAATGATTTTTAAGCTGTAAATTTGGCTTATATAGCCTCAATGAAATGACATCGTTTTAATTTAATCTAATAAGCTCAAAACGGTGTCGTTCTAAAGCACAGGACCCGCGCGTTGACCCGATTACCCGGGAAGGATCCGCGTGTTTTTGAGGATTGGGTTAATCACTCAACAGTCCTTCCACCTTTTTTTGTTTATAATTATGTTTTATTTTATTTATGATCTAGCTCTAATATTTTGTTTCAGTTTTGATTTAGTCCCTGCCATAGCTATTTTAAGTCCAGAGTTAAAACGCTGCCATTTTGGGAATAAGGCGTTTTGCCCAATGAGTCCCTTTTGTTTTACGTATGTTTTAATTAGGACCTTAATTCAGCTTTATTTTTTTAAAAAATTCGCCCCTGTAATTTTATTGAATTTCAAAACTAACCCTATATATTTATTTCTATTATATATATAAATAAATTTATTATTATTATTATTTGTTTTATTTTTAACCTTATTTTTATATTATATATTATATAATTATTTTATTATGTATTATTTATATTGTTTATATTTATTATATATTACTTTTCACGAAATATTATTATTTTACATTATTATTTATATATTATTGTTATTATATTTTTACTTGTATAATATATTTATTAATTATATATATTATATATTATTTTTACATATATACTTTCATATTATATTATAATTATTTTATATTATATTATTTTTATACTATTATATATTTTTTATCTATATAATATTATCATTAAAGGTTTTAACTTGTATTATATACTTATTTTTATTTATATGTTAATAATTACTTTACTTATATTCTAGTATTATACATTTTGAAGATATTATAATATTATAATACGTATATTTCATCATTAATTACTTATTTTATATTATTCTAAACTTATATTTATATATATTATATAATTATTTTATTATAAATATAAATTTTTTTACATATTTGGTATTTTATACATTATTTTTCTAAACCAATATATATTTTTATTTTATATATAATTATTATTCTTTTATAATTTTTTGTTATTATATATTATATATTGTATATTAAATACTATTTTAAAATTATTATTAAATATCATATTTTATTGTATTATATGTATATCTTGTTAACAATTACTCACTTTATTTTATATTTTTATATATACTAACTCTTTTATATTTTTATATTGTATATATCATTTAAGTATTAAATGTTATTTTATAATTATTATTTGATGTTATATTTTATGAATGTGTATATTGATACTATATTACCCTTTTTTATATATATATATTAAATTGTATATCATGCATTTTTTAATTATTACTTTGTATGTTTTGCTTATTCATCTTCAATATATGCTATGTATATCTTTGTACGTATGTTGTTAAGATTTGCTATATTTATTATTATTTTTATATGTATGTATCTAATGCATGATCTTTAAATTATTGCTATCATTTTGTTTAAATGCATGTTTTATTTACCTATTACGATAATATGTTATCATGCATGATTTATAATGTAATGTGATTCCTCATGCATCAATTTTCCAAGTTTTCGAAAAATATAAAGGCAATGCTTGGCGTTTGGAAATTTCGAGAAAAATAGCGCCCTAACTTATTGGGTTGCAACTTTTCTCGTTGAGTTCGAATAGTTAAGCACCCTTCTAAGTTTTAAAAGTTTTCAAAGTGCAAGCGACTTTCTTGGAATTTCAAGGCGATATGTCCTAACTTACTGGATATGGTGCTTTGTTGTTTCAAGATAGGGATTTCCAAAAAGGCTAGCTTGGTATCAATATTTTGATACAAGTGAACCTCAATTTTCAAAATCAAAATATTTTAAAGAGGATTGCATATTAAAATTTTTAAATCTCCGACATTAGAGACACTTGATAATCAATTAGGTACCAATTTTTGGGCGTTACGAGGGTGCTAACCCTTCCTCTTGCGTAACCGACTCCCGAATCCGTTTTCTCGACTTTCGTAGACTAAAATTAATGATTTTAAAACAAAATGTTTTAAATGTGATCCAATCACACCTAAAAAGATTGGTGGCGACTCCCGTTTTCGTTTCTCTTAAAGTCGATTCCCATTTTCCAAAACTCGATTTAAAGATGGTCTCGACAGCTTGGCGACTCCACTGGGGACTAATAAGAGAGTCAAGCTGTGTAATTGATTATCTCTTGTCTTAATATCAGAAATTAAAAATTTTAAAATTTAATCCTCTTTGCATTACATGTGTTTGTATTATTACATGTGTTGCTATATTCTGATACGCATTGCATTTGCACGACTTTTGTGGTCATACCCTTAAGTGGGAGTGAGAAACTACGCCTTCGTGAGGTTTTCGCCTTCGTGCAGGATAGTGGATCACTTTCGGGATACATCCGTACCTGTGGTTTCGTGAGATTTTCATCTCTGTGTAGCCATAGGGAAATGTATTCCCCTGAACTGAACTCAGTTCAAATGAGCCTATAATGGGTGAGAATCGAGGAATCTGCTGGTTCGGGTACCTCAAACTTTAGAAACAACCTCATATTGAAAAATCGTAAGAGCCCAACTTAGTTAGAGTTAAAATTTAGATATTACCCTTATAGACTATCGTTGAGATTTATTGATATCATGTGATACTGACTATTTCTTTTCTTTTGTTTGCATGTCATTTTGCATTTACAAAGGTATTAATTCACGGTCAGTTTCTAAGTTAGGAAGTTTTATTATGGAGAATGGACTTCTTGATAGAGTGGAGGGCAACGCTAACATCCATAGATGGTCTGAGCAAACTCAACTAGAAAAAGGGGATAGTATAGCTGTGGGGTATATGTCGGAGCTGCCAGACTACACTCGCATCAGTGTCACACAGAATAATCTGTAGGAGCTTAAGGAGATTTGGGATCAGTGGGGCAATGAGACTAAACAGTCATTCTACGGTAATTACAGAGATTTACCTCACTTACTTGATATTCAGATTGATGAGCATCTGTTTCGAGCTCTCGCTCAGATTTGGAACCCTCCATACAGTTGTTTTACCTTTGGGGAGGTGGATTTAGTGCCTACTGTGGAGGAGTACACCGCCTTACTTCGGTGTCCTAGATTTCAGTATGATAGGATTTATTCTCGAGCTGCTTGTGTCCCAGCCTTTGGTAAGAAGCTGATGGCCATTACGGGGATGAGTGAGCAGTGGATCATGGCTAGAATCAAGGAAAAGGGTAAGAGTAAATGTATTCCGCGGGGGGCTCTGAAAGAACTGATCCAGACGCATCCAGACGAGGCGAAGAGGGTAGACATTTTTGTCTTAAGCTTATACAGATTGATGGTTTTCCCTAGGGCCTTGGGATATGTAGACGAGGCGACCACGGATCTCTTTTATCGTCTTAGTAGACAGGTCACTTCTGTTCCTGCAATCTTGGCAGAGACATTTAGGTCCTTGAATACATGTAGGAGGGCCAGTGCAGGCAGGTTTGTTGGTTGTGCTCAGTTACTTTTAGCTTGGTTCTACAGTCACTTCTGATTAATAGACAACGTGGTTTGTCGGGTCTTCTTCGAGGATTACTCACCGTTGAAAGATATAGTAGCCTTATCTAGGAAAGTGGATGTGCCGGAAGAGAATTGGATAGCGCTACTTCAGAACCTTCAGTCAAAAGATGTTGAGTGGAGGGCTCCGTGGATGATTCCTGGTGAGATTCTTTACCAATGCGACAGTTTTGATTGGGTTCCTCTGTTGGGAATTTGGGGTGCCATTGGTTATGCCCCTTTACTTGTGTTGAGGCAGCTTGGATTGAGGCAGTTCGTACCAGCAACTCATGGGCTAGCTTAAAGTGAGTTCGTGTATAGAGGAGTTGACTACAAGAGGAAAGTCAGTGAGATCTCCAGTGCTTGGAATAAGACTTGTCGATTAAAGGGAGTAGCTATTAGCCCTGCTACGACTCTGGAGTATGTTGAATGGAGAGGAAAAAGGATTAATGATAACATCCCTAAGCCAAGCGTGGAAGGAGCTCGATCGATAGAGAAATATTTACAAGTGATGCCCTCGAAGTTAGAAATTATGAAGCAAGAGTTCGAGAGAAAGAACTTGGAGCTCGAAAAGAGGATAGTGAAGCTTAAAGAAGAAAAGATGTACTTGAGCTTAGATGTCGATGTTCAAAGGATGGAGGTCGAGAAAGAGAGAAAAGAAAAGAGGAAGATTGAGGAAGATCGAGATGATCTAAAGGAGCATTACAAAAAGGCACAAGTATCCTTGAGGAGAGCGAGAGTAAGAGGGTCTTCAGATCAGTTGCAGAAAGAGGTCCAAGAGGAAAAAGCTAGAGCCGAGTATTGGGAGAGGAAGTTCCAAGAGATAGGGTCGCAGAATTTGGCATTAGAGGAAGAGAATAAAGGGTTGAAGACCAAGGTAACTGAGCTTGGAAGATCCCTTCGTTGGCATCGAAACCATGATCCTACGATCGAGTTAAAAGAGCTAAGAAGTAAGGTTGAAGATTTGGAAGGGGCATTACATGATGGTGAACTTCGGATTGAGCAGCTCGAGGCGCGAGAAGATTATCTAAAGGGAGAGCTTTAGCAGTCTAGAGGACAGGTCAGAGAAAGAGATCACGTCTTTGGTGAAGCCTTAGCCCAGATTCGAGAGGTTGCTGAATATGTTCGAGACTTAGCAGTACGAGCTGATGCTTTGAGTATGATGTATGAGTCAGTGTCTGATAAAGGTCGAGAGTTAGCCCTTTTGTTAGATAAAGTTAGAACTTTGGGCATTAGGGTAAAGGTGTATGTGTAATCCATTTATATGTAAAGATATTCTTTTTCTAAATAAAGTTTTCTAAATGAGATTGAATCGAGATCGATGCCTTTTTGCATTCATGCATTTGTATTACACCATATCATATGCATTCAAAGTTATAGAAAGATCCTAATTAGTTAAAGTTTACTTCCAGAGAGGTAGAAAAGAAAATCTAGAAATCACACATCCTTACGGCACTCGCACTAAAACTAAGAGTATGGATCAAAGGTTCGAACAATTGCAAAAAGGATATGCAAGACCAATTGTAAGAACAGTTGGCCAAAATACAGAATGACATGAGGGAGCAAATGCTAGAGGCTCAGAGGAATATGATGGTTGAAATGGCTCAGCTGTTAAGGGCCACTGATAAAGGAAAAGCTCCCATGGCAATCACTGAAGAGGAGAATGAGGGTCCTCCTTCGGGTTTTACTCCGCCTCATGTGCCATTGCAAACCGAGGCACCTCCTAGAAGGCCATCTGTCACTGTGAGAACTCAACATGGGCCGGTTGATGCTGGAATCCCTGTGAATTTCCCATCTGGGTCAGGAAATAATTTGGTTGATAGCCCGATCAACCCTATCACTCCTGATCTGGATCTGATGGAGAAGGAAAGAATGGCAACCGAATCCTCAAAACAGTTGGATGATCATTGCAAGTGGTTGGAGGAGAAGTTTAGGGTTTTGGAAGGCGTTGGCAATCATCACGAGATTGATGCCAAAGACTTAAGTTTGGTCCCAGACTTGGTACTTCCTCACAAATTCAAGATGCCGGAGTTTGAAAAGTACAACGGGACTACTTGCCCAGAGGCACACATAACAATGTTTTGTAGGAGAATGACTGAGTATGTGAACAATTATCAACTATTGATCCATTGTTTTCAAAATAGCTTAATAGGAGCAGCGGCTAGGTGGTACAATCAGTTGAGCCGTGCAAGAATCGGTTCATAGAGAGATCTTGCACAAGCCTTCATGCAACAATACAACCATGTGACTGATATGACGCCAGACAGGATCACGCTTCAAAACATGGAGAAAAAGCCTAATGAAAGTTTTAAGCAATACGCACAATGATTGAGGGAGGTGGCAATGCAAGTACAGCCACCACTATTAGAAAAGGAGACCACCATGTTATTTATCAACACTTTAAAGACGCCATTCATCACTCACATAATTGGAAGCACCACGAAAAGTTTCGCGGATATAGTTTTGGCAGGAGAGATGATTGAGAACGCCATAAGGGACGGTAAAATTGAGGGGGAAACGACTAAAAGATCAACCCCAAGGAGAAAGGACAACGAGGTGAACAACATGAATAGCCTCAACTCGAGGACAATCACAGTTGGTCAACCCAAAGCAGCTGCGGTTGAGTAACAAAGTACTCGAAGACAAGAATCGGGCGCAAGACAGAATTCGGGAAGGATGCAATTCACGCCTATCCCTGTGACGTATCGTGAGCTTTATCAAAGCTTATCCGATGCACATGCCATTGCCCATTTCACTTAAAACCACTACAGCCACCGTACCCCAAATGGTATGATGCAAATGCTAAATGCGAATATCACGCGGGAATACTGGGGCATTCGATTGAAAACTGCACCGGATTCAAAAAGGTCGTGGAGAGGCTTATCAAGATAGGCATTGTGAAATTCGATAGTACCCCTAATACTGAAAACCCATTACCAGATCATGGCAATCAAGGAGTGAATGCCATTGATGAAACTAGGGAAGGAAGAATCAAAGAAGATATTGTTGAGGTGAAGACACCCATGAAAGTAATATGGGAGGAGATGGTGAAGAGAGGATGTTGACCTCTGGAAAAGGTAGAGAAAGAATGGGGAACTGTTGTGAATTCCATGGAAATGTGGGTTATATGATCCAAGATTGTGAAGAGTTCAAGGCCAGGGTACAAGGCCTTATGGTTAACAAAGAGCTACAGATTTTTGAGGGTAGCTCTTACAAAAAACAAATATGTGTGCTGGAAAATGAACGACAAGGAACCAACCGACCAAGAATTATTATTTCTTTGCCAGGAAATAATGAAGTGGGGGCGCAAATCAGGCCCAAGGTCATCATCCATAAACCCAATCCTTTCCCTTACAAGAAGACAAAAGGGTGCCATGGAGTTATGATTGCAGTGTAACACTACCTGAGGGGGAGAGTATAGCCAATGCGTCTAGGGGCGTGCAAAATGAAGGTTCCCATGCACGGAGTGGGAAACGTTATGATACAGGGGGCGTCAGTGTGGAGCCCACAAGGACAAAATGTGTCGAGGTCGAGAAGGAGAAAGAGACTGAAGTACCCATCAATGAGCCGGTAAAGGAGGAGGAGGCTAAGGAGTTCTTAAAGTTCCTTAAGCATAGCGAGTATAGTGTGGTCGAACAGTTGCGTAAGCAGCCAGCGCGCATATCAGTATTGGCCCTACTTCTGAGTTCTGAGGTGCATCGGGATGCATTAATGAAAGTGCTCAATGAAACATATATCACACATGACATATTTGTTAACAAGTTGGACCGGTTGGTAAATAACATCAGTGCCGACAATTTCATTTACTTCAATGATGATGAAATTCCGCCTGGGGGCATAGGGTCAACCAAAGCCTTGCACATTACTACTCGGTACAAGGGATACACGCTTCCAAGTGTACTCGTTGATAACGGGTTTGCTTTGAACGTCCTTCCATTATCCACATTGAACAGATTACCCATTGACAGTTCGCATATGAAAACATGTCACAATGTGGTAAGAGCCTTCGATGGAATCGAAAGGAAAGTGATGGGACGAATTGACATCCCTTTGGAAATTGGACCAAATACATATGATTGATTTCTTGGTGATGGATATCAAGCCCTCCTATAATTATTTATTTGGGAGACCATGGATACACTCGGCAGGAGCAGTGCCCTCTTCATTGCACCAAAAATTAAAGTTAGTGACAGATGGACGGTTAATAACCATCAATGCGGAGGAGGACATTATAGCAGCAGTCACTAGCAAGGCCCCTTATGTCGAGGTGAATGAAGAGGCTATTGAGTGTTCTTTCCGCTCTTTAGAAATCATCAATGCAACCTTCATTTTGGAAGGAAGTGAGGTGCCGGCACCTAAAATGTCTAGAGCCACAAGGATGGCCTTGCAAATAATGATGGGGAAGGGAGCATTGTCAGGAAAAGGACTAGGGAGACAGTTGCAAGGAGGGGTTCAAATCCCAAGACTGATGGAGAAGAAAGATCGCTTTGGTTTGGGCTTCAAGCCGGACCATAAGCACAAGAGGCAAGAGATTGAGAGGCGCCAAGCGAGAAGAAAGACGCATTTGAACGGAGGAGAAGTGGAGTGGGAACCGATGACATTCTCGCCTATATTCAAATCCTTTAAGTCAGGAGGGTTGCTGGTAGAAGAAAGTCATCAAATTAATGCTGTACACAATGAGGGATTGGAGCAAGGAAGCCTCGAGGGCATTTGCCTTTACGAATCGGGGAGCTCTCTGAACAATTGGACTGCGGAGGACCTTCCTGTAGTCTTTAGGAATTTTTCAGAGTAATTCTCGAAACATGTTTGTTACTCTAGGGCCTAGGAGTAGTAAGATATCATTTGTGAAAATAGGCTTATGTTCATCTATTATTATTTTAATAAAACATAACTATGTTATCAATTTGGACGAATATGGTTTCATTTTTATCAACCAATATTCCTTAAATTTTGGAAATTCTTATTCTTTTATTCATAGCACATAAACAATCATTCTTAGATTCATTCATTCTTTGTATATTCTTTCATACCCTCACAGGTCCCTAGATATCAATGATATGAGCACTAATACTGCAACTCCTGATTTCTCTTGCGAGCGAAACATGTGTTTAGAGGAATCTCAAGATTTTGAAGATGTTCAAGATTGTGATGTGTCTCCTTATTTGTTAAGAATGGTAAAACAGGAGGAAAAATGAATCATGCCACATGAAAAAGAGCCAATAGAGAATATAGCCTTAGAGGAAGGAAAAGAGGTGAAAATTGGCATGATTATTGACGAAGATACAAGGCAAGGGCTGATCGAATTACTACGTGAGTTCAAGGATATCTTCGCATGGTCTTATCAGGATATGCCGAGTTTAAATACTGATGTTGTGGTACATCGTCTCCCAATAAAACAGGATTTTAAGTCAGTCCAACAGAAGTTGCGAAGAATGAGGCCAGATATTGTTCTAAAAATAAAGGATGAAGTCAAGAAATAGTTCGATGCAAGATTCTTGCAAGAAGTGAAGTACTCTGAATGGGTAGCTAACATTGTACCAGTGCCTAAGAAAGATGGGAAGGTACGAATGTGTGTTGATTACAGGGATTTGAATAAAGTTAGCCCAAAAGACAACTTTCCTTTACCGCACATCGACACTTTGGTAGACAACAAGGCAGGATATTCGTTATTTTCCTTTATGGATGGTTCCTCAGGATACAATCAGATAAAGATGCATCCTGAGGACATGGACAAAACCACCTTCATAACATTGTGGGGCACTTTTTGTTACAAGGTAATGCCTTTTGGGTTGAAAAATGCAGGGGCAACCTACCAGCGGGCCATGGTGAACTTGTTTCACGACATGATGCATAGAGACATTGAAGTATATGTTAATGATATGATTGCTAAGTTCCGAACCGAGAAAGAGCATATTGAAGTTTTGAGAAGACTATTCTTGAGGTTGAGGAAATTTCAGTTGAAGCTCAATTCGACAAAGTGCACTTTCGGAGCTAGATCGGAAAAGCTATTGGGTTTCGTAGTCAGTGAAAAAGGAATAGAAGTTGATTCAGACAAAGTCAGAGCAATACGAGAATTGCCTCCACCACAAACTCAAAAAGAAGTTCGAGGATTCCTAGGAAGAGTGAATTACATTGCTCGGTTCATTTCACAACTAACTGAGAAATGTGATCCTATCTTTTGCCTCCTCAGAAAGCATAATTAAGGTACTTGGGATGAGAAGTACCAGAATGCTTTTGAAAAGGTCAAGCAGTATTTTTTGAATGCTCCGGTATTATCTCCACCTAGCCCAGATAAACCGTTGATACTGTACTTGTCAGTGTTCAGTAATTCTATGGGATGTGTGCTCGGTCAGCATGACGAGTCAGGGGAAAAGAAGAAGGCAATTTATTATCTCAGTAAGAAATTCACTGACTGTGAAATGAGATATCCACCAATTGAAAAGTTGTGCTATGCGCTGATTTGGACAACTCGGAGATTAAGATAGTACATGCTATACCATACCACTTGGCTCATCTCAAAGCTTGATCCATTGAAATACTTGATGGAGTCAACAGCTCTAAATGGGAGAATGGCGAGATGGCAAATTTTGCTTTCAGAGTTTGATATAGTCTACATAAGTTAGAAAGCTATAAAAGGAAGTGCGGTAGCAGACTTCTTGGCCAGTAGGGCTCTAGAGGATTATGAGCCATTTAACTTTAATTTTCCAAATGAGGAGTTAACGTGTGTAGCAACGACCGAAGATTCTCCTTCGAAGCTAAATTTTGATGGGGCTTCTAATGCAGTCAGAAATGGAATTGGGGCAGTCTTGGTATCCCTGGATGGCGATCATTACCCGTTCACGTGCAAGTTGGACTTTGATTGCATGAACAATATGGCTGAGTATGAAGCATGCATCATGGTACTTCAAGCAGCCATAGAGCGAGGTATAAAAACCCTAGAAGTATATGGAGATTCTGCGTTTTATAATTTATCAGCTTAGAGGTGAATGGGAGACAAGGGACCCTAAATTGATCAGTTATCGAAAAGTAGTTTTGGGGTTACTTGAGGAGTTTGATGACATCACCTTCAATTATCTCCCACGAGACAAAAATCAGATGGTAGATGCTTTAGAAACCTTGGCCTCAATGATTAAGGCGAATAAAGAGGAAGAGATGAGACCAATTCAAATGAGTGTCTACGAGGGTCCAGCTCATTGTTGCAATATTAAGAAAGAAGAAAAGGATGATAACCCTTGGTATCAGGATATATTATGATATGTGAAAGATCATAAATACCCTGAACAGGCCAATGAAAATGACAAACGAACTTTGAGAAGGTTGGTTTGCGACTATGTCTTGGATGGGGATATCCTATACAAGAGAAGGAAAGACCAAGTACTTTTGAGATGTATTGATGCTGTGGAAGCTAAGCTGATTTTAGAAGAAGTTCATGAAGGTGTATGTGGGATGCATGCAAATGGGTTCACGATGGCAAGGCAAATCATGAGGTTTGGCTATTATTGGGCCACTATGGAAGGGGACTGTATCAACTATACCAAGAAATGCCATAAGTGTCAGATTTATGGGGACAAAATTCATGTACCACCTTCACCTTTGCATGTTATGACCTCTCCATGGCCCTTTTCCATGTGGGGCATGGATGTCATTGGACCAATATCACCGAAAGCTTCGAATGGACATCAGTTTATCTTTGTGGTAATTGACTACTTTACAAAATGGGTAGAGGCTGCTTCTTATGCGAATGTTACTAAGTCAGCTGTGAGTCGATTCCTAAAGAAAGAGATCATTTGTCGGTATGAAATGCCTGAAAGGATCATATCTGACAATGCATTGAACTTGAACAACAAAACAATAGCAGAGGTTTGCGACCAGTTCAAGATCAAGCATCACAATTCTTCTCTTTATCGTCCAAAAATGAATGGGGCAGTGGAGGCCGCCAACAAGAACATTAAGAAAATAGTGGGGAAGATGACTGAGACCTATAGAGATTGGCATGAGAAGTTATCGTTTGCACTCTTGGCCTATCGAACATCTGTTAGAACCTCTACTGGGGCAACCTCATTTTCGTTAGTTTATGGGATGGAAGCAGTGTTACCTATTGAAGTAGAAATACCTTCTCTTCGAATTTTGACGGAGATAAGGTTAGATGAAGCTGAATGGGTTCAATCCCGATATGACCGGTTGAACTTGATTGAGGAAAAGAGGCTAAGAGCCATTCGACATGGTCAGATGTATCAGAAGTGAGTGATGCGAGCTTATAATAAGAAAGTTTGACCAAGAAAGTTCCATGAGGGAGACCTTGTACTGAAAAAGATCCTTCCTATTCAAAAAGACTTTAGGGGAAAATGGATGCCGAATTGGGAGGGGCCGTATGTCGTGAAGAAAGCTTTCTCTAGCGGTGCATTGATCTTAACGGAAATGGATGGGAAAAGTTTACCCAATCCAGTGAACTCAGACTCGGTTAAAAAATACTTTGTCTAAAGGGGAAGCGAATCCAAGGTGAAAACCCGCAAAGGGCGCCTTGAGATTTAAAAAAAAATGGGAGAGGCCAAGGTGAAAACCCGCAAAGGGCACCTTGTGACCAAAGGGGTTTTGAGTTGAAAACCCGAAAGGGTAGCTCAAATTTTGAAGAGTACACAGTGATCTTGCTATATTTGATCCAATAAAGAACGAAGCTTGTTGCATATTGGGGCATCAACAAAGTACTTTGGATCTTTTAAACACATGATGAACTCAAGAAAGACTTCATGGAGCTACTGTATGGACACTCAAGCAACGATATCTTGGGCCTTTAACTTTCATCCTGTTTGCTATCTTTAGATTCTATTTCTTTTTAAAGATAGGCTTTCAGATTAATTTCCTTTATATCTTTTTGATAATTCATTCAAATCCAATTATTCTTAAAAGTTTATTCATCTTCCATTATTCTTTAAGTATGTCGCATTAAAATAATGATGGATGAACTAAATATGTTCACAAAAAAAGTTTTGCGTATTACTCTAGAATTTCTAGATAATACAAGAAACTAAAACAGGACAATTGTTCGAGAAATTCACGTAAGTCAGGGATGAAGGAACTCGAGGAATTTATTTCTTCCAGTCCAAAAGGAAAATGGACAAAACCAACAATTCAATTCTAAGGAAAGATTGTCTTACAGACATCCTCAATGGATCGTAGCATTGGAGGAAGGGTACAGGCCAACAGGCTTAGCAAGAATAATGTTTTGAAAAGACAAATGAAGGAATGAGTGGTGACGTCTAGGATAGGGGTCATGTTCACAAAATTTTGCATCATAACATGTTAGGAACATTCGACTCATTTCGATCATAGCATCATAATTATCAGGCATAATTATTCTACAGGTTATCAAAGATAACGCGCCTTAATCCCCTAAGCAGTAGGGTAATAGGCTGCAGCATAGCAGATCTGGTTGAAGCAGATCCAAGATGGTTTGGCATCCTTGTGCTTACAAGGAGAAAATCGAAGACATAGCTGATTTGGCTTTCATGTGCTTACGTTGAAGCAAATCTAAGATGATTTGGCATCTGTGTATTGTTAGAGAACAAATCGAAGCCTGGATTCTCTACTTCGACGGAGGGCAGACACGTAGCAGATCCACCCTTCAGATGTTTATACTGAAGTAGATCCAAGATGGTTATGCATCCTTGTGCTTACAAGGAGCAAATCGAAGACATAGCTGATTTGGCTTTCACGTGCTTACGTTGAAGCAAATCTAAGATGATTTGGCATCTCTGTATTGTCAAAGAACAAATCAAAGTCTAGCATCTCCATTTCAACGGAGAGCAGACACATAACAGATCTCACCTTCAGATAATTTCACTGAAACAAGACCCAAGATGATTTGGCATTCTTGTGCTTACAAGGAACAAATCGAAGACATAGCTGATTTGGCTTTCACGTGCTTACGATGAAGCAAATCTAAGATGATTTGGCATCTTTGTATTGTCAGAGAACAAATCAAAAAAACAGATTTGGCGTCTCTGTGCTCGGCGGAGAGCAAATCGAAGATATCAGCATGACAGTTATAAGTTTACAAGAAGATTGAAGACCATGATTTGATAGGTCCCGTTAAATTTGGTCTTTCTAAATCTTTGCTCGATTCCTGTTACACAGCAATGAGCAAAGAGGGGCAGCTATAATAGCCCAAATTTAACCGGGCCTTAAATAAATAAATAAATAAATAAATAAATGTTTGTTTATTTAACAGTCCATATAAAGTCCAGTTTACAATAGCCCAAACACAAGCCCAAGTACCTCAGACCCGTTATACCCAAACAAACCGGTTACTATCCAGCAGGCCTAAAACTACCCAACAAACCCTATTACACCCGTAACCCAAAATACCTAAACCCAAACACCGGTTACAACCTATAACCCAGCAGCCCAAATACCAATAACCCCATAAGCCTACTATTGCCCTATACCCATTTACATCCGAAGTCCAAATCTAAAACAGCCCAAAAGGCCCAAATAACTTAAGGGAAGTAGGTAACCCTAGGGTTTCCTAAACACTATGGCGCCGCAAGAGGTTCTAGAGGGTTCGGGGAGCGTCTGTTCAGTCCCCAAAATCGAGGCCACCATTAATGCGCTATCCCAAGGGCCTTCAATGCTCACCAGTGCCCCGATCATCGGTCTTCCCTCTATCCGGCCCCAAATCGCGTCACAAGCAGCACGACCATCACCGGGATCTTCGGGTACCTGCAAAATGAAAAAGGAAACACAGAAGATACGAAAAAGCAGAGCAAAAAAAAGGAAACTAAATCGAAGGAATCTCAGCAGATCATGGTCAAAGATACGGTGGATACAGTAGACAAGAAATGGAAAGAAATCGAAGATTTATTTCCCAGTTTATGTAATAACAGCAGTGGCTACAAAAGCCCGAATCAAAACAATGTAAAGAGAGATTTTTTGACAGAAATAAAATATATACAGATATTACCCACAGAAGAAACAAGAAACAGTTTATTTTAGAAGGTGATTATTTATCTTATGTTTCGCTTCTTTTCTTTTTCCTTAGGCGAATATATGAATTGTTTCTTTAAAAACAAGTAATGTTTAAAAGAAAAGAGGTTACCTGTGGAAGGACGAAGGTTTTTAAATCTTCAGACCACCACGTACGGCGGTGCGTGAGGCGCGTGTGCAAGCACTGCACTGTAGCCGGAGGCCAGAGCCGGGGACCTTACTCTTCCCCTCTGCAGAGCGTTTTAGGCCTTTTTTTTAAGACCGGCGTAAAAATGATTTTTAAGCTGTAAATTTGGCTTATATAGCCTCAATGAAACGGCATCGTTTTCGCTTAATCCAATAAGCTCAAAACAGTGTCGTTCTAAAGCATAGGACCCGCGCGTTGACCCGATTACCCGGGAAGGATCCGCGTGTTTTTGAGGATTGGGTTAATCACTCAATCAGTCCTTCTACCTTTTTTGTGTTTATAATTATGTTTTATTTTATTTATGATCTAGCCCTATATTTTGTTTCAGTTTTAATTTAGTCCCTGCCATAGCTATTTTAAGTCCAGAGTTAAAACGCTGCCGTTTTGGGAACCGTTTTGCCCAATGAGTCCCTTTCGTTTTACGTATGTTTTAATTAGAACCTTAAATCAGTTTTATTTTTTTAAAAAATTCGCCCCTGTAATTTTATTGAATTTCAAATCTAACCCTATATATTTATTTCTATTATTATATATATAAATTTATTATTATTATTATTTTTTTATTTTTAACCTTATTTTCAGATTATATATTATATAATTATTTTATTATATATTATTTATATTATTATTATTTATTATATATTACTTTTCAGGAAATATTATTATTTTACATTATTATTTATATATTATTATATTTTTACTTGTATAATATATTTATTAATTATATATATTATATATTATTTTTACATATATACTTTCATATTATATTATAATTATTTTATATTATATTATTTTTATACTATTATATATTTTTTTATCTATATATTATTATCATTAAAGGTTTTAACTTGTCTTATATACTTATTTTATTTATATGTTAATAATTACTTTACTTATATTCTATTATTATACGTTTTGAAGATATTATAATATTATAATACGTATATTTCATCATTAATTACTTATTTTATATTATTCTAAACTTATATTTATATATATATTATATAATTATTTTATTATAAATATAAATTTTTTTACATATTTGGTATTTTATACATTATTTTTCTAAACCAATATATATTTTTATTTTATATATAATTATTATTCTTTTATAATTTTTTGTTATTATATATTATATATTGTATATTAAATACTATTTTAAAATTATTATTAAATATCATATTTTATTAGTATTATATGTATATCTTGTGAACAATTACTCACTTTATTTTATATTTTTATATATACTAACTCTTTTATATTTTTATATTGTATATATCATTTAGGTATTAAATGTTATTTTATAATTATTATTTGATGTTATATTTTATGAATGTGTATATTGATACTATATTACCCTTTTTATATATATATATATTAAATTGTATATCATGCATTTTTTAATTATTACTTTGTATGTTTTGCTTATTCATTTCAATATATGCTATGTATATCTTTGTACGTATGTTGTTAAGATTTGCTATATTTATTATTATTTTTATATGTATGTATCTAATGCATGATCTTTATATTAGTGCTATCATTTTGTTTAAATGCATGTTTTATTTACCTATTATGATAATATGTTATCATGCATGATTTATAATGTAATGCGATTCCTCATGCATCAATTTTCCAAGTTTTCAAAAAATATAAAGGCAATGCTTGGCGTTTGGAAATTTCGAGAAAAATAGTGCCCTAACTTATTGGGTTGCAACTTTTCTCATTGAGTTCGAATAGTTAAGCACCCTTCTAAGTTTTAAAAGTTTTCAAAGTGCAAGCGACTGTCTTGGAATTTCAAGGCGATGTGTCCTAACTTACTGGATATGGCGCTTTGTTGTTTCAAGATAGGGATTTCCAAAAAGGCTAGTTTGGTATCAATATTTTGATACAAGTGAACCTCAATTTTCAAAATCAAAATATTTTAAAGAGGATTGCATCTTAAAATTTTTAAATCTCCGACATTAGAGACACTTGATAATCAATTAGGTACCAATTTTTGGGCGTTACGAGGGTGCTAACCCTTCCTCGTGCGTAACCGACTCCCGAATCCGTTTTCTCAACTTTCGTAGACCAAAACTAATGATTTTAAAACAAAATGTTTTAAAGGTGATCCAATCACACCTAAAAAGATTGGTGGCGACTCCCGTTTTTGTTTCTCTTAAAGTCGATTCCCATTTTCCAAAACTTGATTTAAAGATGGTCTCGACATATGGATTTCTACTGATCAAGTCAAATGAATTAATCGTTTAATTCAGATTTAGAATAATAAGTGAAGTCTAGGTGGATTCTTTCTTGGGTGTTGTCTCTCTCATAAGTTTTCTTCGATTATTTTCCCAATTCGCTTTCTGTCACTTAGTAATTAGTTTAGTTAAGATTAGATTTTAAAACAGATCCTTCAATTTATAGGCTAGATAATAAAAATATTGTAACTACTAGTACTTTTAATCCCCATGGATACGATATTCCCGACTCACCGTAACTATACTACCATTCGATAGGTGTGCTTACCTTTGTTGTATTTTAGTTAGTTTGTGACATCATCAAGTGATGCTAGTGTATTGATGCAAGAAGGAAAAGTAATAGCTTATGCATCTTGACAGCTGAAGCCACCTAAAGCAACTACTCGACACACGATTTGGAGTTAGCTATAGTAATCTTTGCATTAAAGATTTTGAGGCATTACTTGTATAATGAGAAATGTTATATTTATACTGATCATAAGATACTTTTTGTCGCAAAAACAGTTAAATTTGAGGCAAAGACGGTGGATTGAACTTCTGAAAGATCACGATTGTGTTATAGATTACCATCTGGGAAAGGCAAATGTAGTAGCAAATGCATTGAGCATAAAAGCTACGCTTGGATTACGAGCAATGTTTGCTCAGCTTAGTATTAATGATGATGAAAGCTTGTTAGCTGAACTAAGGGTTAAGCCGGTAATGTTTGACCAGATTAGAACAGCCCAGCTAAAAGACGAAAAGTTGGTGAAGAGAAAAGAGATGGTACAGAATAGCATGGTAGAAAATTTTAGTATTGATGAACTTGATTGTTTGAGGTTCCAAAATCGGTTTTGTATTCCAACAACTTCTGAGCTAAAAGAGTTGATTCTCCGATAATCACATGATAGTACTTTTGCTTTACATTCTGGTGGAATGAAGATGTACCGTAATTTACGGGAGTTATACTGGTGGCCACAGATGAAGAAAGATATAGTCAAGTATGCTGGTAAATGTCTGATTTGTCAACGGGTAAAAGCAAAACATTAGGTACCTACAGGTTTGTTATAGCCTATTAGTATTCTCGAGTGGAAATGAGGTTGCATTACTATGGATTTCGTTACGGGATTGCCACTATTAGTGAGTAAAAAGAATGCCATCTGGGTAATTATGGATCGACTCACAAAGTCAGCTCATTTTATAGCAGTTAGAACTGATTGGTCTTTGCAAAAGCTTGCTGAGATTTATATTCAGGAAATTGTGAGATTACATGGTATTCCTACATTGATAATCTTAGACCGAGATCCACGATTTACATCAAGATTTTAGAGGTAATTGCATAATTTTCTGGGTACTCGACTTAATTTTAGTACTGTATTTCATCCACAAACCGATGGACAGTCTGAACGGGTGATACAGATATTAGAAGACAAGTTACGGGCTTGTATCATTGACTTTTAATCATGTTGAACGTTATTTACCATTGACTGAATTTGTTTATAATAATAGTTTTCAATCTAGTATTCAAATGTCCCGTATGAAGCTCTATATGGTCCAAGGTGTAGACCGCCGAAATATTGGACAGAATTAAATGAAAGAAAAGTAATTGGACCGAATTTAATTCAGGAGACAGAGGAAACGGTTAAAAAGATTAAAGATAGACTGAAAGCAACCTTCGATAGACAGAAATCTTATGCGGACTTAAAACGGCGAGACATAGAGTATTTCGTTGGTCATATAGTGTTCCTTAAGGTATCGCCTTAGAAGAAGGTCTTGAGGTTTAGTCGAAAAGGAAAATTGAGTCCTCGTTATATTGGGTCTTTTGAGATTATAGAAATGATTGGACCGGTTGCTTATCGACTAGCCTTGCCTCCAAAGTTACAGAAGATTCACGGTGTTTTCCATATCTCTATGCTTCGAAGATATAGATCGGATCCTTCTCATGTTATTCCCACTGAAGACATCAAAATTCGATTTGATTTATCTTATGAAGAAGAGCCAGTGCATAAATTAGCTTGAGAAGTAAAAGAGTTAGTAAATAAACAGGTTCCTTTAGTGAAAGTGTTGTGGAGAAATCATAATGTGGAAGAAGCAACTTGGGAACCGGAAGAAACAATGAGAGTGCAGTATCCTCATCTTTTCTCAAGTTAAATTTCGAGGAAGAAATTTATGAAAAGGGAGAAATGTAATAACCCAAAATTCATGGGCATCAGAAAAGTACATTATCGAGCCTCCGTATTAGGAAACCGAACTCATAAATAATTATTAAAAATATTTATGAGTCTAGTGGTGTTTCTAATTATGTTCTAATTAAGTGAATTTGGCCTAATTTAGAGTAATTAGTAAGAAGAGACTAAAGTGAATAAAAGATAAAAGTTTAATTGTAGATTAAAAGGAAGAAATAGGGACCAAATAGGCAATTAAACCTATTCCATTAAAGGAGGAAACAAATGTGTATAAAAATCTTAGCTTTTTATGTTAATTAATTATAAAATATATTATTATTTATTCAAATTGTAATTTATATTAATTATATTATTATATTATGGAATAAATTAAAATAAAGACAATTGTATGGTAATAAAAATATACATGTGTAATAATTATATTTGTACAATTGTAAATTAAATATTTAATTACTTAAAATTTAAGTTAAGAGATATTTATATCAATTATTATTATTTTTATATTATTCTAATAAAGTATAAAAAAAGTAAAAAGAAAACAAAAGAAGAAAAGAAACAGAATAGTCATTTCGAAATAAAGTAGGGAAAGGAGAAAAAGAAAAGAAAAATGAAAAACTAGGGTTTAAGGATTTAAGCTTTGATTTGGAAGTCAATTAAGTCATTTTTTTTAATTTTGATGTTTTTGAAGCCTTAGAACAAAGTTTTGTTGAATTTAAGTTGAAATTTTGGAAGTTATTAGATTTTTAAGCATGATTCATGTTGAACAAATTGATGAATTAGGGGTTTAATTGATAGAATTTCTAGTTAGAATTGATTAAAGGATTAAATTGTAAAATAAGCTATAAGTTTTGTGTTAGAGGAATGAAATTAAAAATATTTTTTGAAATTAAGGTTCTATTATGAACATTAGATAGCTAAGTTGAATTTGGTAGGAAACTGAATAGAAATAAAGTATGAATTGAGTTAGAAAAGTAGGTGAACTTAGTTAAGACCAAATTTAAAATAAGGTAGAAGTTGAATAGAAATTCAATTATTTAATATAAATTAGTGTGGTATTAATAGTGTAAATTATTTTAATCTTTGTAGCTAGCAAAGAACCAGAAGCATCAGTACAGAAGGGAAAAGAGAAGATTATCGAGGAGTAAACTCGAGAAAATCACAGTTTGTATTACTATAATTCAAATTATTTACTATTAAATGTTATATTTAAATTATGTAGTTGATAAGTAAATTATGAGGTAAGTGTATTATTGAATTGTATAATATTGAGTTACATGATTAATATGTATTGAAATTGAAGGTCTGTTTGTTTACCTGGAAAACATTTTTCGGAAAATGTTTTCTTGGTTTTCCAGTGTTTGTTTGCTTAAAAATCACTTACCTTGGTAAAACATTTTCAGAAACACGGGAAAATGAGAAGGGATTTTCGGGAAAATGTCTTACCGATTTTATTTCTGTAAGATATTTTCCATCTTTCCTCCTCCTTCCGTCCTTCTCCTTCTTCATCCAATTGACCTGTTCCCTTCCTGAAACAAAGCTCAAGGTAACTTTTTTATGCTTTACTCTGTATTTCATTCAATTTGTCACCTCTCTCACTCAAATCTTCTTATTCCTTTTTTTCTTTTGTTGAAGAATCTATTTGGATTTTGCATCTGTTTGGATTTTGCATCAGTCTGTTGAAGAATCTTCTTCTTCTTCTTCTTCTTCTTCTTCTTCTTCTTTTATGCTTTATTTAAAATCTATCTGTTTCTGGGTTTTGCATCATTCAGTTTATGCTTGCTCTTCTATTACCCTAGATTTGTTTTTTTTTCTTTTATTTTCTTCTCTTATATAGTATGCTTCTATCTCTATGAAACATAGAGCCTTTCTTTCTTAGTCAGATTCTTTCCTGACTTGAACCAAAGAAACTCTTTCACCTCTCCACGGACACTA
The DNA here is from genome assembly GCF_007990345.1 of Gossypium hirsutum. Classification (NCBI taxonomy): domain Eukaryota; kingdom Viridiplantae; phylum Streptophyta; class Magnoliopsida; order Malvales; family Malvaceae; genus Gossypium; species Gossypium hirsutum. The sequence goes on along the minus strand of NC_053435.1, from coordinate 88,016,213 downwards.
TCACTAAACCATAGCTACTTTCATCATTGATCTAGTGGCATTCTATCTTTCATCTCATAGGCTAGCTGCTTGCTACAACATTTATAATTCTTCCTTAATGGCATTAACAAAACAAAGCATCAAGAGAGAGAGCATGCCATTCCCCTATCTGTTTATTTTTTATTCAATCGAGTCTATAGATATTTGGTAACTTTACTTTCTCATTGTTATAGTTGGTAATGCATTGATATGTTTGCAAATATTCTTAAAACAAACCAAAAGATGCTACAAAATTTCCATTTTTCTCATCTGATAAAATTGAACTCTGACCTGAACTCATTTCTCATGTGATCCAACATTCGAGTTCATGCATAAGTTATTAGCTCTATGTAGTCAAACAAATGGTTTTCTTTCTGATTTTTTATTTCTCTGTTCCTCTTTATAAAGTTACATTAGCCTCAGTAAGTGTTAACAAACAATAGAACACTACGGTTTCCATGTTGGGCTAAAATTAATCCTTGCCAAGCCAAAAGCATTTTCCACATCAATGGGTTTGTCTGTAAGCTATAAAAGACAAGCCTCAACATAAGTTTCTTCGAGTGGGGAATCATTTCCAAAACTAGCTACTTCTAAGGATTGGCTAATTCAGTCAGCAGAAATGCCAAAAGAATCAATGATGCATGATCACACTACCAGAACTAATCAAAATCAAGAGAATAACTGCTTCACTCACCATGAAGTTCAAAGAAATTCATATCCTGGTGAAGTTAGAAATTGTGGATATAATATATACTAAATTAATGTATTTATTATGTCCATGTGCATCAGTTTAGTAGTTAAAAGCTGGTTCAGCTATCTGCCACAAGTAGTGAGTCCAGTATCCTATAGTTTCAGCATTCTTAGAAAAGAATAAGGAAACTTGAATATTCTTCTATTGTTTCATTGTTTGCTCGGACTAGTGCTCGAATTGATTCATTAGTTTCCTTATCTAGTTAGGTAAATAAAATAAAAAGATTTTACTAAATGATTACCCTTGTTATATTCCTTTGAAAAGAAAATGGTGTGGGGGCATTACCCGCTGCTTTGCTTTTTGGATGCTTGCAGAATACATGGGCCTTTTAGTTTATTTGATTAAAAAACAAATTTTCCATTTTGAGAGACTAGTGGATAGTTTGATGGTTCATTCAGCAACAACATATAGAGCCGAGCAGGAGATGATGGGATCCTTTCCCTCCACATCTCTATGTTATTTTTAGTAGGCATAGAATTAATATACACAAAAATAGATGTGTGATGTGTTTTTTGTTTGTTTGATGATCTACTCATCATTCTTCAAAAGTTCAGCCTACTGCTCTTCAATATTTAGCCCACTTTGCTTTGTTAATTTTTACATCATTATTACATATATTTATATTTATATACTCCCTTAATGCAATATTTTTTTTCTAGCTTGAAAGGTAGAGCCCTCCCACTGTACATATACTATGGGACTAATGGTTTTTTTTTATAGATTATAACCAACTCCATTTCTAGCTTCCTCCATTATTTGAGCAATATACATATATTTCTATAACTTATATAGGGGCATGTACCAATGGTGGTCGAGTGTCTTTTTTATGGGTTTGAGGCATGACTGATGAGTGATGTTATATATAGGAAACAATGATTGACTAAATTAAGGGAGAGAAGAAAAAACACTCGGATAATTTTATTACTGCCACTGTCAATGCATTTCTTGTATTGTTCTAAGAGAAGTTGTATTGTTCTGAGTTTTAAGTATATGCTAGCCTATTTTTTTTCAATTTCAGCTTTCTTTATGGATTAAGAAATTTTATCTGTCAATAATATATTATCATACATCATTAACGCGGTGTTTTTATCCACAATCATCCTTTTGTTAACTCTTAACCTTATCCTCTACATTATGTGAATTTTGATATTATGTTTCTTCTTGTGAATTCATATGATAATACAAAGGCTGACTTGTGTATCCAATTGTATCTACAATTGAGAATTTAATTGGAAGAGCCAAATTGATACAAAATGTAAACATTAAAGGCTAAATTTGATATTATGCCTATTTTCACTGTTTAGCCAGAAAGATACAATTAAAAACATTAATTAGAAGAATTTCACATTAATAAAAAAATATAATGAAATAATACCACCATTAAAATAAATTAAAATTTAATATAATAAAATATTTTTTTACAATTTAATTATTTAATTTTAAAATTTAAAATAATTAAGTCCAAAAATTTTGAAGTAAAAAAAATCATATGTATGTCCAAAAGGGAAAGTGTAATAAAAATATTAAATAGAAGAGTAAAATATTAAATAAAATAACATTTTTACTACTGCCATTGTACATCATGTTATCTACAAATAACTTAAAAAAAAGAAGAGGGAAGTGGTTGCAATATTTTATTGAAAAATAGAATAACAATATGAAATGATCAATAAGTATAGGTCTGGTGTCCATTTTCAACATTACATATGTACATTATATTATGACCAATCATTGGTTTATTCTAAAATTGAATTATATCTAATTTTAGTTGTGTCACTAAATTGGTACAAAGAAAGTAGCTTAATTTCTCAAAAAAATATTAATGCAATTATAATTAGCTTAATATGTATGTATGCACTTTAGTCATGGTAACTTCAGTCACATATGTGATCGTATGAAAATCTTGCATCTTTTTTGTAGTATCAAATATTTGTGTGGCATTATTTTGTGTAAATTGATCGTAATCAAAATCAAAATGCAATTGTCGAAGTCGTGGCTTCAGTTTTAGCTTTTCGGGCTCTTTGGATTAAAAAATTAAAAACTAGGAAGGAAATTGCTTCTCACCCTCGTGTGAATCGAGATTATGAAAGAGAAAACTATATTAATAGTATTTTATATAGAGGTGACCAGCATTTTATTGATGTGATAAGGATGAGACCGATTGCCTTTTTTAATTTGTATGATATTCTTAGTAGGAATAATTTGTTACAATCAACTAAATCTGTGAATATCAGGGAGCAAGTAATTATATTTTTACATATAAGTGGTCATAATGTGAGGTTTCAAGTGATTGGATCTAGATATTATAGATCAACTAGGACAATTCACCGTTACTTTAGGGTTGTATTGAGAGCTATTTTGAAATTTTATAAAGTAGTTATAGATTACCTGATGAGTCAACTCCTAGTGAAATCAGAAACAATCCAAGGTTTTATCCTTATTTTAAATATTGTATTGGAGCATTAGATGGAACTCATGTTCGTGCATCCGTTCCACTTAGCATTCAAGGAAGATTTCGTAGCCGTAAAGGGGGGATGACACAAAATGTATTGGCTGCCATTACATTTGATTTAAAATTTCCCTATGTTCTGGCTGGTTGGGAAGGTAGTGTACATGATTCTCGTATTTTAAGTGATGCAGTTCCACGCCCAAGAGGATTAAGCATTTCAGAAGGTAATAATTATCATTAAATACCAAATAGTTCTAGTAAGCTCATAATTTATTAGTATTAATTATGTTTTCTAAAATTGTAGGTAAATGTTATCTTGCTGATGTTGGATATGGCATCTGAAATGGATAATTACCCCATATCGTGGTGTTCGATATCATTTAAAAGAGTTTAGTGCATAGGGGCCTGAAAATGGTAAGGAACTCTTTAATCTTCGTCATTCGTCATTACGAATCACAGTTTCGTGTATTAGATGCTGAACCATTTTGGAATTTTCAAACCAAGTAGATATAGTTTTGGCTGCTTGTATCATTCATAATGATATAATGGAGTTGATCCTAATGATTTACTTAATCAAGGATTATATGAGGAGCTTGAGTCTGATTTGATAATACAAACTCTTACGGAGCGAGAAGAAAGAGAAGAAGCAAGAGAATGGTCTGCTAAGAGAGACGAAATTGCACAAACTATGTGGACTGATTATATGGCTAGAAATATTAGGTAGGTTTAGGGCTTAGGGTTATTGTTTCTATATTATGTATGTTTTAGTATTAAAATTATTTTTTTTGTTAATGTTGGTTGGATAATGATATTGAAATTTTAGTTTGTTGGATTTTGAAATTATTATGTCTTGGATTTGTTAGATATTGATTATGTTTTAAGCTTGTTAGATGTTGAATTTATTATGTTTTAAGCTTGTTGGATATTGAATTTATTATGTTTTAAACTTGTTGGATATTGAAATGATTGAAAATGACAATTATTAATGTAGAATGGGTACGGGCAACAAAGAAGGGACCTCCAAGCAATTCAGGTGGACAAAACTGATGGAACATCTTTTTCTTGAAATTCTAGCAGAGGAGGCCCAGAGAGGAAATAAGCCTTATAGTACTTTCAAAGCAGTTTCTATTAATTGAGTTGCCGAAGCTATTTCTGAAAGATTTCAAGTCCAATGCAATGCGAAGCATGTGGAAAATCATTTGAGGACTGTAAAAAACCAGTGGCAGATTATATACACAATTCGGGGTGACAATGGTTTTGGATGGGATGATAACATGAAAATTATCACATGTGATAGAGAGACATATGATGCAGCAGTGATGGTAACATATGTATATATATGTTAAGTATATTTCAATTATTTTTTACTTGTTATTTTAATTGTGTATAATATTCAGCAGGCACACAAGAAGTATGAGCCATTTTTGAACAAAAAGCATTGATCATTATGATGAAATGGCTTTGGTTGTTGGCAAAGATATGACAACAAGGAGTTTTGCCAGAACATTTGCTGACATAGATTTGGATGATGGTAACCAAGATTCAGTGCCTATAGACTGTGACAATGAAGAGACTGGAGAGGTAAGAACAAAAGTATCTTCATCTGGCACATCCAAACGTAAAAGAAAAAATGTTCAAGAAAGTGTTGTTGATGAACAAATTAAATTTGTGGGTGAACAACTTGGAAAAATTGCTAATGCTTTGGAACAATTTACTGTGGATAAGACACCACATCTTTACGAAGAAGTGATGTCGATAGAGGAAGAAGGATTTGATGATGACTTCCTGTGTTTGATTATCTAGTGAGTCATGAATCCGAGGCCAAAGTTTTTTTAGTTAAAAGTAAGAAGCATAGAAAAATTTGGCTTCAAAATTTTTCTCAAGGTTAAAGATATTGATACTTTTAATGTGGTGTAATATTAGTTATGCACTTGGACAATGTGTAATATTAGTTATGCGCTTGGACAATATTGTTGTTATTATGTGATGTATTACTAATTATGCATTTGGATAATATTATTAATTTCTAGTATTAATTATTGTTTGGAAGCTAATTTATAATTATTCAACCCTTGTTTTTTATTTTTTTATAACACAATTACAAAATTTATTTGACTTTGGTTGTTTTCAATTTATGACGGTTAATATTCTAGCTTAATAATTGAGTATTATTATATATTTAATTTAATTTATTTATAAATAAATCATTGCAATTTATGTAAAAACAATTTAAAATATAAATTTATTAATATATATAAATTTATTAATATATGTAAAGACAGCTTTTCTGGGAAATATTTTCAAGAAATTTGCCAAACAACAGAAAATATTTTACACAGATTCATCCAAACACTAGAAAAGTAAATCATTTCCAGAAAAGTAAATCATTTTCAAGAAAACATTTTACTGGCAAACAAACGGACCCTGAATTGCATGTGGATTGAAATGAAAAATATATTGAGTTGAATTGTATATTGAATTGAAAGTGAATTTGATATGAAAGTGAATTGAGTTGAGAACTAGAATGCCCTATTAACTAGTTGGGCTGAGTCGGATATAGTTGGCATGCCATAGGATTGAAAGGACTTGGAGATTTTTAGGCTTGGCCGAGGAGACACTAATGTCATTATATTTCTTCGAACTATCTGAAGAGGCACTTAGTGCCGTTTTGGTGTGTTTGGGTGGTTTATTCTGGTGTGTTTGGGTGGATTATTCTGGTGTGTTTGGGTGGCTTATTCTGGTGTGTTTGGTTGGATTATTTTGGTGTGTTTGGTTGGAATCCGTGTATCCGCCAAGGTTCGAGTTTTGTTAATAGGGGTAAGCAAATGAAATGATAAAACGAATGAAATTGATCGATTGATTTATTTAAGAAATGAGGAAGTTGAAATTGTGAATTGAATAGAGACTGAAAACGAAAGACATGAACCAAAGGTTCATGAGATGATTGAATGCAGTTTGATGATATGTGATATCTATTTGATTAATTGTTATTGTTGAAAAGTTGAAAGTTAGAGTATGAATTAATATATACTAAATTATTATATGTTTGATATTTATATGCTTATACATTATTATTTGTCATTATAGTTTGAATTATGGTAATGCCACTGAGTATAGGCATACTCAGCGTATAGTTGTTTTCGTGCTCAGGTTAGTAGAAGTCAAAGGTCCCAGTTCAGCGTCCAGATCAATCTCGATTTCAGAGACAATTTGCTGATGTAATCTCTTTTTTGGTAAAAGTGGCATGTTCTTTGGTGTTGTATAAATTATGTACTTAAGTTTTGAAACTTTGGTTGTAAAATGATGTCTAATATGGGTTATAAGTATGAAATGAATTAGTATGGCATATTTGGTAAAATGTGGCATGAAACTAAAATGGGAAATGAATGAAATTATTAGTTCAATTAAAAAGTTATTTATGAGTGATCAAGTAGATAAATTGTTAAATTAATGTTGTAGGCGTAGTTAGGTATGTTTGAGTGCGGAAATGTATGGTTTATTATATCAGTTGCAAATTGGTTGTGGTTTGAAAATTGCAGGGAAGGTTAGATGTTTATAAAGAGGTTATATTGAGTTAAAAAAATTATGAATTTTTTTCGGAGTATTCGAACTAGTTTCGTTCCACTTTTAATACGTGTTTTGGACCTCGAGGGTCCATTATAGGGACTTAATAATTAAAATATACTATGTATGTTATTGATTTGTGAATTATTAGTCAATTGTTCAATATGTCCTGTAATGCTTCGTAGCCCTATTCTGACGACGGTTTGGGGTTAGGGGGTGTTACAAGTTACAACTAATAAGCCAAAGAGAATAATTAGAAAGCTTGCTCTCTTTGCTGATATGATGGCTTATGCATTTCCAGTTGTAACTAATGACATTCTTATCACTTTTAATGAATCAATTTGGAGTTCAGAAAAAGAAAAGTGGAGGATTGCCATGAATAAAGAAATGAAATCCCTTCATAAAAATCAAACTTGAAAACTAGCTAGCCTACCAAAGTAAAAGAAGATAATTGGATGCAAGAGGGTGTTTGCAAATGAAGAAAGATTTCTTGGCCAAGATGATGTTTCCTACAAAGCAATATTGGTGGCAAAAGTTTATGCTTAGAAGGAGAAAATTGATTAAAATGAGGTGTTTTTTTAGTTGTGTCGATTAAAATTCTATTTGGTGAGAAAGTTGGATATAAAAGCTGCTTTTTATATGGAAATTTGGAAGAGAAAATATATATGACTTAGCCAAAAGGATTCAAGGTTTCGAGAAAAGAAAATTTAGTGTGTAAATTTGAAAAATCGTTATACAGTTTAAAATAATTTTTGAGATAGTAGTACAAGCAATTTGACAAGTTTATGAAAAAACAAAACTATAAAAGAAGCAAATATGATCATTGTGTGTATTTTCTCAAGCTTTAATATGTTTCTTTTATATATCTTCTTCTTTATGTTGATAATATGTTAATAGCTTCCGAAATTCAAATAGAGATTGAGAAGCTAAAGACACAGTTCAAAAAGGAGTTTGAGATGAATGATTTAGGAGAAGCAAATAAGATTCTTAGCATGGAGATAACTCGAGATAAAAGCTTGAAGAGGTTTTGTTTGACTCAAAAACAATATCTAAAGCATTTTGGTATGAATTAAAATTCAAAACCTGTTAGCACTCCCCTTGCTCATCATTCAAGCTTAATACCTCTATGTCGCCAAATAATGATGCAAAACGAGAATACATGTCAAAGATATCATATGGAAATATTATTGGTAGCTTAATTTATGCCGTGGTATGTACAAGACCTGACGTTTCACAAGCAACTGAGGTCGTGAGCATATATGCATGATCCAGGAAAGGAGCATTAGCAAGTCGTGAAATGGATTTTGAAATATATCCATAATACAATGTATATTGGATTGTTTTTTGCAGGAACATAATCATGGTGTGGTTGGATATTGTGACTTAGACTATGCTAGTGATCTAGCCAAACGATGATCAACTACTAGTTATGTGTTTGCCCTTGCAATGGCACCAATTAGTTGGAAATTTACTTTACAGTTAACAATTTCTTTATCTTCTATAGAAGCAGAGTATATGGCAATCATAGAGGCTATAAAAGAGGCAATTTGGCATCAAGGGTTGCTTGGTGAATTGGAAATTAAGCAGAAGTATGTCAAATTACATTGCAATATTCAGAGTGTTATTTAGTTAGCAAAGAATCAAGTTTATCATGCAAGGAAGAAGCAAATTGATGTCCGATATCATTTTGTATGAGAGATTCTAGAAGAAAATTGAATAAAGATCCAAAAAATTTCAAACATTAAGAATCTTGTTGATATGATGACTAAGGTTGTGATTGTGGTCAAGTTCCAACTATGTTTGGACTTGATCAATGTTTAAACTTGAAGGTTGAAATTTGAAGATACTAACAAATTTTGGTTTGCAAGGAGATTGAAGATGTGAAAATTTGTTAAGGTGAAGATTTGTTGAAATAGCACAATCCCACGTCTAAAAATTACAAAGTAGTGGAGAGTTTATACTACTAAAAATAGGGATTGTTTCCCTACCTTTAAGGCAAAATTTCCCTATTCTTATTTATAAATTTTTGCTTGTATCTTTTGCAGTGAAATATATTTGGTAGTGTCTAAGGATGTAGGTGTAATTTGATGAACCTCATTAACTTTTTGGTATTTTTTATTATTTTGATTAATATCTTTTAATATTTTGTCGAGTATAATTGTAGTTATATATTGTGCTATTAAATTTCATTGTAGGGGGATTTTGTCTAGAAGTTTGGGTTTTAAGTTGGACCATTTATGACCATCCAATCTTTCCTAATAATTAAACCTAGTGCGATTTTCTAGTACAATAATTTACTCTTTTTTACCATATTCACACAAACACTTATTGATATAATATTTAGAGATGAAAGTTGATGATGTTTCGTACTGAAATGTTGAGGGTCACCTAAGCTTGTTTTGATAAATTAAGAGTATAATAGAAGTTTTTTTAGTGACTTCAAAAGTTTCTCAGGTATTCGAGAATGTTTTGCAGGGATCTTTCAGTGAAGAGGATTTATATGGCTTTGCATAGGTATCGCTAAGAAGAACACGTTATGCCTTGATGGGTTTGTAAACTTATGTGATTTGGGGGATTGTGGTCTTGTTATAATCCCTCATATGGATATGATGTGGATTTGTTCAAGGGTGGGGCTACTCGCCTAAGCTTAAAGGCTCGCCTGAAATTTGGAAATGCTTAAGCAAAAATATTAGACTTGAAAAATATGCTTGGGCAAAAAAAAAAAGGCCCGTTAATATGGGTTGGGCTTGAACTTAACCATTTCAAGTTCGAGCCTACCTTGATCTATTTTCTAAGTTTGTAATATATTATATTATGTTGTTTGTATATATTATGCAATTTATAACACAACATAAATTTATAGTGATATATAATATAATATATATATAATACATATAATACAATAATGTAAACAATAAATAATATAGACAAGTCTAAAATGAACTTGAGTTAGCTATTTACAAATATGTGTAGACTTTGACAAAATTTTAAGCACATATTTTGGATCAGGCTGAGGCTTGGATAATTATAAAATGTGTTGATATCATACTTAAGTTAGCTCAAATCTAATTTGACCTAACAAATGAATACCTCTAATCTAATGTGACTTGAAGTATTCCCTATTCACTAAGCATGTAAGAGATAGATTAGTCTGAATCAAGGCAGAGCTACAAGGGCTGGTAAAGGCCCCATCTTCTAAAATGTAAAATTGCAATATTGGCCATTTAAGTTTTACAAAATTTTAATTGAGTAAAATGTAAAATTACGCTTTGCTCTAAAAAATGATAAATTTTGATTTAGTCTTTTAAAATTATAAATATTTATAATTTATAAGTTACTAAATTGTGAAATTCCGTTTTAACTCTCATACAAATGTATAATTTAATTTTGGCCCTCTAGAAAAAAAAATTGATTTCGCCCTTAATCTAAATATACTAACCATGCAATGAGAAACGAAGTATTCCTTTGGTAAGGTCATCTCTTGACTATAAGGAAGACAAACTCTTCCATGTTCTGAAAGTAATTAACTTAAATGAGGTTGTTTTTTGAAACTGATCGAAAGGAAATAAATAATTACAAAAATTACCCAGAACCAAAATCTTGTATGAGAATGAACCATTTTCTATAGTGCACGACAATTTCGCTAGACCCATCGGTGACACCACCCCTTATCATTAACGAATCATCAGCTTTTTGAAAAAAAATTGGGTGCCGCCACTGTGTACGGCAATACCAGTGTGTATTTTTTCTACATACCCTAAAAAATACGAGTATTTTGGGAAGAAAAATAGGAAAAAAATAATATTTTAATGAGTTTTTCCAATCTCTCTAGTGGTTCCAGAGAAATTAAAAAAATATTTGTCAGATAAAAAATTGTCACAAAAAATATCGTGTTAGGCTTTTTTAGTGTTGTCGTTCTCATTGGTGACACTAGTGTCAAAAAAATAAAATATTTTTTGGTGCCACAGTTCATAGTGGTGGCACTGATGTCCCGCAAGGCTATTAGGCGGAACCAAAAGCTGAGATATACCTCATCCTTGATGCAAAATTTGTATTTGTTGAAGGAGTTGATTTTTTTTCTAATTTTTTTCTTTTGAAGAAATGATGGAGATGGAGAAATTTTTGTGATTAGTAGTAGGGGAGAGAACAGGGAAAAAATATACTTGTTGAGAATAAGGGGGAAGAGGAATTTTGTTTTGTTTTGTTTGTGTTTGTGTTTTAGTTAGAAATTGTGATAAATTGAAAGTATGTTTTATTTAACGACGATCTGATGGCACTTAGACATCGGAAAATTTCATTTATTATTTGGAGAGTGTTTCATCACCTTAAAAGATGTTGCATTGCTACTCATGCTCCCAGTTGACAGTTATGCAGTCACATGTTCAAGTAAAAATAAGGTTCTCAGTTGACAGTGGTTATGCGATTATGGGTTCAAATTGGTTATGTTGTCAAGGGAACCCAGTTTCATGCCACCAGAAGAGGATGTTTTAGGGGAGTTGCCAATTATGCCTGGCACAAGTTGAAACGAGGCTTGGTGAGGTCGCAATTGTAGTTATTAAAGTGATACATTAGATGAAGGCCGATCAAGCCTTGTCTCACTAAAAGCACTTTTGTTTACGGGATTCCTGATAGACCCAAATCAAACAAAGTTGAATGCCATGGGATTCTCGATGGACTTGATCCAAGCAGAAGATGATTCAACCAGAGAAAATACTTATTAAACTACATTAGTGTAAACTGAAAAATATATAGGATTTTTCCTATGCAATTTATCACCTCTTTACTTAAATTTGTTGTTAAAACTAAGTAATTGTTTAATAAATTAATGAAATATGTGAAAATATGAAATTAGGATATAGAAATTATTAAAATGTGATTTTATGCTTTATTATATAGTTTTCATGTGTAAAATGGCTTATTTTATATTTATTTGAACATACTATATTTTAAGACATAAATTGGGCCATGCATGATTAAATTAAATAATAAAATATAAAATTATATTTAATAATTCATTTTAAAATATTTCATTAATAATTTGGGTTTTAATTAATTATTTAAATTGGATAAATTTTATTCTTTGGTCTTTTAACTTATTGATTTATTTTGGACAGGTCTGATAGCTTTGTTGGATTACAAAAATCATCCAAATTGAAGACCAAGTCAACCCAATTTCGGCTACATGTAACGCCCCAATTTTTGGGAATTCTGTGTATGTTGGCAAAATTTAAAATTTCTGTGTTTTGTCTGTTTAGTGTAGGTTTAATTATGTTAGTGGGCTTCTAGAAGGCCCAATATTAAGTTAAAACTCGGTAATTTTAGTTAATTTTAGTTCCGTAAGAAAAAGGGGTTCTGGTTAACTGGGCTTTTAAGTATTAATTGGGTAAAATAAAACACAAAGAAGCAGGTGGCAGAGTGGCATGTGACGCCACTAGGGAGGCTATAAAAGTGGCATGTGGATGCTAGGGAGAACTGAGGTTCAAGTCACAATGAGAGCATATTAAGCGAATTATTTTTATGATTAGAAAAGGGATGTTTTGGAACTCAAGTAAAAGACTGTCAGGAGGAGTTTGAGTTGCTCAGGTGATTGAGTAAGGAGGGGATAAGGGAGAGGATTTAGGAGCTTATTAGGGAGAGTAGTGTGGGCCGAATGGTGGACTCTTGAGGAGCAAGAGTTGGCCAGCCAAGGGTTTTTCTTTAGGGGGCAAGTTTCGGCTAGGTCAAATGCCAAGTATAAGTTCGGCATTAGGGGTAAGTTGTGCCGTTTCCTGACCATTCTTCCTTTTTCTTTTTTTTTCTTTTTTTCTCTCTTCATCAACTTCTTTTCTTCTTTTTGTCTGTCGAATCTCTCTACCATTCAGCTCATCTTCATTTTTATCAGTTGTTTTTAAGCCTATAGTCGATTACCTCAAAAAGCTGAAATCCGAAAAGCCTGATTTCTTTTGTGCCATTTTCTTCTAGTCAAAACCCTCTTATTTTCCCTCATCTTCTTGACCGATTCTCTAGTCCTCTGAACCCCAAGTTTCTATCGACAAAGCCACTACAAAATCCTCATCTTTTCTTCATTGTTACAAAAAAGCCGAAAACGCATAGCCATAGGAACAGCCGAATTTTAAGATCACTAAAGGCTCGACTTTTGTTATCATTTGAGGGTTAGATCTGCATCAGAATCGAGTAGGAGTTAATTGGAATCATTGACTGAAGGAACTGGAGGTAAGTTTTTGAACTTAATCTTTATTTCGGGTTTTAGAAAAGCCGAAACCCCTAAAGGTTAGGGAGGCTATCGATTTCGGTTTGTAGCTCTAAGGGTTATTATAACTATTTTATTTTGATAATAGTGGGATCTAGAGGCTACTGATCGAAGGCTTGGACAAGTGGAATGACTGGATCTAGACATAATCGCTAACTTCGTCAAAGGTAGGATCGTAAGTGCCTAAAGTGCTTTTGGCCGAATATAGTAAGGGGTTAATACGTAGTTCATTTTCGATAGTTAGATTAACGTGTTAGTAATCCAATTGTAGGCAGTTCGTGTGTGGATCTCCTCAGCATATCGTTGCAAACAGGTGTGTAACTGACACCCTCTTATAGACTAGATCGGCAAAAGCCGAAAAGCTGAAATGCCGAAAGGCCGATATTTTGAGAACTTGCGAGTGTGCGAATGCTCGTGAGATTAATAGTGTGAGGCATATGGTAAATTAAAGTGATAAGACTGTAGAGTGCACGATTTTGTACATTTTGATGTTTTTGGGCTTAATGGGCCAAAATTGGGATAACGGGTCAACGGGCCCAATTCGGTAAGAAAATGCGGTAAGTGTTTCTGGTTGTATGTAAATGACTATGTCATGCATGAAAACCTTAAGAATAGTTAAATTACTTGAATACCCCTACGTATGGAAAATTACTGTTATACCCCTAGGGGTACTTTTAACTGAAAAGCATGATGATCTGAACCCATTTGATGTATGCCATGATTGTATATCTGTTGCATAGGGATATGGGTTATATTATGGAGGAAGCGTCCTAGTGGCTATGCCACAATTATCTGATCTGGTGGCTCTGCCACGATTATCTTATCTGGTGACTCTATCACATTGTCTGTTCTGGCAGTCATGCTGCATATTTCTGTGGAGTGTAGCGGTTGGGTAGGTCGAGTAGTCTCCCCACATGGTGAAAGGTTGGTATGGGGGTGCATATGGTTGGATATGGGTTGTGTTTTGCATAAACATGTAACATCCGTTCTGATTTGATATGGGCTTATGGGCTATATTCTGACTTCTATTCTGGGCTAAGGCCAACGTGTTCTGTTTCTGTGGTTTGAGCCGATATAGGCTATGGTTGGGTTAATTTATACACTGAGTTTCCCCAAACTCACCCTTTTATTTTCATCCACGCAGGTAATCCCCAACCATAGTGGGCTTGGAGCTGTGAGGGATTCGGAGTGGCCACACGTTCTACAAGTTGATTTTCTTCTGGTGAACTGGACATCATTTTATTTACGTTTAAGGTTTTGGGTTTTTTTTTAAAATGTAATAAGGTCATTTAATTATTTTTTTGATGGTTTTAATATGTTTTATTAAGGTAGGTATTACTTATATTTAACTGTTGGAATTGAATAGCTTTAGGGCGTGTTTTCAAAAACAGTAATTGATTTCAAAATAACACAACAACAAGCAAAGCTTCCGCAATGAAAATATTTTCCAAAATTAATCACTTTCCTAAAAAGGACTTAATCAAATTGGTTTCCTGGAAATATACATGACGTGAAGGTGTGGCAATGGCGGTGTCCATGTCTAGGATTGGATCCAAAGGGAGCTTGGTACTTAAGTAGTCCGATGGACTCACCTCCTCTTTCCCGGTTTCCTACCTGGTGCACAACTTCCGTTCACCTTAAACCTACAATGAAATTATCTTTTAAAACACTAAGTAAGTTTTTTTAGATCAACAATATAAAATGTTTTGAACGCTTCGATGTGGCACGTTAGATCTGGCCATAATGTCTAGGCCGAGTTTGGGGTGTTACATTTAGTGGTATCAGAGCCAAGTTACAACAACTCGGCTGTGGAATGGGTTTACAAAAATAAAGATTTGTGAAAACAAAAATTTTATAAAAATTAAAAAAAACTCGGTTTTCAAAATTTAGATCTTTAGAAGGTGGCATTCTGAATCTCCGGCCCAAGCCTGTAAGTATTACTCTAAACTTTTTGAATACTTTCCTGAATTATCTGTCTGGACTGAAACCCTACTAGGATACTCTATATAGGATGATATGGAAACCATAGGAAAATTTGATTGAAACTGTAGATAGACTTCGATTCTGCGAAAAAAAACTTTGAATTACTGTCTGATTCATAAAACATCTGTAATAAGCACTGGAATATTGAATTAATGCATAAAAATTTGTAATAAGATAATACGATATGAGTACAAGAGCCGCTCGTGGAAGAGGCCGTGGACGAGGCCGAGGAAGTGCTCGAGTGAGATCTTCGTCTTCAGGACATATGCCTGCGGTGGATTCACCGGTACCACCAGCAACAGAGGTGGAGTCTCATGATCGCGGTGCCAGGGATGATGCCCTGTCGCAGGCAATGCTTCGTGTTCTGGAAAGGGTTGTCGGTGTAAGTACTGGCAACAGAATTTGGGGATCTATTTCTGAACGACTTCGAGCTAACGGAGCGGAGATCTTTAAGGGTGTGTCTGGTGTAGCCCCAAATGTGGCGGAATATTGGTTGGAGGCCACAGAACGGATTATGGACGACTTAGACTGCTCTGTGGAGCAGAAGTTGAAAGGAGCCGTATCGTTGCTACGAGACGAGACCTATCAGTGGTGGCTCACTGTGAGAGAAGGGACCTCAGCTGATAAGGTAACTTGGGAACTATTTAAGACGGCCTTTAAAGGGAAGTATGTTGGGGCGAGTTATGTGGACGCCCGCAGAAAAGAAATCTTGAATCTGGTGCAAGGAGGTAAAACAGTCGCTGAGTACGAGGTCGAGTTTCTGAGGCTGAGCCGGTATGCCGTGGGCATAGTCGCTACGGAATATGAGCGAAGTGTGCGCTTCGAGGATGGTCTTAGAGATGACCTTAGGGTGTTGATTGCTCCGCAGAGGGAGTGGGACTTTGCGGTCTTGGTGGAGAAGGCAAAGATAGCTGAGGAGGTTAAGCGTGATGAAAAGCAAAATCGGGAGAAGGATCGAAATCATTTTCGGAGGGATTCAGGACCCTCGGGTGGAGCAAATAGAAATGTTAAGAGAGCAAGAGTGGAGGAACCAGTTCGAGCAGTGCCGATGAATGTTGTTAGACCACCAATCTGTGGAGACTGTGATAAGGTACATTTGGGCGAGTGTAGGAAATATTCCGGTGCTTGTTTCCGATGCGGATCTATGGAGCATAGAGTTAAGGACTGTCCTCAGAGAGATGATCAGGCTCAAGTTGCTGTTCAGAGGGTTGCTCAACCTATTAGAGGTGGACCACAACCACCGAGAGGACGTAGACAAGGTAAGGGTGGAAATGGAAATGGTCGAGGTTGAGGGGCACCTGGCAGGGGTGCCAAAAATGCTGAAGCTCGACAGCCAGCGTTGGTGTATGCAGCTCGTCGTCGAGAGGAGGGCAACGCACCTAACGTCATAACTGGTACGTTTTTGGTTTCTAGCATGCCGTATACTGCTTTGGGGGATATTGGATCTACTCATTCCTAAGTTGCATGTGCCATACCTGGGTCGTTGGGTGTGCACTCTAAGAAGATTGTGAGTGGGGTATCTGTGCTAAGTCCTTTGCGTCACTCGGTTAGGGTAGACAAACTGTATAGGGATGTACCCTTAGAAACTCAAGGTAGGATTTTCCCTGGAGATCTTATGGAGTTACCGTTTGGAGAGTTTGATCTCATTCTAGGAATGGACTGGCTTGTTAAGCATAAGGCGACTTTGGATTGTGCTGCTAAACGAATGGTGTTAAGGACCACAAAGGATGAGGAGGTTATGGTGATAGGTGAATGAAGGGATTATTTGTCCAATGTGGTGTCGGCATTAAGAGCCGAAAAGTGGATTCGGAAAGGTTGTGAGGCCTATTTGGCATTTGTAAGTCAGTCGGAGGAGAAGGGTCTGATAGTGGATAAGGTTAAGACCGTAAAGGAGTTCCAAGATGTTTTTCCAGAGGAGCTTCCGGGATTGCCTCCGAACTGAGAAGTTGAGTTTAGAATCGACTTGTTGCCTGGAACGGCGTCCGTGTCCATCGCACCATATAGGATGGCACCGAAGGAGTTAGTGAAGTTAAAGGCACAAATTCAAGAGTTGTTGAATAGGGGCTTCATTAGGCCGAGCGTGTCTCCATGGGGAGCACCGGTGCTATTCGTGAGAAAGAAGGATGGTACGATGCGGATGTGCATTGATTATCGCCAGTTGAACAAACTGTCGATTAAGAATAAGTATCCACTGCCAAGGATTGACGATCTGTTCGACCAGCTTAGAGGAGCTTCTGTATTTTCCAAGATCGACCTTTAATCTGGATATCATCAGTTAAAGGTCAAGGAGGCAGATATCCATAAGACGGCATTCAAGACTCGGTATGGTCATTACGAGTTTCTGGTTATGCTATTTGGACTGACGAACGCTCCTGCAGCGTTTATGGATCTGATGAATCGTGTGTTCCAACCATTTTTGAATCGGTTCGTAGTCGTCTTTATTGACGATATCCTGGTATATTTTGAAATGAAAACGAAGCATGATGAGCATCTCCGTATAGTACTGCAACTGTTAAGGGAGAATGAACTCTATGCAAAGTTCAGCAAGTGTGAATTTTGGTTGAGGGAAGTAACCTTCTTAGGACATATGGCCTCTGCTGAGGGGATTAGGGTGGACCCTCGAAAAATTGAAGCAATTTTGGAGTGGAAGCCGCCTAGGTCAGTGTTGAAAATGCGGAGTTTTCTAGGATTGGCAGGATACTACAGAAGGTTTGTGGAAGGTTTTTCGGTGATGGTCAGTCGGAAAGGGTTATTCAGATTCTGGAGGACATATTGAGGGGATGCGTGATTGACTTTCGAGGTAGTTGGGAGGATTACTTGCCGTTGGCAGAATTTGCATACAATAACAGTTAGCAGGCGAGTATTCGAATGGCACCGTATGAAGCACTGTATGGATGAAGGTGTCGTACACCTAGTTGTTGGAGGGAGCTAGGAGAGCGACAAGTTCTTGGACCAGAGTTGGTAGCTGATACTGAGGATAAGGTCAGAATAATTAGGGATCGATTAAAAGAAGCATCTGATAGGCAAAATTTGTATGCAGATTTGAAGCGTAAGGAGATTGAGTACTCAGTAGGTGATATGGTCTTCTTAAAGGTTTCTCCTTGGAAGAAGATATTAAGGTTTGGTAAGAAGGGCAAGTTGAGTCCGCGATTCATTGGGCCTTATCGGGTTTTGAAACGAGTAGGCCCAGTGGCTTTTCAATTGAAATTGCCTCCAGAGTTAGACAGGATTCACGATGTTTTTCACGTCTCCATGTTAAGGCATTATCGTTCTGACCCTACTCATGTCGTGCCAGTTGCAGAAATTGAAGTTCAGACTGATTTGACCTTTGAGGAGGAGCCTGTGCAAATATTGGCTTGAGATGTTAAGGTTCTCAGAAGGAAATCTGTCCCATTAGTGAAAGTGCTTTGGCGTAATCATGGCAGAGAGGAAGCCACTTGGGAGCCAGAAGAGGCGATGCAACAGCAATACCCTCATCTATTTGGATCAGGTAAATTTCGAGGACGAAATTTCTTTAAGGAGGGTAGAGTTGTAACGCCCCAATTTTCAGGAATTCTGTGTATGTTGGAAAAATTTAAAATTTCTGTGTTCTGTCTGTTTGGTGTAGGTTTAATTATGTTAGTGGGCCTCTAGAAGGCCTAAGCTTAAGTTAAAACTCGGTAATTTTAGTTAATTTTAGTTCCGTAAGAAAAAAGGGTTCTGGTTAATTGGGCTTTTAAGTATTAATTGGGTAAAATAAAACACAAAGAAGCAGGTGGCAGAGTGGCATGTGACACCACTGGGAAGGCTATAAAAGTGGCATGTGGATGCTAGGGAGAACTGAGGTTCAAGTCACAATGAGAGCATATTATGCGAATTATTTTTATGATTAGAAAGGGGAAGTTTTGGAACTCAAGTAAAAGACTGTCAAGAGGAGTTTGAGTTGCTCAGGTGATTGAGTAAGGAGGGGATAAGGGAGAGGATTTAGGAGTTGATTAGGGAGAGTAGTGTTGGCCGAATGGTGGACTCTTGAGGAGCAAGAGTTGGCCAGCCAAGGGTTTTTCTTTAGGGGGCAAGTTTCGGCTAGGTCAAATGCCAAGTATAAGTTCGGCATTAGGGGTAAGTTGTGCCGTTTCCTGACCATTCTTCCTTTTTCTTTTTTCTTCTTTTTTTCTCTCTTCATCAACTTCTTTTCTTCTTGTCTGCCGAATCTCTCTACCATTCTGCTCATCTTCATTTTTATCAGTTGTTTTTAAGCCTATAGTCGATTACCTCAAAAAGCCGAAATCCCGAAAGCCTAATTTCTTTTGTGCCATTTTCTTCTAATCAAAACCCTCTTATTTTCCCTCATCTTCTTGACCGATTCTCTAGTCTTCTGAACCCCAAGTTTCGTCGACAAAGCCACTACAAAACCCTCATCTTTTCTTCATTGTTACAAAAAAGCCAAAAACGCATAGCCATAGGAACATAGCCGGATTTTAAGATCACTAAAGGCTCGAATTTTGTTATCATTAGAGGGGTTAGATCTGCATTAGAATTGAGTAGGAGTTAATTGGAATCATTGACTTAAGGAACCGGAGGTAAGTTTTTGAACTTAATCTTTATTTCGGATTTTAGAAAAGCCGAAACCCCTAAAGGTTAGGGAGGCTGTCGATTTGGGCTTGTAGCTCTAAGAGTTGTTATAACTATTTTATTTTGATAATAGTGGGATCTAGAGGCTGCTGATCGAAGGCTTGGACAAGTGGAACGACTGGATCTAGACATAATCGCTAACTTTGGCAAAGGTAGGATCGCTAGTGTCTAAGGTGCTTTTGGCCGAATATGGTAAGGGGTTAATACGTAGTTTGTTTTTGATAGTCAGATTAACGTGTTAGTAATCCAATTGTAGGCAGTTCGTGCGTGGATCTCGTCAGCATATCGTCGCAAACAGGTGTGTAACTGACACCCTCTTATAGACTAGATCAGCAAAAGCCAAAATGCCGAAAAGCTGATATTTTGAGAACTTGCGAGTTTGCGAATGCTCGTGAGATTAATAGTGTGAGGTATATGGTAAATTAAAGTGATAAGACTGTAGAGTGCATGATTTTGTGCATTTCGATGTTTTTGGGTTTTATGGGCCAAAATCGGGATAACGGGTCAATGGGCCCAATTCGGTAAGAAAATGCGATAAGTGTTTCTGGTCGTACGTAAATGGCTATGTCATGCATGAAAACCTTAAAAATAGTTAAATTACTTGAATACCCCTACGTATAGAAAATTACTGTTATACCCCTAGGGATACTTTTGACTGAAAAGCATGATCTGATTCCGTTTGATGTATGCCATGATTGTATATCTGTTGCATAGGGACATAGGTTATATTATGGAGGAAGCGTCCTGGTGGCTATGCCACAATTATCTGATATAGTGGCTCTGCCACATATATCTGTTCTGGTGGCTCTGCCATGATTATCTGTATCTGGTGACTTTGTCACATTATCTGTTCTGGCAGCCATGCTGCATATTTTTGTGGCGTGTAGTGGTTGGGTGGGTCGAGTAGTCTCCCCACATGGTGAAAGGTTTGTATGGGGGTGCATATGGTTGGATATGGGTTAGGTTTTGCATAAACATGTAATATCCGTTCTGATCTGATATGGGCTTATGGGCTATATTCTGAGTTCTGTTATGGGCTAAGGCCAACTTATTCTGTTTCTGTGGTTTGAGCCGATATAGGCTATGGTTGGGTTAATTTACACACTGAGTTTCCCCAAACTCACCCTTTTATTTTCATCCACGCAGGTAATCCCTAACCATAGTGGGCTTGGAGCTGTGAGGGATTCGGAGTGGCCACATGTTCTGCAAGTTGATTTTCTTCTGGTGAACTGGACATCCTTTTATTTACGTTTAAGGTTTTGGGTTTTTTTTAAATGTAATAAGGCCGCTTAATTATTTTTTTGATGGTTTTAATATGTTTTATTAAGGTAGGTATTCCTTATATTTAACTGTTGGAATTGGATAGCTTTAGGGCGTGTTTTCAAAAACAGTAATTGATTTCAAAATAACACGACAACAAGCAAAGCTTCCGCAATGAAAATATTTTCCAAAATTAATCACTTTCCTAAAAAGGACTTAATCAAATTGGTTTCCTGGAAATATACATGACGTTAAGGTGTGCTAATGGCGGTGTGCATGTTTAGGATTGGATCCGAAGGGAGCTTGGTACTTAAGCAGTCCGATGGACTCACATTCTCTTTCCCGGTTTCCTACCTGGTGCACAGCTTCCATTCACCTGAAACCTGCAATGAAATTATCTTTTTAAAACACTAAGTAAGTTTTTCTAGATCAACAATATAAAATGTTTTGAACGCTTCGATGTGGCACGTTGGATCTAACCATAACGTCTAGGCCGAGTTTGGGGTGTTACACTACACATGGCTGTCCACATAAACCACGTTTTGGTTTAGTTACACAAGGTCCTTACAATGTTGAAGAAATTATAGATTTGCTTGAAGATTTACATTTGACCGAGTCTCAGTCCTGAGTTGTTATGGCATTTAAATTACTTAAAATAAAGCAAAATTCAACTCAAAATCCACTAATGATGGCCAACCACTCATTGAAGAAGCTTGAAGAGACTAAACCTCTCTAATTTTAGCAAACTAATCTCCTCTCTTCACCTATAAATAAGACTTCATTTCACCATTCCTAATCATCCCTCATCCTTCTCTCTTTTCTCTCAATTCTCTTTAGCATTTTCCATTCCCTACGCCTAGCATCATCTCTTCATAAAGATTTTAGAAATTAAGCCTCTTAAAGAGCCCTTGGTCGGCCACCTTGGAGAGCCATCAGCAAAAGAGCAAAGCGAAGGAGCGAAAGAGCCTCGTTGGTCAGAGTCTTGGGTGACAACCACTTCGATTTGGGTTTAATCTTTCTTTTTTTTTTGATTTAATTTGAAAATGTTTGCTATGTGTTCTTTGTTCTTGTTTACAATAGTGTTAGCTTAATTTTATTTAAGCTAGGATGATTTCTTTGATTAAATAATTTTTATTTGATTCATGCTTATAATGTTTGTGCCTCAATCGATCATGTTTTCAATTAAAATCAAGTCTGTATTTTGTTCATACTTGAAATGCACCTGAATTTACTGAGCGATCCTAAGCAGACGATGGCTAGTGGACACATAATTGAAATGTGCATGCTCAATTTAGATCCTAACCCGATTAAATTGTAGGTTGCATTACAACTCTAACCAAGCTCTGTTATCTGCATGGTTTTTAAATTTGTGTGATTAAACTGTTTCAAACCTAACACGTCCCTATTGCCTCACATGAATGCTAAGAAACCCTTAGTAAATAAGAATCAATAAAATGCATATTTACTAATTAAAGGATTCTGAAAGGACCTAATGTGGTTTCCAAACTCATAAAAGATCGAGTTTCCATAGAAAGTTTTTCTGAATGTTATTAAGCATGCTGATAATAAATTGAGTTTAATTAAAGTAATTGTCCTAGTTTATTTATGTTATAATTGTTGCAAATTGTGTTTAATTTTGCTAAAATCTATTTCATTCATATTGTTTGCATATTTAGGATTTTCATTGGGGATCATTCATTTAGTTTAATATATTTAATTTTAATCATAACTTCTCAATCATATTGTGTTTTTATTTACCGAGTTGTTAATATAATTTTACAATTAAGTGACTTAGCACAAATACAATCCATGTGGAGACAATAACTCGATACTTACTTATTACTTAATAAAAATTGTGTACACTTGCACAAGCCTACGCGTTACAAGTTTTTGGCTGCGTTGCCGGGGATTGTTAACTGTTGCCATAGTCATTTTTTTGTGAAATTATTTACTTTCAATTCGGTTTATTTCTAAAATTACTAATTTATTCTTTTTAATTTTGTGATTTTCTTTTCAGGTGTTTATGAGCATAGATCGGATCCTTTAGACCCTAAAATTGAGCGAACTTTTAGAGACAGAAGACGTGAATGAATAGGTCAAAGACAAGGTGAGATGGATCTTAGAAATCAGAATCAAGACCAAGGTAATAAAGCCGATCATGTACGAAATCCCATCCTTACTACTGATGATAGGGATCGATGGATCAGACAATATGCTGTGCCACTTTTCAGTGAGTTAAATCTAGGAATTAGAAGGCCAGATATTGAGGCAACCCAATTTGAATTGAAACCAGTGATGTTTCACATGCTCCAAACGATGGGCCAAGTCAGTGGTATGCCTACGGAAGATCCACATCTCCACCTTTGATTGCTTATGGAGGTGGTGATTCATTCAAGATAGCCGGTGTGACTGAAGACTCACTGAGGTTGAAGTTGTTTCCGTACTTATTGCGAGATCGAGCACGAGCATGGCTCAATTCATTGCCACCAAGTTCCATATCTACATGGCAAGAATTAGCAGAGAGATTTTTGGTTAAGTATTTCCCACCTATCAAAAATGCTAAGTTGAGGAACGAGAACACAACTTTCTAACAATTGGATGACAAGTCTTTGTATGAGGCTTGAGATCGATTCAAGGAGTTAATTCATAAGTGTTCTCATCATGGGATTTCTCATTGTATCCAGTTGGAGACATTCTATAATGGTCTCAATGCATATACAAGATTGATGGTAGATGCTTCTGCAAATGGTGTCATTTTGTCTAAGCCTTATAATGAGGCTTATGAGATCATCGAGAGGATCGCGAGTAATAACTATCAATGGCTAACAAATTGAACAACTTCAAAAAGACGTGTAGTCGAAGTTCATAAAGTTGACGCCCTCACTTCGTTATCAGCTTAAGTATCGTCTATTTCCTCTATGTTAAAATAGTTTACCATTAATAGTGCTAATTATTTTGCAGCTCAGCCACCAAACCCGTTTGAAGTAGTTTCTTTTGTATACTGTGGGGAAGGTCATTCTTTTGAGAATTTTCCATGAAATCTCGAGCCAGTGTACTATGTAGGGAACCAACATCAAAATAGGAGTGGACAAGGAACCCAGTCCAACTTCTACAATCCTTCATGGTGTAATCATTCTAACTTTTCTAGGAGTAACCAAGGAAATGGATAGAACAACAACTTATTGTAGCATAGACCCAACCAATCTCAAGGGTTTAATCAGCAATTTCCAAAACCACCTCAGTCTCAGGCATCAAATAGTTTGGAGAACTTTTTGAAAGCGTACATGGCAAAGAATGACGCTTTGATCCAAAACCAAGCAGCAATATTGAAAAATTTGGAAAACCAAATGGGTTAGTTAGCTACGGAGCTCCGTAATAGACCGTAAGGAACCTTGCCGAGCAATATAGAGAATCCAAGAAATTTGGGTAAAGAACATAACAAGGCAGTGGCATTGCCAAGTGGTAAAATTCTGGAACCCCAATTGATTGATTTCAAAGATAAGCCTGTTGAGAAGAATAAACCAGTTGTTGAAATTCCTACACCAAAAGAGTCAGAATCTACAAAGATTGACAAGGTAAATCCTAACTTAGTAAATTCAGATACTTTAACATCTTCTTTGGATACAGATTTACCTGCTCAGAAGAGTTATCCGATTCAACCGAAAGTTCCTTCACCTCTATATCCACAAAGATTACAACAACATAAGCAGAAACATGAGGTGCAATTCAAGAAGTTTTTGGATGTTCTAAAGTAGTTACACATCAATATTTTGTTGGTGGAGGATTTAGAACAAATGTCAAATTATGTGACGTTTATAAAGGATATACTGTCCAAGAAGAAACAACTGAGTGAGTATGAGACTGTTGCCTTGACAAAGGAGTGCAATGTGCTCTTGCAGAACAAACTGCCACCGAAATTGGAAGACCTAGGAAGCTTTACTATACCCTGTAACATTGGTGAATCTTACTGTAGTAAAGCTTTGTGTGATTTAGAAGCGAGTATCAACTAGATGCCAAAGTCTATTTTCAAGATGTTAGGGATAGGTGAAGTAAGACCTACAACTGTGATGCTTCAGCTAGCAGATCAATCTTTAGCATATCCCGAGGGAAAGATCGAGGATGTTTTGGTAAGAGTCAATAATTTTATTTTTCCTGTTGATTTCATTGTCTTAGATTTTAAAGCAGATAAGGAAGTGCCAATCATCCTTGAGAGACCTTTCTTAGCCACGGGAAGAACGTTAATTGATGTACAAAAAGGTGAACTCATCATGCAAGTTCAAGACAATCAGGTAACCTTTAACTTTCTTAAAGTAATGAAATTTCCCAATCTGACAGAAGAGTGTTCAGTTATGGAAGAGATAGAAACCTTGGTTTCTATAGAAAGCAATTTTGAAGAAGATCCATTGGAGAAAGCCTTGGATCTTGGCCATTTGGAGGATGAATAAGGTTAAGAAAACATGGCTTTGATGGAAGCCAATCCGAGAAATTGTATTCAATCCACACGGTTTGAACCGTTGGAGTTAGAAGTCAAAAAATTTTTGCAACCCAAGTTTTCAATTGAAGAACCACTTGAACTCAAACTAAATGTACCTCCTATCCATTTGAAATACGTTTATTTATGTGACTGTTCCACTTTGCCTGTGATTATTTGAGCAGAATTGACGAAAGATCAAGAGGAGCAACTAATTATTGTTCTAAAGAAATTTAATAAAGTAATTGGTTGGACCATAGCTGATATTCAAGGTATAAGTCCTTCTTTTTGCATGCATAAATTCATTGTAGAAGAAGTTGAAAGAGCTCAAATTAATGGGAAAATGAGGCTCAATCCTGTTATGAAAGAAGTTGTGAGAAAGAAAGTGATCAAATGGTTAGATGAAGGAATCATCTATCCTATCTCAAATAGTTCGTGGGTAAGTCAGGTGCAGTGTGTGCCAAAGAAAGGTGGAATCATGATTGTTGAAAATGAGCGTAACGCGTTAATTCCAATGAGAACTGTTACTGGTTGGAGAATTTTTATTAATTACAGGAAGTTAAATAAAGCCACTCGGAAGGACCATTTTCTGTTGCCTTTTATGGATCAGATGTTAGATCGACTGGCAGGTAATGAATTCTATTATTTTTTAGATGGCTATTCAGGATATAACCAAATAGTTGTAGCTTTGGAGGACCAACATAAAACAACCTTTACTTGTCCATATGATACGTTTGCTTTTAGGCCGAATGCCTTTTGGTTTATGCAATGCACCTGCAACATTTCAACGATGCATGATGGCAATATTCATTGATATGGTTGAAAATTTTGTTGAGGTTTTCATGGATGATTTTTCTGTTTTTGGTAACACTTATGCTATTTGTTTGAGTAATTTGGATAAGGTATTGAAGAGATGGGAAGGGATGAAACTTGTCCTTAACTAGGAAAAATGTCATTTTATGGTTAAGGAAGGGATTGTTTTAGGGCATAAAATCTCAAAGAAAGGAATTGAAGTCGATAAAGCAAAGGTAGACGTAATTGAAAGATTATCGGCCCTAATTAATGTGAAAGGAGTTAGAAGTTCTTAGGCGGTGTCGATTTTTACCAAAGGTTTATTAAAGATTTGTCGAAAATTTCTAAACTGTTGTGTTTGTTGTTAGAGAAAGGTACAGTGTTTGATTTCAACAAAGCATGTTTGGAAGCTTTTGAAGATATAAAAAAGGGTTAATTTCAGCCCCAATAATCGTTGCACCTGATTGGAGCTCACCTTTTGAGTTGATATGCGATGCAAGTGATTATGTCGTTGAAGCTGTGATGGGTCAAAAAAGAAACAAAGTGTTTCACCCTATTTACTATGCAAGTAGAACTTTGACGGGAGCCCAACTCAATTATACGGTAACTGAAAAGGAACTCTTTGCTATAGTTTTTACTTTTGAAAATTTCGCTCATATCTTATAGGTACCAAAGTTACAATATTTATTAACCATGCAACCATGAAATACTTGCTCAAGAATAAAGGGGCCAAACCGAGTCTAATTTGTTGGATACTTTTACTCCAAGAATTTGACCTTGAGATCCAAGACTAAAAAGCTGTCGATCATCTGTCGAGGTTGGAGCAAGCTGAGGTAACTCGATCATTTGTGCCTATCAACGAGAATTTCCCAGAGAACACTTATTTGAGGTAAGTCGAATTCATGAAACACCTTGGTTTGCTGATTTTGCCAATTATCTTGCATGTGGAATAATTCCTTGAGAAATGACATACCAAAAAAGGAAAAAATTCCTTCGCGATGTCTGTATTATTTTTGGAAGGATCCGTTTTTGTTTAAATAGTGTGCAGATAATATAATCAGAAAGTGTGTAGCTGAAAGTGAGATTGTTGAGATCTTGTATCATTGCCATTCATCTCCAAGTGGGGGACACTTTGGTGGTTTACGTACTGCAGCAAAGATTTTGCAATCAGACAGTCGGAATAGTCGTTTAGGGGTCTAAGTAGCGCTTACCGACCCTACAGTAGATCCACGGTCGACTTGGGTGATCCATGAAACCTTACAGATCACTTTAGAAAAATGGGCTCAGATGCCCCTGTGGCCTACCCATGTGGGCCCTCAAGCCCGTGTGGCCCACACGACCCAAATTGGCCTTGGCCGTGTGGATCACACGGCCTGGCCTAGAATCCCACAGGCCTGTGTGGTTCACCCATGTAGGCCCACACAGCCTAAAAGGTCGAGCCCGTGTGTCGCACAAGGCCTTGTTCGATCATCACACGGTCGTGTCACTTGCACACGGCCTGGCTTATCGATGACACGGTCGTGTTGTGGCTTACAGCCTTGCACACAGCCTACCACACGACCGTGTGGCACCGACAGAATCATTTTTCAGCTTTTTTCGATTCTCATTTTTTGTGTTTCTAGATACACACCTGGTTCGTTTTCGCTGTAAACCCAATCTCGAGCACTCCAGAACCTAAAATTGATAATCTGAATCTAAGATTAGTCATTTAAAACGAGTAACTATGAACAGACAAAACCTCAATCTTAACGGAACCCTTACCTTTGAGTGGACATTGACAAAAACGCACTTCGTTGACACCATCTGGAGAATCGCAGCCGCTTCACAGACTTTTAAACACGAAAACACTCCTCTTAGTAATCATTCGTGAAAAACAAATAAAATTAATCAAAAAGCATCAATTACCGACCGTGCGCTAACGTAAAGTGGAAAAGGTGAAAAAGAAAACAGAATCAATAGAAGGAAACAAAGGTTCAACATGAAGAAAAAAAAGAATTGAAGGTAAAAAATTTGCTGAGTTGAGGGAGGGTGCCGAATTTACCAAAACAAAAATCGAATAATCAGAATTAGATTTTCTGATAACCTTCAACTCACATTCCCTTCATTCTCTCCACCGAACACTCCACTATCAGCATTTCAAGTCCAATCAAACTCATCCACCCATCCACACGCTACATGTAAAAAGAAAAACTCCCTTGCTCGTACAAAGATTCGAACACAAGATCTCCCACATTTTGACACTCCACCTAACTACCAGACCAGTAGGCCCATTTTGACATATTTTACAAACAATAAAATATAAGCCTACTAAGTTTAGGCTTATTCATAAAAATACCAAAATTTAACCCAAGTAAGGCTTGAACTTGAAACCTCCCACACACCCAGAAAACTTAACCACTCAAGCAAATAGATATTTGTCAAATAATGCAGAAACATATACAGATATTTTGGGACATTACAATTTTACCCCCTAAAAGAAAATTTCGGCCTCAAAATTTTACCTGATTAGAAAAGGTGAGGATACTACTGATGCATTGAATCCTCTAGCTCCTAAATGGCCTCCTCGATGCTATGATTCCGCCACAGCACCTTCACTAAGGGGATAGACTTTCTTCGTAGAACCTTAACATCGCGATCTAGAATCTGAACCGGCTCCTCCTCAAACTTTAGATCTGACCTAACCTCAATTTCCTCTACAGGAACAATATGCGTGGGATCAGAGCGGTAGCGCATCAACATCGAGACATAAAAAAATCACGAATGCGATCCAACTCCGGAGGCAGTTCCAACTGATAAGCGACTGGTCCCACTTGTCTCAGAATCCGGTACGATCCAATAAACCGAGGGCTTAGCTTGCCCTTGCTACCAAACCTCAATACCTTCTTCCATGGCTAGATCTTGAGAAAAAAGAAGTCTCCCACAGAAAACTCTATCTTTCGACGCTTCAGATCTGCATAGGACTTTTACCTATCAGAAGCCGATTTCAGTCGATCCCGAATTAATCTAACTTTATCCTCAGTTTCAGAAACCAATTCCGGACCTAGAACACGTAGCTCACCTAATTCAGTCCAGCACAAGGGAGTGCGACACTTACGAGCATACAAGGCCTCGTAAGGTGCCATCGTGTACTAGACTGGTAGTTGTTATTGTAGGCGAACTCTGCTAATGGCAAGTACTCCTCCCAACTTCCTTGAAAATTGATAACACAGCTCCTCAACGTGTCCTCCAGTATCTGAATCACCCTCTCTGACTGACCGTATGTCTAAGGATAGAAAGTATTGCTGAAGTCTAACCTTCAACCCAGAGCCTCATGTAACTTCTTCCAGAATTGGGACGTGAAACGAGAATCCCTATCAGAGATGATCAAGACAGGTACCCCATATAGTCTCACTATTTCTGATATGTAGAGCTTAGCCAATTTCTGTAGAGAGAAGTTTGTCCTAATTGGAATGACGTGAACAGATTTGGTCAATCGATCTACGATGACCCAGATAGAATCCTTCTTAGTGGGTGATCGAGGTAACACACTAATGAAGTCCATCGTTACTCGCTCCCATTTCTAGAGTGAAATCTTAACCGAATGCAGCAAACTCGAAGGTAACTGATGCTCAACCTTAACC
The DNA here is from genome assembly GCF_007990345.1 of Gossypium hirsutum. Lineage (NCBI taxonomy): Eukaryota > Viridiplantae > Streptophyta > Magnoliopsida > Malvales > Malvaceae > Gossypium > Gossypium hirsutum. The sequence continues at coordinate 87,986,444 of NC_053435.1, read as the reverse complement.
TGCTGACAAGTTAAATAGCGAGCGACGAAGTCAGTAACCTCACGCTTCAACCCTGGCCACTAGTACAAACCTCACACTTCTTATTTCCACCGGGATGCATGGCATAAGGGCTACTATATGCCTCTTTTAGAATCGAATTTCTTAAATCCCCATCATTCAGTACACACATATGACCGCGAAAACACAGTACCCCATCATTGTTAGTCCTAAAATCAGTAGTGGCACCATTCTCAACCCGAAGTTCTGCCAAAAGACTCCCATCGTTGAAAAGACTAAGTCGAGAAACATCACTTTCAGATCAGTTATGGCTCTACGACTCAACGCATCGGCCACCACATTGGCCTTACCAGGATGGTACTCAATGGTACAATCATAATCTTTAAGCAGCTCCACCCATCTACGCTGCCTAAGATTAACTCCTTCTGAGTGCGGAGATACTTGAGGCTCTTATGATCAGTGTAGATAGTACATTTCTCACCATACAAGTAGTACCTCCAGATTTTCAAAACGAATACTATTGCAACCAATTCCAAATCATGCGTCAGTTAATTTGCCTCATGCATCTTGAGCTGACAAGACACATAAGCAACCACCTTACCGTTCTACATCAGAATGCAACCCAGACCCACATGCGACGCATCACTGTATATCATGAAATCTCTACTAGGTTTAGGCTGTATAAGAACAGGAGCCTGAGTCAGAACAGTCTTGAGCTTCTCAAAGCTCTTTTGTTGTGAATTTGCCCGGTTAAATGGCAACCCTTACGTAGTAGCTTAGTCAATCGTGCGGCGATCAGTGAAAATCCCTTTACAGACCATTGATAATACCTTGCCAATCCCAGAAAACTGCGAATCTCAGATACAGTCTTAGGCTGCTTCCAATCCAAGACAACCTCAATCTTTTGAGGATCGACTCTAATCTCCTCTGCAGAAACCACATGGCCCAAAAACGTTACTTCACGTAACCAGAACTTACATTTACTGAACTTAGTGTATAGTTGTTTCTCTCTAGAATCTATAGAACCACCCTAAGATGTTTATTGTGCTCATCCTCGGTCTTCGAATACACTAGTATATCGTCAATAAATACCACTACGAACTAATCCAGATAGGGTTGGAACACTCGGTTCATCAAGTCCATAAATACCGCTGGTGCATTAGTCATTCCAAAGGGCATAACTAGGAACTCGTAATGTCCATAACGAGTCCTAAATGTCGTCTTATGCACATCAGCCTCCTTAACCCTCAACTAATGGTACCCTGATCAGATATCAATCTTAGAGAAAACCAAAGCTCCTCGAAAATGGTCGAATAGATCATCTATCCTTGGTAGAGGGTACTTATTCTTGATGGTCAACTTATTTAGTTGCCGGTAGTCGATACACATACGCATGGATCGATCTTTCTTTTTCAAAAACAACACTGGTGCTCACAACAGAGACATATTAGGGCAAATAAACCCACGATCCAGTACTTCTTGAATCTGAGCCTTAAGTGTAACAGCCCAATTTTGGGCTTAGTCGAAACAGTGATTTCAGGAGCATAAATCCGAAGTCAAGAAATTATTTTTATTATTATTTTGGTGTTATAACATGATTATATTAGTGTATGAAAAATTTGGTGAGGTAATTTTAGCATTTGTGAGCTTAATTTCGAAAAAGGACTAAATCACATAAGGGGTAAAAGTTCTATTTTCCTTGATAGATGTACCACATAGCTAGAGAACCAAAATTGGGGGTCTTTAAAGTGCAATTAGACCCTTTAGAAGCTGATGGCCGGCCATAGGGGACAAGAAATCAAATGGTCAAAGGAGTTGGTGACTTAATGTATGATAAAATAATACCCTAGAGGCTAGCCTTCATTTTTTCATTCTTCCTTTCTCCATCATCGAAATTTTCAGCCATTCTAAGAGTTTTGGAAGATTGAAATTTCAGCCACTTATATCTCTTTCAAGTAAGTGATTTAGATGCTTATTTTTGATAATTTGGTACTTTTGGAACCCTTATGGCATGAGCTAGCTAATGGGGGGACACTTTGTAAAATGGTTGATAATCTAGGGATTTTTCATGAAAGGATTTATGATGTTTTCTGAGTTTTTATGGAAGAAAATGAATCTTAGTTGTGTAGTAAATAACTTTTGTGAAAGGACTCCTCATGAAAACCCTAATAAGACCGTTTTGTAAAGTTTATAAAATAGATAGTAATGTTGCGAAACAATGGGAATTTTGGGTCACTATAAGAGTAAAAAGGGTTTGGCTAGGCTAAAGATTTGAAAAAATTCGATAAAAATCAATTTTCGAGCCTAGAGGTAAAATGGTTATTTTGGGAAAGTCTAAGGGCAAAATGGTCATTTTGCCAAAAATGTGAATTTATGATTCTTTAAATTTATTTAGAGGTTAAATGAGTAAATATTTATTATTTTAGATCAAGAAAAATGAAAATCGGGCTTAGACAGGGGGAAGGCCAAACAAGTAGAGTAAATCATCTAGTCACCTAGATTTTGTAATCCGAGGTAAGTTGTATGTTAATAATGCAACTATATTGTTATAATGTGTCATTGAATTGAAATTGCATAAATTATTTTGATTGTGAATATGAGTATGCATGTTGAGAAATTAATGTAATAAATACTCCCGGTTGAACATTTGGAATAGATTTGGATATTCATGCCATGACATTGGGTGATATGTGTGCTAGTGTAAGACATGTCTGGGACATGCATCAGCCACATTACGAGAGCCAGTGTAAGACATGTTTGGAACATGCATCGACATTGAGACGAGAGCTAGTGTAAGACAAGTTTGGGACATGCATCAGCCTTGAGATATACAAGCTAGTGTAAGACTTGTCTTGGACATGGCATCAGCTTCTTGAATGTCAGTGTAAGACCTGTCTAGGACATGGCATCGATATCGATAGATGAGAGCTAGTGTAAGACCTGTCTGGTATATGGCATCGGCTTCGATTTATGAAAGTTAGTGTAAGACCTGTCTAGGACATGGCATCGACTTTGATGTGCTAGCCAGTGTAAGACCATGTCTGGGATATGGCGTCGGTATTTTATCCCATATTTGGGGCTATTGAATATCCTGTAGTATTTCAAATGGTTCAATGAGAGATTTGTGGTTTATATCAAAATGAGAGACTTTATGACCATGTGGTGAATGGTACAGGTACCTAAATAAGAATTACAACATTCGAGCTTCATTTATTTTGTATGTTTAGTAAATGAGGATAGAGCGCCTGCAAAGACTTATGCTATACGTGCCCGTGAAGAGGCAGAGTCTCCTGATGTGATTACGGGCACCTTTTCTATCCATGATATATATGTCATTCCTTTGATTGACCCGGGTCTAGCCATTCCTATATTTGTATGAAATTGATACCCCGTATGAATAAGATAGTCGAGTCCACTGAATTTGTGGTAAAAGTGTTGAACCTTTTAAGCAAACATGCGTTGGTTGACCAAGTGTGTAGAAATTATCCCTTGATGATTAGATGTCATTGTTTTCCGGCTAACTTAATGTTATTGCCGTTTAGTGAATTTGATGTAATACTTGGGATGGATTGGTTAACTTCTCATGGTGTTCTAGAGGACTGTGGACGAAAAGCTATTCGGTTGAAATATGGGAGCGGGGATGTTCTTCTGGTTGAAATGGATGAATTAGGCAATTCGCTTGTAGTAATATCATCTATGACTGCAGAGAGATATTTGAGAAAAGGGTATGAAGCTTACCTCGCTTTTGTATTGAATACTCAAACATCTGAATTGAAGCTCGAGTCAGTACCAGTGGTATGTGAGTTCTCAGATGTGTTTCCGGAGGAATTACCCGGATTACCACTGGTGAGGACAGTTGAATTTGGAATTGAATTAGTCCCTGACACGACACCTATCTCGATTGCTCCGTATAAGATGGCTCCAACGGAGTTAAAGGAGTTGAAGGTTCAACTACAAGGGTTAATGGATAAAGGGTTTGCGAGACTGAGCTTTTCTCTGTAGGGTGCTCCGGTGCTCTTTGTGAAAAAGAAAGATGGGTTGATAAGGTTATGTATAGACTACAGACAGCTCAACAAGGTGACAGTGAAGAACAAGTATCCCTTGCCAAGGATCGATGATTTGTTTGATCAATTGAAAGGAGCCACCATGTTTTCCAAGATAAACTTGAGGTCCGGTTATTACTAGCTCAGAGTAAAAGAGCAAGATGTACCGAAAATCGCATTTAGGACGAGGTATGGGCACTATGAGTTCCTTGTCATGCCTTTCGATTTAACAAATGCCTTTGCGGTATTTATGAATTTGATGAACTGCATTTTTTGACCGTATTTGGATAAGTTCGTGGTGATCTTTATCGATGACATATTGATTTATTCGCGTGATGAGAGTGAGTATACGAAACATTTGAGGACGGTTTTACAAACCTTAAGAGATAAGTAGTTGTATGCCAAGTTTAGTAAAAGTGAAATTTGGCTCCGAGAGGTTGGGTTCTTCGGACACATTGTGTCGGGTGATAGGATCAGAGTTGACCCAAGTAAGATCTCGACTACCATTGAGTAGAAATAGCCAAGGAGTGTGCCAGAGATTCAAAGCTTACTGAGTTTGGCTGGGTACTACAGAAGATTTGTAAATGGATTCTCGATGATAGCTACTCCGATGACAAATTTGTTACAAAAAGATGCCAAGTTTGAATGGATGGAGAAGTGCCAACAGATTTTCGAGAAACTAAAGACCTTGTTGACCGAAACTCCAATTTTAGTGCAACCAGAACCAGGAAAAGAATTCGTGGTGTATAGCGATGCCTCCTCAAATGGATTGGGATGTGTGCTCATGCAAGAAGGCAAAGTGATAGCATATGCCTCGAGACAACGTAAGCCACACGAGAAAAATTACCTGACCCACAATTTAGAGTTGGCTGCCATCGTGTTCGCGTTAAAAATTTGAAGACACCATTTGTATGGCGAGAGGTGCTATGTAACATCTCGATTTTAGGCCTAGTCAGACTAGTGGTTTCAGGACCACAAATCCAACATAAGAAAGTTTATTTTTATTATATTTTTATGGTCTACAATTTCACAGGATGATTTAGTGAAAATTTCGTTCAAAAATTTTGACGTTTGGGCACTCAATTTAGTCAAAAGGACTAAATCGTAAAAAGTACAAAAGTTGAGTTCTAAATGCTAGAGGTGTCCAATTGTTATGAAATTTTAAATTGGAGGTCCTTATATGGTAATTAGATCATTGGTTAAGTTGGTGGACAAAATGGACATGGTTAGGCATGTTTTCAAAGTTTTTCATTAAGGGCATTTTGGTCATTTAGTTATTAAAATGAATTAAAAACAAAATTAAAAGCCAAATTTTGTCAATGTTCAACCTCTTGGCCGAAAATTGCATGGAGAAACCATGGCTAGGGTTTTTCAAGCTTCCAAGCTCGATTGTAAGTCCATTCTAGCCCCGTTTTTAATGATTTTTACGTTTTTGCAATCCCCGTAGCAAGATCTATCTATTTCTACCATTAATTTGAGCTAGGGTTCATGTTTAAAAATTGACCCATGTGTGACATGTATGCATTTTGATGTCTATTGGTATAAAATGAGTGTTGCGTGTTAAATAAATGACTTTTACTAAGCAATTTTCGATGAAAACGTCCGAAAGGACCATTTTGAAAAAGTTGTAAAAATGGTATAAAAGGGTGTTTTGATGAGAATTGTAGTTTGATATAGTTATAAAAATGGTTCGACTAGGCCTATAGAGTGAGAAAATTGAATAAAAATAATTTACGAGCCTAGGGGTAAAATTGTAATTTTAACAAACTTTAGGGGAAAAATGTAATTTTGCCAAAAATGATTTTTGGATCACATTAAATAATGTAACTAATAATTAGACTAAATGTGATATTATAGATCAAGGAAAACGAGGATTGGACCTAGATCGGGTGAAAAATAGAAAATCGACGGTTAGGTTCCTTTTTACTATTTTGGTGTCGAGGTAACTTCGTGTGTCAATAATATTGTAATGCTATATTTGAATTTAAAATTCTATATTATTATTGCACGAATGGCATGATTTAATATATTGGAAAGTGATGAAAGAATGGTATATAAAATTTGTGAGAACAATGATATATGACTAGTAGCACATGAAATGTTTGATGGTTCAATCATTGATGGGTTGTTATATAATAGCTGAATATATTGAGAATTTGATATAACATGATGTTTTATTAAGGTGGATAACTTGCAAAAGAGTGAAAAGGAAGGTAAGTCCATTTGCAAGTAAATACAATGTGTGAGGTATGTTAATTGCTTAAATGACGATTATATGATAAATGTCTGCTCTTGATAAGAATATGATTTGAATGCTCAATGTATGAAAATTTATGAAACATTGACATGATTGATAATAAGAAGAAGAAAATTCTCGCTTGAATGAAATAGGATATTTGATGGATTCTTGAAAAGGAATTGATGGTGAAAAGGATCTAGCTCGGACAAGTGATCCAATCCCTATATAGCCCTCCTGAACAATATCTGTAAACAGATTTAGCCCAGACGGGTAATCCGAATTAGGTTATGAATTTAGCCTGGACTGGTAATTCAGATCCTAGCTCATTAGAGTATATGTCACTATAGGGGATTTAGCCTGGACTAGTAATTCCGTTGTAAGAAAGGAGGTTTGTGGGAATGTGCTTTTTAGAAAGGGAAAATACAAATTGACAGACATCAACTTGTAAAGTGATCTAGCCTCCCGAAGAATATGTGTGCTAAAATGGATTTAGCCCAGACGGGTAATCTGATTAGGATCTGAATTTAGCCTGAACTGGTAATTCAGATCCGAACTCATAAGGGTAATTGTTGCTGCGGGGGATTTAGCCTAGACTGGTAATCCCGACATTACCATATGAGTTTATACTACGGGGGATTTAGCCTGGACTGGTAATCCCAATGTAAGAGTAAGGTTCGCGGGAGTGCGTATTTGAAATGATCACTTGTATGAATTGACGATGAATGGGATATCCATCGAGATTCTAAGAAATTCAATGAGATTAATATGAGAAATGAAATAAGAAGGTTCTTGCCATGATAAACTCATTTATGCTATATGATACTGTTATGATGCATATGAATTGTCATGTTTGGACGAGTGTTGTGCTAGATGATAGCACAGGTAAATACTCGAGACCCATGGACTTGTGATAAGAAAGAAAATGAATGAGTGATACTTATCAGAGTAATTTCATGAAAATCTTGTGATGGTATCATTATATTGTACTAAAATAGTTTGGACAGCAGCAGTAGTCCTACTTTGAAAATCCACCAAAAATTGTGGAAGTCAAATTAAAGGCCAAATAAAATATAGAACTAAATCTTATCGACTTTAGTTTCTTATAAAGGAAACGGTGTAAGTAAAAGAATCTCCTATTATGAGACATTTGAATGTTTATGAAACAGGGTTAGAGTGATCTCAGACTCCCCTATCTTCAACTTTGGAAAATAATTAAAAATTTTATGAAAATAATCATGGGTTATAAATTGTATGCTTAAAATCCTTAATGAGTCTATTTTCAAGGGAGATATATGAGAGTATTATCTGAGTCCCGTGCTATGAGATAAATAAATTTTAGTGAAGAAAGGTCAAAGTTGTAAAACAGCAAAATAGGGGAGAATTTGAATAATAAATTGTACTTATTGGCTAGAACAAAAATTATGAAAATTTTATTTTATGAAGATATATGAGTTTAGTCTCTGGAAAAATTAACGGTTCTCAATTTGGAGTCCTGTAGCTGCGAATATAAATAATTTAGTGACCATGACTCGAGAAAATAGCTTAACTAGACTTTGAATAAATAGAGAGGAATTGAAAAATAGCATGTTAATACATTGCTTATTATTTTTCATGCCTTTCCATTTCATTTAGTGTTGTCAGGTCGGCTCAGGGTTGGAGATCGTCGAAGGCAGCATCACACTATTAAGCCAATACCTTTGGAGTATTGATACATATGTTAGAAATATCAAGTGAATGGCATGTATAGGGACCTAGTTCTATGACCTGTGTTATTATGATTTGGATAAAGTATTGGCCTATTTTGAGCTATTGTATATGGCGATGAGATGTGGCTCATATTGATTATGGCTTGTGAGTATAGCTAGTCAAGTTATGATTTATTGCTTATGATGTGAAGATATGATTATGTTTGTTTGTCATTGATAAACCGTAATTTATACATATTTTTATCCCATGCTTGGCACATTTTATGGATGATTTTTCCTTATATTTGGTGAATTCAATGCTCTTAATTCCTTAATTTCATGTTTTATACTTAGAAGAGCATAGGAGAGTGAAAGGAACGAGAAAGGGGCCAAAAATGGAGAAAATGGGCCAATGTACGAAATCAACACGGCCTGGACTTCCTCACACGAGTAGACCACACGGCCTTGTCTATTTGGCAGAATCAAAGCACGACTCACACGGGTGGACCACACGCCCATGCCTATTTAACAGGCTTGACCATAGCCTGAAGTAATCACACACGGGCGTGTCACGCAGGCGTGTCCCTGTCGAGCTCAAGTTGAGTCCAATTCGAAAAAGGTCAATTTTGAGGGTTCTTAGGCATTCCAAAGCCTATAAATACACCCTAAAGGAGGAGGAAAAGGGGACATACAAGAAAGAGGAAGGGAACTACTCAAGGAAAGCCGATTGATCCATCTCAGAGGCCGGATTTATCATTAAGACTGAAGATCTCCCCTCAATTTCCTTTCAGGAGTTTTGGGTTTTCTTTATGTTTTGTATTATTATTCTTCTGAGATGTTTTCCTTTTTAGTTATGAACTAAACCCCTAAATACCTAAGGGGAATGAAACCTAAGACGAATCTTGTTATTATTTTCTGAACTGTATGATAAATATTTGGCTTGTTCTTAATTATGTGTTCTTAATTCTTGTCTTGATATTTTAGGATATTGATTCAAGTTAAGCTTTTATTCAGAGGAGGAGTAGACCCTGTCTAAAAGTACATTTTTCATAATCAAGTGGATTTGATCGTGCGCCTAGAGATAAGGTGACAATATTTTGTCGGATTAGTGTGAAACCTAATAAGGGGATCCATAGATCGAGTTAATGCAACCCTAGGAAGTTAATTAGAAAGAGATTTCAATTATTCAACCTAGGGTTAGACGTTATTAGTCTCGAGAGGGATAATAATATAACTTAGGGATTTCTACGGATCAAGTCAAATGAATAAATCGTCCGATTCAGAGTCAAATAACAAGTGAAGTCTAGGTGGATTTTTCCTTAGGTATTGTCTTAATTCAATCGTTTTTCCAAAAGTAATCTCCCAATTCTATTTCCTGTGAATTCTTAGTTAAGTTAATTAGTTAGTTAAAACAAACCCCATTATTTTTAGGCTAGATAATAAAAAGACAGTCATTAATAGTATTTTTAGTTTCTTTGGGTTTGACAATCCGGTCTTGCTAAAGCTATACTACTGTTCGATAGGTACAATTGCCTTCATCGTGATAATAGTTAGTTTCAAGAATGATTCATTATAAATATTTAAAACTTATCACACGCATATCACAATCATGTTTTTGGCGCCGTTGCCGGGGAACTAAGATATTAGGAACACTCAATTTTTATTACTTTAGCCATTTATTTTTCTTGCAAGTTAATTTTATTTTATTATTATTATTTATTAATTTACTTTTTCTTTCTCTTGGAAGGTTTTTATAGTTTATGACTAGAAGAAACCCGTCAGGACCATTACTTTTTGACGAAGAAATCGATCGCACAGTTCGTAGAAACCAAAGAGAAATAAGACGAAGCTTAAGATATACAGAGAATGAGCAAGAGGACGATATTCAAACCCCAACTAAGGAGATGGCTAAAAATCAAGACAATCAGCTACCTCCTACGATACCCGCTGAACTAGCAAATCAGAATCCTGCTCCTCGTACTATGTATGATTATGCTAAACCTACTTTAACAGGAACTGAGTCAAGAATAGTTAAACCTACTATTGCTGCGAATAATTTTGAACTAAAACCTAACACTATTCAAATGATACAGCAATTTGTTCAGTTTGATGGTTTGTAGGATGAGGATCCAAACACTCACTTCTCAAATTTCATGGAATTCTGTGATACATTTAAAATTAATGGCGTTTCTGACGATGTCATTTGTCTTCGGTTATTCCCTTTTTCATTGAGGAACAAAGCTAAACAATGGTTGAACTCGTTATCACGAGGGTCAATTACTACTTGGGAACAAATGACCGAAAATTTTTTATTAAAATATTTCCCGTCGGCTAAAATATCCAAATTACGTAATGATATCTCTTCGTTTGTGCAAATGGATTTAGAAACACTCTACGATGCGTGGGAGAGATACAAGGACCTTTTAAGAAGGTGCCCTCACCATGGATTACCTTTATGGTTGCAAGTGCAAACATTCTACAATGGTGTGAATCCCTTGACAAGACAGATGATTGATGAAGCAGCCGAGGGAACCATCAATAACAAAACACCTGAAGAGGCTTACGAATTTATTGAAGAGATGTCACTGAATAACTATCAGTGGCAAGTTATGAGAACAAAGCCAACAAAAACAACCGGTGTTTATAACGTCGATTCAGTCACTATGCTCTCTACTCAGGTAGAACTCTTGAATAAGAAAATTGATGGTTTTCTTAGTTCTTTATAGGTTCACCCAGTAATGCAATGCGAAGCAAGTGGAGGTGGATCAAGCAATTCACAATATCAACCTTATGGCCATAACATGCATAACGAGCAGTTAAATTACATGGGTAACAATCCTCGATCTCAAAATAATCCATATAGTAACACTTACAATGCAGGTCGGAGGAACCACCCAAATTTCTCATGGGGAGGCCAAGGAAATCAGAGACCACCTCCAGGCTACCAACACCCACCCTACCAATAGGAAAAGAAGCCGAACCTTGAAGAGATGCTAACCACATTCATCTCGGTGTCACAGACTCGTTTTCAAAATATCGAGACGGCACTTAAAAATCAACAAGCATTGATCCAAGGGCTCGAAACTCAGATTGGACAGCTTGCCAAATTGATTTCTGAATGACCACAAGGTAGCTTGCCAAGCAACACAGAATCTAACCCAAGGGAGCAACTCAACGCGATTACTAGTCAAGATGAGGAAGGGTTAGTCACACTTGAACCAGAACTAAGGCAAGAAACTGAGATAAGCAAAAGCAAAGGTGAGGTAGACCACAATGAGTAGAAACCGGTAAGTACAGAATACAAACCTCGTGTGCCATACCCTAATGCGACAAGGAAAGACCGCTCAGATGAACAATTTGGTAAATTCCTTAAACTCTTAAAATAATCACATATTAACTTACTGTTTATTGAAGCTCTATCACAGATGCCAAACGCAATGAAATTTTTTAAGGAGCTTTTAGCAAATAAGCGGAAGTTGGACGAGGCCTCGCATGTGGAGCTAAACGTAGTTTGTTCAGCTATTCTACAGAATAAGCTACCCAACAAGTTAAAAGATTCAGGGAGTTTTACAATTCCTTGCTTAATTGGTAGTTTAGATGTTAATAATGCATTAGCTAATTTAGGGGCCAGTATTAACGTTATGCCCTACAAAATGTTTAAACAACTAGGTCTTGGGAAACCCAAACAGACTAGGATGAGCATTCAATTAGCAGATAAAACTATAAGATTTCCTAGGGGTATTATTGAAGATGTGCTAGTTAAAATCGATAAATTTATATTTCTAGTTGACTTCGTTATTTTAGATATAGAGGAGGATAGCAACACCCCTTTGATTTTAGGAAGGCCCTTTTCAGCAACCGCTAGAACGATTATTCATGTTGGCACAGGTGACCTCACACTTCGTGTGGGAGACGAAACAATCACCCTTAAAGCTCGCAATTCTGGTAACACATCAAAAATTGAAGGTGATTGTCTAAACCATTCTACTAAAACTGACAATAAGGTGCAACCTACTTTGCAGGAGATTAGTTTGAAGGAAGCACATGAGCCATTTTCAAGCAATAGTAGATGACCTATTCATGAAGAACGAAGGCTACAAATCGAGGAGTTAGATGAATGGCGGACACATAAACCGAGAACACACGATAAACCAAAACTATGCCCGAACAAGCTCAATACCTTTCCAAATCAACTTAAAGTTGTAGATAAAGTTTTATTAGATGCCGTAGATCCTCACATTATCACTACCAAACCGAATGAAGAAATCCCTCTTACGGTACTTAGCATTTTCCCATTCGGTACAGTCGAGGTAAATCATCCCAAGTTTGGACTTTTAAGGTAAACAATACCCGCCTAAAACCTTATTTTGATGAGATTCACAGCAGGAATGAGGAGTATAAACTCCTCGAACCACCATGACCATTCAATGGAAAGGTAAGTCAAGCTTAGACTATAAATAAATGATTGTCGGGAGGCAACCCAAGCACTAACAATATTACTTTCTTTAAATTTTAGTTTTTAAAATCTAACATACTAACCAAATCATTGAACATAGGCTTTTCAGAACCACACGGCCAGGCACACGGGTGTGCCGTAGGCCGTGCACATACCACGGGACGAACCACGACCGTGTGAAAACAGGGCAAAAATTTCTTCCCCAACACGAGATGCGATAAGTAGCCATGGCCGTGTTTTTAAACCGTGGGTAAACCTGTCAATTTAACAATGGCGTGCGCCTGCATACACGGGCGTGGGAGAAGTGAACGGAGATCGACACGGCCGTGCAACATGGCCGTGTACACCAATGCGCCTAATTTTGAAAATTACGAAACGCACGGGTTGAGCTTAGCGCACATGAGTGTGCCCCACGGCCGTGTGCCCCAATTTTTCTATAAACACCTATTATTTATTTTATTTTATTTTTATCTCTATATTTTGAAATTATTTTTTTATTTCCTTTTAATACTATTTTATCCTGAGTTTTTTTTTTTACAATTTTTAATTTCGGCTAATTCATATTGAGTACTTACTCTTCCTTATATATTTCCTAAAAGAGTTCCTGATTCTATCACAGTTATAAAGAGCTTCAAAGCTTACTATTACTCAGGAACTTGAAACTCCACTGGGAAAGGTTCTCCACGACTGCCATGTCCTACTCGACCACGACCATAGCTACCACCAGATATAATATTCTTTTGGCGCAGGACTTATGGTCTAATGTACCTCTACCACCACCAGAGTATTCTCCTCCACCCTCACGCCGATTATTCTCCAAAACTCCAGTTCAAGAAAATTCATACATCACTCAGGAAGTTTCACTTCTCTCTCTTTCTTTTATTTATATTCTTTTCTACATATCTATCTTTGTACATTAAGGGCAATGTACATCTTAAGTGTGGAGGGGTATTCATTTCACTATCAGAAAAATCCTTGAATGATTGCCTTGTTCTCTTGAAAAGCTCTCATATCATGTTTAGGATAAATTTTGATTGATTTGTGACTTTTACTGATATATCTTGAATTAAAACATAGGCATTTATTCATTGAGGGTTTAAACTTTAAGAGATTAGGGAATCAAGCATGATAAGTTGATTTTTGAAGAATTAAAAACTTTTAGGTTGTTTCCCCAAGTTTAGGTATATTCTTGAGTTGGAATTCACAAGTTTAAACATCAAAAAGCCATAATTTTTGTGAGATCTTGAGCCTTTAGAGCATCTATTATTTCTTTCATGCTCACTTTCATTATGAGTGCGTCAGTATTGAATTGCTATTCTAGAACTTGCTTGATTATGCATGTCAAGACCACACCATTTAATTTGATATGTCAAAATGATAAAGGCACTTAGGTTTAACCCACTCACTCCATAAAATCCTACCTTCACAATTAACCCTTAGTGAACCCCCTTGAGCCTAACAACCCATTCATTGATTTACCCTCGATATTAACCCATAACTCATTATCGTTGAAATCCCCTAAATTAATTTGATCCCTATTTTTGTCGAAATTTGAGTAGGAATAATTGCTTAGCTATGTTTTATTTTATTTTTTTGTAATTTGACTTGTTCTTTAAAAAAAATACATGTATACATATTAGTAGTAGTGATCTTTTGAGCTAAAGAAGTTAAATTCCATATTCTGAGAAAAAGCTCTGTTGTACGTAATTGATGACTAGTCATTTTTCTAGTTAGGTTATTTTTCAATTCAATCTCAATTCTAACCCTTTATTTTAGCTTGTGACCACACCTTTTAACGAAAGACACGTTACAACACTCTAAAGACCTTTTGATTGATGTTTCATCTCAATTTATAGTGGTGGAGATTTGATTTTCATGCAAGCCTATGGTAATGACTCTTCATTATTGACTATTGAGTGCTTCATTTATTGTCCTTAAACACCTCGACTGATTTGAGTGAATCTTTAGTGAGGATGTGAAACTCTGTGATATTTTGAATCAAAGGTAATTACTTAAATGAGGGTAGACACCTATGTTTTCATGATAAAATGCTCAACTTGGAATGTTTGAAACTTTGATGTTCTTTCAGTCAAATTTTCAATGTATGATTACCTATGGATTATTTTGAGATATTAACGATAGAAATTATACGTTGAGAAGAATTTATTTTGATTATGAGTTGAGGAGTTTGCTTGAGGACAAGCAAATGCTTAAGTGTGGGGGTATTTGATAAACCATAATTTATACATATTTTTATCCCATGCTTGGCACATTTTATGGATGATTTTTCCTTAGATTTGGTGAAGTCGATGCTCCTAATGCCTTAATTTCATGTTTTATACTTAGGAGAGCATAGGAGAGTGAAAGGAACGAGAAAGGGACCAAAAACGGAGAAAATGAGCCAATGTACGAAACAAACACGGCCTGGACTTCCTCACACGGGCAGATCACACGGCCATGTCTATTTGGCAGAATCAAAGCATGACTAACATGGGTGGACCACATGCCCGTGCCTATTTAACAGGCTTGACCACAGCCTGAAGTAATCACACACGGGCATGTCACACGGGCATGTCCCTGTCGAGCCCAAGTTGAGTCCAATTTGGAAAAGGCCAATTTTGAGAGTTCTTAGGCATTCCAAAGCCTATAATACACCCTAAAAGAGAGGAAAAGGGGACGCACAGAGAAGGAGGCAGGGAACTACTCACAGAAAGCCGATTGATCCATCTTAGAGGCCGGATTCATCATCAAGACTGAAGATCTCCCCTCAATTTCCTTTCAGGAGTTTGGGTTTTCTTTATGTTTTGTATTCATTATTCTTTTGAGATGTTTTCCTTTTTAGTTATGAACTAAATCCCCTAAATACCTAAGGGGAATGAAACCTAAGATGAATCTTGTTATTATTTTCTGAATTATATGATAAATATTTGGCTTGTTCTTAATTATGTATTCTTAATTCTTGTCTTGATATTCTAGGATATTGATTCAAGTTAAGCTTTTATTCAGAGGAGGAATAGACCCTGTCTAAGAGTACATTTTTCATAACTAAGCGGAATTGATTGCGCGCCTAGAGATAGGGTGACAAGATTTTTTCGGATTAGGGTGAAACCTAATAAGGGGATCCACAGATCGAGTTAATGCAACCCTAGGAAGTTAATTAGAAAGAGATTTCAATTATTCAACCTAGGGTTAGATGTTGTTAGTATCGAGAGGGATAATAATATAACTTAGGGATTTCTACGGATCAAGTCAAATGAATAAATCGTCCGATTCAGAGTCAAATAACAAGTGAAGTCTAGGTAGATTTTTCCTTAGGTATTGTCTTAATTCAATCGTTTTTCTAAAAGTAATCCCCCAATTCTATTTCTTGTGAATTCTTAGTTTAGTTAATTAGTTAATTAAAACAAACCCCATTATTTTTAGGCTAGATAATAAAAAGACAGTCATTACTAGTACTTTTAGTTCCTTTGGGTTCGTCAATCCAGTCTTGCTAAAGCTATACTATTGTTCGATAGGTACACTTTCCTTCATTGTGATAATAGTTAGTTTCAAGAATGATTCATTATAAATATTTAAAACTTATCTCACGAATATCACGATCAGTCATGCATGGTTGGCAATATGTCATGTGTGTTGAATGCGTGTTTTATAGCCATGAATTAAATGTGTAATATGAAGATAAACTAATAATGCTTTGAACATTGAAGTTTTATTATAAGTTGAAATAAATTGGCATAAAGATAACTATGGTATGACTAGTCTTGGTTTAATGTGAGAATGTGTAACACATGCATGTTGATAGGTAAATGATATGTTTGTGTCATAATTGAGGATGTTAAATGCCATTAGATCCATTTATATGTGTGTGCATGAAAGGGTGACAAAAAGGCTTGGAAAATAGCCTAAGAATTAACTACATGGGATGAGACACGACCTTGTGTCTCAACCGTGTGAAGGACACGACTTGGTGACACGGGCGTGTAGCCTAGCCGTGTGGTTCAAATTATCTTCTGACATCATAAACAGAGAGTTACGCGGCCTGAGGACACGGACGTGTTGATGGAACACGGGAGTGCCGTTGTGTCCACATGGGTGTGTGACCCTGTTTCATGGGAAAAATTTCTAAGTTTTTCCCAGAGCTTTCCAAAGTTCTTGGTTTAGTCCCGAACCCTTTCTAAAGTATGTTTTGGGCTTCGTAAACCAAAATAAGGGACTATGTGCATGTGATTGAATGTTTTAAAATATGAATGAAATTTTATGGCCCGGTTTGCATGATTATTTGTGTTTAAGTCCGGTAATGCCTCGTACAATGTCCTGGCATAGGACACAGGTAAGGGGTGTTACATGCCAGGTATTTACTGATCATAAGAGTTTAAAGTATTTGATATGATACGTGATATTCGTGATAGGTTTTAAAAATTTATGAATGAATCGTTCTTGAGACTAACTTATTATCATGATTAAGGTAAGCGTACCTATCGAACAGTAGTATAGTTCAGCAAGACCAGATTGTCGAACCCAAAGGAACCAAGAGTACTAGTATTTACTTCCTTTTTATTATCTAGCCTAAAAATTAAGAGGTTTGGTTATCTAAACTAATTATTAACCTAAGAATGCACAGAAAGAAAATATGGGAAAATACTTTTTAGAAAATTTGTTTATTAAAGACAATACCTAAGGAAAAATCCACCTAGACTTCACTTGTTATTTGATTCTGAATCAGACGATTTATTCATTTGACTTGATCCATAGAAATCCTTAAGTTATATTATTATCTCTCTCGAGACTAATAATGTCTAACCCTAGGTGGAATAATTTAAATCTCTTTCTAATTAACACTCTAGAATTGCATTAACTCGATCTATGGATTCCCTTATTAGGTTTCACCCTAATCCGGTAAAATCTTGTCACCCTATCTCTAGGCGCGCAATCAACTCTGCTTAATTATAATAATTTTACTCTTAGACAGGGTCTATTTCTCCTCTGAATAAGAGCTTAACTTGAATCAATATCCTGGAATATCAAAACAAGAATTAAGAACACATAATTAAGAACAAGTCAAATATTTATCATACAATTCAGATAATAATAACAATATCTATCTTAGGTTTCATTCCCCTTCGATATTTAGGGGGTTTAGTTCATAATTATGAAAGAAAACATCTCAAAAGCATAAAGGTAACAAAGCATAAGAAAACCCAAAACTCCTGAAGGAACTTGAAGGGAGATCTTCAGTCTTGATGATGAATCCGGCTTCTGAGATGGATCAATCAGCTTTCCTTGAGTAATTCCTTACTTCCTACTCTGCGTCCTCTTCTTAGGTGCCTCTTCAGGTGTTTAAATAAGCTTTTGAATGCCTAAGAGCCTTCAAAATTGGTCTTTTCTGAATAAAACTATACTTGGGCTCGGTAGGGACACGCCCGTGTGCAATTACTCCAGCTCGTGGTAAAGGCTGTTGAATAGACACGGACATGTAGTCTACCCATGTAAGTTGTGCTTCAACCCCGCCAAATGGACACAGCCATGGGACACACTCGTGTAAGGAAGTCCAGGCCATGTTGATTTCTCATGTAGGTTCATTTTCTTCGTTTTTGGCCCGTTTCTCGCTCTTTTTACTCTCCTATGCTCGCCTAAGTATAAAACATGAAATTAAAGGATTAGAAGCATCGAATTCACCAAATCTAAGGAGAAATCATGCTAAGCATGGGATAAAAATATGTATAAATTAAGGTTTATCAAATACCCCCACACTCAAGCGTTTTCTTGTCCTCAAGCAAAATCCTCAAGTCACAATCAAAATAAATTCTTCTCAACTTATAATCCCAATCAATAATATCTCAAAATAATCCATAAGTATTCGTACATTGAAAATTCAACTAAAATTACATCAAAGTTTCAAACATTCTAGTTTGAGCTTTTTATCATGAAATCATAGGTGTCTCCCCTCATCTAAGTGATTACCTTTGATCAGAATATCACAGAGTTTAACATCATCCCTAAAGATTCACTCAAATCACTCAAGGTGTTCAAGGAAATCAATTAAAGCACTCATTAGTCAATATGAAAAGTTATTACCATAGGCTTGCTTGAAAATCAAATCTCCACCACTATATATTGAGCTGATACATCAATCAAAAAGGTCTTTTAGAGGGTTGTAATGTGGCTTTGGTTAGGCGTGTGGTCACAAGATGAAAGAAAATGTTAGAATCGAGATTGAATTGAAAAATTACCTAGTTAGAAAAATAACTAGTCATCAGTTGAATACAAGTGAGCTTCTTCCCAGAATATGGAATTAACATTCAAAAATGACGAATTACTACTAATATGTATGTAAGTATTTTTTTTAAGAACAAGTCAAATGCATAGAGAAACAAAACATAGCTAAGCAATTAGTTCAAATAAAATCTCGACAAAAATAGGGATCAAATTAGGGGATTTCAACAATAATGGGTTATGGGTTAATATTGAGGGTAAATCAATTAATGGCTTGTTGGACTCAAAGGGTTTCACTAAGGGTTAATTATGAAGGTAAGATTTTGTGGAATGAGTGGGCTAAACCTAAGTGCCTTTATCATCTTGACGTATCAAATCAAATGGTGTGGTCTTGACATGCATAATCAAGCAAGTTCTAGAATAACAAATCAATACTGACGCACTCAAAGCAACAATAAAAGGGAGCATGAAAGGAATAATAGATGCTCTAAAGGCTCAAAATCTCACAAAAATTATGACTTTTTGATGTTTAAACCTGTGAATTTCAACTCAAGATAATCCCTAAACTTGGGAAAAACAACCTATAAAATTTTAAATTCAAAAATCAACTTATCATGCTTGATTCTCTAATGTCTTAAAGTTTAAATAATCAATGCATGAATGCCTATGTTTTAATTCAAGACATATCAATAAAAATCATAAATTAATTAAAATTCATTCTAATAGTGATATGAGTGATTCACGTGAGAAAAAAAAATTTAGGGATTTCTAATGATGATATAGAAGACCCCCTACACTTAAGATGTACATTGCCCTCAATGTACAAAGATAGATATATTGAAAAAGATAGATAATTTAATCATAAGATAAGGAGAGAAGTGAAACTTCTTGAATGATGAATGCACTCCTTGAATTGGAGTGATGGAGAATAATCGGCCAAAGCAATGATGAGGGTGGATGAGGATACTCCGGTGGTGGTAGAGGTTCATTAGTCCGTAAGTCCTGCGCCAAAAGAATATTATATCTTGTAGTAGCTATGGTTGTGGTCGAGCAGGACATGGCAGTCGTGGAGAACCTTTCCCAGTGGAGTTTTTAGTTCTTATGCGATGATGAGCTTTGGAGTTCTTTATAACTGTGATAGAATCAGGAACTTTTTAGGTAATATAAGGAAGCATAATTACTTGTAATGAAATAGCCCAAAACTAAAAATTGTAAAACTTAAGATAAAATAGTATTAAAAGGAAATAAAAAGTAATTTCAAAATATAAAGATAAAAATAAAATAAATAATAGGTGTTTATAGAGAAATTAGGGCACACGGTTGTGGGGCACACCCGTGTGCCTTCATTTCAGCCCGTGTGTTTTGTGGTTTTCAAAATTGGGTGCATTGGTGTACACGGCAATGTTGCATGGCCGTGACAATCTTCGTTTGCTTCTCCCACGCCTGTGTATATAGGCGCAAGCCTGTGTTATTTTGTCAGGCTCGACCACTGTCAGTGGGCACGGTCGTGTCTCTCGCCCGTGTTACTTTGGCAGGATTGCCCACGGCCACATCTCACGGTCGTGGAAACTTTATCGGATCCCGTGTTGGGGAAACATTTGTGCTCTATTTTCACACGGCCGTGTTGCATCCCGTGGTATGTGAACGGCCTACGTAACGCCTGTGTGTCTGGCCGTGTGGTTTTAAAAATCCTGTGTTCAGTGACTCAGTTAGTGAATTAAATGTTAAAAATTAAAATTTAAAGAAGTTAACACCGTTAGTGCTCGGACTTACCTTTCTTCTGCATGGTCAAGGTGGTGCGAGGAGTTTACACTCCTTATCCCTGCTATCAACTTTATCAACATCTGCTGCATCTAGTAGTACTTTGTCTCCAACCTTAAGTTGATTTGGTGAGGTATTGAGCTCGTCCTGGCTCAGTTTCGGTTTATCTGGTGTTCTCAGTTTCTATGTCCGCCATTCATCTATCTCCAAGATTTGTAGCCTTCGTTCTTCATAGATAGGTCCTTTGTTGTTGTTTGAACACGGCTCATATGCGTTCTTCGAAACTATTTCCTGCATAGAGGGTCTCACCACATGATCAGTACTAGTAGAATGATTTATACAACCACCTTCAATTTTTGTTGTGTTACTCGAATTACGAGCTTGAAGGGTGATTGTTTCGTCTCCCACACGAAGTGTGAGTTCACCTATACCAACATCAATAATGGTTCTAGCAATCGCTAAAAAGGGTCATCCTAAAATTAAAGGTGCGTTATTATCCTCTTCCATGTCTAGAACAACAGAGTCTACTGGGTATATAAATTTATTGATCTTAAAAAGAACATCTTCAATGATACCCCTAGGAAATTTAATGATTTTATCAGCCAATTGAATGCTCATCCTAGTTTGTTTGGGTTTCCCAAGACCTAGCTGTTTAAACATATTATAACGCATAACATTAATGCTTGCCCCTAAGTCAGCCAATGCATTATGAACATCTAAAATACCAATTAAACAAGGAACCATAAAAATCCCTGGATCTTTCAATTTGTTGGGTAGCTTATTCTGTAGAATGGCTGAGCAAACTGCATTTAACTCCACATGCGACGCCTCATCCAACTTTCGTTTATTTGTTAAAAGCTCCTTTAACAATTTGACTGCGTTTGGCATCTGCGAAAGAGCTTCAATAAATGCTAAGTTAATATGCAACTTTTTTAATAATTTAACGAATTTACCGAATTATTCTTCTGTGCGGTCTTTCCTTATCGCGTTTGGGTATGGCACACAAGGTTTGTATTCTTTACTTACCGGTTTCTGGTCATTGTGGTCCACCTCACCCTTACCTTTACTCACCACAATTTCTTGCCTCGGTTCTGGTTCAGGTGTAACTAACCTCATCTTGAATGGTAATTGCATTGATTTGCTCCCTTGGGTTAGATTCAGTGTTACTCGACAAACTACCTTATGGTCATTCAGAAATCAGTTTGGCGAGTTAGCCTATCTGAGTTTCAAGCCCTTGGATTGACGCTTGTTGATTCTTAAGGGTTGTCTCGGTATTCTAGAAACGAGTTTCTGACACCAAGATGAATTTTGTTAACATCTCCTCAAGGTCCGGCTTCTTTTCCTGCTGGTAAGGTGGTTGTTGAATACTCGGAGGATGTTGTGGCCTTTGATTCCCTTGTCCACCCCGCTAGAAATTGGGATGGTTCCTCCAACCTGCATTATAAGTGTTACTATACAGGTTATTTTGGGGTCTAGAGTTATTGTTACCCATATATTGGACTTGTTCCTCCTCGATGCTAGGGTTGAAGGGTTGATATTTTGTGCATGCTCCTCCTCCATTCAAATTGCACCTCATCACTGGATGTACCTGAGTAGAACCACACAAATCATCAATCTTTTTATTTAAGAGTTCTACTTGGTTAGATAGCATAGTAACCGCATCGAGGTTGAAAACACCAGCTGCTTTCATCGGCTTTGTCCTCATAACTTGCCACTGATAGTTATTCAGTGACATCTCCTTAATAAATTCATAAGTCGCCTCAGGTGTCTTATTATTGATAGTTCCACCAGCGGCTGCATCAATCATCTGCTGAGTCGAAGGGTTCAGGCCATTGTGAAAATTTTGGACCTGTAGCCAGAGTGGTAACCCATGGTGAGGGAATCTTCGCAAAAGGTCCATGTATCTCTCCTATGCATCGTAGAGTGTTTCTAAATCCATCTACACAAAGGAGGAGATATCATTACGTAATTTGGTTGTTTTAGCCGATAGAAAATATTTTAATAAAAACTTTTCGGTCATTTGTTCCCAAGTAGTGATTGACCCTCGTGGTAACGAGTTCAACCACTATTTAGCTTTGTTTTTCAACGAAAAAAGGGAATAACTGAAGGCGAATGGCGTCATCAGAAACGCCATTAACTTTAAATGTATTGCAAAACTCTAAAAAATTCACCAAGTGAACATTAGGATCCTCATCCTGCAAACCATCAAACTAAACAAACTGTTGTATCATTTCAATGGTGTTAGGTTTCAGTTCAAAAGTATTTGCAGCAACAGCAGGCCTAACTATGCTCGATTCAGTTCCTGTTAAAGAAGGTTTAGCATAATCATACATAGTATGCGGAGCAGGATTCTGATTTGCAGCAATCGCAGGAGGTAGCGGATTTTCTTGGTTTTCAGCCATCTCCTCGGTTGTAGTTGAAGTATCGTCCTCTTACTCTTCCTCTGTGTATCGTAAGCTTCGCCATATATCTCTTCGGCTTCTACGAACTATGCGGTCGATCTCACCGTCAAAAAGTAGTGGTCCTGACGGGTTTCTTCTGGTCATAAACTAAAAAAAACTGTCAGAAGAAAATAAATGAAAAATTAGAGAATAAAATAAAATTTTAAATTACAATAAAAGTAAAATGGCTAAAGTAATAAAAATCAAGTGTTCCTAATATCCTAGTTCCCTGGCAACAGCTCCAAAAACTTGATATGTGATATTCGTGATAGGTTTTAAAGATTTATGAATGAATTGTTCTTGAGACTAACTTATTATCACGATTAAGGCAAGTGTACCTATCGAACAGTAGTATAGTTCAGCAAGACAGGATTGTCGAACCCAAAGGAACCACGAGTACTAGTATTTACTTCCTTTTTATTATCTAGCCTAAAAATTAAGAGGTTTAGTTATCTAAACTAATTACTAAACTAAGAATAAACAGAAAGAAAATTTGGGAAAATGCATTTTAGAAAATTCGATTGATTAAGACAATACCAAGGAAAAATCCACCTAGACTTCATTTGTTATTTGACTCTGAATCAGACAATTTATTCATTTGACTTGATCCGTAGAAGTCCCTAAGTTATATTATTATCTCTCTCAAGACTAATAACGTCTAACCCTAGGTTGAATAATTGAAATCTCTTTCTAATTAACCCTAGAATTGCATTAACTCAATCTATGGGTTCCCTTATTAGGTTTCACCCTAATTCAGAAAAATCTTGTCACCCTATCTCTAGGCGCGCAATCAACTCCGCTTAATTATGATAATTTGAATCAATATCCTGGAATATCAAAGAAAGAATTAAGAACACATAATTAAGAACAAGTCAAATGTTTATCATACAATTCAGATAATAATAACAAGATCTGTCTTAGGTTTCATTCCCCTTAGGTATTTAGGGGGTTTAGTTCATAATTATGAAATAAAACATCTCAAAAGCATAAAGGTAACAAAACATAAGAAAACCCAAAACTCCTGAAGTAACTTGAAGGGAGATCTTCAATCTTGATGATGAATCCCACTTCTGAGATGGATCAATCGACTTTCCTTGAGTAATTCCATGCTTCCTACTCTACTTCCTCTTCCTAAGTGCCTCTTCAGGTGTTTAAATAGGGTTTTGAATGCCTAAGATCCCTCAAAATTAGCCTTTTCTGAATAGAACTATACTTGGGCTCGTTAGGAACACGCCCGTGTGCGATTACTCTAGCCCCGTGGTCAAGGCTGTTGAATAGACACGGGCGTGTAGTCTACCCGTGTAAGTCGTGCTTCAATCCTGCCAAATGGACACGGTCGTGTAACACGCCCGTGTGAGGAAGTCCAGGTCGTGTTGATTTCCCACGTGGGTCCATTTTCTCCGTTTTTGGCCCGTTTTTTGTTATTTTTACTCTCCTATGCTCACCTAAGTATAAAACATGAAATTAAAGGATTAGGAGCATCGAATTCACCAAATCTAAGGAGAAATCATCCGTAAATGTGCTAAGCATGGGATAAAAATATGTATAAATTACGGTTTATCATGATAACTCAAAAAGAGCTGAATTTATGGCAACGAAGATGGTTGGAGTGGGTAAAGGATTATGAGTTGGTGATTGACTACCACTCCGAAAAGGTAAATGTAGTCACCGATGCATTTAGTAGGAAATCATTATTCTCCTTGAGGGCTATGAATACTCAATTGACTGTTATTGATAATGGTTCAATTCTAGCCGAGATGAGGGCTAAACCAATGTTCCTTCAAGAGACTTGTGTAACTCAGAAAGGTGATAAGGATTTGTAAGCTAAGATGGCTTAGTGTGAAATGAGAAATGAATCAGAATTTCGTGTTGGTACCGACGGTTGTATGATGTACCGAGATAGGATTTGTGTGCCTAAGGACAATAAGATTATTCAAAAGATTTTACGAAAAGCACATAGTGGTTGCTTATCTATCCATCCGGGTAGTGTGAAAATGTATAATGACTTGAAGAAAATGTACTGGTGGTCAGGAATGAAAAGAGACATTTCGGAGTTTATTTCTAAGTGCCTAGTTTGTCAACAAGTGAAGGCCGAACATCAAGTACCTTCAGGTTTACTTCAACCTGTGATGGTTGGAAATAGGACTGTGTAACCATGGATTTTGTGTTAGGGTTGCCTTTGACGCCAAGGAAAAAAGTTTGGGTCATTGTTGATAGATTAACAAAGCCGGCACATTTTATACCAGTGCGTACTGACTATTCTCTTAAGAAATTGGCTGAATTGTACGTTTTTTAGATCATGAGACTCCGTGGAGTGCCCTTGTCAATTATTTCGGATAGAGATCCAATGTTTACCTCGCGGTTTTGATAAAAGTTGCAGGAGGCATTAGGAACAAAATTGAATTTTAGTGCGGTATTTCACCAGCAAACCGACGGTCAGTCAAAAAGAGTGATTCAAATCTTAGAAGACATATTGCGGTGTTGTGTTCTCGTGTTTCAAGGCAGTTGGGAAAAGTACTTACCGTTGGTAGAGTTTGCCTACAATAATAGTTATCAGTCAAGTCTGAAATGGCACCTTATGAGGCTTTATATGGACGCAAGTGTCGGACGCCCTTATATTGGACCGAACTTAAAGAAAATCAGATTCACCGAGTTGATTTAGTCAAAGAAATCGAAGAGAAAGTTAAGGTGATTCGCGACTATTTAAAGGCCGCTTCGGATAGACAGAAATCCTATAAGGATTTGAAATGAAAGGAAATTGAGTTTCAATTCGATGATAGGGTGTTTTTGAAAGTATCCTCTTGGAGGAAAGTCCTCAGATTTGATAAAAAAGGCAAGCTGAGCCCTCATTTTATAGGACCTTATAAGATTATCGAGAGAGTAGGGCCTGTTGCCTACCGATTTGTCCTTTCCCTCAGAGTTGGAAAAGATCCAGACGTGTTTTATGTGTCCATTTTACGTCGATATAGATCGGATCCTTCATATGTGATCGCGCCAGCTGAGGTTGAGATTCAACCGGATATGACTTATGGTGAAGAACCGGTTAAGATTTTATGCTAGGGAAGTTAAACAATTAAGGAATAAAAGTATAACAATTGTTAAAGTTTTGTGGCATAGACATGGAGTCAAGGAAGCCACATGGGAACTTGAGGAGACCATGAGAGATCAATACCCAAACCTATTCACCGACAAGATTTTCGGGGACGAAAATCCCTAAGAAGGGAGAATTGTAACAGCCCGATTTTGGGCTTAGTCAAAACAGTGATTTCGGGACCATAAATCTGAAGTCAAGAAATTATTTTTATTATTATTTTGGTGTTATAACATGATTATATTAGTGCATGAAAAATTTGTTGAGGTAATTTTAGCGTTTGTGAGCTTAATTCTGAAAAAAGACTAAATCGCATAAGGGGTAAAAGTTCTATTTTACTTGATAGATGTACCACATAGCTAGAGAACCAAAATTGGGGGTCTTTAAAGTGCAATTAGACCCTTCAGAAGCTGATGGTCGGCCATAGGGGGCAAGAAAGTCAAATGGTCAAAGGAGTTGGTGACTTAATGTATGATAAAATAATACCCTAGAGACTAGCCTTCATCTTTTTCATTCCTCCTTTCTCCATCACCGAAATTTTTAGCTAGCTATCTAAGGGTTTTGGAAGCTTGAAATTTCAGCCACTTATATCTCTCTCAAGTAAGTTATTTAGATGCTTATTTTTGATAATTTTGGTACTTATGGAACCCTTATGGCATGAGCTAGCTAATGGGGGACCACTTTGCAAAATGGTTCATAATCTAGGGATTTGTCATGAAAGGATTTATGATGTTTTCTGAGTTTTTATGGAAAAAAATAAATTTTAGATGTGTAGTAAACAACTTTTGTGAAAGGACTTCTCATGAAAACCCTAATAGGACCATTTTGTAAAGTTTGTAAAATGGACAGTAATGTTCTGAAACAATGGGAATTTTGGGTCACTCTAAGAGTAAAAAGGGTTCGTCTAGGCTTAAGATTTGAAGAAATTTGATAAAAATCAATTTTTGAGCCTAGGGTAAAATGGTCATTTTGTGAAAGTCTAAAGGCAAAATGGTCATTTTGCCAAAAATGTAAATTTATGATTGCTTAAATTTATTTAGAGGTTAAATGAGTAAATTTTTATTATTTTAGATCAAGAAACTCAAAAATCAGACTTGGACCGGGGGAAGGCCAAGCAAGTAGATGAAATCGTCTAGTCACCTACATTTTGTAATCCGAGATAAGTTGTATGTTAATAATGCAACTATATTTAATAATGTGTAATTGACTTAACATTGCATAAATTGTTTTGATTGTGAATATGGGTATGCATGTTGAGATATTAATGTAATAAAGACTCCCGGTTGAACATTTGGAATAGATTTGGATATTCATGCCATGACATTGAGTGATATGTGTGCTAGTGTAAGGCATGTCTGGGACATGCATCTACATTGAGACGAGAGCTAGTGTAAGACATGTTTGGGACATGCATCATCCTCGATATATACAAGCTAGTATAAGACCTGTCTTAGACATGAGATCAGCTTGTTGAGTGTCAGAGTAAGAACTGTTTGGGACATGGCATCGACACCGATAGATGAGAGCCAGTGTAAGACCTGTCTAGGACACGACATCGGCTTCGATGTATGAAAGTTAGCGTAAGACCTGTCTGGGACATGGCATCGACTTTGATGTGCTAGCCAGTGTAAGATCATGTCTGGGACATGGCATCAGCATTTTATCCCATGTTTGTTGCTATTGAATATCCTGTAGTATTCCAAATGTTTCAATGAGAGATTTGTTGTTTATATTGAAATAAGAGAACTTATGACCTTGTGGTGAGTGGTACAGGTACCTAAATGAGAATTACGACATTCGAGCTTCATTTATGTTGTATGTTTAGGAAAGGAAGATAGTGAGTAAGTTATGTATATGACTTCTTGTGTATTTTATATGAATTATGAGAAGTGAGTTCAAACCAATGTTGTATGATTGGTCAGAAAAAATATGAGCAAGTAGTGTTTATGAATCCTTACTTTCATGAGCAAATCGAGATAAGCTGGGAATATGATCCCTTACGGTAGCTTATAGTTACTCATTATTGCATGCAACTTACTAATCTTTATGCTTACCTTTTTTCCTTTCCATTTTCTTATAGTGCCACCAAAGTAGCTCGTGGATCATCGCCTTACGTCGAAGAAGCCAGTCACACTATCACTGAAGCAATTGGTATAGCTAGTTTTATCATTTTAATTATTGCATGTATAGGAACTAGTCTTTTTGTAATGGTCACATTGTTTAGGGAAAAATGAGTGGCTTGTCATAGCTCTTTAGTCATTTTGTATAATGCCATGGATGGTGGTGGGAAAAATGAGTGGCTTGTCATAGCTCTTTAGTCATTTTGTATAATGCCATGGATGGTAGCTAATATTGGTTATTAATAAGTGCAAATATTGATGATTTCATAGATGAGAAAATCGCGTGACTAATCAAGTTCTTGTTAGATTGTTAAAGTGCAATGTGGTTATATTAGATATATTGTTGTGGTTGAATTGGCTTTATGTTGCTGTGTGAATTGGTGGTATGTATTGCTTTATAGGTAGGTGTAAGTAAGGGTGGAAAAAAGGCTTGGTAGATAGCTTATTTTTGTCCACACGGCTAGATACACGGACATGTGCCTAGGTCATGTGTGACACATGGTCAGCCCCAGGGGCGTGTTATTCGACCATGTGTCCCCTGTACCTTGAATTTTCTAGTTAGTATGCATGGTAGTAAACACACAGGCAGAGACACGACCATGTGTCTCAGCCATACCTTTGGCCACGGTCGTGTGCCTTGGCCGTGTGCCTCAAATTGGTTGCTGACGTCAAAAACAGAATGTTAAGGTTTTTACACACAGGCTGTAACACTGGCGTGTTATGGCCGTGTGAGGAACACGGGATGTAGACTCGGGCGTGTGCTCGGCCATATGAAAAACCTTTTTAGGTTTGAATTTGGAATTTAATTCACATGGGCTCGGGCCACGGGTGTGTCCCCTTGTGCTTAGGCCATGTGAACCACACGGGCCTTAGCACGACCAGGTCAAAATGGCCATACGGGCGTGTCATCTTTTTACATGGTCGTGTGCCCCTATATCAAGTTACAGTCTTTTCAAAGTCTTTAAAGATGTTTAGTTTTATCACGGATAGTTTCCCAATGATGATTTGGGCTTGTAGGCCCATATTGAGAATTTTTAGATTAAGAGCGAAAAGTTTTAAATTTGATTTAGTTTTTATAACTCGAAAATGATAGTATGCATGCGTTTAAGTCAGATAATGCCTCATGCCCAGTCCTAGCCTCGAACTTAGGTGAGAGGTGTTAGATTAAGCTCGGTAAACTCCTTTAGTGTCATTCGGTAGAGGGCGATAAACACCGGAGCTGTCCCCGGAATAAGTTCAATTCCAAATTCCACCTCTCAATTCAGAGGTAAACACGGAAGTTCATCAGGAAAAACGTCCAGAAAGTCCTTAACTGTCCTGATATCCTTAACCACAGAATCCCCCGAATCAGAAACACTGATGTAGGCCAGATATGCCTCACATCCCTTAAGCACCAACTTTTCTGCCCTCAAAGAAGAAATCGCATTCGATAAGTAGTTCTGACGCTCCCCAATTACGACTACCTCGTCTTCCCCCTCAGTTCTCAAAACAACCCTTTTAGACGCACAGTCCAGACTCAATGCTTAACCAACCAATCCATCCCCAGAATCAAGTCGAACTCCCCAAACCGGATCTCCTTCAAATCAGCCAGAAATACTGTTCTTTGAACTTCCAACGGAACGTCTCTAGATAGCCTACTAACCCGAACAGATTGTCCCAATGGACTCAATACAGTCTCCTCACTAGGAGTATTCTCAAACGAAATCCCCAAAGTTTTTGACACAGTGCTAGCAATGTAAGAGTGTGTAGAGCCTATGTCTATTAGAGCAAGATAAGGTACATTATAAATTAAAAATGAACTCGTAATGACGTCTAGAGCATCTTGGTCCTCTCAGCAACGAGTAGCATAAATAAGATCAGACTGCCTCACCTCAGTATGTCCAGCACCTCTGCCCAGTGCTCTCTATCCACGGCCCATGCCATTACCACCCCTGGCCAGACCACGGCCCCTAGGTGGCTGCTGAACTACCCTCGGCAGCTGTGCATTACCTGAACCCACAACTTGCATCTGATCAGTCCTTAGCTGACACTCCTTAACACAATGCACAGTAGACCCACATCTCAAACACGCCGCAGTAGTCCTCCGACACTCGCCCAGATGGCGTCTACCACAATGCTTACAAGGTAAGATCCCAGTAGTGCAACAGGGGCCCCAACTCTGACTGGCCCATCAGGTCTGGCCTTTTTCTTAGGCTACATCACCGAACTCGAGGGCTCCGGATCCCTATTATTCTTACCCCTCTCGTGATCCTTGTTTTGGCGCTCCACACGCTTAACATCCTCAGCAATCTAGCCTTTTCAACTAGAAGAGCAAACTCACTCTCCCTATACGGAGCTATCAGCACCCTCAGGTTATCTCTAAGGCCGTCCTCAAAACAGACACACTTTTCATATTCAGACGCCACATGCCTCGCACATATCGGCTCATTCTCAGAAATTTGGCCTCATACTTATCCACTAATCGATCACCCTAGATGAGATTTAAAAACTCACTTCTCCTAGCGTCAATGTAGTTTGCCCCTACATACTTACTCTGAAATGCTGTCTTATAGAAATCTTATGATAGACGCTCAGGCTGAGTGCCCTCCTTAACGGTCAGTCACCATTGGTATGCTTTATCGTGAAGCAAGGAAACAACGCCCTTCAGTTTCTGCTCAGGGGTAAAATCTAAACCATCCATAATTCTTTCAGTGGCCTCAATCCAATAGTTGGCCACGTTAGGGCGACTCCAGTGACACCCCAAAATAACTTAGCCCCATTGGACTGAAGTCATTTCGTAACCGACCCTCGGCCCCTACATCCAGCATTGTTCCTAGCGACCCTCTCCAAAATCTTGAGCATAGCCTAGGTCAATGCACCGTCCCTAACCATGCGATCACAAGACCTAGTCTCAGTAGCAGGCGACACTAGCGTCTCCCTCGTGTCCAAATTTGGTATATTATCCATGGAAGAAGACTCAGCTCGAGCCCCTCTACAGCCTCTACCACGGCCTCTAGTACCTGTTTGTGGATACCTTGTGCACTCATTATCTAATCGAATTTATTTGTATTACAAATTTTATGGATCAATTACAGTTTCAGTATTTATTAACAGATGTTTTATACAAAATAGTATCAAAAGTTTAGAGTTTGTTGTCGTAAGTCGCAGTCTCACTACAGCTTTCAGTAAGATTTACTACCTAAAATAGTTTCAGAATAAACTATCTACAGTATTGTGAAATAAACAATACAAATTTTAGAAAACTTACAGCATCGGCGTCGGAGACTTTGTGAACCACACACTTAACCAGAAAATTTAAAAACATTTGGAAATAATTTCTTTAAAAACCAATTTTAGAACCAAAATTCACAGCCGAGTTTTGAAACCTTGCTCTGATACCACTAAATGTAACACCCTAAACTCGACCTGGATGTTATGACCAAATCTGGCGATGTCACATAAGAGTGTTTTTGAAAACGCATCGATACATTAAAATCGTTCCAGTTATTATCTTTTACTTAGTTCGAAAAATGTGTTCTCATTGATTTGCTTTAAAACACATCTCTTTTACGCGAAAACTTAAGAAAACATTTTATTTTAGAAAAAAATTCGCTTTTAGAGAAAACTGGATTCTAAATCTTGCTTATCAGTAACAAATCTTCAACAGAATAAAAACCGAATTAAAAACTAGAAATGTCCAAAGTCCCAAACATTTACATCAAAAACCTCCAACACATAACCAGAATAGGAAAAATAGCGAAAAACAGTCCAAAATTTTACGAGTGGCTGCCGTCGAGACCTCTGCTGCACTGATCCACCTAATGTTGGGATTACCTGAATAGATTAAACAGAAAAAGGTGAATTTTCGTAAACCCAGTGTGTAATCCCCATAGAAAATATACACACAGCACAATATCCAAAATCAGTCATATATTTATACGTAGTTTGGGCCTTAGCCTTTTATAGAATCAGTGTGAACCTTAGCCTACTCAGATATAGAATCAGATAAAAATTAGAGCCTTAACCCATCTCAGATATAACATGCAGAATAGAACAGAATAACAGAGTCCTACCCACCAGCCTTTACACACCAACTCCATCCAACCCTACACACCATGGGATAAAATCGATCCACCCATCCCTGCACACCATGCTGTACTGAAATGCGACACATAATCAGATAATTGCAACTGAGCTTCCAGATATCAAGCTTAAGAGCCTTTCAGAAAACTTCATCCAAAACATCAACCCAACCCCCATGCAATGCAACATACAAATATGACATGCCAATATGCAATCTATCAGATCATACAATCAATTTAGATATCACAGTTCATGCTCAGTACAGAAATCAGACAGTTAAAATACTCGTTTAGGGGTCTAAGTAACGCTTACTGACCTATAGTAGGTCCACAGTCGACTTGGGCGACCTATGCAACCTTACAGATCACTTCAAAAAAATGGGCTCACACGCCTCTGTGGCCTGCCCGTATAGCCTATAGAGACCAAATTAGCCTTGGTCTGTGGATCACACGGCCTGGCCCAAAATCCCACACGCTCGTGTGGTTTACCCGTGTGGGCCCAAATGCCCTTGTGGCCCACACGGGCCAAAAGGTCGACCCCATGTGTCGCACACTGCCTTACTCCACCATCACACGGCTGTGTCACTTTCGCACGGCCTAGCTTATCGATCACACGGCAGTGTTGTGGCTTACAGCCTTGCACACGGCCTACCACATGACTTACCACACAGCCATGTGAAGCTGACAGAATCATTTTTTGACTTTTGTCGATTCTCATTTTTTGCGTTTTTGGGTACACACCTGGTTCGTTTTCACTGCTAACCCAATCCTGAGCACTCTAGACCCTGAAATTGATAATCTTGAGTCTAAGATTAGTCACTTAAAATGAGTAATTACGAACAGAAAAAAACCTCAATCTTAACGGAACCCCTACCTTTGAGCGGACACTGACAGAAATGCACTTCATCGACACCGTTTAGAGAATCACAGCCGCTTCACAAACCTTCTAAACACAAAAACACTCGTTTTAGTAATCATTCGTGAAGAACAGATAAAATTAATCAAAAAGCATCACTTATCGACCGCGCGCTAATGTAGAGTAGAAAAAGTAAAAAAGAAAATGGAATCAATAAAAGGAAACAGAGGTTTGGTAGGAAGAAAAAGAGGAATTGAAGGTCAAAAATTTGCAGAGAAGATGGAGGGTGCCGAATTTGCCAAAACAAAAATCGAATAATCAGAATTAGATTTTTTGATAACCCCCAACTCACATTCCGTTCATTCTCTCCACCGAACACTCCACTATTAGCATTTCAATTCCAATGAAACTCATCCACCCCTCCACATTCCACATGCAAAAAGAAACACTCCCTTGCTCCCACAAAGATTCGAACACAAGATCTCTGTAACAACTCGATTTAGACCCTAGTCAGAATAGTGGTTCTGGGACCACGATCTGACATTAAAAATTTTATTTTATTATTATTTTAATATTACAGCATGATATTAGAATTGTGTGAAAATTTCGTGGAGAAATTTTACCGTTTGAATGGTTAATTCAGTAAAAAGGACTTAATCGCATAAAGTGTAAAAGTTACATGCTATTTGTTAATGTGTTATATTGCTATGGCCTTTATAATGTAGGGTCCTTACATTGATATTAGACCATTAAATACATGGGTGGACATATGTGGACAACCATTATAGGATTTTAAAGGTTATTCATTGAGGGAAAAATGGGAAATTGATTAATAAAGTTAATATAATAAAACAAAACAAGAATTTGGCTTTATTATCATCAAGTTCAGCCGAATGTTAGAGAAAAAGAAAAGCCATGGATGTGTTTTAGGGTTTGGTCATGATAAACTTGATAAAAGGTTCATTTTTAATCTGTTTTCAATAATTTTTATGTTTTTGTAATCTTAGCTTAGCATGAAAAATATTAAATTTTGTGTATTTTGTGATTTTTATGAATAATGACTAAATTGTAAAAATGTGAAATGTTAGGTGGAAAAGTTTAATTAGCCCATTTATGTGTTTTTAGATAAATTTGATTGAATATATGATTAAATATGTTGAATTTGTATTGAATTAGATCAAGAAATGAGAAAATCATATTTGGATCAGGGAAATTCAAAAATTATCGAATAGTTGTTTCGGTCCGTTCGTGTTAGTACGAGGTAAGTTCATAAGTAAATAAATGTTAAATTAAAATATATGTGCATTATATGTACTGAATTGAGTTGTAAAAAAATATAATTGTGAAGTTGAAATATGTAAAATGTGAATTGAATTTGAGGCACTAAGTGTGCGATAAATTAAATAGATATGGCTATTAAAATGGCACTGACTGTGCGAGATTATAACAGCATTGGCTGAGAAAAGGGTACTATATGTGTGATACAAATATAAGTTCGATTTAATTAATTAGCACTAAGTGTGCGATACAATTATAGCCTCGGCTATTAACTAGCACTACGTGTGCGATACAATTATAGCCTCGGCTAATTATGTAACGCCCCAATTTTTGGGAATTCTGTGATTGTTTAGTAAAATTTAAAATTTTGTGTTCTGTCTGCTTGATGAAGGTTTTTTTATGATAGGGGGCCTCTAGAAGGCCCAAGCTTAAGCTAAAACCCAGTAACTTTGTGTGATTTTAATCCATAAGAGGAAAAGGGGGTTCTGGTTAACAAGGGTCTTAAATATTATTTGGGTAAAATAAGACATAAGGAAGCAAGTGGAAACGTGGCATGTGACGCCACTGGGAAGGCTATAAAAGTGGCGTATAGAAGGGTAGGAAAAGCCCAGGTTCGAGCCGTAAGACAAGCAAATAAGGTGTTTATTTTTTTGTGCACAAAAAGGGGAGGTGATGGAATTCAAGAGGGAACTCTGTTAGGGGGAGTTTAAGATGATAAGGGGATTGAGTAAGGATAAAGATAAGGCAGGAAATCTAGGAGCTAATCAAGGAACAAGAGGTGGCCGGCCAAGGGACTTTAGCATGGGAAATTCGGCTAGGGTAGTGCTTGTATAAATTCGCCACAATGGGGTAAGTGAGCCGTTTTCTAATCACTCTTCCTCTCCTTTTATTTTTATTTTTCTCTCCGTTTGTTATTCTTTTCTTCTTCTGTTCCCCATAGCCGAATCCTTCAGCCACCTTACTCTATACCACCTTCCTTCCATTATTTTTAAAACTATAGCCGATTGCCTCAAATTTCGAAATCCCGAAAACTTGATTCCTCTTATACCGATTTCCCTAGCCAATTCTCTTAATTTTTCTCATCATCTTTGTCCGATTCTCTTATCCTCTAAACCCCAAGTTTCTGTCAACAATACCACAGTAAAACCCTCAATTTTATCTTTCTCTACACTATTGCAAAAAAAAGCCGAAAATCCCACACTATCCTAGGGACATAGCCGAATACTGAGATCACTGAAGGCTCGAATTTTGTTATCGTTTGAGGGATTAGAGCTGCATCAAAATCAGGTAGGAACTAAGGGAGGAGGTTGACTAAAAGAATCGGTGGTAAGTCTTTCCAACTTAGTCTATCTTTCGTATTTTAAGAAAAGCCGAAATCCCTAAAAGTTAGGGAGGTTGTCGATTTGGACTTGTAGCCCTAAGAGGGTTGTGATAACAGTCTTATTTTGGTAATAGTGTGATTAAGAGGCTATTGATCAAGGGCTTGGACAAGTGGAGTGAACGGATCTGGATCGAGACGCTACTTTCGACAAAGGTAGGAATGCTAAGGCCTAAGGTGTTATTGGCCGAATTTGGTAAGGAGTTAATATGTAGTTTGTTTCAGTAGTTAGATTAACGTGGTAGTAGTATAATTGTAGGCAGTTCGTGCGTGGATCTTGTCAGCGAATCGTCATAAAACAGGTGTGTAACTGACACCCTCTCATAGATTAGATTGGCAAAAGTCGAAAAGTCGAAATGCCGAAAAGTCGGTATTTTGGGAATTTGCGAGTGTACGAATGCTCACAAGATAGTTGGGTTTGTATATTTGGTAATCTAAAGTAACAAACTGTAGTATGCGCGATTTCGTGCATTTTGATAATTTGGGCTTAATGGGCCAAAAATCGGGTTCATGGGCCAACGGGCCCAATTCGGTAAGAATGCGCGGTAAGTGTTCTGATGGTACATAAATGGTTAGGATATGCATGAAAACCCTAAAAGTAGCTAAATTACTATAATACCCTTATGTATGGAAAATTACCATGATACCCCTAGGTGTAAATGACCGATATGCCCTAGGGTTAATTTTGTCTGAATGTTGTATGCCATGAATGAATCTTTGTTGCATGGGGACATGGGTTATATTTTGGAGGAAGCGTCCTGGTGGCTATGCCACAATTATCTGATCTGGTGGCTCTGCCACATATTTCTGTTCTGGTGGCTCTGCCACGATTATCTGTATCTGGTGACTCTGTCACATTAACTGTTCTGGCAACCATGCTGCATATTTCTGAGGCGTGTAGCGGTTGGGTGGGTCGAGTAGTCTCCCCACATGGTGAAAGGTTGGTAAGAGGGTGCATGTGGTTGGTTATGGGTTGGGTTTTGCATATACATGAAATATCTGATCTGATCTGTTATGGGCCTATGGGCTTAATTCTGTATTCTGTGGGTTGAGCTGATATGGGCTATGGTTGGGTTAATTTTACACACTGAGTTTCCCCAAACTCATCCCTTATTTTCATCCATGCATGTAATCCCCAACCATAGTGGGCTTGGAGCTGCGAGGGATTCGGAGTGGCCACTCGTTCTACACTATGGTTTTCTTCTGGTAAATTGGATTTTATTTTTCATTTACTTTGATAATTTAGGTTTTATTATGTAATAAGGCCGCTCTATTATTTTTTTATGGGTTTGGTTTATATTTTATTATGATGAACTTAATTTATATTAACTATCAAAATGGGCTAGATCTAAGGTTCATTTTCAAAAACATAAATTGATTTCAAAGTAACACGATCTCGAGCAAGGCTTCTACTATGATAACGTTTCCCAAAATTAAATATGTTTTATTTTAAAATGAACATAATTACAATGGTAACCTAAAGGAATACACGATGTTAGATTGTGGCAATGGCGGTGTGCATGTCTAGGATTGGATCCGAAAGAGCTTGATACTTAAGCAGTCCGATGGACTCACCTCCTCTTTTTCGGTTTCCTACTTGGTGCACAGCTTCCATTCACTTTAACCCTTAATGAATTAATCCTTTGAACATCAAGTACGATTTTCTGGACTAAGAATGGAAAAATGTTTTAACGCTTTAATGTGGCACATCGGATCGGGTCATAATGTCTAGGCCGGGTTTGGGGTGTTACATTTAGTGGTATCAGAGCCAAGTTGCAACAACTCGGCTGTGGAATGGGTTTACAAAAACCAAATTTTTTTTCAAAAAAAAAATTTGAAAGAAGTTTTGGGTTTTTAAAATTTGGATCTTCTGAAGGTGGCATTCCGAATCTCTGGCCCAAGCCTGTAAGTATCATTCTAAATTTCTCTGAATATTTTTCTGGATTATCCATCTGTACTAAAACTCTACTAGGATACTCTAGATCGGATGATACTAAGACCATAGGTAAATTTGATAAGAGACTGAAACTGTAGCTAGACTTCGGTTCTGCGAAAACAATCTCTGAAATACTGTCTGATTCATAAAACATCTGTAATAAACATTGGAATGCTATTAATGTATAAAATTCGTAAACAGATAATACGATATGAGTACAAGAGCCACTCGTGGAAGATGTAACACCCCGAACCCGAGACCGTCACCGGAGTCGAACACGAGGTGTTAACAGACTTTAAACCACTTATAAAAAAATTTCTCAGACACTGCCAATCTGCGTACTAGTCGCTTAAAAAATCATATCTTGAGTTCAGAAACTCGAAATCCAGTTCTGTAAATTTTTCCCAAAACTAGACTCATATTTCCATCTACATATTTTTTTCTAGAATTTTTGGTTGGGCCAATTAGTACAGTTTATTAGTCAAAGTCTCCCAGGTTACAGGGATTGACTACACTGACCTTTGCGCATTACGACTTGGATATCTCCCTGTACAGGGCTTCAATACTAATGTCGTTTGTTTCTATAGAAACTAGACTCAAAGAGGAATCTATAAATATATGGAATGACTCCTAATTATCTCTGGTTAATTTATAATGAATTTCCAAAGTCGAAATAGGGAATCCAGAAACCGTTCTGGCCCTGTCTTACGAGAACCTGAATATCTCTTAACATACTGTCCATATGATCGTTTCGTTACTTTCCTATGAAAATAGATTCATCAAGGTTCGTTTACATAATTTATTCACTATTTAATTCCATTCCTACTATTTTTAGTGATTATCCAAATCTACATCACTACTGCTGTCAGCATCTGCCTTTAAGGTAGACTTTACCTATTTCATAGTTTTCATGATTCAACTAGCCCTTTTAGCATAAATAGCACAATTTATGATAGTGATTAACCATTCCCATGGCCAATCCTTGTTAAGCATATCCACACCTCTCAATAACCATATCCATACCAAATGATTATAACATTATACTCAAACATATATAAGCCATTTTCGCATGGCTATCCAAAATTATACAAATCCAAAGGGTCCATGACCCCCAACAAAAAGGGTAGTCCTATACATGCCATTTCGAAGTTCAACCAAAATTGTACCAAAAGGGGGGGCTTTGATATTGTGGGCGACTTCGACTTCAAAATCCCGAGTCCGATAGCTGGAGAACCAAAATCTATAAAACAGAGAATCAAGGAGACGGAGTAAGCAATTTATGCTTAGTAAGTTTTGAGCAAGGGATTCCAGCACAACAAAAGTATAGCATTCATGTAGCTAAACGGATAATTTCATATGCACAATTTTTCAATATCATACTTACTTCACATTACCAACCCTTTTATTCATACACAAAGATCAACTTAGCCAAAGGCCGGTAGCTCATTTATCAACTGAGCGAATACTTATTTGTAAGGGCTCAACTAATTCAAAGCACATACGAAACATACCTTAATGTTGGGATGTTTCAAACGTATTAACTGAAATTTTTACAGCAAGATCATTCATTCCCAAATCACGTACCTTCGGAATTTAACCGAATATAGCTACTCGTTCAAATGCCTTCGGGACATAGCCCAGTTATAGTAACTCGCACAAATGCCTTCGGGACTTAACCCGGATTTAGTAACTCGCACAAATGCCTTCGGGCTTAGCCCGGAATTAGTATCTCGCACAAATGCCTTCGGATCTTAGTCCGGAATTAGTATCTCGCACAAATGCCTTTCGATCTTAGTCCGGATATCATTCAAATAACCATGCACATTTAACAATAAATCATGGCACATTCGTATTTCATTTTCGTTAGCAAAACTCGAACACAAGACACTTATCATTCTTGCAATTTCGGCTCAATAGCCACACACAAAGAGCATGATTTTGATTTGCTTAAAACATGATCTAATCTAATCATAATTTAAGCTCTTTTACTCAAGAACTTACCTCGGATGTTGTCGAACGATTCCGATAGCTATTCGACCACTTTTTCCTTCCCTTTATCGGATTTAGTTCCCCTTTGCTCTTGAGCTTAATTAAACAAATAAATTGATTTAATCATTTGAGCATCGAAAAGAGGAACACAAGGCACTTAGCCCATATTTATACATTAGACATTAAAGTCACATATGTACGGAATCATGAATCAAACTCAACATTTTGGCTAATTTTCCCCCTTGGCCAAATTTTCTAAGCCAAGACAAAAGCATCAATATGCTTGCCTCTGACCGAATACATGCAACATCAATCTCCTTCCTATGGCCGAATATGCATGTCTATGTTGGGGCTGATTGCAACACTTAATACATTCTACAAGTATGGTCACTTGTATTGACTAAACACCATTTTGTTTCAAGTTCAAAACTTGGCTAATACACACATATATACACTAGTAAAGCATCCTCTCCCTTTCCATCAATTTAACACATGCATTACTCATTAATATACAAAAATTATATTCGGCCTTAGCACACAACTTGCTAGCCGATTCTTCTCCATCTAGCAACCAATGCACATATGTGCTCACTCAAAAATGCTAAAAAGAAGATTCAAGAATCATCAATCCACCATCACATGCATCATTAACAAGCTTCATATTTAGCATGCAATGGCATTAATACAAAATCCACCTAGGCCGAATATCATCCCCATGACATAGCAAAGATTTGAACCATGGGCTAATTAGAACTCAATCTAGCAACTAAAAAAACATGCATGAATCTCATGGCACAACCTCAAACATACCTTGATCTAGATACAAGTATGGCCAAACCTCCTCCTAATCCTCTTCCAAACCAAACATGAAGCAAGAACTCCTTCCTCCTTCCTTAGAATTTTCGGCCAAAAGAAGATGAAAAAGGATGAACAAAATTTTTCTTTTCTTTTCTTTAACTCACGGCAATGGGGGGGAAACAACCACACACTTTTTTTTGTTTTCATCATATTCCCTTTCATTATTTTATGCCCATGCTCCTTATTTTATCATACTTCCCATGAAACACTAACTCAACATGTTTATGACATGTTCTTGCCTATCACACTTGGTCTACCATGCTTGTCATGGCCGGCCACTACTAATAGAGGGGGGAAATTGACATGCAAGTCCCCCCTTTTTCAACATGCACTAATAGGTCCTTATGCTTTGACCTATCACATTTCAAAATTTTCTCACATAAGTCCTATTTACTAAAACTCACATGCAATCGACTAAATCGAAGCTTGAAATTTTCACACATTCATAATTACATATTCTAGACCATAAATATCACATTCGAACATTTCGGTGACTCGGTTTAGCAGTCCCGAAACCACTTCCCGACTAGGGTCAATTTTGGGCTGTCACAACTCTCCCCCACTTAAGAAATTTTCGTCCCCGAAAATCTTACCGGTAAATAAGTTTGGGTATCGTTCTTTCATCGAGCTCTCGGTTTCCCAAGTAGCTTCCTCGATCCCGTGTTTGAGCCATAACACCTTTACTAGCGGAACCCTTTTGTTTCGCAACTCCTTCACTTCACGAGCTAGGATACGCATCGGTTCTTCTTCATAACTCATATCGGCTTGAATTTCAACCTCTGATGGGCTTATTATGTGCGATGGATCAGATCTATAGCGTTGAAGCATCGAAACATGAAAGACATCGTGAATCTTTTCAAGTTTAGGAGGCAAAATTAATCTATACGCAACCGGACCAACTCGTTCGGAGATTTCGTACGGCCCAATGAATCTCGGCTCAACTTGCCCTTACGGCCAAATCTGAGTACCTTTTTCCAAGGCGAAACTTTAAGAAACACTTTATCTCCCACCTGATATTCAATGTCTTTTCGTTTCAAATCCGCATACGATTTTGACGATCTGTGGCTGCCTTCAGACTTTCACGGATTACCTTTACTTTCTGTTCGGCATCTTTAATCAAATCAACTCCGAAAATTTTACTTTCACCGAGCTCGGTCCAAAACAATGGTGTACGGCATTTATGACCGTACAAAGCCTCGTAAGGTGCCATCTTAATACTTGATTGAAAACTATTGTTGTAAGCGAATTCAATCAAAGGTAAATACCGTTCCCATGAACTACTGAACTCGAGGATGCAACATCTCAACATATCCTCAAGTATCTGAATTATCCGCTCGGATTGACCATCGGTTTGTGGATGAAAAGCGGTGCTAAAATGCAGCTTGGTACCCAAAGCTTCTTGCAATTTCTTCCAAAATCGTGAGGTGAATCTCGGATCTCTATCCGACACGATAGAAATAGGTACCCCGTGTAATCTCACAATCTGAGAAACGTACAATTCAGCTAGTTTATCCAATGAAAAATCCGTACGCACGGGGATAAAGTGAGCCGACTTAGTCAGTTTATCGACAACAACCCAAATCGCATCTTTCTTACTTGCTGACAATGGCAGTCCGGACACAAAGTCCATTGTGACTCGATCCCATTTCCACTCAGGTATCATGATCGGCTGAAGTAATCCTGAAGGCACTTGATGTTCCGCTTTCACTTGTTGACATATTAAACATCTCGAAACAAAGTCGGAGATGTCTCGTTTCATACCATGCCATCAAAACCAATGTTTCAAATTGTTGTACATTTTCGTACTCCCCGGGTGAATTGACATTCGGCTACAATGGACTTCGTTCAGAATCATCAAAATGAGTTCCGAATTCCTT
Source organism: Gossypium hirsutum (assembly GCF_007990345.1). Taxonomy (NCBI): domain Eukaryota; kingdom Viridiplantae; phylum Streptophyta; class Magnoliopsida; order Malvales; family Malvaceae; genus Gossypium; species Gossypium hirsutum. Next base: position 87,944,165 of record NC_053435.1, on the reverse strand, counting down.
GGAACACACAAACGACTTCTGAACCAAAAACAATCATCATTATCAATTTGAAACTCCGATTCCTTGTTCGGAACACACTCAGCCCGTTTTGCAATCAATTCATCATCAACTTTCTGGGCTTCACGAATTTGATGAATCAATAATGGTTTGGCTTTTAATTCAGCTACTAACACATTGTCGGGTAGAACAGACAAGTGCACATTCATCGCTCGTAAAGCAAACAATGATTTCCGGCTTAAGGCGTCCGCAACCACATTAGCCTTTCCCGGGTGGTAATCAATGACAAGCTCGTAATCTTTCAACAACTCAAGCCAACGTCTTTGTCGCAGATTTAAGTCTCTTTAAGTCATCAAATATTTGAGACTTTTGTGATCCGAAAATACATGGCACTTTTCACCAAATAAGTAATGTCGCCATATTTTTAAAGCAAATATGATGGTAGCTAGTTCAAGATCATGGGTCGGATAATTTTTCTCATGTGGCTTTAATTGTCTCGACGCATAGGCCACCACTCGACCTTCTAGCATCAATACGCAACCCAACCCAAGTAGGGATGCGTCACTATGAATGACAAACTCTTTGCCTGATTCGGGTTGCACTAAAATTGGAGCTTCAGTCAAATAAGTTTTCAGTTGATCGAAACTTTTCTGACATTTCTCCATCCATTCGAACTTAACATCCTTTTGAAGTAGCTTCATCATTGGTGTGGCTATCATCGAGAAACCTTTTACAAATCGTCGGTAATAACCGGCGAGCCCCAGGAAGCTCCGAACTTCGGTAATATTTCTTGGAGGCTTCCAGTTAAGTATGGCTGAAATTTTGCTCGGGTCAACTCGAATACCCGATGCGGATACCACGTGACCCAAGAAGCTAACCTCTCTTAACCAGAACTCACACTTACTAAACTTAGCATATAACTGCTTATCCCGCAAAATTTGCAACACTAATCTCAGGTGCTCAGCATGTTCGGTCTCATCTCTTGAATAGACCAAGATGTCATCAATGAACACAACTACGAACCGATCCAAATATGGTCTGAAGATCCGATTCATCAAATCCATAAATACCGCAGGGGCATTAGTGAGTCCAAACGGCATCACTAACAATTCGTAGTGACCATATCTCGTTCTGAAGGCAGTTTTGGGTATGTCCGAATCTCGAATTCGCAACTGATAATAGCCTGATCTCAAATCTATTTTTGAGAACACTGAGGCTCCCTTCAGTTGGTCGAACAAATCATCGATACGCGGTAACGGATATTTGTTCTTTATTGTCACTTTATTCAGCTGACGATAGTCAATGCACAACCTCATGGTTCCGTCCTTCTTTTTCACGAACAATACTGGTGCACCCCAAGGTGAGAAACTTGGTCGAGCGAAACCTCTATCCGTCAATTCTTGCAACTGAGCTTTCAACTCTTTTAACTCGGTTGGTGCCATACGATACGGAGCTATCGAAATCGGCGTAGTCCCAGGTACAAGCTCAATACCAAACTCTATCTCCCGAACAGGTGGTAAACCCGGTAATTCTTCAGGAAAAACATCCGGGTATTCACAAACCACCGGCACAGATTCGGGTTTCTTTTCTAATTCTTTGTCATCAAGTACATACGCAAGGTATGCTTCGCACCCTTTTCTTACATATTTCTGGGCCAACATTGAGGATATTACAGCTGGCAACCCCTTTAAGTCCGTAGACTCAACTCGGATTATCTCGTTATTTGCGCACCTCAAATCAATAGTCTTGCTTTTACAGTTCACAACTGCATCATGCGCGGTCAGCCAATCCAAACCAAGAATAACATCAAATTCATCAAATGGCAAAAGCATCAAGTCCGCCGAAAAACAGGAACCTCGAATTACTAGGGGACATTCCTTACACACTTTGTCGACAAGCACGTAACGACCCAAGGGATTTGACACCCGAATTACGAACTCAGTAGACTCAATAGGTAAAGTCTTACTGGATGCTAAGGTTTCACATATGTAAGAATGAGTAGAATCGGGGTCAATCAAAGCAATTACATTAGTATCAAAGAGAGTAAAAGTACCGGTAATAACATCAGGCGAAGAAGCATCCTCGCGGGCACGTATAGCATAAGCTCTAGCAGGCGCACGAGCCTCGGATCTGGTCGTAGCATCTCTAGATCCTCTCTGACCACCGCTAGCATTGCCCGTATTTCTAGATGGTCTACCTCGAGCAGTGGTAGCACCCGGTTTCCCACTCTGATTTACATTCTGTTCAGACAACCTCGGGCAATCTTTAATGAAGTGGTCAACTGATCCGCACTTGTAACAGGAGCGGTCAAGGAATCTACAACTCCCCGAATGCCATTTACCGCAATATCGACATTCCGTTCTATCTCGACATTCATTCCCAACACTAGCGATCGAAGTGCCTCGTGTACCCACAGGGGGTCGATCACGATCTCGTCTAAAAAGGCCCGAAGTGCCTCTAGACCGGCCCACATCATCTCAAAATTTCTTTGATGCCTGTTGAAGAGACTTTCCTGAGGATCTTTTACGAAACTCTCCAGTTCCCACATCAACTTTTTGTTTTTCTTTTCTAAGCTCTTCGACTTTACAAGCTCGCTCGACAAGTACTACGAACTCTCGTATTTCAAGAATGCCAACGAACATTTTTATATCTTCATTCAACCCATCCTCGAAGCGTTTACACATGATAGCCTCGGACGAAACACATTCCCGAGTGTATCTACTAAGTCTAACAAATTTTCGCTCGTAATCAGTAACTGACATAGAACCTTGCTTAAGCTCAAGAAATTCCTTCCGTTTTTGATCAACAAATCTCTGACTGATATACTTTTTCCGAAACTCAGTTTGGAAAAACTCCCAAGTTACTTGCTCTCGGGGCACAACAGAAGTCAGAGTACTCCACCAATAGTAGGCAGAATCGCGTAGCAAGGAGATAGTACACTTTAGGCATTCATCGGGTGTACAAGATAGCTCATCAAGTACCCGGATAGTGTTGTCCAACCAAAATTCAGCTTACTCGGCATCGTCGCTATCCGTAGCTTTCAATTCAGTAGCCCCATGTTTTCGGATTCTGTCAACTGGGGGCTTATTTGACCTTATTTGGTCAGTTACCGGAGGTATTGTAGGTGCGGGGGTGGTATTTTTCGGGAATGGAGGTTGTGGAACAGCCGTATTAGTTCGAATGTATTGGTTGAACCAATCATTCATCACGCTATAGAAAGCTTGTCTAGCTTCATCATTCGGGTTACTAGCATTAGGTTGAGAGTCCGCCGGCGCTGTCCCTTGTGCAGGAGCAGGCGCTACACTCTCAAGATCATCAGCTACCGCTCGGTCGGGATCGGGATCCATTACTATAAATAAACACATTTACAATTGTCAGAAATCACCACACTATCAAATAATCACATAAAATGGCATGTATAGCTAGACCCAACGCATTACGGTAGTCCTAGAATCGACTAAACCGTAGCTCTGATACCAATCAAATGTAACACCCCGAACCCGAGACCGTCACCGGAGTCGAACACGAGGTGTTAACAGACTTTAAACCACTTATAAAAAAAATTCCCAGACACTGCCAATCTGCGTACTAGTCGCTTAAAAAATCATATCTTGAGTTCAGAAACTCGGAATCTAGTTACGTAAATTTTCCCCGAAACTAGACTCATATACCCATCTACATATTTTTTTCTAGAATTTTTGGTTGGGCCAATTAGTATAGTTTATTAGTCAAAGTCTCCCATGTTACAGGGATTGACTACACTGACCTTTGCGCATTACGACTTGGATATCTCCCTGTACAGGGCTTCAATACTGATTTCGTTTGTTTCTATAGAAACTAGACTCAAAGAGGAATCTATAAATATATGGAATGACTCCTAATTATCTCTGGTTAATTTATAATGAATTTCCAAAGTCGAAATAGGGAATCCAGAAACCGTTCTGGCCCTATCTTACGAGAACCTGAATATCTCTTAACATACTGTCCATATGATCATTTCGTTACTTTCCTATGAAAATAGATTTATCAAGGTTCGTTTACATAATTTATTAACTATTTAATTCCATTCCTACTAGTTTTAGTGATTATCCAAATCTACATCACTGCTGCTGTCAGCATCTGCCTTTAAGGTAGACTTTACCTATTTCATAGTTTTCATGATTCAACTAGCCCTTTTAGCATAAATAGCACAATTTATGATAGTGATTAACCATTCCCATGGCCAATCCTTGTTAAGCATATCCACACCTCTCAATAACCATATCCATACCAAATGATTATAACATTATACTCAAACATATATAAGCCATTTTCGCATGGCTATCCAAAATTATACAAGTCCAAAGGGTCCACGACCCCCAACAAAAAGGGTAGTCCTATGCATGCCATTTCGAAGTTCAACCAAAATTGTACCAAAAGGGGGGGCTTTGATAGTGTGGGTGACTTCGACTTCAAAATCCCGAGTCTGATAGCTGGAGAACCAAAATCTATAAAACAGAGAATCAAGGAGACGGAGTAAGCAATTTATGCTTAGTAAGTTTTGAGCAAGGGATTCCAGCACAACAAAAGTATAGCATTCATGTAGCTAAACGGATAATTTCATATGCACAATTTTTCAATATCATACTTACTTCACATTACCAACCCTTTTATTCATACACAAAGATCAACTTAGCCAAAGGCCGGTAGCTCATTTATCAACTGAGCGAATACTTATTTGTAAGGGCTCAACTAATTCAAAGCACATACGAAACATACCTTAATGTTGGGATGTTTCAAGCGTATTAACTGAAATTTTTACAGCAAGATCATTCATTCCCAAATCACGTACCTTCGGAATTTAACCGAATATAGCTACTCGTTCAAATGCCTTCGGGACATAGCCCGGTTATAGTAACTCGCACAAATGCCTTCGGGACTTAACCCGAATTTAGTAACTCGCACAAATGCCTTCGGATCTTAGTCCGGAATTAGTATCTCGTACAAATGCCTTCGGATCTTAGTCCGGATATCATTCAAATAACCATGCACATTTAACAATAAATCATGGCACATTCGTATTTCATTTTCGTTAGCAAAACTCGAACACAAGACACTTATCATTCTTGCAATTTCAGCTCAATAGCCACACACAAAGAGCATGATTTTGATTTGCTTAAAACATGATCTAATCAAATCATAATTTAAGCTCTTTTACTCAAGAACTTACCTCGGATGTTGTTGAACGATTCCGATAGCTATTCGACCACTTTTTCCTTCCCTTTATCGGATTTAGTTCCCCTTTGCTCTTGAGCTTAATTAAACAAATAAATTGATTTAATCATTTGAGCATCGAAAAGAGGAACACAAGGCACTTAGCCCATATTTATACATTAGACATTAAAGTCACATATGTACGGAATCATGAATCAAACTCAACATTTTGGCTAATTTTCCCCCTTGGCCGAATTTTCTAAGCCAAGACAAAAGCATCAATATGCTTGCCTCTGACCGAATACATGCAACACCAATCTCCTTCCTATGGCCGAATATGCATGTCTATGTTGGGGCTGATTGCAACACTTAATACATTCTACAAGTATGGTCACTTGTATTGACTAAACACCATTTTGTTTCAAGTTCAAAACTTGGCTAATACACACATATATACACTAGTAAAGCATCCTCTCCCTTTCCATCAATTTAACACATGCATTACTCATTAATATACAAAAATTATATTCGGCCTTAGCACACAACTTGCTAGCCGATTCTTCTCAATCTAGCAACCAATGCACATATGTGCTCACTCAAAAATGCTAAAAAGAAGATTCAAGAATCATCAATCCACCATCACATGCATCATTAACAAGCTTCATATTTAGCATGCAATGGCATTAATACAAAATCCACCTAGGCCGAATATCATCCCCATGACATAGCAAAGATTTGAACCATGGGCTAATTAGAACTCAAGCTAGCAACTAAAAAAACATGCATGAATCTCATGGCACAACCTTAAACATACCTTGATCTAGATACAAGTATGGCCAAACCTCCTCCTAATCCTCTTCCAAACCAAACATGAAGCAAGAACTCCTTCCTCCTTCCTTAGAATTTTCGGCCAAAAGAAGATGAAAAAGGATGAACAAAAGTTTTCTTTTCTTTTCTTTAACTCACGGCAATGGGGGGGAACAACCACACACTCTTTTTTTGTTTTCATCATATTCCCTTTCATTATTTTATGCCCATGCTCCTTATTTTATCATACTTCCCATGAAACACTAACTCAACATGTTTATGACATGTTCTTGCGCATCACACTTGGTCTACCATACTTGTCATGGCCGGCCACTACTAATAGAGGGGGGAAATTGACATGCAAGTCCCCCCTTTTTCAACATGCACTAATAGGTCCTTATGCTTTGACCTATCACATTTCAAAATTTTCTCACATAAGTCCTATTTACTAAAACTCACATGCAATCGACTAAATCGAAGCTTGAAATTTTCACACATTCATAATTACATATTCTAGACCATAAATATCACATTCGAACATTTCAGTGACTCGGTTTAGCGGTCCCGAAACCACTTCCCGACTAGGGTCAATTTTAGGCTGTCACAGAAGAGGCCGTGGACATAGCCGAAGAAGGGCTCGAGCGGTATCTTCGTCTTCGAGACATATGCCGGTGGTAGATGCACCGGTACCATCGGCAACGGAAGTGGAGTCTCATGATCGTGGTGCCGGGGATGATGCCTTGTCGCAGGCAATGCTTCGTGTTCTAGAAAGGGTTGCCGGGGCAAGTACGGGCAACGGAGTTTGGGGATCTATTTCTGAACGACTCTGAGCCAACGGAGTAGAGATCTTTAGGGGTGTGTCAGGTATCGCCCCGAATGTGGCAGAATATTGGTTGGAGGTCACAAAACAAATTATAGATGACTTGGATTGCTCTGTGGAGCAGAAACTGAAGGGAGCCGTATCGTTGCTACGGGACGAGGCTTACTAGTGGTGGCTCACTGTGAAAGAAGAAACCCCAGCTGATAGGGTAACTTGGGAACTATTTAAGACGTCCTTTAAAGGTAAGTATGTTGAGGCAAGTTATATGGACGCTCGCAGAAAGGAATTCTTGAATCTGGTGCAAGGAGGTAAAATAGTTGCCGAGTACGAGGCCAAGTTTATGAGGTTGAGCCGGTATGCTGTGGGCATAGTTGCTACGGAATATGAGCGAAGTGTGTGCTCCGAGGATGGTCTTAGGGATGACCTGAGGGTGTTGATTGCTCCGCAGAGGGAGCGAGACTTTGTGGTCTTGGTGGAGAAGGCAAAGATAGCAGAGGATGTTAAGCGGGCTGAAAAGCAGAATTGAGAGAAGGATCGAAACTGTTTTCGGAGGGATTCAAGACCCTCGGGTGGTGCTAATAGGAATGTTAAGAGAGCAAGGGTGGAGGAACCAGTTCGAGCAGTGCCGATGAATGTGGTTAGACCACCAATCTATAGAGACTGTGGTAAGGTACATTTGAACGAGTGTAGGAAACATTCCGGTGCATGTTTCCATTGCGGATCTATGGAGCATAGAGTTAAGGGTTGCCCTCAGAGAGCGGAGCAGGCTTAGGTTGCTGTACAGAGGGTTGTTCAACCCATGAGAGGTGGACCACAACCACCGAGAAGACGTGCACAAGGTAGGGGTGGAAACGGAAATGGTCAAGGTTGAGGGGCACCTGGTAGGGGTATCGGAAATGCTGAAGCTCGACAGCCAGCTTTGGTATATGCAGCTCGTAGTCGAGAGGAGGGCGACGCACCTAACGTCATAACTGGTATGTTCTTGGTTTCTGGCATGCCATATACTGCTTTAGTGGATATTGGACCTACTCAATCCTATGTTACATGTGCCATATCTGGGTCGTTAGGTGTGCACTCTGAGAAAATTGTGAGTGGGGTATCTGTGTTAAGTCCTTTGGGTCACTCGGTTAGGGTAGACAAACTGTATAGGAATGTACCCTTAGAAACTCAAGGTAAGGTTTTTCCTAGAGATCTGATGGAGTTACCGTTCGGAGAGTTTGACCTCATTCTGGGAATGGATTGGCTTATTAAGCTTAGGGCGACTTCGGATTGTGCTGCAAAACGAATGGTGTTAAGGACCACGGACGGTGCGGAGGTTATGATGATAGGCGAGCGAAGGGATTATTTGCCTAATGTGGTGTCGGCATTGAGGGCCGAAAAGTGGATTCGGAAAGGTTGTGAGGCCTATTTGGCATTTGTAAGTCAGTTGAAAGAAGAAGGGCTGACAGTGGACAAGGTTAGGACTGTAAAGGAATTCCAAGATGTGTTTCCAGAAGAGCTTCCGGGATTGCCTCCAAACCGAGAAGTGGAGTTTGGAATCGACTTGTTGCCTGGAACAGCGCCAGTGTCTATCGCACCTTATAGAATGGCACAGAAGGAGTTGGTGGAGCTAAAGGCACAAATTCAAGAGTTGTTGGATAAGGGCTTCATTAGGCCAAGCGTGTCTCCATGGGGAGCACCGATGCTATTCGTGAAGAAGAAGGATGGTACAATACGGATGTGCATTGATTATCGCCAGTTGAACAAACTGACAATTAAGAATAAGTATCCACTGCCAAGGATTGACGATCTATTTGACCAACTTAGAGGGGCTTCTATATTTTCTAAGATCGACCTTCGATCTGGATATCATCAGTTAAGGGTTAAGGAGTCAGATATCCATAAGACGGCATTCAGGACTCAGTATGGTCATTACGAGTTTCTGGTTATGCCGTTTGGGCTGACGAACGCTCCTGCAATATTTATGGATCTGATGAATCGTGTGTTCCAACCATTTTTGGATCAGTTCGTAGTCATCTTTATTGATAATATTCTGGTATATTCTGAAACTGAAGCAAAACATGATGAGCATCTCCGTGTAGTGCTACAGTTGTTAAGGGAGAAGGAACTTTATGCGAAGTTCAGTAAGTGTGAATTTTGGTTGAGGGAGGTAACTTTCCTAGGACATGTGGTCTCTGCTGAGGGGATTAAGGTGGACCCTCGAAAAATTGAAACGGTTTTGGAGTGGAAGGCGCCTAGGTCGGTGTCGGAAATACGGAGTTTCCTAGGTTTGGCAGGATACTATAGAAGGTTTGTCGAAGGTTTTTCTGTGTTGGCTGCACCTCTGACAAAACTCATAAGGAAAGGGTTACCGTTTGTATGGACTGAGACCCAGCAGTAAGCTTTTGAGAAGTTGAAGAAAGTTCTGACTGAAGCACCTGTGTTAATTCAGCCTGAGTCTGGGAAGGATTTTACTGTGTACAGCGACGCATCACATGTAGGTTTGGGTTGCGTGTTAATGCAGGAGGGTAAGGTGGTTGCATATGCGTCACGACAGCTTAAGCCTCACGAGGGGAACTATCCTATTCATGATTTGGAGTTGGCGGCAGTGATATTTGCACTTAAGATTTGGAGACATTACTTGTATGGAGAAAGGTGTGTTATATACACAGACCATAAGAGTCTTAAGTATTTGTTGACGTAGAAGGAGCTGAACCTTAGGCAAAGGAGATGGATTGAGTTGCTTAAGGATTATGACTGTTCGATCGAGTATCACCCAGGCAAGGCTAATGTGGTAGCCGATGCTTTGAGTCGTAGAACCGTATCTGATCTGAGAGCAATGTTTGCTCATTTAAGTCTGTATGATGATGGCAGTTTGTTGTCTGAATTGCAAGTAAGGCCAACCTGGGTGGACTAGATTAAGGAAAAGCAGTTGGAAGATGAGTCTTTGGTCGCTCGTTTTCAACAAGTTAAGGAAGGGGGAACTTCGGAGTTCGGTTTAAATGGTGATGGAGTTCTGTGTTTCTGAGGAAGAATTTGTGTTCCGAAGGATTTTGATTTAAGGCAGACAATATTGAAGGAAGCTCATGGGGGACTATGTGCCATGCATCCTGGAGGGAATAAGTTGTATCACGACTTGCGAGAATTGTACTGGTGGCCTGGACTTAAGCGAGAAGTAACGGAGTTTGTAGGAAAATGTCTGACATGCCAACAAGTGAAAGCTGAGCATCAATTACCTTCTGGACTGTTACAGCTAGTGAAGATACCACTTTGGAAGTGAGAGAGGGTAACCATGGACTTTGTGAGTGGGTTGCCGTTGACACCATCGAAGAAAGACTCAGTATGGGTGATTGTGGATAGGTTGACCAAATCGGCCCATTTCATACTAGTACGTACTGACTTTTCACTTCAAAAGTTAGCCAAGCTGTATGTGGCAGAGATTGTACGATTTCATGGAGTCCCAGTTTCGATTATCTCTGATCGGGATCCCAGATTCACATCTCGATTTTGGCAAAGGTTACATGAGGCGTTGGGGACGCGGTTAAACTTTAGTACGACTTTCCATCCCCAAACTGATGGTCAGTCAGAAAGGGTCATTCAGATTCTGGAAGACATGTTAAGGGGATGCGTGATTGACTTTCGAGGTAGTTGGGAGGATTACTTACCATTGGTAGAATTTGTATACAATAACAGTTATTAGGCAAGTATACGAATGGCACCGTATGAAGCACTATATGGACAAAGGTGTCGTACACCTAATTGTTGGACGGAGCTAGGGGGCAACAAGTTCTTGGACCAGAATTGGTGGCTGATACTGAGGATAAGGTCAGAATAATTAAGGATCATTTAAAAGAAGCATCGGATAGGCAAAAATCGTATGCAGATTTGAAGCGTCAGGAGATTGAGTACTCAGTAGGAGATATGGTCTTCTTAAAGGTTTCTCCTTGGAAGAAGATATTGAGGTTTGGTAAGAAAGGCAAGTTGAGTCCGTGGTTCATTGGGCCTTATTGGGTTTTGAAGAGAGTAGGCCCAGTGGCTTATCAGTTGGAATTGCCTCCAGAACTAGACAGGATTCACGATGTTTTCACGTCTCCATGCTAAAGTGTTATCGTTCTGACCCTGCTCATGTCGTTCCGGTTGCAGAAATTGAAGTGCAAACTGATTTGACATTCGAGGAAGAGTCGGTGCAAATATTGGATCGAGATGTTAAGGTTCTGAGAAGGAAATCTGTCCCCTTAGTGAAGGTGCTTTGGCGTAATCATGGCAGAGAGGAAGCTACTTAGGAGCCAGAAGAGGCGATGCAACGACAATACCCTCATCTGTTTGGACCAGGTAAATTTCGAGGACAAAATTTCTTTAAGGAGGGTAGAGTTGTAACGCCCCAATTTTCGGGAATTCTGTGATTATTTGGTAAAATTTAAAATTTTGTGTTCTGTCTGCTTGATGAAGGTTTATTTATGATAGGGGGCCTCTAGAAGGCCCAAGCTTAAGCTAAAACCCAGTAACTTTGTGTGATTTTAATCCATAAGAGGAAAAGGGGGTTCTGGTTAACAGGGGTCTTAAATATTATTTGGATAAAATAAGACATAAGGAAGCAAGTGGCAAGGTGGCAGGTGGTGCCACTGGGAAGGCTATAAAAGTGGCGTGTAGAAGGGTAGGAAAAGCCCAGGTTCGAGCCGCAAGACAAGCAAATAAGGTGTTTATTTTTTTGTGCACAAAAAGGGGAGGTGATGGAATTCAAGGGGGAACTCTGTTAAGGAGAGTTTAAGATGATAAGGGGATTGAGTAAGGATAAAGATAAGGGAGGAAATCTAGGAGCTAATCAAGGAACAAGAGGTGGTCGGCCAAGGGACTTTAGCATGGGAAATTCGGCTAGGGTAGTGCTTGTATAAATTCGCCACAATAGGGTAAGTGAGCCGTTTTCTGATCACTCTTCCTCTCCTTTTATTTTTCTTTTTCTCTCCATTTGTTATTCTTTTCTTCTTCTGTTCCCCGTAGCCGAATCCTTCAGCCACCTTACTCTATACCACCTTCCTTCCATTATTTTTAAAACTATAGCCGATTGCCTCAAATCCCGAAATCCCAAAAACTTGATTCCTCTTATATTGATTTCCCTAGCCAATTCTCTTAATTTTTCTCATCATCATTGGCCGATTCTCTTATCCTCTAAACCCCAAGTTTCTGTCGACAATACCACAGTAAAACCCTCATATTTTATCTTTCTCTACACTATTGCAAAAAAAGACAAAAATCCCACACTATCCTAGGGACATAACCGAATATTGAGATCACTGAAGGCTCGATTTTTGTTATTGTTTGAGGGCTTAGAGCTGCATCAGAATCAAGTAGGAACTAAAGGGGGACATTGACTAAAAGAATCGGTGGTAAGTCTTTCCAACTTAGTCTATCTTTCGTATTTTAAGAAAAGCCGGAATCCCTAAAAGTTAGGGAGGTTGTCGATTTTGACTTGTAGCCCTAAGGGGGTTGTGATAACAGTATTATTTTGGTAATAGTGTGATTAAGAGGTTGTTGATCAAGGGCTTGGACAAGTAGAGCGAACGGATCTGGATCGAGACGCTACTTTCGGCACAGGTAGGAACGCTAAGGCCTAAGGTGTTATTGGCCGAATTTGGTAAGGAGTTAATATGTAGTTTGTTTCGGTAGTTAGATTAACGTGGTAGTAGTATAATTGTAGGTAGTTCGTGCATGGATCTCGTCAGCGAATCGTCATAAAACAGGTGTGTAACTGACACCCTCTCATAGATTAGATTGGCAAAAGCCGAAAAGCCGAAATGCCGAAAAGTCAGTATTTTGGGAATTTGCGAGTGTACGAATACTCGCAAGATAGTTGGGTTTGTATATTTGGTAATCTAAAGTGACAAACTGTAATACGCGCGATTTCGTGCATTTTGATAATTTGGGCTTAATGGGCCAAAAATCGGGTTCATGGGCCAATAGGCCCAATTCGGTAAGAATGCGCGGTAAGTGTTCTGATGGTATGTAAATGGTTAGGATATGCATGAAAACCCTAAAAGTAGCTAAATTACTATAATACCCTTATGTATGGAAAATTACCATGATACCCCTGGGTGTAAATAACCGATATGCCCTAAGGTTAATTTTGTCTGAAAAGCATGTTGATTTAAATCTGTATGTTGTATGCCATGAATGAATCTTTGTTGCATGGGGACATGGGTTATATTTTGGAGGAAGCGTCCTGGTGGCTATGCCACAATTATCTAATTTGGTGGCTCTGCCACATATTTCTGTTCTGGTGGCTCTGCCACGATTATCTGTATCTGGTGACTCTGTCACATTATCTGTTCTGGCAACCATGCTGCATATTTCTGAGGCGTGTAACAGTTGGGTGGGTCGAGTAGTCTCCCCACATGGTGAAAGGTTGGTAAGAGGGTGCATGTGGTTGGTTATGGGTTGGGTTTTGCATATACATGAAATATCTGATCTGATCTGTTATGGGCCTATGGTCTTAATTCTGTATTCTGTGGGTTGAGCTGATATGGGCTATGGTTGGGTTAATTTTACACACTGAGTTTCCCCAAACTCATCCCTTATTTTTATCCATGCAGGTAATTCCCAACCATAGTGGGCTTGGAGCTGCGAGGGATTCAGAGTGGCCACTCGTTCTGCACTATGGTTTTCTTCTGGTGAATTGGACTTCATTTTTCATTTACTTTGATGATTTAGGTTTTATTATGTAATAAGGTCGCTCTATTTTTTTTTTTTGGGTTTGGTTTATATTTTATTATGATGAACTTAATTTACATTAACTATCAAAATGGGCTAGATCTAGGGTTCATTTTCAAAAACATAAATTGATTTCAAAGTAACACGATCTCGAATAAGGCTTCTACTATGATAACGTTTCCCAAAATTAAATATGTTTTATTTTAAAATGAACATAATTACAATGGTAACCTAAAGGAATACACGATGTTAGAGTGTGGCAATGGCGGTGTGCATGTCTAAGATTGGATCCAAAAGAGATTGGTACTTAAGCAGTCCGGTGGACTCACCTCCTCTTTTTCGGTTTCCTACCTGGTGCGCAGCTTCCATTTACATTAACCCTTAATGAATTAATCCTTTGAACATCAAGTACGATTTTCTGGACTAAGGATGGAAAAATGTTTTAACGCTTTGATGTGGCACGTCGGATCCGGTCATAACGTCTAGGCCGAGTTTGGGGTGTTACAAATTAATTGGCACTAAGTGTGCGATACAATTATAGCTTCAGCTAATTAATTGGCACTAAGTGTGTGAGTTCGTTGAATGTTCAAGGACGATCGAATCAATTAGTGTTTCAATCATTAAAGTGATAAATGTGATAGATAAGAACGTAATGGTACAGGTATGTACGGAACCTTTGTGGTTGATGATGTTAAGTATGAAGTAGATGAAAATTATGTAAATGAATGATGAAATAAGATGGATTGGATAGCATTATTAATGCTATTTAAAAGATTAAAGATTTGGAATAGAAGTAAGATATGGCTTTGAATAAAGGTGAGTAATATGATGTGTTATATATACTCGTTATATGAAATTGTGGTCTTATGTTTTGGAGGTTTTGATGTATGATTGTTTGGTTTGAAAACTTGAACAGATAATGAAATTAAAATGGTTGAGTTGGCTATATGATTCATGTATGTGAATTTGGTTTATGTGAATAAGGAAATTATGGATTTTTACGTTTGGAAGTGTTTATAAAGAAGTTGATATAACTTTATGTATGATTTGTAATAAATGACCATGGTTTGGTCGACGATGAAAGGAATATGTGTAAGTTTGATTTATATGAATGAGCTAACAGTTGTTAGTCGAGTTTGAAAGCAGGGGTATACATTCATTAATAAATAAGTTAAGTGAATTATTTAATGTGGTTTCATGAATTTACGAGTACAATGAAGGTATATGTGATTGAGAATTATTAATTTCGATTTAGTGATATTGGTTTATAAATATCATTGAAATGATTTAATTGCTAATGACTTACTAAGCTTTTAAAGCTTACTCCGTGTATTATCCTATGTCTATAGAGTTTCAGAGACTTGCTCAGGTTGGAAGTTGGAGGAGACATCATCACACTATCCGGTTATCGATTCAGTAAATAAAAGCTTGAAGTTTTGGTAATATGGCATGTATAGGCTAGTTTTGAGATGATTCATTTTGACTTGTGTATTTATATATCCATGCGAAAATGGCTTATTCATGATGTTAATATGGCATATATTTGGTTATGTATTGAGCTTATTTTTGGGAAGTGTGGTTCATGGTTTATATGTATGGTGAAATATTGGATGTATTTTTGACTTATGGTTCATATTCCTATAAGTAAAATGATGATTATAACATTGATGATGCATTAGTTATTTGAATACGGTTTAAAAAGGTAAATAATATGATATGTTTAGAGATATACATATATGTGTATATGGCCAAGTGAAATGGTCATTTTGGTATGTTCATAGTTGAGAATTTGGGTAATGTTTGACATATGATTTTAGTATGTTTTGATATAGAGAATGAATATGAAATCGGTTAATGATATTATGAATTGATTGATACATGTTTGGATTTGAATTTGGCTGAAAATGTTGCATATATGATGCTTGATTTTGGAATTTTAGGAAGGACCCAAATAGGGGGCATACTGGCCTTGTAAATGGCCTACTTTTTCCCACACAAGCAGGGACACGGGCGTGTGTTTCTACCGTGTTACTCAAAGGCCATTTCGAAATGAGCCTAGGTAGACCACACGGTTGTGCACACACGGGTGGGTGCCAGGCCGTGTGGCCAAGTCAGTAAGTATGCCCTATTTCGCCACGGCCCAGACACACGGGCGTGTCTAATGCCGTGTGAGGCACACAGCCTGTTCACCCAGGCGTGTGACTTTATAAATTAGAAATTGTTAAGTTTTGGAAAAATTTTGTATGTGTTCGGTTTAGTCCCAACCTCTTCCTAATGCATGATTATGGTCTCATTGACCTAAGAAAGGGACTTAATGTTAATTTTTGACTATGATATAACGATGCATGACTTTTGATTGTGAAATGATCATGAAATGTTCCGATATGTCCAGTAATGCCTCTTAACCTTAGTCCAGCGATGGATACGAGTTAGGGGTGTTACATTTATTGGTATCAAAGTTATGGTTTAGTCGGTTCTAGGACTACCATAACGTATGTGATTCGAGCTATACATGCCACGTTTAACCTGTGATAGTGCGATATCTTCTGACTCTGACGAAAATTGTTTTGATGAGACAGATAAGTTTTCAAACTGAGTAAATTCTGATAGTATGGAATATGTACTCAAATGTTTGAGTGAAAATGTGTTGATGATGAGTTGAGACTCATAGAGGTATGAAATTATATGAAATTTGGCAATGAAAAGTATGTATGTATATGATTAATTATTATGTGAGCTATTTGAAAATGTGATGAGTTTATAAGAAAGTGACTATGAATATTTGAGCCATATGAGAAACATGAAATTTCTTTTGAATTGTGGCATGATTCATATGAATGAAATGATGAGTATATGAATTGTGATATGTCACTTATGATTGCTATGTGAACGCTTTGATTATGAATTAGTGAGTTGAGTTGGCATATGAACTATGTGTTAAGAATAAAAGTGATTAAAAACAAATGATTATTAAATGATTTGAGAATGTGAAATTAATAATGAATTGGTTAGTTGTGATAATATGTGTTGTGTACATTTATATGTAAGTTAAATTTGAGGCTTTACTACCTCACCCCCTTATCCGTAAAATGTTACAATGAAATCTGTAAGATATGGGTTGAATAAGCTCATGAGGGTGAAGTTACAGAAGTCCATGTTAGGAAGATTAATAATGTGAACAGAAAAGTGAATGAATCAGTAAATGAAGATAGTATTAAAAGAGATATTGGATAGTTCTGAAGATTATTCAGATTATGTGATGTCATTGTTACTGAAGAAGTTAACTCCGATCAATTGATTTATTCAGGTATGTTATCTAAAGAAAATATTAGCTAAAAGCTTTTTTGAATTGACTTCTGCTAGTGAAAGGATAATGTGAAAATTTTTGGTGGCAGAACTACATAGTTGAAATAATGATTGAATTGTATTAATAGCTGACTGCAATTCTCAGAAGTAAATGTGATTGTTTAGTTTAGAAAGAATTCTTATTGTATGAGAACATTAGCTAAACATACTAATAGATGAAGGTATGGTTGGTCTGTTTGGATTATGTTCGATATTGCTAGGTCCATCTTTGGTATTTATTCTGTTGAGTGAATATGAATATTGACGGTAAAGTCTGTATAAGGCTAATACTTTATTTCTACTGGTTATTGTTCTGATGAAAATACGTGAAGATTATATTACTTTTGTTACTGTGGATTTTAATATTTATGAGTGACATTATTCTTTCTGGATCTTACCTGGGATATCATCAGAATTGATATCATTCTACATGGGTTGTAACTTTCTGATACTCTGTGTAGCTTCAGACATTGAAATTTCGCTATCCGGTTTTCTTATGATTCCATGTGGTTATCTGCAAGAGATCTCTATCTCACCGGAAAGATTATATTATTATAATCATAATTTCTGTTTTGAAATTTGGGAGTACTGCAGTACCGTTATTAGAATTATAAAAGTTGTGCTTCTACATTGATTGCTGGTCAAATCATATTTGATTTTCTTTTGTGTTCAAATGTTTTATTAATAGTCGAGAAATTATCTATTGTTACGGTTAAGACATCAGACTTATTATGACATTATGATTTCTATATGATGGCTGTGGCTTTTGTATAATGATATGTCTAGGTTATCCTTTTAACGAAAAGAAAAGATTTCTTCGAAAAGACCGATTCAGTGGTTTAGTTTGATTTGAATTATTTGATTGAAAAGATAATTGGGTTATACGTGTTTGAATATATTTGCTGGACAAGAAATAAACTTTGAACATACATGTGTGATATCTATTAGAACAATTCTATCTGAGAAATGCTGAGAAAAATTAAAGTTAGTTCAAATGTTGAAGCTTTCTTTGGACGAAGACTTATTTAACCGAAATGTCAATTCTGGTTCAGTCTGAGTTGAATAAAGAGTTATACGATATATATGAAGACTACAAGAGTTTAAAATGTTTAATGTCAGAAAAAGATCCAAACATGGCACAGCAAAGTTAGCTCGAATTGTCGAAAAACTTTTGAGTCTGTAAGTGATTCTTATCCGAGGAAAATGATTATAGTTTCGGATATTTTGAATGGGAAGCATTTGTCTGATTTTTGAGCGATGAATACGCGGTTGATCTTAGAACAGTTGTTAGATGAATTAGAGGTTAAATAAATGTTTTGTGAATTGTATAACTTAGAAATGTGTCAGTGTATTATAAGTTTAAAAGGGGTTCAACATAAATTGATTTCTGATTCAGAACCTCAGATGTAGTATAGATGATTATTTGTTATTTCGAGAAAGAGTGTGTATACTGAAAAGCTCTATGAATATACAACAACTGCTACAAGAAACTCTCAGTGATAGTTTATCTATTCATATGGGATTTAACAAGATGCACAATAGTCTGAGATGTGATATCGATAATTGAGTGTGAGATGTGATATTTATGACTTTGTTGATTATTGAAATAGAGTGTGGATGAATTCTGTATCAGAATTATCCTTATTATCGAAAAAGATAGAGTTATTCGAAACATTGTTAACTGTCTGAAGAAATCTCTTTGTACGTATAGATTTTCTCTTTTGATTAAACAGCTGAGTTATCCATTTCTGTAATAGTAAGTCTGCTTTTGGTGGCAGTCATTGTTGTTTCGGATTAAGATATGAAACTCATTTACAATAATCTGTGAGTATGAGATTGTAGTGAAATCGAGGAATGCAAATCAAATTCTTGAAATATTGATGTATGTGACATTGATACATGTCCCATTGTATGTAATATCCGTAATTGTTCTGAAATGTACGGTAATGCTCTGTAACCTTGTTTCGGTGACGGATAAGGGTTAGGGGTATTACATTTATTGGTATCAGAGCTTTGTAGGTTTAACCGATTCTCGGGCTAAATCGAGCTCAGAATTGAGTGTAGATGTACATGCCGAAATTAAGCCAAATTGTGTCGGGATTTGGATGTTGATATATATATATTTGTTTTATAGTTGAAAATGTCAAATGATTATAATGATGATGTTGATCAAGAAATGTATATCAGAGATAATATTTCCAATGAATTAGATGAAACTTAATCGGCAACACCGAGCGTTAACCCAGTTAGTACTCATCAACCTAATGTTGAACGAGGAAATATAGGAGAAAGAGATAATTCACAGTTACTTAAAGCTATAGCTGATGCTCTTCAGCGAGTAGTGGAACTACATCCATTATGACAACTACCCCTACTGTTTGATGAGATCCTATTAAAGAATTGCGTAATTATGGTGCAACTAAATTTTTAGGTCTGAAAGAAGTTGATCCTTCTGCGGCTAAAATCTGGATTGAATCTACTAAAAGAATTTTGCAACTTAAATGCAATCTACGAAAAATTTTATTATGTGTTGTTTCTCTACTGCAAGGAGAAGCATATACTTGGTGGCAATCAGTAATACGTCATATACCTATAACGCCCTGGGCTTTATATTTTTGTTTCTGTGTAAATGTGACACAAATGTGTATTTGCTTCAGTGGTTAAGTGTTCTGGGTGTTTGTGTGAGGTCCCAAGTTCAAGCCCTAGCTTTGACAAATTTTGTTATTTTTAGATTTAAGTCTTATCCTTGATCAGTAGGTTTATATTAAATTGCTTGTAATCCCATATCAGAAAGAGCCTGCTAGTTCGAGTGTTAAGGGTGTTGGTGTGTTGGAGGTCCTATGTTTGAACCCCTGCGTTAGCATGGGCATTTATTTTTGGTTCAATTATGGGTAGTGTTTTGGTGGAGTTGGGTCTTTGAGTAGTGGTTGTTAGTGGGTTACTAGAGAAGAATTTTAGGGATTCCTCATATTATCTATTTACTTTTCTTTTCAAAGTTTTCCTCTCTCCTCTCAAATTCTCAAAATTTCTGACATGCATTCTCATTCTTTCTGCTCTTTGTTGTTTCTCCGCTCTTCTTTTGCGTCGATTTAGTTTTTTTGTCTTCCTATCTGCTGTCAAATTTTAGCATCTCTTCCTTGCGTGCGTTACCGGTAAGTTGGGTAGAGTAATTGTCTTTCACTTGTTAATTATTTATTGATTGGTGTTGTTAATACTGATTAGAGGAAGATTCAAAGGCTCGAAATCATTGGTTGGGGACTTAGTTTCTTGGGATTTACCGTTGTTCGATTGAAGGTAAGGTTTAGTGGCCTTTTGGATGAATAGCTTGATTTAGGTTCGACTTTAGTTTGGTTCTAAATGACTAAATTAGTGTCTTATTGGATGATTTAAGGTTCTAGGGATCTTGGAAGCGTTTTTGCATCGAATCGATACCAAGTGTGTACCCAAAATGCAAAAATTGAGGTTTCGACAAAAGTAAAAAATGGTCACTATTAACGCCACACAGACGTGTGGTTGCACGTGTGGTAGGCTGTATGTGAGAACACGGTCTTGTGATCAACGAAGGCATGGCTGTGCGTAAGACACGGCTGTATGGTGGCTCGAGTATGGCCGTCTGGGTTACATGCACTAAGGCAAGTTGGGCGAGTAGGCCACACAGGCATGTGGGCCCATACGGGCACTTCACACGGGCATGTGGACTATTGGGCCAAGCCGTGTGGGCTACACGGGCAAAGCCAATTTGGGCATGTGGGCTTACACGGGCATGTGGGCCCATTATACTAAAATTTTCTGTAGGGTCACACAGGTCACCTTAATCAACTGTGGGCCTACCATAGGATCGGTAAAGGCTTACTAACCCTAATGCTATATGTTCTGCTAAAGTGTAGTACTGTTCTGAGCACGACTAAGTTATGTATATCTTCTATCTGTTTATATAAGCACGTTAAGCATGTTCTATCTGTTTATTCTGTATGTATACTCTGTATCTGTTTTGGGGTGGGACTTGTATATGAGGAGGAAGTATTCTGATCGGCGTTTAATGCCTATATTCTAACAACTTGACTATATATATTATCTGATATGTGTCTTCACGACACGACGTGGTGTGTGGGGATGGGTGGGTGTTTTAACCCAATATGGTGTGATGGGATGGTCGGAGATGGTGTGTAGATGATGGGGGTAGGATTTTGCATATTTTTATCTGTATCTGTATCTGATTCTGTTACTGTATCTGAAAAGGACATGAGTCCGTATCTGTATCTGTTTCTGGTTATGTATATGATGATTATATACTTGCATGCTTAATTCTGTTAGGTTACACATTGAATTTTCGTAAATTCACTTTTGTTTGTTTTTCTGTTAAGTAATCCTCAGTCTTAGGTGGATCGGTGCAGTAGAGACTCAGTGGTGACCACTCTTCTATTAAACTACTTTAAATTACTTTATGGTTTATTTTTACTTTGGGATTCCATTTTGGAGTTGTAATTTTTGAGAACACTCTGGACTATATGGTTTTTAACTAGTTATGGTTGGATTATTTGCGTATTTAGTTACTTTACTAAAATGTTTTATTAAAAACGAAAGTTTTTAAGCAACAATTGTTTTCCTAAAAACCCGACTGTGTTTTCAAACAAAAATGATTAAAGCTTCTGCTGTAATAAGTGATTGGTAAATAAACTCTTAAAATAATGTTTTCTGTATTAAACACGAAGGAATGTGGGTTTTATAAATGATTAGTTAATTAATTCAACCCGTCTTCAAAATCATTCCATGTGACATCACCAAATTTGGCCATAACGTCTAGGCCGGGTTTGAGGTGTTACATTTAGTGTTATCAGAGTCAGGTTGCAAAACTCGGCTGTGAATTTTGGGTTCCAAAATTTTTTTTAAAATTATTGGATTTTATATGCTGTGAGTAATTGAGGAAGTATGTGGTACACCAAGTCTCCAACGTCGATCCTGTAAGTATTTCTGAAACTAAGATAGTTTATTCTAAAAATACTGTAGATGGTACCTTCTAGGACTGTACTGAGATAGTTAGAAAACTGAACTGAAACTTCTAGAAACACTTCTGAACTACTAATAAATTGTGCATAAAATATCTATTAATAAATACTGAAATTGATGTATAAAATTTTGAATATAGATAAAACAGGAATTAGATAATGAGCGCTCGTGAAATTAGCGGACGTGGTACTCGTGGCCGTAGAAGGGGCCGTAAGGGGCTCGAGATGAGTCTTCCTTTTTGGACAATATGCCAAATTTAGATACGAGTGAAACACTAGTTTCACCTGATACTGAGATTGGGTCTTAGAGTCACTCGGCTGAGGATAACGCACTGTCCCAAGCCATGTTAAGGATTTTGGAGAGGGTCGCCGGACCCTATTCTGGAGCTGGCCACTATTGGTCAAAAACTGAATGAATCTGGTCTAATAGAGCTGAGCTGTTTAGGGGTGTCTTTGGAGTAACCCCTAGTGTAGCCGAGTATTGGTTAAAGGCCACAGAAAGGATTCTAAATGATCTAGACTGCTCTTCTGAGCAAAAACTGCAGTCTTTCTGCTTCGCGATAAGGCTTATCAGTGGTGGTTGATGATTGAGGAGGGTACTCAGCCTGATTATCTGACCTGAGACTTTTTTAAGACCACTTTCCAGAGCAAGTATGTGGGAGCGAGCTATGTGGATGCTCATAGGTGTGAGTTGATGAATCTCACGCAAGGGGATAGATCTGTGGCCGAGTATGAGACTGAATTTATGAGGTTGAGCTGCTATGCTCGAGGCATGGTGGTGTCTGAGTACAAGAGGTGTGTCCGCTTTGAGGACAGTCTGAAGGATAACTTAAGGGTTCTGATTGCTTCAAAGAGGAAGTGACAATTTGTTGTTCAGGTGGAGAAGGTGAAGATTACTGAGGATGTTAAGAGCGTGGAGTGCCAAAATAGGGACAAAGATAGAGGTAAGAATAAGAGGGATTTTGAGCCCTCTAATTCTATTCCGAGGCCTAAGAAATAGGGTAGACCTGATAGGCCAATTAGAGTGGGGACTCATGTTGCTTTAGCTAGGTTGTAGCCACGTGGTGGTTGTGGTAGGTGCCATCTGGGCGAGTATTGGAGGAGGATTCGGGCGTGTCTGAGGTGTGCGTCTCTTGAGCACCGTATTAGGTAGTGTCCACAACAGGCAAGTCAGATGCAAGTTTTAGCTCCGGGTTCTGTACAGCCTCAGAGGGCAATTCAACAGCCACTTAAGGGCCGTAGTCAAGCTAGGGGTGGTAATTGTATGGGTCGTGGGTAGAGAGCACCGGGCAGAGGTGCTGGGCAGACCGAGGCAAAGCATCCTGCACTAGTTTATGCTGCACGTTGTCGAGAGGATAGAGATACTCCTGATGTAATCATTGGTACGTTCCTTATATTTGATGTGCCTTATACTACTTTGATAGACATAGGTTCTACTCATTCCTATGTAGCTAGTACTGTATCTGAAACTTTTGGGATTTTTGTTGAGAGCACTACTAGTGAGGTTACTGTACTAAATCCGTTGGGGCAGTCAGTTCGAGTTATTAAACTCTATAGAGATGTTTCGTTAGAGATGCAAGGGACTATTTTTCTAACGAATCTGATGGAGCTTCCGTTTGGGGAGTTCAACCTATTTCTGGGTATAGACTGGTTGGTGGAGCACCAAGTCAGTTTAGACTGTGCATCTAAAAGGGTTGTTCTGAGGACCAAGGGTGATGTGGAGGTGGTTATGATTGGTGAGCATCGAGACTATCTGTCTTATGTGATCTCTGCACTAGTGGCTGAAAAACTGGTTCGAATAGGTTATGAGGCGTACTTGGTTTAAGTCAGTGTTTCTAATTCTAGGGACTGTTCTCTTGGGAATATCAGAACTGTAAGGGATTTTTTGGATGTTTTTCTTTAGGAGTTACTGGGTTTACATCCAAATTGAGACGTTGAGTTTGGGATTGAGCTTTTTTCGGGTACAGCTCCGATGTCAATCGCTCCCTATGGTATGGCACGGAAAGAGCTAACTGAGCTTAAGGCTCAACTACAAGAGCTTCTAGATCGTGGTTTCATCTGTCCTCGTGTGTCTCCGTGGGGAGCACCAGTTCTTTGTTAAGAAGAAGGATGAGACCATGAGGATGTGCATTGATTATCAGCAGCTGAATAAGTTGACCGTGAAGAATAAGTATTCGCTTTTGACGATCAACGACTTGTTTGATCAATTCCGATGGGCTTCAGTGTTTTCCAAGATAGATCTTCGATCTGGGTATCATCAGTTGAGGGTTAAGGAGGCTGATGTTCATAAGACTGCCTTTAGGACTCGTTATGGGCATTATGAGTTCCTAGTTATGCCTTTTGGTTTGACGAATGCTCTGGCTGCCTTTATGGATCTGGTGCACCAAGTCTTTCAGCCTTATCTGGATCAGTTCATCATGCTTTTCATCAACGACAACCTGGTTTACTCTAAGTGTGACGATGAGCATGTTGAACATCCTAAAGTAGTGCTTCAGATTCTTCGAGAGAAGCAGCTCTACGCCAAGTTAAGTAAGTGCGAATTCTAATTGCGAGAGGGAACTTTTCTGGGGGACGTGGTTTCTACTGAGGGGATTCAAGTTTATCCTTGAAAGATTGAAGCAATGCTTGATTGGAAGTCGCCTAAGAATGTGTCTGAAATCCGCAATTTTCTAGGTCTGGCGAGTTATTATCAGCGGTTTGTTGAGGGATTTTCTTTGATTGTGGCTCCACTGACTAAGCTTTTGCATAAGGGGGTTCCGTTTGTCTGGACTGATGTGTAAAATCGAGCTTCGAGAAGCTCAAGTCTATTTTGACTCAGGCTCCTATTCTGATACAGCCTGAATCTGGAAAGGAGTTTATAGTGTATAGTGATACATCGCACGCCGGTTTAGGATCTGTTCTGATACAGGATGGTAGTGAAGCTCTATATTTTTGAAATTGTGAGACTGCATAGGGTGCCTATTTCAATCATTTCTGATGGATATCCTCACTTCACGTCTCGGTTCTGGAAGAAATTGCATGAAGCTCAAGGTTCAACGTTGAACTTTAGTACTGTGTTCCATCCTCAAACCAATGGTCAATCTGGGAGGGTGATTTAGATATTGGAGGATATGCTTCAAAGCTATGTGATTGACTTCAGAGGTAATGGGGAGGATTCTTTACCGCTGGTCGAGTTCACCTATAATAATTGCTTTCAGGCTAGCATTCAGATGGCACCATATGAGGCTTTGTACGGTCGTAAGTGTCGCACTCCGTTACGCTAGACTGAGTTGGGTGATCGACGAGTATTGGGTCCTGAGTTGGTTTCTGAGACTGAGGATAAGGTTAAATTGATTCAGGATCGTCTAAAGGCAGCTTCTGACAGACAGAAATCCTATATGGATCTGAAGAGGCGTGATATTGAGTACTCTGTAAGGGGCTTTGCTTTTTTTATGGTTTCTCGGTAGAAGAAAGTTCTGAGATTCAGTTGTAAGGGCAAGTTGAGCCCTAGGTTCATTGGGCCATATCAGATTTTGAAATGTTTGGGACTCGTTGCTTATCAGTTGGAGCTACCTCAAGAGTTAGATTGCATACATGATGTGTTCCACGTTTCGATGTTGTAACACCCCACACCCGTGCCCATTCCGGTTCAGAATATGACGTATTACCTAACCAAAACTTATGCATAAAAACGTCTTTTTAACACCAAAACATGGTCAAATTAAAACTTTTTAAATTTCAGATATAAACTCCTCAATAAGAGCTTACACGGCTTAAAACATTCATTGAAACCCATTAGGAATTAATCTGAGGCTTTAAACGAATCCTGAAAATAACACCTAACACAGGGGCACACGCCCGTGTGGGAGGGGCAACATGCCCGTGTCCTGAACCCGTGTGGAATTAATTTTAAATGCACACCTATAGGGTTTTTCACACGGCCTGGCACACGCCCGTGTCCCTATCCCGTGTCTTTCACACGGCTAGGACGCGTCCGTGTGTAAAAACTTGGACATTCTGTTTCTGACGTTAGTAATCCAGAAGGGCCACAAGGCCAAGGCACATGTCTGTGTGCTAGGCCGTGCCTTCACACGGCTGTGACAAAAATTCGTGTCTCTGCCTGTGTGTTTACTACCATGCATACTGACTTGAAATTTTTACGTGCAGGGGACACACGACTGAACAACACACCCATGGGGCTGGTCGTGTGTCACACACAGCCTAAACACATGCCCGTGTATCTACCTATGTGGACAAAATGAGGCTATTTACCAAGCCTCTTTGCCACCCTTACAAACACCTATTTATATAAGATCAACCAAGTTCAATACCAACATAATATGCACAACCAAAACAACCATAACCATTATAAATTTGCATCATCACATTGAATAATAATTAGCATTAGCCAACATTCATGCCCTATACAAAATGAGTATCATAATCACATATGAGCCAACACATTTTGGCTACTTAACAAAACGCTAAACAAAAGACTCAAGTCCCTATACATGCCAGTAAACAAAACAATTAAACTAACTATACCAAGGTCTTGAATGATAGTGTGATCGAAGCTTTTGACGTTACTGGATCCTGGATGCTAGCTTTGCGGCACTATAAGGAAAGAAAAGAAAGGAAGGTAAGCATGTAAGCTTAGTAAGTACATATATGCAAATAAAGTGTAATTAAAAGAAAACATATTTATCAAACGATAAATTGACATGCATAAAATATTTGAGTCACTTAGACTTCTCGATCTTATTCCTCCTTTCATCCATATATGCTTAAAGACATCTCATCATAAACTCAGGCTTTATCCATGAGTTCAGTCTACGTACCTCATCAAATTTTCACCAACTAAATCTTTGCATTACCCATTGAACGCTCGGAATACATAGGAATACGTAAGGAATTTTCATATAAATGCCATATAGATAGTTAGGGCTACCTCATACTATGATGTGCTCACATTTGACCTACTCACGGGCCTTTTTATCAAGTAAGGACCAAGACCCCATGGCTATTATGTAATGTTCGCTCATTGAGCCACTCAAGTGCCTGTGCACAAAGCCAATACCCGAACCCACGTTACCTATAAAAATCATCTAATGAACTCATACTCAACTCATGAGTTTAGACCACATAATTAAAATGACATGCCCCTTCGTATCCTATGCTATATCCAGGGTTCAACGGGATTTCATGTTTAACCGAATAGCATCGCATTTGCTCGTAATATATTATACTCGAAGAACATGTCATTTACACATTCATGGCAACAATTTAAACTTTAGATACATAACCACAATAAGCTAATTGCACATGTATATCATCAAGGTATTTTTAAGTTTTGTTAACACATTATTTACATATATACTTACCAAGATACAAAATGATGAAGACGAGCTTAATCTTTGTAAACTTTATTTTTACCCCGATCAAGACCCGAATCACGTTTCTCTTGATCTAAATTAATAAAATTCATTTATTTCATCAGCACATCGATTTATACACTCAAATTTCATAATTGGGCAAAATAATTATTTTGCCCTTAGACTTTCACAAAATGACCATTTTACCCCTATGCTCGAAAATCGATTTTTATTGGACTTCTTCATATAATAAGCCTATCCGAACCCTTTTTGCTCTTATAGAAATCCAAAATTTCCACTATTTCACACATTTATCATCTATTTTACAACTTATACCAAATAGTCCCTAATAGGGTTTTCTTGAGAAATCCCTTCACAAAAGTTGTTTATTACCCATCTAAGACTCATATTCTTCCATAAAATTTCAGCTATCAACACACGTGCTTTCATGGTAAAACCCTAAACTCTTGTCTATCTTGCAAAATAGTCCCCTCATTTGAAAGCTCATGCTTCAAGGGGTTCAAAAATGTAAAAATCATTAAGAGGACTCATGAGAATCTCTTACTTGCAAAGGCTTAGATTTGTTGAAATTTTGAAGCTCAAAAACCCCTCTAATGGCTGAAAATTTTGGTGATAGGAAAAGAGAATGAAAGGATGAAGTCATCTTGTCTTATTTTATTCAATTAAGTCACCAAACCACCTAAAGTTTTAACTTTTTGACCAAATTGCTCCCTATGGTCGGCCAAGCTCTTAGGAAAGGGTCTAATTGCCCTTTAAAAACCCCTAAATTAAGGTTCATAGGAATATAATACCTTTAGCTAACAATTTAAGACTTTTGTACTTTATGCGATTTAGTCCTTTTTCGCAATTAAGCAAGCAATCGCTAAAATTAATTCACCAAAATTTTCATGTACTTATTTAATCATGATACAATACATAAAATAATATAAAAATAATAATTTCCTCGACCTTGGTTTAGTGGTTTCGAAACTACTATTTCGACTAGCCCCAAAGTCGGGTTGTTACAATTCTCCCCAATTTAGGGATTTTCGTCCTCGAAAATCTTACCTGCAAAAAAGTTTGGGTATTGGCTTTTCATGATTTCTTCGGGTTCCCATGTGGCCTCTTAAACCCCATGTCTCTGCCATAACACTTTCACAAAGGGAATGCTCTTATCTCAATTACTTAACTTCTCGAGCTAGGATCTTAATAGGTTCCTCATTATAAGACATATCCGATCTAATCTCTACTCCAGTTGGAGAAATCACATGTGAAGGGTCCAAACGGTATCGACATAGCATGGACACATGGAATACGTCATGGATCTTTTCAAATTTTGATGGTAAGGCTAACTGATAGGCTACCTGCCCGATTTTCTCAATCACTTCATATGGTCCGATAAAACGTGGACTCAGTTTTCCCTTTTTACCAAATCTAAGAACTTTTTTCCATGGAGATACTTTTAGAAATACCTTATCACTGATTTGAAACTCGACCTCTTTTTGTTTCAAATTCGCGTAGGATTTCTGTCTATCAGCGGCCTTTAAACAATCGCGAATCACCTTAAATTTTTCTTCGGTTTCCTTGATTAAATCAACCCCGTGAATATGACTCTCTCTAAGCTCATCCAATACAAAGGCGTTTGGCACTTACATCCATACAATGCTTCATAAGGTGCCATCTTTCAACTCGACTGAAAGCTGTTATTATAAGCAAACTCCACTAGTGACAAATACTTTTCTCAACTGCCCTGAAATTCCAATACACAACATCAGAGCATGTCTTCCAAGGTCTGAATTACTCTGTCTGATTAGCCATCGGTCTGCGGGTGGAAAGCCGTACTAAAATTCAACTTTGTTCCCAAAGCCTCTTGTAACTTTTTCCAAAACCTCGAGGTAAATCTCGGGTCCCTATCTGAAATAATCGACAAGGGTACCCCATATAGTCTCACAATCTCAGAAACGTACAAGTCAGCCAATCTCTCAAGGGAGTAGTCAGTACGCACTGGTATAAAATGTGCCGACTTTGTTAGCCTATCCACAATAACCCAAACAACATCCTTTTTCTTTAGGGTTACTGGTAAACCCATCATGAAATCTATAGTAATTCGATCCCACTTCCTTTCAGGGACCGTAATAGGTTGAAGTAGACCCGAAGGTATTTGGTGTTCGGCCTTCACTTGTTGACATACAAAGCATTTGGATACAAACTCCAAAATATTTCTTTTCATCCCCGACCACCAATACATTTTCTTTAAGTCATTGTACATTTTCGTACTCCTAGGGTGTACTGATAAACAACCACTGTGTGCCTCATCTAAAATCTTCCGAATCAATTTGGTGTCCTTAAAAACACAAATCCTATCCTGGAATCTCAAACAACCGTCGAAACCGACCCGAAAACTCGATTCAACATTTGACTCGCACCGGGTTCTCTTGGACAGAAATTCGCTATCACTCTTCTGAGCTTCAAAAATTTCTAGAAGAAACGTCGGTCTAGCTTTTAACTTTGCTACAACCGAACCATCCTTTGACAAGGTCAATTGGGCATTCATTACTCTCAAAGCAAACAATGATTTCTACTTAATGCATCGGCGACCATGTTCACTTTTCCCGGATGGTAATCTATAATCAACTCATAATCTTTTAATAGTTCCAACCACCTTTGTTGCCTCAGATTTAAATCCATTTAGGTCATCAAGTACTTAAGGCTTTTATGATCGATGTACACATGATATCTTTCCCCTAACAAATAATGTCGCCAGATCTTCAAAGCAAATACTATGGCGGCCAACTCTAAATCGTGTATTGGATAGTTCTTCTCATGAGATTTCAATTGTCTCGAGGCATAGGCCACAACTTTTTCCTCTTGCATAAGTACACACTCCAACCTATTTAGAGAAGCATCGCTATAAATTATGAATTCTTTTCCTGATTCAGATTGTACTAGCACGAGAGCCTTAGTCAACAACATCTTCAACTTCTCAAAACTCTATTGAAACCTATCCGACCATTCAAACTTAACTCCTTTTTGCAGCAACCTTATCATGGGAGTCACAATCATAGAGAAATCCTTTACAAAACGCCTGTAATAACAGGCCAACCCTAGAAAGCTTTTAACTTCAGTCACATTATTTGGCGATTTCCATTCAACAATAGCAGAAACCTTGCTGGGATCAACCCTACACTCGAAACAATGTGGCCCAAAAAGCTGACTTCTCTAAGCCAAAACTCATTTTTGCTAAATTTGGCATACAACTGATTATCCCTCAGAGTCTGCAAAACGGTTCTCAAGTGTTCGGCATGTTCTACCTTGTCTCTAGAGTAGATCAGGATGTCATCTATGAATACAACTACAAGCTTATCTAGATATGGCCACAATACTCTATTCATTAAATCCATTAACACGGAAGGGGCATTTGTTAAACCGAAAGGCATGACAAGAAACTCATAGTGGCCATACTGTGTCCTAAAAGCAGTTTTAAGCACATCTGCCTCTTTAACTCGCAATTGGTAGTAGCCTAGTCTCAAGTCTATTTGTAACACCCCTACCCGTATCCGTCGCCAGATTAGGGTTATGAGGCATTACCGATCAAAAGCACAATTCCAAACATTTACATATACACATGATCAAATCACAAAAATCAGTCAAATTTTGTTTCATGCACTGACATGACACTTATATATTTAAAACATTTCATATCATACTTATTCATACAATCATATCATTCACATGCAATAAAATGTATTATAACATTCAAATACTAAAACATTTATGAAACTAATCTTTAAAACTTAATGAATGTTTTATCATAGTGACCAAATATTCACAACTATATATATATATTTCATACTTATCAAAGAACATATATCTTAACCAAATTTCCAATACCCATATTTTAAATCATTTTATCTTATAAGCATATAAACCAAATGATTCATCAAACCATTTCAATACATGAATAATCACAAATGCCGAACCATAGATAGCTCAAAAGAAATATTCATATCCTATCTCATAACCAAATGTCTTTACTTCGTTTACAGTCATTTAACTAACATATATATATATATACTTATATTAATAACTTAAATATTGTCATATCAAATAATGACCATATCATGACAAGATATATTTCATATTCGAACTTAATAAACCAACATGTAACTACCGAATCAAATATAATTCATTGACTTAATACAACCACCTCAATCACATATAACCTATTCTATGTATACCTTAGCTGAGTCACCCAAACATTCATTCATAATCATTAACCATTTCCAAAACATAAAAATACCTATCATGAACAACATCACTTCATAACACTTAGCAATATAACCAAAACGGTTTCAAGCCACAACTAAACATAACTGAGATTAAACATAGAAATTAACCATTTTCGAATGGCCTTTATACAAAACCAAAATCAACAATTCAAAAGTCTGTTCCAGCCTATACATGCCATAGTTCAGGTTCAACTATATAATTATCGAAACAGTGGATAGTGTGATGAACTTTACTAATGATCTCCGAGCTCGTAACTTGCTTCAAAATCTAAAAAACAGAGTAACAAAAACACACAGAGTAAGCTAATTTAGCTTAGTAAGCCTTAAACAAATTAAATAATTAATGCATAATAACATTTAATTTCAAGCTTTTAATTCTATACATATATAACATATACTTTCATAGGACAATTTCTCTTTGACTGAATATACATGTATACATTATCAATATATTCTCAAATTTCGAAACAATATTGTCTTACATAATCGAATATACATATATTTATAGACATATATTCATCACTCAAAGTTTAACATTACATCCATATACAACTATAAGGCCAAATATATATTTCTCATATTAGCACATGTACTACATCAACTTCATGTATCCTTTTTCATCACATATCAAGAAATCATTTCACTTTATTTTCAAATAGGTAACCAACTATCACGCACCTAATTGTTTTAGCTCGTTTAACGTATTCAATTACCACATCAGCTTAAAGTCTTTTAGGCATAAACTTATAATTATTCACTGGCATAAAGTCTGCTAGGCCTAAGCCTGTATCACACACTGGCACAAGGTCTGCTAGACTCAAAGTCTGATTTTATACACCGGCAATAAGCCTGCTATGCATAAAGCCCGATTAAATTCACCAGCACAAGGCTTGCTAGGCTCAAAACCCGAATATCACTATTATAAAGTTGTCTCATAAACAATTCATATATCAAAAATTTTAGATATTCCATATAGTTCATACGGACTTTCAAATGTTATAACTTAGTCGAATTAAACTCAAACACATTATTTCCATGCTTAATCATATTCGGCTAACTTTACTATAAATCTATGAATTCCAAATTAGCATATTAAATTAAGTTACATTCAAAATTAACAATGTTTAATTGCTTAAAGACTTACCTCGGATATCGACGAACGATGTAAATCGTCTATTCGACTATTTTTGTTTTTCCCCGATCCAAGTCTGATTTCTTTTGTTCTTGATCTATACAATTTCAAATTAATCTCATTCAAACACAATTCCATTCAATTTAATCCAACAACATATAAATGGGAAAATTACCATTTTGTCCCTAATATTTCATACTTTTACAAATTAGTCCCAATTGCATAAAACACAAAATACACAAAATCTCCATGCAACATGCTTAGGCCGAATGTTCCTCTAGTACATACAAATTCACACATTTCATGTATTTTGTATTTTAGTCATTCAATTTATTATTTTTGCAATTTAGCCCTAATTATTCAAATTCATCAAAAATTCCAATACAAAACATATTAATCCAAAACATATCTTTCATAATTTATCATCAAACATCACAAAACAAAAATATTCATCAATGACATAACTTAAAATATTCATCAAAATCAGAAATTCTAGCACGGGCCGGATAGTATTCGAAGCAACGATCTCAAAAACGTAAAAATTATCAAAAACCGTAACCAAACTAACCTTGAATTTGAGCCAACAATGGCCGAATACCTAGCTTTGTTATTCTTTTCTTTCTTCTTTTTATTTTGGTCAAAAGATGGACATTTAACATGGTTTTTTAATTTGTAAAATAATATAACATATATATCACTTATTATTTTACACATTTAACCTTTCAAAATTAATTAGTAAACCATATATATCATGTCCAAAACCATCCACTTATATATGAAATGGTCTAATATCACTTTAAATGCTTCATATTAATAAGACAAGTTCAATTCGGTCCCTACATTTTAACCACCAAATTTTTCACTTTACGCGATTAAGTCCTTTTATTTAATCGGGCACCTAAACGACAATATTAAATCACGAAAATTTCACACATACTAATTCACACATAATAAACACGAAAAATAATATTTAAATATTTTTCTAACTCGGATTCGTGGTCCCAAAATCACCGTTCCAACTAGGGTCTAAATCGGGCTATTACACTATTTTAAAAAACCATACTGCTCCCTTCAATTGGTCAAGCAAGTCATCAATTCGCGTCAACGGGTATTTGTTCTTGATCGTTCTCTTATTTAACTACCGGTAATCTATACACAACCTCATAGATCCATCTTTCTTTTTCACAATTAACACCGGAGCACCCCACGATGAAAAGCTTGGTCTCACGAAACCCTTGTCGGTCAATTCTTGCAACTGTGACTTTATTTCTTTCAGCTCAGTCGGAGCCATCCGATACAGAGGAATCAAAATAGGCGTAGTCCCTAGTATTAGCTCTATGCCAAATTCAACCTCTCTATTAGGGGGTAACCTAGGTAATTCTTCCGGGAATACATCCACATACTCACTTACAACCGGCACTGACTCAACCTTCAATTTTGATTCCTTTGTATTCATTACAAAAGCCAAATAAGCTTCACATCCTTTCCTCAAACATTTCTGGGCAGACATTGCAGATATTACAATAGGCAAGTTTCCCGATTCACCTGATTCAATCCAAAGGGTTTCACCATTTTCGCATTTCAATTTAATAGCCTTTTGTCTACAATCTCTACAGCATCATGGAATGTCAACCAGTCCATACCCAAAATGACATCAAACTCATCAAATGGTAATAGCATCAAATCGGCCGGAAAGCAATGACCCTTAACTACCAAAGGACATTTCTTACATACCTTATCGACTATCACATGTTTGCCTAATGGGTCCGACACTTTAATCATAAACTCCATAGATGCAACAGGTATATTCCTATTAAACACCAACTTCATGCACACATATGAATCAGTAAAGCCAGGGTCAATCAAATCAATAACGGTATTATCGTAAAGAGAAAATGTACCAGTGATCACATCAGGAGAAGATGCATCTTCACGTGCACGTATGACATAGGTTCTAGCCGGAGCCCTAGCTTCAGACCTTACGGTGGTGTCTCTCATCACATTCTCACTGCCAGCCCCAGCTCCAACATTCTTTTGAGGCCTTCCTTTAGAATTTGTGTCGTTTGGCCTTGTACCTTGAAATTTCTCTTTGTTAGTAATCTCGGGGCAATCTTTAATAAAGTGATCTTGAGAACCACATCAGAAACAAGATCCATCGTTCATCCTACACTTGCCAAAATGATTTTGACCATAATGTTGGCATCCTGGTTTAAAAGATCTGACATTGCTCACACTCGCCACTGATGTTGGCCGAGACTTAAAATCTGAATCTTGCTTCTTACGATCTCAGTGTGAATGTCCTACAAATGCGTGGGAACGAGAGTAGTCGTCTCTAGATTTCTTAGACTGAGATTGAAATTACTTGCTCGTGCGTCTCTTCCTTGCATATCTAGTTTCAGCTTCGATTTTCTTCTTTTCCTTGATTAATTTCTCAGCTTTATAGGCTCGATCAACAAGTACCACGAACTCTTTCAACTCAAGGGCACCAACTGACAGTCTAATATCCTCATTAAGTCCGTCTTCGAACCTTCTACACATCTTAACCTCGGAGGATACACACTCCCAGGCATACTTATTGAGTCGAACGAACTCTTTTTCATATTTAGTAACCGTCATGCGGCCTCGCTTCAAATCGAGAAATTCTTTACGCTTTTGGTCCATAAACCTCTGACTGATGTATTTCTTTCGGAATTCCTCTTGAAAGAACTCCCATGTGACCCTTTCATGAGGCACCACTGAGACTAACATCTTCCACCAATAATATGACGAGTCCCTCAACAACGATATGGCACACTTCAAACATTCTTCAGAAGTGCAAGATAATTCATTGAATACTCTGATGGTATTCTCTAGCCAGAATTCTTCCTTTTCAGGGTCATCATATTGATTAGCACTGAACTCCTCGGCTCTATACTTCTGGATCTTTATCCACTGGAGGTCTTCTCCATCTCTCAAAGTCCATACCTTGGGGTACTACAGGGACATGTTCAGGGATAGGTGGAGGTGGAGGGGGTTGAGCATCCGTGTTCACTCGGACGAACTCCGTGTACCACTCATTCATCATATGGAGAAAGGCCTCTCGAGCCCCTTCTCCTCCTTTCTGACTAACCTTGGGAGGTTGATTATCGAACGGTACCGCCCCTTCAGCGGGAGCCGGTGCGTTACTTTTTACGTCATCCGCCATAGTTTGATCGGGATCTATTACTATAAGAAAACACATTTAAAAAGGTCAGGAGCCGTCACACTATCACAATTTTATTTAAGGCATGTATATCTAGACTCATACACATGCTACGTTAGTTCAAGAACTGACTAAACCGTAGCTCTGATACCATTAAATGTAACACCCCACACCTGTGCCCACGCTGGTTCAAAATATGAGGCATTACCTAACCAAAACTTATGCATAAAAATGTCTTCTTAATACCAAAACGTGGTCAAATTAAAACTTTTTCAATTTCAGATATAAACTCCTCAATAAGAGCTTACGGGGTTTAAAACATTCATTAAAACCCATTAGGAATTAATCTGGGGCTTTAAACAAACCCTAAAAATAACATCTAACACAGGGGCACAAGCCTGTGTGGGAGAGGAAACACGTTTGTCTCTTGAACTCGTGCGGAATTAATTTTAAATGCACACCTACAGGGGTTTTCACACTACCTGGCACACGCTCGTGTCCCTGTCCCGTGTCCTTCACATGGCTAGGACATGCCCGTGTGCTAGCCTATGTGTAAAAACTTGGACATTCTATTTCTAACGTCAGCAATCCATAACGGCCACAAGGCCAAGGCACACGCCCGTGTGCTAGGCCGTGCCCTTCATGTGGCTGAGACATACAGCCATGTCTCTGCCCCTGTGTTTACTACCATGCATACTGACTTGAAATATTTACATGCAGGGGACACACAGCTGAACAACACGCCCAGGGGGCTGACCGTGTGTCACACACGGCCTAGACATACGCCCGTGTGTTTACCTGTGTGGACAAAATCTGTCTATTTACCAAGCCTCTTTGCCACCCTTACAAACACCTATTTATATAAGATCAACCAAGTTCAATACTAACATAATATGCATAACCAAAACAACCATAACCATTAGAAATTTGCATCGTCACATTGAATAATAATTAGAATTAGCCAACGTTCATGCCCTATACAAAATGAGTATCATAATCACATATGAGCCAACACATTTTGGCTACTTAACAAAATGCTAAACAAAATACTCGAGTCCCTATACATGCCAGTAAACAAAATAATTAAACTAACTATACCAAAGTCTTGAGTGATAGTGTGATCGAAGCTTTTGACGTTACTGGATCCCCGATGGTAGCTTGGCGGCACTATAAGGAAAGAAAATAAAGGTAGGTAAACATGTAAGCTTAGTAAGTACATATATGAAAATAAAGTGTAATTAAAAGAAAACATATTTATCAAACGATAAATTGACATGCATAAAAGATTTGAGTCACTTAGACTTCTCGATCTTAATCTTCCTTTCATTCATATATGCTTAAAGACACATCATCATAGACTCAAGCTTTATCCATGAGTTCTGCCTACGTACCTCATCAAATTTTCACCATTAAATCTTTGCATTACCCATTGAACGCTCGGAATACATAGGAATACGTAGGAAATTTTCATATAAATGCCATATAGATAGTTAGGGCTACCTCATACTATGATGTGCTCACATTTGACCTACTCACGGGCCTTCTTATCAAGTAAGGACCTGGACCCCATGGCTATTATGTAACATTCGCTCATTGAGCCACTCACAGGCTTGTGCAGAAAGCCAGTACCCGGACCCACGTTACCTATAAAAATCATCTTATGAACTCGACTCAACTCATGAATTCAGACCACATAATTTTCATGACATTCCCCTTCATATCCTATGTTATATCCAGGTTCAACGGGATTTCATGTTTAACCAAATAGCATCGCATTTGCTCGCAACGTATTATACTCGAAGAACATGTCATTTACACATTCATGGAAACAATTTAAACTTTAGATACATAACCACAATAAGCTAATTGCACATGTATATTATCAAGGTATTTTTAAGTAGGTTTTGTTAACACATTATTTACATATATACTTACCTCGATACAAAATGATGAAGACGAGCTTAATCCTCGTAAACTTTATGTTTACTGTGATCAAGGCCCGAATCACGTTTCTCTTGATCTAAATTAATAAAACTCATTTATTTCATCAGTACATCAATTTATACACTCAAATTTCATAATTGGGAAAAATGACTATTTTGCCATTAGACTTTCACAAAATAACCATTTTATCCCTATGCTCGAAAATCAATT
Organism: Gossypium hirsutum; assembly: GCF_007990345.1. Taxonomy (NCBI): domain Eukaryota; kingdom Viridiplantae; phylum Streptophyta; class Magnoliopsida; order Malvales; family Malvaceae; genus Gossypium; species Gossypium hirsutum. Next base: position 87,906,206 of record NC_053435.1, on the reverse strand, counting down.
TTTATCAGACTTTTTCATATAATCAGCCAAGCCGAACCCTTTTTACTCTTATAGAAATCCAAATTTTCCACTATTTCGCACATTTATCATCTATTTCACAACTTATACCAAATAGTCCCTAATAGGGTTTTCATGAGAAATCCCTTCACAAAAGTTGTTTATTACCCATTTAAGACTCATATTCTTCCATAAAATTTTAGTTATCAACACACATGCTTTCATGGTAAAACTCTAGACTCTTGTCTATCTAGCAAAATAGTCCCCTTATTTGAAAGCTCATGCTTCAAGGGGTCCAAAAATGTAAAAATCATTAAGAGAACTCATAAGAATCACTTACTTGCAAAAGCTTAGAGTTGCTGAAATTTTGAAGCTCAAAAACCTCTTTAATGGCTAAAAATTTTAGTGGTAGGAAGAGAGAATGAAAAGATGAAGTCATCTTGTCTTATTTTATTCAATTAAGTCACCAAACCACCTAAATTTTTGACTTTTTGACCAAATTGTTCCCTATGGCCTGCCAAGCTCTTAGGAAAGCATCTAATTGCCCTTTAAAAACCCCCAAATTAAGGGTCATTGCAATCTAACACCTTTAGCTAACAATTTAAGACTTTTGTACTTTATGCAATTTAGCCCTTTTTCGCAATTAAGCAAGCAATTGCTAAAATTAATTCACCAAAATTTTCATGTAATTATTTAATCATGCTAAAATACATAAAATAAAATAAAAATAATTTTCTCAACCTCGGGTTAATGGTTCCGAAACCACTATTTCGACTAGCCCTAAAGTTAAGCTGTTACAGATGTTGAGGCTATATCCATCTGATTCATCTCATGTTGTCTCGATTGAGGAGATTGAGCTTAGACCAAACTTGACTTTTAAGGAGGAGCCGGTTCAGATTATAGATCGAGATTTTAAGGTGCTGAAGAGGAAATCCATCCCTTTAGTAAAGGTTCTGTGGCGGAATCATGGTACTGAGGAGGCCACGTAGGAAACTGAGGACTCGATGTGTCAGCAGTATCCTCATTTGCTCTGATCAAGTAAATTTCGAGGTCAAAATTTCTTTTAGGGGGTGGAGTTGTAACGCCCTAGGCTTTATAATTTTGTTTCTATTTAAATGTGACACAAATGCTTCAGTGGTTAAGTGTTCTAGGTATGTGTGTGAGGTCCCAAGTTCAATCCCTAACTTTGACAAATTTTTTATTTTTGGATTTAAGTCTTATCCTTGATCAGTAGGTTTATATTAAATTGTTTGTAATCCCGTATCAGAATGAGCCTGTTGGTTCGAGTGGTAAGGGTGTCGGTGTGTTGGAGGTCTTGTGTTTGAATCCCTACGTTAGCATGCGTATTTATTTTTGGTTCGGTTATGGGCAAGTGTTTTGGTGGAGTTGGGTCTTTAAGTAGTGGCTGTTAGTGGGTTAGTAGAGAGGAATTTTAGGGATTCCTGATATTATCTGTTTTCTTTTCTTTTTAAATTTTTCCTCTCTCCTCTCCAATTCTCAAAATTTCTTACGTGCATTCTCCTTCTTACTGCTTTTTTTCGTTTCTCCTCTATTCTTCTGCGACAATTTAGTTTTTCGTCTTCCTATCTACTATCGAATTTTAGCGTCTCTTCCTTGCGTGCATTACTGGTAAGTTGGGTAAAGTAATTGTGTTTTGCTTGTCAATTCTTTATTAATGGGTATTGTTAATGATGATTAGCGGAAGATTCAGTGGCTCGAAATTGTTGGTTGGGGACTTAGCTTCTTGGGATTTACTATTGTTCGATTGAAGGTAAGGTTTGGTGGCCTTTTGGATGAATTTAGGCTCGGTTTTAGTTTGGTTCTAAATGACTAAATTAGTGTCTTATTGGATGATTTTAGGTTCTGAAGGTCTCGGGAGCATTTTTGCATCTAATTGATACTAGATGTGTGCCCAAAATACAGAAATTGAGGTTCAGAAAAAGTTAAAAATGGCCACTGTCGATGCCACATAGGCATGTGGTTGCTCGTGTGGTAGGCCGTGTGTGAGGACACGGCCGTGTGATCGACGAAGGCATGGCCGTGCACAAGACATGGCCATGTGGTGGCTCGAGTGTGGTCATATGGGTCACACGAGCTAGGCCAAATTGGGCGAGTGGACCACACGGGCACTTTACATGGGCGTGTAGATTATTGGGCCAGGCCGTGTGGGCCACACGAGCAAAGCCAATCTAGGTGTGTGGGCTACAAGGTGTGTAGGCCCACAATGGCATGTGGGCCCATTATACTGAAATTTTTCGTAAGGTCGTACGGGTCATCCTAATCAACTGTAGACCTACCATAGGGTCAGTAAAGGCTTACTAATCCTAAAGCTATGTGTTCTGTTAAACTATAGTACTATTCTAAGCACGACTAAGTTATGTATATTTGCTATCTGTTCATATAAGCATGTTAAGCATGTTCTATCTGTTAATTATGTATTTATATAAAGAGGAAGTATTTTGATCAGCACTAAACATCTATATTCTGACAGCTTGACTGGATATATTATCTGATATGTGTCTTAACGACCGGACGTGGTGTTAGGTATGGGTGGGTGTTTTTAAACCCACATGGTGTGATGGGATGGTCGGAGATGGTGTGTAAAGGATGGGGGTAGGATTTTGTATATCAGTATCTATATCTGTATCTGATTCTGTTATTGTATCTAAGAAGGACACGAGTCTGTATCTGTATCTGTTTCTGGTTATGTATATGATGATTATATGCTTGCATGCTTAATTCTGTTGGGTTACACATTGAGTTTTCGTAAACTTACTTATGTTTGTTTTCTGTCAGGTAATCCTCAGCAGTGACCACTCTTCTGTTAAACTGCTTTAAATTACTTTATGGTTTATTTTTACTTTGGGATTCCATTTGAGAGTTTTAATTTTTGAGGACTCTCTGAATTGGTTTTTAACTGGTTATGTTAGGATTATTTGCCTATTTAGTTACTTTACTAAAATGTTTTATTAAAAATGACAGTTTTACGCAACAATGGTTTTCCTAAAAACACGACTGCGTTTTCAAACATAAATGATTAAAGCTTCTACTGTAATAAGTGATTGACAATAAACTATTAAAATAATGTTTTCTGTATTAAACACGAAGGAATGTGGGTTTTATAAATGATTAGTAAATTAATTCAACCTGTCTTCAAAATCTTTCCATGTGACATCACCAAATTCGGTCATAACGTCTAGGCCGGGTTTGGGGTGTTATAGTACTTGTAGATAAGGTAAATTGGGAATTTTTCCAAAAAGAATTTCAAAAGAAATATATGGGTGAATTGTATATCGACAAGAGAATACAAGAGTTTTTTATGCTGAAACAGAGTAAAATGTATGTGGTTGATTATGAGCGAGAATTTTCAAGACTTAGTAAATATGCTGTTAAATTTGTATCAACTGAAGTTAACAGTTGTAAGAGATTTCTACGTGGTTTACGTGATGAGTTACGAGTACAGTTAGTATGACATAAAATCACTGAGTTTGTAGATTTAGTTGAAAGGGCAAGAATGGTAGAACAAGTTCTGGGTTCTGATAAAAAGACTAAGAATACCCGTACTGTTGGAAAACATTCTGGAGCTGCTAGTTTAAATCCATAACCGAAGAGATCAAAAGAATTCCGTGGTAGTTGGAGATCAAATTTTAAATCAGACAAAACTGATAGAAATCGTGATAGATAGCCAACTGTGTCTACGGGTAGTACACGAGGTCCATCTCGGGTTACTGATATTTCAAATTGTGAACATTGTGGGAAAAAGCATCGTGGTGAATGCTGGAAATTAACTCGAGGCTGTTTTCATTATGGATCTATAGAACATTTCATTAGAGATTGTCCGAAGAATGAGAATGCTACACATGTTACTTCTCAGAGATCTAAGCCTACTTCTAGAGGTCGTGGATTAAGTCGAAGTGGTACATTTTTGAGAGATGGTGCTAGAAAAGGAAATGATGTTGTTACTCAACAGTCAGAGGCCAGAACTCTAGCTCGAGATTATGCTGTACGGACTCATAAGGATGGTGATGCAAATGATCTTGTGACAGGTATATTTTTATTACATTCAGAACCTATTTATGCTTTAATAGAATCAGGATCTTCACATTAATATGTTAACACTAAATTGGTGGAGTTGGAAGTTTAAAATCCGAGACGTCTAGAGTATCAATGGTGGTGTCTAGTCCATTGGGGCAATCTGTGTTAGTGGATCAAGTATGTAAGAGATGTCCACTAAAGATACAGAATATGATATTCCCTGTTGATAACGCCATTTGGTGATTTTGATATGATTTTGGGTATAGATTTACAGAACACAAGTGATAAACCGTAATTTAAACATATTTTTATCCCATGCTTAGCACATTTATAGATGATTTCTCCTTAGAGTAGGTGAATTCAATGCTCATAATCCTTTAATTTCATGTTTTATACTTAGATGAGCGTAGGAGATTAAAAAGACCGAGAAACAGGCCGAAAATGGAGAAAATAGACCCACGTGGGAAATCAACACGGCCTGGACTTTCTCACACGACCATATCCCTCTGGTAGGATCGAAGTACGACTTAAACGGGTAGACTACACGTCCGTGCCTGTTCAACGCCTTGACCATGGGTTGGAGTATTCGCACACGGGCATGTCCCTACCGAGCCCAAGTATAACCCTATTCAAAAAAGGCCAATTTGGGGGGCTCTTAGGCATTCTAAAGCCTATTTAAACACCTGAGGAGGCACTTGAGAGGGGGGCGCAAAGTAAGAAGCAAGGAATAACTCAAGGAAAGCTGATTGATCCATCTCAGAAGTCAGATTCATCATCAAGACTGAAGATCTCCCTTCAAGTTCCTTTAGGAGTTTTGGGTTTTCTTATGTTTTGTTACCTTTATGCTTTTGAGATGTTTTCTTTCATAATTATAAACTAAACCCCCTAAATACCTATGGGGAATGAAACCTAAGACAAATCTTGTTATTATTATCTGAATTGTATGATAAATATTTGACTTGTTCTTAATTATGTGTTCTTAATTCTTGTTTTGATATTCCAGGACATTGATTCAAGTTAAGCTCTTATTCAGAGGAGGAATAGACCCTGTCTAAGAGTAAAATTGTCATAATTAAGCAGAGTTGATTGCGCTCCTAGAGATAGTGTGACAAGATTTTACCGGATTAAGGTGAAACCTAATAAGGGAATCTATAGATCGAGTTAATGCAATTCTAGGGTGTTAATTAGAAAGAGATTTCAATTATTCAACCTAGGGTTAGATGTTATTAGTCTCGAGAGAGATAATAATATAACTTAGGGATTTCTACAGATCAAGTCAAATGAATAAATGATAAACGCCAAATTATACATATCTACACCCCAAATACTTAGCATATTTATGGATGTTTATTACTAGATTTGTGGATTTTGGTGCTCTTAATCCGGTTATTTCATGTTTTGTACTCAAAAGAACACCAAGAGTCAAAAGGAGCCAAAAACGATCTAAAAAAGACAAAACGGACCAAATCGAGAAGATGACACGGCCTAAGCCTTGCCACACGGGCATCTCACACGCCCGTGGCCTTCGGGGGTGTCTACCAAGGTTTTCACGATTCACACGGCCTGGCCATTGAGCCCACACGACAGTGTGCAATTTAACGGATTGAACACGACCTGGTAATCACGTCACACGGCTGTGGCACACGGGTGTGTCCCTTTTTCAAAGAGTTGTATTTTACACGGAAAAGGGTACTTAGGGAGGAAGAAAGTCAATCCAAAGCCTATATAAACACCCTAAGTGTGACCTAGAAAGAGGCCGTTCTTTCCAGAACTTTTTTGGAATACAGTACCACACGCCGGGAATTACTTGAAGGAAGCCAGACGATCCATCTCAAAAGCCGGAGCTACTTCAAGACTGAAGATCTCTCTCAGAATTCCTTCAGGGGTTTTAGAGTTTTCTTTATGTTTTGTTATTTTCATACTCTTGACATGTACTCTTATTTTATTATGAACTAAACCCCTTAGATACCTAAGGGGGAATAAAACCTATGATGGATCTTGTTATTATTATCTGAACTGTATGATAAATACTTGATTTGTTCTTAATTATGTGTTCTTAATGCTTGAGTTAATATTCCGGGTATTAATTCATGATTTGATGTGCTTATGCAGAGGAGGAATAGACCCTGCCTAAGAGTAGATTTGGCATAATTAAGCGGAGTTGATCGAACGCCTAGAAATAGGGTTACGAGATTTTGCCGGATTAGGGTGAAACCTAATATGGGAGTCCATAGAGTGATTTACTGCTTCCCTAGGGGTTTTAATTAAGAAAGAAATTTCGATTAATTCAATTGAGGTTTAGACGTTATTAGTCTCAAAAGGGATAATAACATAGGTTAGGGAGTCTCACGATCAAGTCAAGTGAATAAATCGTCCGGTTCAGAGTCAGATAACAAGTGAAATCTAGGTGGATTCCTCCTTGGGTGTCATATTTATCAATTGCTTTTCTTCAAGTCTTCTTCCCAATTTTCTCTTTGCTTTAATTAAATCCGTTAATTAGTTTAAATAATTAGTTTAATAAACAAACCCTTTTATTTCTAGGTTAGATAATAAAGAGATAGTTATTACTACTACTTTTTGTTCCCTTGGGTACGATATCCCGGTCTTACCATTACTATACTATTTTTCGATAGGTACGCTTTCCTTTTCATCGTGATAATAGTTGTCTAGGTTTGATCTTCATTATAAATATTTATTACTTGTTACGAATTACGCAATCAAGTTTTTGGCGCCGCTGCCAGGGAACTAAAATATTAGGAACACTAAATTTTTATTACTTTAGCCATTTATTTTTCTTGCAATTTTATTTTATTTTATTTTATTATTTATTAATTTACTTTTTCTCTCTCTTGGCAGGTTTTTATAGTTTATGACTAGAAGACACCCGTCGGGACCATTACTTTTTTACGAAGAAATTGATCGTACAATTTTACAAAAATCAAAGAGAAATAAGGCGTAGTTTACGCTACACGGAGAACGAGCGAGAAGACGATACTCAAACCCCAACCGAAGAGATGGCCAAAAATCCAGGCGATCAGCTGCCTCTTGCAATTGCAGCTAATCAAAATCCTGCTCCACGTACTATGTATGACTATGCTAAACCTTCTTTAACAGGAACTGAGTCTAGTATAGTTAGACCTGCTATTGCTGCGAATAATTTCAAACTAAAACCTAGCACAATTCCGATGATACAGTAGTTTGTTCAGTTTGATGGTTTGCAGGATAAGGATCCCAACACGCACTTGACGAATTTTCTTGAATTTTGCGATACATTCAAAATCAATGGCGTTTCTAATAATGCCATTCGTCTTCAGTTATTTCCCTTTTCACTGAGAAACAAAGCTAAACAGTGGTTGAACTCGTTACCACGAAGGTCTATCACTACTTGGGAACAAATGACCGAGAAGTTTTTACTAAAATATTTTTCGCCGACTAAAACGGCTAAATTGCGTAATGATATCTCTTCTTTTGTGCAGATGGATTTAGAAACACTTTACGATGCATGGGAGAGATACAAGGACTTACTGAGAAGGTGCCCTCACCATGGTTTACTGCTTCGGCTGCAAGTTCAAACATTCTACAATGGTGTGAATCCCTCGACAAGACAAATGATTGACGCAGCTGCTGGCGGAACCATCAACAATAAAACACTGGAAGATGCCATGAATTTATAGAGCAGATGTCACTAAATAACTATCAGTGGTTTATAAATTCAACAAAAATCAAAAAAATTCATCTCGATGTCAGAAACCCATTTCCAAAATACCGAGATAGCACTTAAGAATCAACAAGCATCGATCCAAGGATTAGAAACTCAGATAGGCCAGCTGTCCAAACTAATCTCCGAACGACCACAAGGTAGCCTACCAAGTAATACTGAACCTAATCCAAGGGAACACATCAATGCAATTAGCACTCAAGATAAGGAAGGATTCATTGCACCTGAACCATAATTACAGCAAGACAACACGATGAACAAAGGACGAGAAGAGGTAAACATTAATGATCCCAAACAGGTAAGTACGAATCATGAACCTCATGTGCCATATCCTAAAGTGATGATAAAAGATAGAACAGAAGAACAATTCAGTAAGTTTGTCAAACTCTTAAAGAAATTACATATTAACTTACCCTTTATTGAAGTTCTTTCGCAGATACCCAACTCAGCAAAATTCTTAAAGGAACTTCTGAGCAATAAAAGGAAATTAGACGCTACATCACATGTGGAACTCAATGCAGTCTGCTCAGTTATTCTAAAGAATGATCTACCTAACAAATTGAAATATCCAGGGAGTTTTACAATTCCTTGCTTAATTGGTAGTCTATCTATGAATAATGCTTTAGCTGATCTAGGGGCAAGTATAAGTGTTATACCATATAAAATGTTTAAACGACTAGGTCTCGGTAAACCCAAACAGACAAGGATGAGCATACAATTGGCTGACAAAACAGTTAGATTTCCTAAGGGTTTTATTGAAGATGTTCTCATTAAAATTGATAAATTTATTTACCCAGTAGACTTCGTTGTCTTAGATATGGATGAGGATAACGAGGTACCTTTAATTTTAGGACGACCATTTTTAGCAACTGCCAGAACCATTATTAATGTAGGCACAAAAGAGCTAACACTTCGTACAGGTGACGACATAGTAACACTCCAAGCACGCGACTAAGTCAAAACCTCTAAAACTCAAGATAATGCTATAAAAACTGTCGATGATAAAACTAATATTCAAACGTCCTTACAGGAACTTCCTCGAACCAAGACAATAGAAATAGTCCGCTACTATCATGAAGAGAACAAAAACGTCCATGAAGAATGAAGACTACGGATAGAGGAGCTAGACGAATGGAGAGAACACAAACCAAGAACACATGATAACCCGAAACTACGCAACACAAGGCCGATACCTCTCCTAATCAACTTCAGGTCGGTGATACAGTCTTACCAGATGCCGTTGATCCTCACATTGTCACTACCACACCAAATGAGGAAATCCCTCTTATGGTACTTAGTATTTTTCCATTCAGTACAGTGGAGGTGAGTCACCCCAAGTTCGGCACTTTTAAGGTAAACAACACCCGTTTAAAACCTTATTTTAAAATTGACAACAGGAATAGGGAGTATGAACTCCTCGAACCACCATGACCATTCAATGGAGAGGTAAGTCAAGCTTAGACTATAAATAAGCACTTCTCGGGAGGTAACCCGAGCACTAATATATTTTGATTTCTTTATTTTTATAACACTTTGGATCCCTAACTTAATCTTTGAATTGCACAATTTTTTAGCACATACGGTCTTGCACACGGGCGTGCCTAAAGCCGTGGCCAAATAGGGGAAGAAGCCACGGCCGTGCGATACGACAGTGTTGAAACAAGACATGATTTCCCCAAAACACGGGGTGCGATAAATCCCCACGGCCGTGCGACATGGCCGTGTGTGACCTTAATAGGAACACACGGGCGTGCTAGGGACAAGGCTAGATTCTGTTTCTTTGACACGGGCGTGTGACACGCCCATGCCAATCAGCCGTGTACAACAATACACAGGTGTGCTACCATAACACACGGGCGTGGGAGAAGAGAACAAAGCTAGGCACAGCCATGCGACATGGCCGTGTGCCACTCACGCCCAAGACACACGGGCGTGGGACAGTAGCTGGGCACGACCTAAATTGCAAAATTCGAAAAACACGGGCTCACACTCAAAGCACACGGGCGTGGCCCTAGGCAGTCTAACCCTCCCCTATATAAACAAACCACTGTTCATCTTCTTCCCCCTTTCAAAACCCTAGCCGAAAACTTCTCCTCCCCACTCCCTAATCCTTATTCTGGCCACCATTCCCACGATTCTCACTTCCCCAACCCTCAAACCATCCTGAAATCCATTCCCCTTGCATTAATCTCCACTTTCCCCGCACTATACCCTCCATTTTCCCTCCACACGGCTACACCCCCGCGTCACATGCCCGTTCTCGCTACCACACGCCCGTGCGCCGCCATACAACAGCCCTTGGTTCACTTTCTCAACTTTATTTTTCCAATTTGTATTGCTACATTAGTATTATACATGCTTTACATAGATATTGTACTATTTTGCTTTAAACAAGTTAGGAATTTGACTTAGAATTTTCTATATTTGAATTATTTAAGCCACTAAATAGCATTTACTAGTTTTGGGCCTCTTGCTTAACTACTGATGTATCGTAGATTCTATCACTGCTCATATATTTTCAGGTACATTATGTCATTATCGAGAGGAAAGAAGGTTGCGGTCCCATCTTCAAAAAGACGTAGGGGACCGAGTTCTTCCTCGGTATGTGCTACAGCCGAAGTTCGGTACCCGTTCCTTGACTTTCCACAAACTTCGCAGGAAGAGCTATTCCAAATACTATGCACACGACCCATCACCACAGGTCGTTGCATCGACTGGGTTGCCGTAGAGCAAGTCCAGCTCGCTGACGCCATCCGTGCCCTCTTATCCATAGACTCATGGGAATAGTTCTTCGCTATTACCGAGCCCACTTATTTAGAGCTAACCTTAGAATTATGCTCTACTTTTCATTTAAGGTGGTGATAACGAACAATGACGACCCCGGCACCATTCACTTCCGATTAGGCGGTCTAGTTCGTTCGATGAGTGTCCCAGAGTTTGGAGTTGCTCTGGGACTTTACACCGACGAGTTTATGGAGGAAAAGGACATGAATGCACTACCACGCAACATCCACATCTCCCCCTCCTTGTGCTGAAAGGCTTTGGCACCACTCTCTTCCAACTACGACCCCAGCCGCTCGAAGGCCTCAACTCTCCCCCCTTCCCTACTATATCTCCATGCCATATTGGCATACACCTTGACCGGGAGGGGAGAGAGCACCGGCATTGTCAACACCCACGACGCCTACTATTTATGGTGCATGGCAAGTTCACACATGACCGGCTTAGCCTACTTCATTGCTTTCACCATACGCCATCAGACCGAGCGGCATAGGAAGGGAGTGATCTCCATCGGCCCCTACGTGAAGCGCCTTGCTAGACACTTCGGCCTCCTCAACACCGCGGCCTAGTCATCAGCGCTTACCCTGATAGGTCAGATGTCCCCACAGGGTATCACGACTATGTTACACATGAGGATGATCGAGTACCGACGTGGGACCGATCTTCCTCGGTACCGTCTCTCGCATGCCATTGACGAAGAGGATCTTGAGGACATCCCTGATGATGTTCCCCCACAACATGAAAAGCCTTCTACCGTGCCACCTAGGGAACGACCAGCTCATGCGGCTGCTTCATTGGCACACCTTTCCGACCGACTCGCCCATTTCGTGTAGTATTGTACTATGTAGTTCGAGATGATTCACGAGTGAGATCTGCGACGAGACCGACAGATGGACGATATGCAGGCCATGATGCAGCAGCTGTGCCAGTACTTCCACATCGCTACTCCAGCACCACCACCTGAGGGCCCCACCGACGAGGATCATTGAATCCTCCTATTTTTTTAGCCTTATTTTATTTTTATTTTCTTTTGATTTTTATTTTCATTTCAATTTTATTATTTTATTTTGAAAGACATATTTATATTAGTAAATTTTACTTTTTCCATTTTCTGGTATTTCTAACAAGTAATTCCACTACGCTCTCTTCCACACCAACTCTTAATAAGCTCTTCATGATTCTACAGACTTTCAAGCAAAGCTGCTAGGAATATTTTACAGAATGAGGAAACAAACGGAAACAATACCTCACGAGTGCCATGTTCAACGACCCAATTTCTTCATCTAGCCAAGAACAATGGCAGCCACCACTTTCCCCGAACACTCTATCCTCAGAATCAAGCTCCACATCCATATAACAAGGAGTTTCATCTCTTTTCCTCTTATGATTTTCTTTATTTTGAATAATATATCTTTGTACATTGAGGGCAATGTACATCTTAAGTGTGGGGGGGAACATGAAACCTAACTTTTTGCATTATTCTCAAATCCCTGAAGTTAATCTTGTGCTTAAGTGATTTTCTCATAATCTTGATCGAATAAATTCTTATTGATCTATAATTATTGTTGGTATGTCATGAATTAGACCATGGGAATTATGCATGATTATTTGATTATAGGACCTTAAAGAATCGAGCACGATAAATTGATAGTTTGAGAACTAAAATTTTTAGATTATTTTCCTAAATTAAGGTATTATCTTGAAATATTAAGTATCAGGAATGACATCAAAAACCCAAATTTTTGGTGAGATTTTTGAGCCTTTTGAGCATATAGCTTTCTTTCTTGCTCACTTCTTTTGTGGTTTGAGTGTGTAACCATTGAACTGTTATTCTAGAACTTGCTTCGATTATACATGTCGAGATCACACGTATGATTTGATATACTGAGATGATAAAGGCACTTAGGATTTAACCCATTTACTCCATAAAAAAGCCTTCCCACATAATTAAACCCTTAGTGAACCCCGTTTGAGCCTACTAACCCTTTTCTTTGTTTAACCCTCATCATTAACCTATTAACCCATTATTGTTGAAATCCTCTTACTTAGTTTGACCCTTTTTATCGAGATTGAATTTAATACTGTTACCTCATTATGTTCACCATTTTTTGTTACTGAATCATGAAATCTGATTTCCATATTGTATTGACTTGATTTGTTCTTAAAAAAAACTCATATATTGTAATTCTCAGCAAGCTAAAGTTGTCATGAACTCATGTAAAATAGTTCTAGATATTTGTTTTTGGTTCAGTAATTAAGTTTTTGATAGTGGGGTAATATATTGAAATTATCTCGATTCTAACCTACTGTCTCTTCAGCTTGTATCCATACCTGTAACCTAAACCCCGTTACAACCATGCAAAGACCTTTTGATTAGTATATCATATCATTTACAAATGGTGGAGATGTGATTTTCATGCAAGCCTATGGTAATAACTTTTCATGTTGGACAATCGAGTCCATAATCTTGAACCTTGAACACTTTGAGTGATTTGAGTGACTCTTTAGTGAGGATGTCATCTCTTGTATATTTAGGACTAAAGTTAATTACTTAGAGGAAGGAGATTACCTATGATTTTATTATCAAAATATTCGATTTAGATTGTTTGAGGCTTTTAATGCCCCTATAGTTGAATTCTCACTATATGTTTTTCTGTGGAATAACTTGTAACATTATCAGTAATGATTATGTGATTGAGAAGAATGAATTCTAGCAGTAAATGAGAATTTTTCTTGAGGACAAGCAAATGCTTAAGTGTAGGGGTACTTGATAAATGCCAAATTATACATATCTACACCCCAAATACTTAGCATATTTATGGATGTTTATTACTAGATTTGTGGATCCTGGTGCTCTTAATCCGGTTATTTCATGTTTTGTACTCAAGAGAGCACCAAGAGTCAAAAGGAGCAAAAAACGAGCTAAAAAGGGACAAAATGGACCAAATCAAGAAGATGACATGACCTAAACCTTGCCACACAGGCATCTCACACGCTCGTGGCCTTCGAGGGTGTAGACCAAGGTTTTCACGATTCACACGGCCTAGCAATTGAACCCACACGGCCTGACCATTGAGCCCACACGGCCGTGTGCAATTTAAAAGATCGAACACGGCCTGGTAATCACGTCACACGGGCGTGACCCTTTTTTAAATAGTTGTATTTTACACGAAAAAGGCTACTTAGGGAGGAAGAAAGCCAATCCAAAGCCTATATAAACTCCCTAAGTGTGACCTAGAAAGAGGTCGCTCTTTCTAGAACTTTTCTGGAATATAGAACCACACGCCGGGAATTACTTGAAGGAAGCCAGACGATCCATCTCAAAAGCCGGAGCTACTCCAAGACTGAAGATCTCTCTTAGAATTCCTTCAGGAGTTTTAGAGTTTTCTTTATGTTTTGTTATTTTCATACTCTTGAAATGTACTCTTATTTTATTATGAACTAAACCCCTTAGATACCTAAAGGGGAATAAAACCTATGATGGATCTTGTTATTATTATCTGAACTGTATGATAAATACTTGATTTGTTCTTAATTATGTGTTCTTAATGCTTGAGTTAATATTCCGGGTATTAATTCATGATTTGATGTGCTTATGCAGAGGAGGAATAGACCCTGCCTAAGAGTAGATTTGGCATAATTAAGCGGAGTTGATCGAACGCCTAGAAATAGGGTTACGAGATTTTGCCGGATTAGGGTGAAACCTAATATGGGAGTCCATAGAGTGATTTACTGCTTCCCTAGGGGTTTTAATTAAGAAAGAAATTTCGATTAATTCAATTGAGGTTTAGACGTTATTAGTCTCAAAAGGGATAATAACATAGGTTAGGGAGTCTCACGGATCAAGTCAAGTGAATAAATCGTCCGGTTCAGAGTCAGATAACAAGTGAAATCTAGGTGGATTCCTCCTTGGGTGTCATATTTATCAATTGCTTTTCTTCAAGTCTTTTTCCCGATTTTCTCTTTGCTTTAATTAAATCCCTTAATTAGTTTAAATAATTAGTTTAATAAACAAACCCTTTTATTTCTAGGTTAGATAATAAAGAGATAGTTATTACTAGTACTTTTGGTTCCCTTGGGTACGATATCCCGGTCTTGCCATTACTATACTATTGTTTGAAAGGTACGCTTTCCTTTTCGTCGTGATAATAATTAGTCTAGGTTTGATCTTCATTATAAAAATTTATTACTTGTTACGAATCACGCGATCAATAAATCGTCTGACTCAGAGTTAAATAACAAGTGAAGTCTAGGTGGATTTTTCCTTAAGTATTGTCTTACTCAATTAAATTTTCTAAAAAGTATTTTCCCAAATTTTCTTTTTGTGCATTTTTAGTTTAGTAATTAGTTTAGATAACCAAACCTCTTAATTTTTAGGCTAGATAATAAAAAGGAAGTAAATACTAGTACTCGTGGTTCCTTTGGGTTTGACAATCCGGTCTTGCTGAATTATACTACTGTTCGATAGGTACACTTTTCTTAATCGTGATAATAAGTTAGTCTCAAGAACGATTCATTCATAAATCTTTAAAACCTATCACGGCTATCACATATCAATGAGGAAATTCTGGATTGTTGTAAAAAGAAATTTGTTGTTCAGAGTGAAAACAGTGATAAGATTAAGGTGAATAGTATTCGAACAAGTGGTTCAACTCGTATTTTTTTAGCAATTCGAGCTAACAAACTTCTTCATCAAGGTTGTCAAGCTTTTCTAGCTTATATTATCAATTCAAATTTTGTTGAAAGTCAATGCTAGTTAATTTTAAATTGTTTGTGAATTTCTTGATGTATTTCCTTAGGAATTACTGGGATTACCACAAGATAGGGAGGTTGAATTTGTAATTGAAGTATTTCCTGGCACGGCTCCGGTGTCAATACCTCTTATCATATGTCACCTATAGAGTTGAAAGAATTAAAAGTACAATTGCAAGATTTACTAGATCGTGGTTTTATACATCCTAGTATATCGCCTTGAGGAGCTCCAGTGCTTTTTGTTAAAAAGAAAGATTGTTTGATGCGACTTTGTATTGATTATCGGCAATTAAATAAGTTGACGATCAAGAATCGATACCCTCTACCCCGTATTGATGACTTATTTGATCAACTAAAAGGAGATTCTATCCTTTCAAAGATTGATTTAAGATCGGGTTATTATCAGTTAAAAGTGAAAGAAAGTGATGTACCAAAGACGGCATTTAGTACACGGTATGGTCATTATGAATTTTTAGTAATGCATTTTGGATTGAAAAATACTCCGGCATCATTTATAGATCTCGTGAATCGTATTTTCCAACCGTATCTGGATCAATTTATGGTAGTTTTTATTGATGATATTTTGGTCTATTTAAAATTTGAATCTGAGCATGAGCAACATCTCAGAATTATTTTACAAGTGTTACAAGAAAAGAAGTTGTATGGGAAGATTAGTAAATGTGAATTTTGGTTACCAAAGGTTATATTCTTGGGTCATGTTGTCTCACTAGATGGAATTAGTGTTAAGCCGAAAAAGATCGAGGCAATTGTTCAGTGGAAAGCACCGAGGAATGTGTTAGAGGTCCGTAGTTTCCTTAGAATGGCTAGTTATTACCGAAGATTTGTAAATGGATTTTTGAAGATAGCCTTGCCAATGACAAAGTTGCTATATAAGAATGTTCAATTCATTTGGGACGATCAGTGCCAAGAAAGTTTTGAGAAACTGAAGCATATGTTGACTGAAGTGCCGATTTTGAATTTACCAAAGTCGGGAAAGGATTTTGTTGTGTACAATGATGCTTCCTTGAGTAGCCTTGGTTGTGTCTTGATGCAAATGGAAAAGTGATAGCTTCTACATCTAGACAACTAAAAATACATGAACGCAATTATCCGATGCACAACTTAGAGCTAGCTGTAGTGGTTTTTGCTCTAAAGATATGAAGACATTACTTGTATGGTCAGAAATGTTATATCTATACTGATCATAAAAGTTTCAAATATCTTTTACCTCAAAAGGAGTTAAATCTGAGACAGCATCGTTGGATAGAGCTTCAAAAAGATTTTGATTGTGTCATTGATTATCATACTGGTAAAGCTAATGTTGTAGCTGATGCATTCAGTAGAAAAGCAGCAATTGAATTGCGATCAATGTTTACTTAGCTTAGTATTAGTGATGATGGAAGTTTATCAGCCGAATTGAGAATTAAACCAGTAATGTTTGATCGGATCAAATCAGCACAGTTAGAAGATGACAAGCTGGTGAAGAAAAGAGAAATGGTTCAGAATGGTATGTTAGAAAATTTCCACATAAATGATTATGGTTGCTTGAGATTTCATAACCGAATTTGTGTTCCATATGTTTCTGAATTGAAAGAGTTGATACTTCGTGAAGCTTATGATAGTCCTTTTGCTTTGCATCTTGGAGGAACAAAAATGTGTCATAATCTTTGAGAATCTTATTGGCGGCCAGGAATGAAAAGAGATGTGGTTGAGTATGTGGCTAAATGCTTAACTTGTCAGCGAGTTAAGGCAAAACATCAGGTTCCTACTAGATTACTTCAGTATATTACTATTCCTGAATGGAAATGGAATTGTATTACGATGGATTTTGTAACAGGGTTACCATTGTTGGCAAGTAAGAAAAATGCTATTTGGGTGATTGTTGATCGACTTACGAAATTGGCTCATTTTATTGCAGTTAGGACTGATTGATTACTTCAAAAACTTGCTGAAGTTTATATTTAAGAAATTGTGAGATTGCACGATGTTCCTATGTCAATAATCTCTTATCAGGATCCGCGGTTTACTTCGAGATTTTGGAAATAGTTGCACGAAACTCTCGATACGCGACTTAATTTTAGCACAGATTTTCATCCGTAGACTGACGGACAATCTGAGCGTGTTATTCAGATTTTGAAAGATATGCTTCGTGCTTGTGTTATTGATTTTGAAGCAGGTTGGGAACGTTACTTACCTTTGGCTGAATTTGTGTACAACAATAGTTTTCAATCAAGCATTCAAATGGATCTGTATAAAGCTTTATATGGTCGCAGATGTCAATCACTTATTTGTTGGATGGAATTGACTGAAAGAAAAATGATCGGACCAGAATTAATTAAAGAAACAGATGATATTGTTAAGAAAATTCGAGGCAGATTGAAGGCGGCTTTTGACAGACAGAAATCATATTCAGATTTGAAACGTCGAGATATTGAATACTCTGTTGGCGACAAGGTATTTCTTAAAGTTTCGCCTTGGAAGAAAATTTTAAGATTTGGCAGAAAAGGAAAACTAAGTCCCCGATTTATTGGACCGTATGTGATCACAGAAAGAGTGGGACCAGTTGCATATCATTTGGCCTTACCTATAGAATTACAAAAAATTCATGATGTTTTTCACGTTTCAATGCTCAAAAGATATTGGTCAGACCTATCACATATTATTTCGACAAAAGATATTCAACTACGACCTAATTTGTTATATGATGAAGAGCCGGTTGAGATTTTAGCACGAGAAGTAACAGTGTTGCGTAATAAACGCGTTCCTTTAGTGAAAGTATTATGACGTAGTCATAGTGTTGAAGAAGTAACTTGAGAACCGAAAAAAATAATGAGATCTCAGTATCCCCACCCCTTTACAAGTAAATTTCGAGGACAAAATTTATTAGAGAGAGAATTTTCATGACCTGATAGTCACGGGTATCGAAAAGTGTATTTTATTAATAAATATTTACAAAGTTAGTTGTGGAGTTAATTAGGTATTGGTTAGGTGAATTTGCACGAATTAAGAGTAATTAGGTATAATGACTAAATTGCATAAAGGGTGAAAGTTTAATTGTAGATTAAAGAAAAGTAAATGGACTAAATAAGCAATTAGCCTATTCCTAAAAAGTGGATGGTGTTGTGAAATACATGTGTAAAATCTATATACATATATTTATTAATAAAATAAGTATTACTTAATATTTAAGTATATATATTATTATAAGTAAATGAAATAATAATAATAAACAAAACAAATAAAATAGAAGGAAACAAATAATAGAAACGAAACAGACGAAAAAGGAGAAAAGAAAAAGAGAAAGCTAGGGATGTCACAGTTCAAAGCTCAATTGGTTAGTCAATTTAGTCCATTTTCTTGTAATTTTTATGTCTTTAGAATCTTAGTATTAAATACTACTCAATTTATGTTGAAATTTTAGAAATTATTGAATTTTTAATTGTTGTTCATGTTGAATAATTTGAGTATTAGGTATTAAATAGATAGATTTTTAAGTTAGAAATGAAAAAAGATTGAATTGTAGAATAAATTATAAGTTTTCAGAATTAAGGACTAAATTGTAAAAATTTTAAAATTTATGGATTTAGGTGCAATTAGAGAGTTAAACCTAATTTAAAGTGGAAATTGAATGAAATCTAGAATTAATTGTGAAGAAAAAAAGGTAGTATCAGTTTAGGGACTAAATTGGAATTTAGGCAAATGTTGAATAAAAATTGAAATATTCAATATGAAATTAGATTGTATTGTATTAACGAATTTTTAATTGTTTAATTTTGTAGCTAACGTTGTGCCAGAATCCTCAACTAAGAAAGGAAAAGAAAAAGTCAACGAGGAATAGCTCAGAAATTCTGATTTGTATTTCTATAATCTGAATCTAATTATTATGTGTTGTATTTTTTATTAAGGTGAGTATATAGCATTTTGATTATTGAGTTAAATTGATATAAAAAAATGTGTAAGTATGATAGTGATAAATTGTTGCATTTAGAAAGTGAATTGTAACCCTATTAATTGTATCAGGCTAAGTCGGATATAGTTGGCATGCCATAGGATTGAAAGAGTTCAGGGATCACTTTGACTTCGAGTCAATGAGACACTGGGTGTCAATTTATTACTTCAGATTAATTAGATAAGGCACTGGGTGCCAATTTACTTCGATTTAGCCGATGAGACATTGGGTGTCAACTTATTGCTTCGAATTATCCGATGAGGTACTGGGTACCAAACTAGTGTGTTTTGGTTGGATCTGTGTATCCGTCCAAGTATGAGTCATGTTAATAGGGGTAATTAAATGAAATGACACTATGATTGGTATTACAAATATTATTGAATGTGAAATGAAAATAAGACACATGATATGTGTATCAGATGGTGAAAAGCTATTTGTATAGCAAGTGTGAAAATGGAAATAGGAAATGTTGAGAAGTGAATATGTTATGAATGAAGTGTTTTGAATTGATCTATTGAAATGCTAATGTTATTGTGTGATTGAATATACATAATATACAATTTTGCATTTAATGTTCGGATTATAGAAATACCACTGAGTTTATTCTCAGCGTATGGTTTCGTTTTCAGTGCGCAGGTTAGCTACTTAAGTTTGATTACAAATTTAGCATCCAAACAATGATCCCGATATCAAACGGGGTGATGTATATTTCTTTTTGTTTCGGCATGTACCTAGGGTGTTTAAATGTTAAATATTTTGTGAATTGATTGTAAATAACATTATAAGATAATTGGTTAGTTATATATAAGTATGTGTTATGTTTGAGGTTATATTATGACATGTTAAGTTAATGTACAAATGAACATGATATAGGCAAATTTGGATTGAAATTGGTATGTTTTTAAATTGGTCTTGAACGGTGTCTTATTTGAATTTTTTGATAATATGTTTGAGGTATCCATGAGGGCACATTGGTTAGGTAACTAAGTTGATTATTTTGATACGTTTTAAATGTATTTGATCGTGTTTTGAATTGGTTGAACGAATGGTTTTTGAGTTTTTTAGTGTCCAAGATTATAGGGAATGGTAAACTTGATGTTTAAGGTTCATTTTGAGTCCACATGGCCAGACACACGGGCCTGTGACTAGACCGTGTGAGACACACGGCTAACACATGGATGTGTGGTTTGGCCATGTGTCCCTTGCAACTTAAAATTTTCAAAACAGAATGCTCAAGTATTTTCACAAGGGCAAAGACACGGATGTGTGTCTAAGCCATGTGTGCCACACAGCCTAGTACACGGGCATGCGACTTGGCCGTATGAATCCTGCACCTTAATTATGCAAGTCAGTATACTCACACGGCCTAGCACACGAGTATGTATCTTGGCCATGTGACTAAGTCAGTATACAACTTAAATTGAGCACGGGTTGGGACACAGCCATGTGCCTCACATCGAATGCCCATATGGCCTAAGGCACAGGCGTGTCTTTTGATCGTGTGAGCAAACCGGCCTGCATACATGGGCGTGTGTCCCTTGCATCTAAGCAAAATTTTAAAATTTTCCGACAAAATTCTTTGAGTTTCTAGTTTAGTACCAATTTGTTTCTAACATATATTATGAGCCTCAAGTGCTCATATAAGGAACGATATAGTCAATTATGATTGATCTATGATTTATATGTTTAAATAATATGTAATATCTGTAATTGTTCTGAAATGTCCAATAATGCTCTGTAACCCTGCTTCAGTGACGGATAAGGGTTAGGGGTGTTACAAATTTAGCCTATAAATAAGCTTTTTCACAACCTTAGAAAACACACCCATTAGAGATTAGAACTCATAGCACATTTAAAGAATTTTGTGTTTACATTTAGAGGGTTCTTAGTTTTTAGGGTTTAGCTTTTATCTTCATCTTTTGTACTCTTCGTTTTTTTTTCCATTATAGTAAAATTATCTTTGCCTGTGGTTTTTTATCCTCTTTGGAAGGGGTTTTCTACGTTAAATTTGTATGTTCAATTTCTCAATTTATTCTGCTATTTTTTTTATTTATTGCTTAATTGGGTCGATCCCAACAAGAGGTATCAGAGTTAGTTCAATTTTCATAGATCAGCCCATTCAAGTATGGCAGCAACAAGGTTTGAAATTGAGAATTTTGATGGTAAGACAAATCTCAATCTATGACAAGTTCGAATGATGGTAATTTTAGATCAAACTGGCTTGAAAAAAGTTGTTACCGTGAAAAAAACTTGAGAATCTAAATCAAACAGAATGGGAAGAGCCTGATGAAAAGGCCTTGTCTGCAATCCAGTTGTGCCTTGTGAATATGATATTGCAGGAGGTATTGATGGAGAAGACCTCATCCACCTTGGGGAAAATGTTAGAAACTCTTTATGTGACTAAGTCTCTGACTAACCGTTTAGTGTTAAAACAACGTCTATTTATGTTTCGCACGAACGAATGTGAGCTTCTTAAAGATCACATCAATCAATTCATTGCTCTTTTAAATGATTTAAAGAATGTTGAGGTTCATATTGACGATGAAGATTGGGCTATGCTATTATTGTGCTCTTTATCCCCTTCATACAAGTCTTTCAAGGAGACCCTGATTTATGACAGAGACAAACTCTCGTTCGTAGATGTGAAAGGTCATTTTTTGAGTAGATACAAACTCGACAATGAGTGTGGTTTGGATAGCAAGGAAAATAAGCAAGCTTCCATTTTGATAAAATCAAAAAAACGAGAAAAAAGGTGTCGCTATTGTAAAAAGTTAGGTCACGTCAAAGCAGATTGTAATAAACTGCAAAATAAAAGAGTTGTTGAGAGTAACGAGGAAAATTCATCTAGTAAGGTAATTGGCTTCTTTCCACATGTGTCCCAATAGAGAATGGTTCTCGACATACAATTCGGTTGAAGGTGTAGTTGTGCTCATGGGAAATGATTCATCTAGTAAGGTAATTGGTATTGGTACTGTTAAAATTTGGATACACGATGGGACGATTAGGACACTCTCAGATGTTAGGTATTTACCTGATTTACGAAAGAATCTCATCTCCTTGAGTATTTTAGACTTGAAAGGATGCAGAATCAACATCGAGTCGAGTGACATTAAAGTATCTCTTGGAGCTCTCATTTTGTTAAAAGGTAAAAGAACCGGCAGTCTTTATATTCTAGAAGGTTCTACAGTGACCGATGAAATTGGACGTCCCTCATCCGTTACGGAGTCGAAGTCAACTCGTTTAGAGTGGAGGCAACTTGGTCATAGGAGGGAAAAAGGTATGACTGTTTCGTTGAAGAGAGGTTCTCTTTTGGATGCAGGTTTTGAAAAGTTAGGGCACTATGTTCGTGAAAATCAGACTCGGGTTAGTTTTAATTTGGCAGTGTACAAGTCAAAGGCAAGAAGTCTCCCAGTTTCTAAGCACAGATTCGACTCAATTAATTCCCTGCATAGTTCAAGATAGGCTCGTGGCGAGCTTTAGCAAAGATGGCATTGTGGAAATATGAGTCAAGGTGCAGATTTGTTGAGTATGACTCATATTTCAGTCAAATTTGAGAAATAGTTTTTCAGTTAAACTCCGTTTATTAGTTTTAATCAAAAAACTTTGATTAGTCTAGATTATTTTATTATTATTTGACCTATTAATGTCATGCATTTAAACAATGTATCAATAAAGCATATATCATGATCATTAATTCATTTGCATAAGCAAATGAAGATATAAATTCAAGACAAAGCACAGATGTAAATTTTATCATCCCCCTCTTTTGGTATATCAAAAAGCATTTAAAGCATTTGAAGAATGATACCAATTTTGAAGATATTTTGAAAAATAAAATTTAGGAAGAATAAAGATTGATGCAAGAATACAAGGATTCAAAATATAAAGATTGTAACACCCCATACCCGAATCCTACACCGTGATGGAATACGAGGCGTTACCTCACTTAAACTCATGCTTACAACCATTTCTGAGTCTCCAAGACTTGGACAAATTTAAAACTCTCTCAAACTTATCAACATATCCATAATATGGGCCTTCGAGACCTAAAACACATATTGTAAATCACTCGGAACCAACTCGGGTACTTTTTCCAAATATAGAAAAATGTCAATTGACATAGGGGTACACGCCCCTGCGAAAGGGGCACACGCCCGTGAGGCAAAGTCAACATGGTCGTCTTGATGGCCCTTGTGGCTCACATGGCCTAACAATATAAGGACATACCCGTGTCCTCCACTAATGTGGAATTTATTTTAAATGCACACCTATAAAGGTTTTCACACGGCCTGGCATACGCCCGTGTGCCTAGCCCATGTCCTTCACACGCCACGAC
Organism: Gossypium hirsutum; assembly: GCF_007990345.1. Lineage (NCBI taxonomy): Eukaryota > Viridiplantae > Streptophyta > Magnoliopsida > Malvales > Malvaceae > Gossypium > Gossypium hirsutum. Next base: position 87,882,638 of record NC_053435.1, on the reverse strand, counting down.
ACGCCTGTGTACTAGCCTGTGTACAAAAACATGGACATTCTGTTTCTGACATCAGCAACCCTAAAATGTCACATGGCTAAGGCACACGCCCGTGTGCTAGGCGTGTGCTAGGCCGTGCCCTTGACACGGCTAAGACACATGGCCGTGTCTCTGCCCGTGTGTTTATTATCATGCATACTGACTTCAAATTTTTACGTGCAAGGGACACAAGGCCGGACCACACGCCTATAGGGTAGACCGTGTGTCACACACGGCCTAGACACACGCCCATGTGCCTACCCGTGTGGACAATATAAGGCTATTTACCAAGCCCCTTTGCCACCCTTACATATGTAGTTCTATACAAATACCAACCAATACCAAAACAAGCATAATCACTATAACCAAATCAGCCACAATAGACATTCATTCAACCATGATAATGCATCTTTTATAAATTCAAAATGAATGTTAGCCATCATTCAAGGCTTAATACAAATTGAAGGGTTTCCAACCCAAGCTAATACATATGGCCAAACCTCAATAACACAAAATAATAAAGTCTAAGTCTTATACATGCCATATTCAAAAATATAAATCCAACTATACTGAATGCTTCGGTTGATCGATATCTTTGACTTCCGGTGATCCTTGAGCTAGTTAAGTGGCACTGTAAGGAAATGAAAAGGGAAGGGAGTAAGCATAACAGCTTAGTAAGTTGCATATAAGTATACAACAACAATTTATAAATAATCAACATGCTCATAACACCAAGGTAGGCATAAGCATAACTTACTCTTTACCATCAATACAAGTCACATATTATATACTGAGCTCATATCTCATACGTACCAATTAGGTACCTGTACCACTCATAACACGGTTATACTTTCCTCGTTAGCTTAAGAACATAACTTTTACCGTTGAGCCATTCAGAATACTACTGAATATTACATAAGCTTCAAGGATAGGGTAAGGTGCCGATGCCATGTCCTAGACACGGTCTTATACTGGCTCATATCTCAAGTCGATGTCATGTCCCAGAAATGGTCTTACACTGACTATCATCTCATAGTCGATGCATGTCCCAAACATGTCTTACACTAGCTTACGTCTCGAGGCCGTTGCATGTCTCAAACATGTCTTACACTAGCCCTCGTCTCAATGTCGATGTCATGTCCCAGAAATGGTCTTACACTGGCTCTCATTATGTGACTGATGCATGTCCAGACATGTCTTACACTAGCTCACGCACGAATGACCCAAATATCATGGCATGAATATTCGATTTACTTCCTAAGGTTCCAACGGAAATTCTACTATCTCATTTATCATTATACATTCTCAATTTCACAATCAAGCAATTTATGTTGTAATAATCCAAGCATATATAATTAACAATGTAGTTGTATTATTTACATACAACTTACCTCGGATTACAAAATATGGCGACTAGTCGATTTAGTCGGTTTGCTTGGGTTTCCCCCGGTATAGGTTTAGACTCGGTATTTCTTGATCTATAATAACAAAATGCACTAATTAAGTCACTTTATCAACCTAAGCACTCAACAATTCACAATTGGGCTAAATGACCATTTTGCCCCTAGACTTTTACAAAATGACCATTTTACCCCTCGGCCCGACAATCGATTTTTATCGAATTTCTTTATTTCTCAAGACTAGCCAAACCACTTTGACACTTATAGCAACTCAAAATTCCCACTATTTCACATATTTTTCATCTATTATACAACTTATGCAAAATGGTCTCTTTAGGTTTTTTTCATGCAAACACATTTCACAAAAGTTGTTTATGTCACACCCAAGACTCATATTCTTCCATAAAATTTTAGAAAACACCCTAGATGCTCTCATAGCAAAACCATAGACTTTCAATCATTTTTCAAAATAAACCCCTCATTTGAAAGCTCATGCTTCAAGGGTCTCTCAAAAGTACAAAAATCATCAACAAAGAACATGGAAATCACTTACTTGTGAATGCTTCAAGTTACTGAAAATTTTAAGCTTTCAAACCCCCTTTAATTGCTGATTTTTTGTAGAGAAAAAAGATGAAAAAGGGATGATATCATCCTTCCTTTATTTATTTCTATTTTAGTGAAAAATAAGCCACCTAACTCACCAAATTTGAAAATTTTGTCTCCTCTTTGACTCTATGGCCGGCTATGCTTTCTTTTAAGGGTCTAATTGCCCTTTAAAATCCCCCAATTTTGGTTCTCTAATAAAATAACAGCTTTAACTATCAAATTAGGACTTTTGCACTTTATGCAATTTAGTCTTTTTTTTGCAATTGGGCTCACAAACGTCAAAATTAACTCACCAAATTTTCCGTACACTAATATAAACATACAATGATTCCAAAATAATGATAAAATATTTTAGTCGAATCCAGATTTATGGTCTCGAGACCACTATTCCAACTAGTCCCCAAAATCGATCTGTTACATTTCTCCCTCTTAGGGATTTTCGTCCTCAAAAATCTTACCGGTGAATAAGTTCGGGTACTGATCTTTCATAGTCTTCTCGGGTTCCCATGTGGCTTCCTCGAATCCATGTCTATGCCACAAAACTTTCACAAGTGCTATACTCTTATTTCTTAACTGTTTGACTTCTTGAGCTAAAATCTTGACTGGCTCTTCACCATAAGTCATGTCCGGATGAATCTCAACCACTAACGGCGTAATCACATGCGAAGGGTCTGATCTATATCGATGTAGCATGGACACATGAAACACATCGTGAATCTTTTCCAATTTCAGTGGCAAATCCAATCGATAGGCAACTGGCCTACTCTCTCGATAACCACATAAGGTCCTATGAAACGAGGACTCAACTTGTCTTTTCTACCAAATCTGAGAACTTTCCTCCACGAGGATACTTTTAAAAATTTCTTATCACTGACTTGAAACTTAATTTCCTTTCGTTTCAAATCCGCGTAGGATTTCTGTCTATCCGAGGTGACCTTCAAGCAGTCACGAATCACTTTAACTTTCTCTTCAGTCTCCTTAACTAAATCGACCCCGTGAATCTGACTCTCTCTAAGCTCGGTCCAATATAAGGGCGTTCGACACTTTTGCCCATACAAAGCTTCATAAGGCGCCATCTTCAAACTTGCTTGATAACTGTTGTTATAAGAAAATTCAACCAATGGCAAGTACTTTTCCCAACTACCTTGAAATTCGAGAACAAAACACCGCAATATATCTTCTAAAATCTGAATCACTCTTTCCGACTGACCATCGGTTTATGGGTGAAATGGCGTGCTAAAACTCAACTTAGTCCCCAAAGCCTCTTGTAACTTTTTCCAAAACCTCGAGGTAAATCTCGGATCCCTATCTGAAACAATCAACAAGGGTATCCTGTGTAGTCTCCCTATCTCAGAAATATACAAGTTAGTCAATTTCTCAAGGGAATAGTCAATACGCACCGGTATGAAATGTGCCAACTTTGTTACCCTATCCACAATAACCCAAATAGCATCCTTTTACTTCGGGGTTAATGGCAAACCCATCATGAAATCCATGGTAATCCGATCCCACTTCCACTCGAGGATTATGATAAGTTGAAGTAGACCGAAGGTACTTGGTGTTCAGCCTTCACTTGCTAACACACTAGATATTTGGAAACGAACTCTGAAATGTCTCTTTTCATTCCTGACCACCAGTACACTTTCCTCAAGTCATTGTACATTTTCACAGTACCCGAGTGGACGGACAAACAACCACTATGTGCTTCCCGTAGAATCTTCTGAATAAGCTCATTGTCCTTGGGTACACAAACTCTATCTTTGAACATTAGACATCCATCGGTGCCAATCCAAAAACCTGATTCAATCCCTGACTCACACTGAATTCTCTTGACCCACAAATCTTTGTCACTACTCTGGGCTTCATGGATTTCTTGCAAAAACATCGGTCTAATTCTCAACTCTACCGGAACCGATCCATCATCTAACAATGTCAAATTGGCGTTCAATGCTCTCAACGCAAATAATGATTTTCTACTTAATGCATCAGTGACCACATTTGCCTTTCTTGGTGGTAGTTGATAATCAACTCATAATCTTTTAATAGCTCTAACCATCGTTGTTGCCGTAGGTTCAACTCGTTTTGAGTCATCAAGTACTTAAGACTCTTATGATGGGTGAATATTCAGCACTTCTCACTGTACAAATGGTGTCTCCAAATCCTCAACGCGAACACTACAGCCGCTAGTTCCAAAACCTGGGTCGGGTAATTTCCCTCGTGTGGCTTAAGTTGTATTGAGGCATAGGCTATAACCTTGCCTCCTTGTATAAGCACACACTCCAAACCATTCAAGGAGGCATCACTATATATCACAAACTTCTTGCCTGACTCAGGTTGCACGAACACTGGGGCTTCGGTCAACAAAGCCTTTAATTTCTCGAAACTCTGTTGGCATTTTTCTGTCTATTCAAACATGACATCTTTTTGTAGCAGCCTAGTCATCGCCGTAGCTATCATAGAGAATCCGTTTACAAACCTACTATAATATCCAGCCAATCCCAAAAAGCTTCGAACCTCAGTCACATTCCTCGACGGTTTCCACTCAACAATAGCCGAGATCTTGCTTGGGTCAACTCTAATCCCATCACCCGAAACAATGTGTCCTAGACATCCGACCTCTTTAAGTCAAAATTCACTCTTACTGAACTTGGCGTACAATTTTTTTGTCTCTCAAGGTCTGTAACACAATTCTCAAATGCTCTGCGTGTTCACCCTCATCACGTGAGTAAATCAATATGTCATCAATAAAAACGACTACAAACTTATCCAAATACAGTCAAAAAATATGGTTCATCAAATCCATAAACACCGCCAGGGCATTAGTCAAGCCAAAGGCCATGACAAGGAACTCATAATGCCAGTATCTCGTCCGAAAAGCAGTCTTCGGTACATCTTGCTCCTTAACTCTCAACTGATAATAACCAGACCTCAAGTCTATCTTGGAGAACACCGTTGCTCCCTTTAACTGGTTGAATAAATCATCTATCCTTGGCAAAGGATACTTGTTCTTCACTGTTGCCTTATTGAGTTGTCTATCATCGATACATAACCTTATCGACCCATCCTTCTTTTTCAGAAAAAGTACTAGGGCACCCCACAGTGAATAACTTGGTCTCGCAAAACCCTTATCCGTTAACTCTTACAATTGTACCTTCAACTCTTTTAATTCTGTAGGAGTCATCCCATATGGAGCAATAGAAATAAGTTTCGTGCCTGGTACCAACTCGATTCCAAACTCTACTTCCCTCACTGGAGGTAATCCAGGCAATTCTTCCGGAAATACATCTATAAATTCACAAACTACCGGTACCGATTCAATCTTTGACTCAGACACCTAAGTGTTCAACACAAAGGTGAGATATGCCTCATATCCTTTTCTCAAATATTTCTCAGCAGTCAAAGACGTTACTATTACAGGTAAACTATCCGACTCATCTAGTCCAACATGAAACACATTTCCGTCTTTACATTTCAACTCAATAACTTTTCTCCCACAGTCCACTACAACACTATGAGAAGTCAACCAATCCATCCCAAGGATTATATCAAATTCATTAAATGGAAATAACATCAAGTTAGCCAGAAAACAATGACCTCTAATTGCCAAAGAACAATTTCTACACACTTGGTCTACAAACACATGTTTTCCTAAGGGGTTGGACACTTTTCTCACAAATTCAGTTGACTCTACTATCATGCTCATATGAGGTATCAATTCCATACAAATATAGGAGTGGGTCAACCCCAGGTCAATTAAAGCAACAACAGATATATCATGAATAGAAAAGGTACTCGTGATCACGTCTGGAGACTCTGCCTTTTCACGGGTACGAATAGCGTAAGTGCTTGCAGGTGCTCTGACCTCGGACTTCACTGTAGCATCTCTTGGCGCACCCCTGCTACTAGCCCCACTTCCAGGGTTCTTTTGCAATCTACCCCTCAATGGAGCACTACTTGCCTTCACTTCTTGCTTTTTCCCTCCTTCTTCTAAATTGGGACAGTCTTGGATGAAATGGTCCAATGACCCACATTTAAAACACCCTCTTTCTTTACCTCAACACTCGCTGACATTACGTCTACCACATTGTGAACATTCTGGCTTATTTGGCTAAACACAAGTAACACTCACGATAGAAGTAGTCTGAGCTCTAGAAGTTGCATTCTGTCGGTTCTTGTTTCTATTAGAAAACCCCACCGAAGCATTCAATCAGGTAGTAAACTCTCTTGATCTTTTAGACGAGGACTAATGTGATTTTTCCATCTGTCTCTTCTTTGAATCCTGTGACTCAATAGCAGCTTTCCTCCTTTCTTTTACTAGCTCATCTGCTTTGTATGCTCTCTCAACGAGAACTACAAACTCTCTTATCTCTAAAATACCAACAAACAATTGGATATCTTAATTTAAACCATCCTCAAACCTTTTCCACATAGCGGCTTCTGAGAACACACACTCCCGCGTGTAATTGCTGAGTTTCACAAACTCTCGTTCGTACTCTGTCACTGTCCTACTGCCTTGCTTCAACTCTAGGAATTCCTTCCTTTTCTGGTCTATGAACCTCTAGCTAATATACTTCTTCCAGAATTCTTCCTAGAAGAATTCCCAAGTGATTCTCTCTCTCGGTACTATAGACACGAGAGTATTCCACTACTGATACGCCGAATCCCGTAAGAGTGACACTGCACACTTCACACACTTTTCAGGTGTGCACGATAGTTCATCGAATACAGTAATGGTATTTTCCAACCAAAACTCTACTATTTTTGGGTTGTCATCTATACTAGCCCGAAATTCCTTAGCCCATTGTTTCCGAATCTTATCCACTGGAGGTTTCTCCCTCCTAAACATGTCCGTGCCTTATGGAGCTACCAGGGCATACAGAGGGATCGGAGGAGGTGGAGAAGGTGGAGTGTTCGGGTTCGCACGGATGAACTCACTATACCAAGCATCAATCATTCGGAGATAGGCATCCCTAGCCCCTCTGCCTTGGCCTATAGTCATGGGCTCACTCTCAACTGGCGCGGTCCCTTCGGCGGGAGTCGGTGCGTTACTCTTCACGTCATCCACTATAGCTCTATCAGAATCCATTTACTATATGAAAATACAATTTATAATCGTCAGAAGTCCTCACACTATCAATATATAATTATGGCATGTATAGCTAGACTCGTACTCTTACCAGGTTAGTCCTAGAATTGAATAAACCATAGCTCTAATACCACTAAATGTAACACCCCATACCCATATCCAACACTGTGATGGAATACGAGGCGTTACCTTACTTAAACTCGTACTTACAACCATTTTCGAGTCTCCAAGATGCTGACAGATTTAAAACTCTCTCAAACTTATCAACATATATATAATATGGGCCTTCAAAGCCCAAAAGACACATCGTAAATCACTCAGAACCAACTCGGGTACTTTTGTCAACTATAGAAAAATGTCACTTAACATAGGGGCACACGCCCATGTGGCCAAATCAACATGGTCATGTTGATGGCCCGTGTGGCTCACACGGCCTAAGCAATATAGGGACACGTTCTTGTCCTCTACTCGTATGGAATTTATTTTAAATTCACACCTATAGAGGTTTTCACACGGCCTGGCACACGCCCGTGTGCCTGGTCCGTGTCCTTTACACGGCCACGACACGCCCGTGTACAAAAACATGGACATTCTATTTCTGACATCAGCAACCCCAAAATGTCACATGGCTAAGGCACACACCCGTGTTCTAGGTCGTGCCCTTCACACGGCTAAGACACATGGCCGTGTCTCTGCCTGTGTGTTTATTATCATGCATACTGACTTCAAATTTTTACGTGCAAGGGACACACAGCCGGACCACATGCCCATTGGGTAGACCGTGTGTCACACACGGCCTAGACACACGCCCGTGTGCCTATCCGTGTGGACAATATAAGGCTATCTACCAAGCCCCTTTGCCACCCTTACATATGTAGCTCTATACAAATACCAACCAATACCAAAACAATCATAATCACTATAACCAAATCAGCCACAATAAACATTCATTCAACCATGATAATGCATCTTTTATATATTCAAAATGAATTTTAGCCATCATTCAAGGCTTAATACAAATTGAAGGGTTTCCAACCCAAGCCAATACATATGGCCAAACCTCAATAACAAAAAATAATAAAGTCTAAGTCCTATACATGTCATATTCAAAAATATAAATCCAACTATACTGAATGCTTCGGTTGATAGTGTGATCGATATCTCTGACTTCCGGTGATCCTTGAGCTAGTTAAGTAGCACTGTAAGGAAATGAAAAGGGAAGGGAGTAAGCATAACAGCTTAGTAAGTTGCATATAAGTAAGTATACAACAACAATTTATAAATAATCAACATGCCCATAACACCAATGTAGGCATAAGTCTAACTTACTCATTACCATCAATACATGTCACATATTATATATTGAGCTCATATCAGTACCAATTAGGTACCTGTACCACTCACAACACGGTTATACTTTCCTCGTTAGCTTAAGAACATAACTTTTACCGTTGAACCATTTGGAATACTACCGGATATTACATAAGCCTCAAGCATAGGGTAAGGTGCCGATGCCATGTCCTAAACACAGTCTTATACTAGCTCATATCTCAAGTCGATACCATGTCCCAGACATGGTCTTACACTGACTATCATCTCGTAGCTGATGCATGTCACAAACATGTCTTACACTAGCTTCCATCTCAAGGCCATTGCATGTCACAAACATGTCTTACACTAGCCCTCGTCTCAATACCGATGCCATGTCCCAAATATGGTCTTACACTGGCTCTCATAATATGGTCGATGCATGTCCCAGACATGTCTTACACTAGCTCACACACAAATGACCCAAATGTTATGGCATGAATATCTGATTTACTTTCTAAGGTTCCAACGGAAATTCTACTATCTCATTTATCATTATTTATTCTCAATTTCACAATCAAGCAATTTTTGTAATAATTCAATCACATATAATTAACAATGTAGTTGTATTATTTACATACAACTTACCTCGGATTACAAAATGTGGTGACTAGCCGATTTAGTCGGTTTCCTTAGCTTTCCCTCGGTCTAGGTTCGAACTCAGTATTTCTTAATCTATAATAACAAAATGCACTTATTAAGTCACTTTCTCAACATAAGCAGTCACAATTCACAATTAGGCTGAATGACCATTTTGCCCCTAGACTTTTGCAAAATAACCATTTTACCCCTCGACCTGAAAATTTATTTTTATCGAATTTCTTTATTTCTCAAGACTAGCCGAACCTCTTTAACTCTTATAAAAACTCCAAATTCACACTATTTCACACACTTTTCATCTATTTTACAACTTATGCAAAATGGTCCCTTTAGGTGTTTTCATGCTAACACCTTTCACAAAAGTTGTTTATGTCACACCCAAGACTCATATTCTTCCATAAAATTTCAAAAAAACACCCCAGATGATCTCATTTCAAAACCTTAGACTTTCAACCATTTTCCAAAATAGACCCCTCATTTGAAAGCTCATGCATCAAGGGTCTCAAAAGTACAAAAATCATCAACAAATGACATGGAAATCACTTAATTGTGAGTGCTTCAAGTTGCTAAAAATTTTAAGCTTTCAAACCCCCTTTAATGGCTGATTTTTGGTAGAGAAAGAAGATGAAAAAGGGATGATATCATCCTTCTTTTATTTATTTTTATTTTAGTCTAAAATAAGCCACCTAACTCACCAAATTTGAAAATTTTGTCTCCTCTTTGACTCTATGGCCGGCAATGCTTTCTTTAAATGGTCTAATTTCCCTTTAAAATCCCCTAATTTTGATTCCCTAATAAAATAACACCTTTAGCTATCAAATAAGGACTTTTGCACTTTATTCAATTTAGTCTTCTTCTTTTTTTGCAATTGGGCTCACAAACGTCAAAATTAACTCACTAAATTTTTCATACACTAATATAAACATACAATGATTCCAAAATAATGATAAAATATTTTAGTCAAATTTGGATTTCTGGTCCCAAGACCACTATTCTGACTAGCCCTCAAAATCGGGCTGTTACAAAGATTGATGCAATGATTCAAAATAGATTCATGTCAAGAACATTCAATTTGCATTCTCACAAGTAAGAAATGACCTTCAAGAAAGAATGATATGAAAAAGAAGCACACTTGAAATCCATTTGAAAAGGACACTTTATGCAAAAATCTAAGGATAATACAAATGAGTCCTAATTGCATAAAAATTCAACCAAATTCATGACTAATGAAGATACTAATTGGTACTTAATCTAAGATACCAATTGTTAACAAGAATTGTAAACAATACATGGATTAATATTTAAATAATTGTATGCTAAGGATAATTTAATAAATTCACAAGCAACTCCTATTTCTAGTACTTCCCTTTACTAGATGCATATCTTGATGATTTTCTTCCATTTTCTAGATACCAAATTGTATTAAACAAAATAAGACATGGAAAGAGTAATGGTACCAAAAATATGGAAATCAAAAGCTCATCAAAGCTACAAGGATACTAATTATGAATAGCATAAGGATAAATTCATATAGGGCATACATTATTGAATGGAAAAATCATATAAATAAGCAAGAAGCATTTCATTCAATAAGTATACTTAGCATCACACAATTTCACCATGCTTAACATATAATAAAGGTTATTTAAAGCATAAGACATGGCAAAAGTATCCATTCAACAATATAGCAATGTAATCTTACAATGGATACCAATATGAGTGTGAAATGGAGGAGGTGATCATGACATATTAGCACAAAACAAATTTCAAATTAAAGTAAAAAAAATGTCATGGAAAATATATCTAAAGATATATCATGTTAATACAAGATACCAATGTGAGGAGTTTTAAGTCATAAGTCATAATCCTAAGCTCTTAGTTTAAGTCTAATCCTAAGTTCTAAACTTAAATTCTAACTTCTAATCCTAGACCTAATCCTAATACTAGTCCTAAGTTTAGTCTTGAGACTAATTGTAAGCCTAATTCTAAAACTAGCCCTAAAGGGTAAATTTAAGACTAATTCTAAACCTAAAGGTTGATTATAATTCTAAGTCTAACCATAAAACTCTATACAAATTCTAAAGTAAGGAGAGTACCTTGTACCCATCTTAAGGTAATGGGGTAATCAAAGCTTATAAAAATAGTTTAAGACTTGAATTCTTTGGAAGATGGTCATCAAATGTTTGAAACAAGATAAAAGCATTTTTTATCATCTTGAACATTTTCAATATAGTTTATGAGACAAAGAAAATGTGTTCAAATAATCCTATGACCCTAATTTCAAGGATTTAAAAAATCATATCTTTAAGCCTCACATTTTCTTAAAAAGTCTAATGATATTCAATAAATATGATTGAGGTACAAAGTATTTTTATTTTAATTTTATTGAAACATTTAAGCTAAGATACTCTCTCTATGTATATGCACAAGTATGACTTGACCATACACCCCTATATGCTTCTAGGAACAAAAAAAATGCACCTACAGACTGCCCATCGCTAGATGTTAACTGCCCTTTCATCGCCTTTGTGAACAACGGGAGGAAATACAATGAAGACAAAAATTGAATAAATAATTACATGTGATGTCTGCAAGTGTGACAGGTCAGTTGTAATGTAATTGTACAATGGGATACGAAGTAGTCCAAGGATTGAACCCAAAGGAGTCAACAATTGAACAATTTCTACTAACGTGTATGCAAGATAGAGAGTCTAACCAACTAATCACTAAACACTATAGTACGAAAAACCATAAAGTCAAGAATAATTATACTAATTTACGAGCTAGCTATCGAGGACTAAATTGTAAAACATGTAAAGTTACGAAACTAACAGATAAATAACAAACGGCAGTTGATTGATTTCGATGTGGTTCACCAATCTTCGAGTAAGGGATCTAAATTGCTTAAACTTTAAAATGGTTCCATTTTACCTCTCGGTCTCAATTTTACCAAATTAAACAAGTTAATCTGGTTTATCTCTCGATCGTACTAGCTCACCCGAGACTAATGAGTTGGTGCTCAACAAGATTACCTCTCGGTCTCACTTACCTAGATTTTCCCTTAGGGTCATCAATTTAAGCTTTTAGGTTCATTCAATTTAATCAATTTTTTTCAATTTAGTCCCTCATCCAAAAATAAATTTATCCACATCTCCATCAACCAACCCCCTTAAGAGTTTAGCTACTCATGTTAAAAACTAAGTCAATAAACATAAAACAAAAAAACCTAGCAACCATGAAAATAAAGCTTGAGAAAAAGATGAAAGCTTGGATTTTTACTCTAGAAAACATAAAAGAAAATTAATGAGAGGCATCCAAAAATAAAATAGAGAACAAGAAACATAAAAGTTGAAGTCTTTAACAGATTAAATTAAAAGAAATTGAAATACATTAAACTAAAAGGTTGAAAAGTCATTACAAGCAAAGAAATAGACTAAAAGAAAAGTAATGAGACGTATCCAACAACAAAATAGAGAACAAGAAACATAAAAGTTGAAGTCTTTAACAGTTTAAATTAAAAGAAACTGAAATACATTAAACTAAAAGGTTGAAAAGTCATTACAAGCAAAGAAATGGACTAAAGGTCTAAATAAACCTAAGTTAAGGTGTTACCTAACTTAATTAATTTGAAAGATAACAAGAACAAGAAGAAAAATGCAAAAAAATAAACACTACAACTATGGAGAAAGATGGAAAATAATAAATCCTAGAAAAGTGCAGAGAAAACTAAAGGAAACCTAAGAGAAAACCATCTAAAACTAAATCTAAGTGTGTCTCCTCTCTCTTTAGCCAAATTTGGTTGTTTTTAGCAGCAATTTTTTTACCTTCTTTGCGCCCAAAGCCCTTTAATGGGCCTTCAATGATTGGTGTGTTGGTTGTACAAAGATTACCTTTGGCGTCATTTTTTATCCTCTCACGATGTTGGTATCGCGATACCACCATCAGTATTGAACTTGTGGTGCTCCTTAGCAAGTGGGTATCCTGATTCCCAAAGTGGATATCGCGATACCACTATAGGTGGTCTTCATCTTGGGGCTTATTTGAGGTATCGTGATTCCAAGGGTAGGATATCATGATACCCTCTCCTTTAGTGGTGTTCTCGTTTAATTTCGGCCTCCAACACTTCCTTACAACACTCAATCACATATTAGATCCCCCAATGGAACAATTGACCAAATTGGGTCTCAAAATAAGTAAAAAGATACTTTTACACTTATTAAATCAAAATTCTAGAAACTAAGAAAAACTACAGAAAATACACAAATTTGCTCGAAAACAAGCTCCGTAAGTACAATATGGAAACCTAATTTACCATATTAAATTACGACAGATCAGATGACTCAAGACATTTCCCTTAAGTCTCAAGACTTTAATAACCACATGAACATTTAGTCATTTTTTAGGCTATTGTCTTGAGACATTGCTACTGATAAACCGTAATTTATACATATTTTTACCCCATGCTTAAAGCATTTTATGGATGATTTTCTATTAGAATTGGTGAATTCGATGCTCCTAATGCTTTAATTTCATGTTTTATACTTCAGAGAGCATAGGAGAGCAACAGGAACGAGAAACGGGCCAAAAACGGAGAAAATGGGCCAAAGTACAAAATCAACATGGCCTGGACCTCCTCACACGGGCAAACCACAAGGCCGTGTCAATTTGGCAGGCTCGAGCATGGCCTGAAATAATCGCACACGGGCGTGTCACACGAGCGTGTCCCTGCCGAGCCCAAGTTGAGTCCAATCCGGAAAAAGCTACTTTTGAGGGCTCTTAGGCATTCCAAAGCCTATAAATACACCTTAGAGGAGGAAGAAAAGGGAGACAGAGAATAGGGAGTAAGGAATTACTCCAAGGAAGCCAATTAATCCATCTCAGAAGCCGGATTCACCATCAAGACTGAAGATCTCTCCTCAATTTCCCCTTTAGGAGTTTTGGGTTTTCTTTATGTTTTGTATTCCTTATTATTCTGAGTTGTTTTCTTATTTAGTTATGAACTAAAACCTGTAATATCCTGATTTTGAGCCTAGTCGAAATAGCGGTTTCGTGACCACAAAATCTGAGATAGAAATAATTATTTTATGATTATTTTGAGGTCTATGATATGATTGCATGATTGTGTGAAAATTTCGTGAAGAAATTTTATGCATAAAGTGCTTAAATTGAAATTAGGGACTAAATCGAATAATTTGTAAAACTTGCATTCTAGAAGTTTCTAGTATGAAATTGTTTTGAAATATTAATTAGGAGGTATTAAATAGCAATTTTACCAATTTCTAAGTCTATGGACAAAAATTGGACATGGATGAAATTTTTGGAAAGTTTAGTAGTAAGGGCATTTTGGTTATTTAGGGGTAAAATGAATTAAAATACAAAATTAAAAGCCAATTTTGCTCATCTTCAACCCCATGGCCGAATATAACAAGGAGAAACCATGGCTAGGGTTTTCAAGCTTCCAATCTCGATTGTAAGTCCGTTCTAGCCTCGTTTTTAATGATTTTTACGTTTTTAGAGTCCCGGTAGCTCGATTAAGCTTATGCTAGCAATAATTCAACCTAGGGTTCATATTTGGAAAAATACCCATAGGTGAAATTTGTGTATTTTGGTGTTTTATGATATAATATGAGGTTTTAAATTATGTTAGACAACTTGTACTACTCGGTTTTAAGTGAAAACGAGCAAAAGGGCTTAATCGGTAAAAATACCTAATAGTCATAAGTACCTGTTAGAGTGAGAATTTGATGTTACCATAAAGGGAAAAATGATCAGCATGTCATAAAACATAAGAAAATAGGCTGAAGTTTAATTTACGAGCTTTGGGGCAAAAGTGTAAATATGCGAAAGTTTAGGGGTAAAACTATAATTTTGCCAAATTGGGTCAATTTGTATAATGTGAGTCCTAATTAGACTATATTTTAAATGATAGAGCAAGGAAAACTAAAATTCGGGCTAAAATGGGGAAAATACCAAGTTGTGGACGAAATGGTAAAAGTAGTCATTTTCGCATACGAGGTAAATTCATATGTAAATGTTGGTAACATAGTTATTATTTTAAATGTTTTAATTTTATTTAAATGATATGATAATTATTATGAAATATTATACTGTGATAATTGTTTGTTAATATGTCAAATTATGTGATATACTTGAAAAATGTGAAATACTACCGAGTATCGGTAACGGCATTCCGTAGAAGATGGTTGAGACACATGATTGGGAAAAAGGTCCCGTTGAACCTTAGGAATGGATTAGGATAAAAGTGACATATCACTAGGATATTTGGGCATCCGAACTCGTTGAGTTGAGTCCGAGTTCACTTATGGATGCGAATGTCCGAACTCGTTGAGTTGAGTCCGAGTTCGAGAGATGTAACTAGGCATCCGAGCTCGTTGAGTTGAGTCCAAGTTCACTTATGGATGCGAACGCCTGAGCTCATTGAGTTGAGTCCGAGTTCACTTATGGGCGGGTTACATGGTAGCTTGGCTACATATGTGGCACTTATGTGCAAACTTTCCATGTATCCGAATTATATTCCGATGTGTTCAACGGGTAAAATTCTACTCAAATGGAGGAATACTCGAGATGAAAGGGACGTATTGGTAAGTGTTGTGAAATGAATACTTTGAACAGGTATGTACTTAACCCTCGGGTTGAAAACTCGATATAACAACAATATGGTAAGATGATAAATGAAAATGTGATATGAATGTCTCGGTGATGATTATGCAAATGATGTTTTATGTTTGCGTATATAGTTGTGTTACTTTCTATTTGCATATGAGCTTACTAAGAATTTATGCTTACTCCCTCCTTTTCATTCCTTGTAGTGTTGACAAGCCAGCTCGGAAATCGGGAACGGTCGGAGGCACACTCACACTATCCGTATACCATCTTGGCATAATGGCTTGTATATTTTGAGTATGGCATGTATAGCATTATAATCATTTTGTATATATGGTCTTATGATATGGTTATTGAGTGGTATGGAAATACTTGGTAATGATTAGCCATTGGAATGGCTAATCATGATCATATTTGGTGTTATGTATGCTAAATTGCTAGCTAATCCATAGAAACCATGAAATAGGTAAAATTTACCATAAAATAGATTCAGACAGCAACAGTGATGTGAGTTTGAAAAATCATTAAAAATAGTAGAGATACAATTAGATGATGAATAAAATATGGAATTGAAGAATTATGATTCTATTTTCATATGGATGGAACAAAACAGGTATATGAGTTATATTTTATGAGATGTTTAAATTTTGTGAAACAGGTCCAGAGCGATTTCTGGATCCCCTGTTCTGACTTTGGAAATTCACCATAAATTTCTAAAAGATAATTATAAGTCATGATTTATATGTACAGATTCCTTATTGAGTCTAGTTTTATTATAAACAAACAGTATAGTCATTGAAACTCTGTACAAGGAGATATCTAATTCGTAATACACAGAGGTCAGAGCAGTCAAACCCTAAAACAGGGGAGACTTTAACTAATAAACTGTACTAATTTGCTAGACCAAAAATTATAGAAAAAAATTAGTAAATAGATATATGAGTCTAGTTTTAGGGAAAATTTACGGAATTGGATTCCGAGTTTTGTAACTCGAGATATGAATTTTTAAGCGACTGTGATGCAGATTGCTAGCTTGACTGAAAATTTTAAAAATAAATTATTTAAGCTGTTTAAGTAATGAATTAAGTCTGTTAACACCTCGTGTTCGACTCCGGCGACGGTCTCGGGTACGGGGCGTTACAAAACCCCTAAAATTTCTAAGGTGAATGAAACCTAAGATGAATCTTGTTATTATTTTCTGAATTGTATGATAAATATTTAGCTTGTTCTTAATTATGTGTTCTTAATTCTTGTTTTGATATCCCAGGATACTGATTCAAGATAAGCTCTTATTTGGAGGAGGAATAAACCCTGTCTAAGAGTACATTTGTAATAATTAAGCGGAGTTGTTTGCGCGCCTAGACATAGGGTGACAAGATTTTGCCGGATTAGGGTGAAACCTAATAAGGGGATCCATAGATCGAGTTAATGTAACCCTAGGGTGTTAATTAGAGAAAGGTCTCAATTATTCAATTTAGGGATTAGACTTTATTAGTCTTGAATAGGGATAATAACATAACTTAGGGATCTCTACGGAACAAGTTAAATGAATAAATCATCCGATTCGGAGCTAGAATAACAAGTACAGTCTAAGTGGATTTTTCCTTAGGTATTGTCTTAATTCAATCGATTTTCCCAAAAGCAATTCCCCAATTCTATTCTCTGTGAATTCTTAGTTTAGATAATTAGTTAGTTAAAACAAAACCTCTTTATTCTTAGGCTAGATAATAAAAAGACAGTCATTACTAGTACTTTTAGTTTCTTTGGGTTCGACAATCCGGTCTTGCTAAAACTATACTACTGTTCGATAGGTACACTTGCCTACATCGCGATAATAGTTAGTTTCAAAAATGATTAATTATAAATATTTAAAACCTATCACGAAATCACGCGATCAGCTACAAAAATGCAATTTCAACATGTAACGATCCGGTTTCCAATGGTGTCAGGAAATGCGGTTTTGAGACCCCGTTTTTGTAAATTAAGCTCGTAAATATTTAATAAGAATATTTACGGAGTTATTTTATTGATGAATTGAAACTTGGTTAAGTGATTTAGCCGAAATTGTGAGTAATTCAGGCTTAGGGACTAAATTATAAAATTTTAATCACTATAGGTTTTTAATTAGGATAAAGCTTGGGGACTTAAATAGCAATTAAAAAAAGGATTAAAATGTAAAATAAACCAAATTACAATAGATTTTAGTGGGGTTTGATGTTATATGCCATTAGTTTAAGTTAATTAAGGATAAAAACTTAATTAAACATGATTAAGTTAATTAATAAAGTTTAATTAAGATTAAATCTAGTATATATATAATGTGATAGTGGGAAAAGATGGAACATCTTCTTCTTCATCATCATCTTTCATTACCCACAATTGAAGGGTTTGGGAAGCTTGGCTTTTAACATTCGACCATTTTTACATGTCCCCAGCCAATTTTTCTTTGATTTTTATATTTATTTTTTTTTTACATTAGGAGCTTGATTTAGCTAATCCAAGGATCAATTTGATCAATTGGTGAAGTTTTGTTAAGATTCTATTATTGAGAATTGGATGATTTAGGTGCTAAATTGATAGAAATTAAG
This sequence comes from Gossypium hirsutum, assembly GCF_007990345.1. Taxonomy (NCBI): domain Eukaryota; kingdom Viridiplantae; phylum Streptophyta; class Magnoliopsida; order Malvales; family Malvaceae; genus Gossypium; species Gossypium hirsutum. The sequence goes on along the minus strand of NC_053435.1, from coordinate 87,864,348 downwards.
CTTAGTTTAAGAAAATGACTAAATTGTAAAGCTTAATTGTTAGTTTCGTATATTAGAGACCAAATTGAATAAAATGAAATATTGTAATAAATTTTTTGTATGGATACAAAATAGAGGATCCCTAATGAGTTTTGGTGAAATCAGATTTTAATTCGAGGCTTTATATTGAAAGTTATGATTGTCCCGATTTTAGAGACTAAATTGTATAGCTTAATTGTTAGTTTCGTATATTAGGGACCAAATTGAATAAAATACAAAATTTTCATAAATATTTGGTAGAGATACAAAATAGAGGGTTCCTAATGAGTTTTGGTGAAAAGAGATTTTAATTCGAGGCTTTAAATTGAAAGTTATGTTTGTCCCAATTTTAGGGACTAAATTGAGTAATTTGAAATTTTTGTAAAAATTTGATAGTGATGACAAGGACTAAATTAACAAATAGATAGTAAGTAATAATATATTTCTTTCCCTTGAACTTGCCAACTAAATTCAATTTGGTACTTATACTTTTTTTTATTCACTTTGGTGTCTAAATTTGACAACTAGATCCATTTTGGTCCTTGAACTGAATTCCATCAAAATTGGAACAAGAATGGATTGGTCGACTGAACCGGTTGGACTGAGAACCAATCAGTATATTAGTCCAAACAAAGGGATTAAACTGATTGAATTGAAAATTGCTCGAAACTAGTCAAAATCGAAAACTAGGACAAAAGCTAGTAGTTGAACAGGTGTCAAACTTCTATATTTTTCAAGTTCAATGACCAAAATGAATCTAGTTGCAAAGTTCAAGTATAAAAGTGGATCAAAAAAGAGTACAAGTACCAAAGTGGATCTAATTGTAAAGTTTAGGTACCAAAATAGACCTAATTTCCAAGTTAGGGGCCAAAAATTATATTATCCCTAATAATAACAACAACAATTCAAGAATCATGTAACAACAACACGGAGATAAGCTAAAGCAACCTATATGATGATGATGACCACGACAATGACAATGATAATAAAGTCTAAGATTTATTTCACGTTAAAGAACTTTGTGAAGTCTTTGGACACATTATAAACATCAGCAATTCTCAAACTAATTCCAATCCCTTTCAGTCTCAAAGAGGATAAAAAGAAAGATTAGAGATATGTAAAGAAACCCTTTACTTATGAATGAGGCATCCAAAAGGCTTTAACAAATACACTTAATTTTTACCTTAAGAATATTCAGCTACATGTTTCAAAAATAATTCAAACTGAGCTTTGCTCTTCCCCCATTTTACCCAAAAATTAGGGGGTTTACCCCTCACTTTCTCGCAAGATTTTCAGACAAGTATATTCAATGATAAACTCTTATATAATTCTGAGGAAAATGATACAAATGGCCTGCAATGGCAGGCAATGATCTAAGAACCTCCATTGCTTTGAAATTTTGGAGTAGAGATCCACTGAGGGATGAGAAGATAATTGGCCAAAAAAACAAAAGAGGGAAAAGTCAATCAAGTAATGATCAAAGGGAAAGACATTGTACCCTGTCAAGGAGATTACGGGGCCTTAGGAGTGCAATTACGTATCTCTGGGAGAAGAATTTGTGAAACCTAGCAATTGCATCAGAGGACAATGAGGTCTCAGTGCCGTCAGCTTGCCCACAACCATGAAACTTGGCGAAATGATTGATGATGGAAATCTTCTCTAGATCCTGACATTCCAATCTTAGGTCCAAGATTGAGGCTCTCTTGTCCAGGCTGCATAACAAATAGGAAACATTGGAAGATAACTGGCATGGTCATAAAAGTAGCTTAAGGCAAAATAATTGATGGGTGAATAAAAAAGAATATATAATTAAGTACACGAATAATTAGAGGCCTAAGTAAACCCTTAAATTCATGTCCGATGATTCTAAATAAGGCGTATAATTATCAGTCATTTCATCCATTGAACTAGCAAGACGTTGTCCCTTCAGGTCAAAGGACTACAGGAACATAACCAGGAAACACATGCAGCACACTTCGATGATAACAATATGATCAAATTTAATGGGTGGTTTGTGAGGGGAAGCTCTTACCATAAAACATTGAACTTCATAATTCATAAACATGGTGTTCACATTAATAATGATGTTGCAAAAGACTAACAAATGAAATATTATGCATAAAAGATATTGGTGAGAAGAACTAGATGTGACTTACCTCTGTAAATCATTCTCCAGCTTCTTTGCTTTGATGACAAAATCTTCGGCCGCCTTTAAGGTGGATTGGTTTCTCTCCTTCTTAAGCTTTTCAAAGAGGCTAAAAAGTAATTTGAAAGGAGAAGAACTAGATGTGACTTACCTCTGTAAATCATTCTCCAGCTTCTTCGCTTTGATGACAAAATCTTCGACAGCCTTTAAAGTTGGTTTCTCTCCTTCTTAAGCTTTTCAGAGAGGCTAAAAAGTAATTTGAAAGGAATATATATATATATATTTAAGATAGTATTGACTATAACAACAATGATCCAGCGGATGAAAATGAGTAAAAACAATATTCGAGGATTTTAAACAATAGAAGATGTTCTTACGTGCTTTCACTGTCAGAAAGAATAGCTTGTTTCTATACCTTGTAGTAGAATTGTTGAATGGGGCTGGACGGGAATTATTGAACTTCTTACGACAACCTGATTTTGATTGAAGTGGAATGGTAACCAATAAATGTATCACTCATTCCTTCATTCCCTATACTATTTGTATTTGGTTGGCTTCAGTTAATGAGGATACTAATTTGGTTATTATTTTCAGAATGATACAAGTAAAAAAAAAAAAAGACCTGTAACATTAATTCTTCTAAAAATTATATATGTATAAAATCATAAAAGCTTGAGCTTTTTCACATGAGATGTTACCGTAGCTGTAGTTTTAGATAGAGAGAATAGAAAAGCAAGCATACCTCATGCACATTCTCCTAGTTTATGTAATATGACTTGAGCACCATATCGAGGTTGAAGTGTGACAGCAGTATTTGGGCGCGAGTATATTATAAAAATTGTAGATGTTTTATAAGCTGCTAAATCAATCTTTTAATTATCCTGTTTGACTATTTAGAAAATATATAATAAAATATCAAAATAAAAGTAAAAAAAAATTAATTAAGTAAAATTTAACTCAACATTTTAAAATGAGTAAAGTTATTTTTTGATTCGAAGCGAGCCCATACTCGAATCTAAAAGGTATAAAGTCACACACTCCACTCTCGTTCTCATTCTCGTTCCCACTCCCATTCCCACTCTGTTAATATTTGTAGAAAGTTGAACAAAGAAAATTGAATATGCAAAGAATGCACTAGTATTATATCTTGAATTCAATCAGTACATCGATAGTATTTATACAAATGTGTATGAGTAACTGCTGCTAACAATTTCACTAACAGCATAACAGCCTGTACAACAAACTATAACAATAACAGATTAACAGAGTCCTTTTCTATACTCTAACACACTCCTAACCGGAAAGTTAGAAACCTTGTACCCTAATTGTCATGGCTTATCTGGAATGTAACACCCCCTAACCCTTATCCGTCCTCGGAACAGGATTACAAGGCATTACTAGTCAATTCAGTTCAATCACTTTAAATCACATTCAAACCTACTCAAAACATGTCAAATTATACATTTTACATGCTTATATGATGAATCTTTTTAAGTATTTCACATACATTATCAAATAGTTCAAATTTTTTACCAAATAAGCCAATTCCTATCATATACTATTACCAAATCCAAATTTACTTATTTCATCCTTACCTTGACAATCCAAAATGACACACATAGACATTTTAGGTACATGTCATTACCAATAATTAATATACTTCACCACGTTGAGTTCAGGATTGACTTGGGATGCTGATTCAACGGTCTGACTTTAATCTATCCTGTGCACGAAAACAAACCATACACTGAGTATGAACTCAGTGGTATTTCTATAATTTGAACACTTAATAATATAAGATACACTTAAAAATCATATGACAATCACAATTATATATAATTGTTCACTACAAAGATAAATCCTTTATAATTCACTCAATTTTTCTCATCTACTGACCTTATTAGCTTTCCAAAATAAATTCACAAATCATCTTAACAATAATGCTTTCCATTCATAGATAAGTTCAAAGATACATAATTCATATGTCTCACTCATACTTCAGTTCATTGTTCAATATCAATAAATAATATTCAACTATTCCCTTCTCATTAGTATTCTGTACTTATCCATTTCAATAATAGTCAGTATTTTTCGGTAATGATCAATTGATCTTTATTATTCAGTAACAATCAATCATTAAAGAAATCAGTCATTTAGTATTTTTATTTACCCCTATTAACATGACTTAGACATTGACGGATACACGGATCCAACCAACATACTAGTACGACACTCAGTGCCTCATCGGCTTTGCCGAAGAAAACAATAACAGTACGGTACTCAGACCTCATCGGATTAAACCGATTAACAGTAGCAGAATGACACACATGGTGCCTCATAGACTCGAAGTCGAAGTAACAGTACGACACTTATAGTGCCTCATCGACTCAAGGTCGAAGTATCCCTAAACACTTCCAATTCTATGGCATGCCAACTATATCCGACTAGCTCGATACAGTTAATAGGGTATTCAATTCACGTTCAATTGTTCCAATCAATACACATTTTAATTAATCACATAAATTCATATATTCAATACAATTCATTTCACTTTTCAGTAACAAATATTCCAAATTCCACATTAATCACATATTCATATTTATTTCATCACATTCCCAATCAATTTAATTTTCAATATAACATACATTCAATATTCAATTTCCACATCAATCACATATATCCATATAAATTCAATAAATTTATCACATACCAAATCAATCCATTTCAATTGTAAAACACAATACAAATAATTCTCACCTAAATTACTTACCATAAGATTTAATCAAAATACAACAATTAATAATTAAATTCACTTTTCAATTTCAACCAATATTCACTCCAATTCAAATAATCATCTCGATGCACTTACGATACATATTAAATAATAATTTCAACAATTAAATATTAAGTTCAGGATTATAGAAATACAAACAGTAATTTCTGAGCTAACCCTCGTTGATTTTGCCTTTTCCTTCCTTAGCCAAGGTTTTCTGAAACAACGTTAGCTACGAAAATTAAAACAATTTTTATAGTCATTAATACAACACTAATTTATATTGAATAATTGAATTTCTATTCAATTTCTACATTATTTTCAATTTGATCCTAACTAAGTCTTACTTTTCTAACTCAATTCATACTTTATTTCTACTCAATTTCTTATCATATTCAACATAAATATCCAATGTTCATGATAAAACCCTAATTTCAATTTTTTTCAATTTAGTCCTTCAAATAAAAAACTTATAACTTACTTTACAATTTAATCATTTAATCAATTCTAAATAAGAATTCTATCAATTTAATCTCTAATTCAATCATTTGTTCAACATGAACTATACTCAAAAACCTAAGAACTTCCAAAATCTCAACTTAATTTCTACAAAACTTTGTTCTAAAACTTCTAAAACATCAAAATTAAAAGAAAAGAACTTAATTGACTTACCAAATTAAACTCCAAGCTTTAAAACTTTAGCTTTTCCTTTTCTTTTTCTTTTCTTCTTTCCTTTCTCCCTATTTCGAATGCTTCTGTTTCTTTCCTCCTTTTGTTTCTTTTGTTATTTTACTTTATTTCATATATATATATGTTAATAATATTAATAATAATAATAATAATACATTATAATTATAATATAATATAATAATAATATTTAATTCATAAATATTTTTTACTTAAATTATAAGAAAATATTTCATTTTATTACAAATGTATTTATATATATATATTACACATGTACCATTAATCATTATACGATTGTCTTCATTTTAATAATTTAATATAAAACTATAATAATTATAATAAATATCTATTTAATAACAAATACATATATCACAATTGTACATATAAATATTTTTACATTTGAATATTATCATTACCATTCATTTATCTTTCTTTTATTTATTTATCATACAAATAATTATTTAATTAATGAATATCTTTTAACTTAAATTTTAAGTAAATAAATAATTATAATACAAGTGTATACATTATTACACTTGTACCATCTTATCACCATAAATTTGTCTTAATTTATTTTATTTCATAATGTAATAATATTAATAATAATATTTAAATAGAAAAGCATAATAATAAATAATAATAATAATTTCATATAATATATATTCTAAGAAAAAATCTTAGATTTTTCTTCCCAATTGTCGCCTCACCTAATGAAATAGGCATAATTTCCTATTTAATCCCCTTTATTTTATTTTAATCTATAATTAAACATTTACCATTTATTCAATTTAATCCTTATACCTAATTAACCTTAATTAACTACTCAATTAACTTCGTAAATATTTTTAATAAATATTTACGAATTCGTTTTTCAAAAACGGAGACCCGATAATACTCTTTCTGTTAATCATAAATTTCGGGTCGTTACATAGAAAATGGAACAGGAACCACCCAGACAAAGCCTCTGTCCAAGGATACCAAGAAGAAAGATGTTAACAAGAAGGAGGATCTTGTGAGTCCCCGTTTCGAGTTTATGCTTTAGTTATCTTTATCCATTTGTTTTTATTTTGTTTTATAACTTGGGTGGTTTTTGTTTTCTTAGCATGCACAATTGGAAGAAGACTTGGCTCTGAAGCAACAGTTGGAGTTATACATAGAAAGAATATATGATGTTGATCCTGAAGTCCAGAAAGCAGCTCTTAAGAGCATGAGGTAATCAATTATTTATGAATTTGAAGTAAAAAAATGTAGAGGAAATAAGAGTTTATTTTACAGTTCAACGGTCTTCGTTGAATGCTTATATGTATTTTTAACATTTGATCAGGATGATGCATCAATGTATCAAATTGTGGTGTTTGTATGAGTTTTATTGTTTGTGGGAGTAGTTCCAATGTTGAAATATAGCATCATTTTTACAGTTTGGTTTTATATCCTTTTTAGGCAAGAAGTCTGCACCTCAATCAGCTCCATGACTTATGTTCCAAAGCTGTTGAAGTTTCTTCGCCCCCATTATGGAACCCTAAAGGCATTTTATGAGACTATGCTTGATTCAGATTTGAAGGTATTACTTGTTTTTCTTTAATGATCTTTCATTATATATTTTGTAAATGTAATTTGGCTAAGCAATGCAGGTAAGGATGATTATGATGGAGTCATTATTTAATATTGGGACTTTGTTGGTAATATACATGAAATTATTGCTTTATATATGAAATTTAGGGAATTTAATTATTGGTTTCAGTAGTTTTGTTTGTTTGTTAATTAGTTATTCTAAAAATCAAGAACTTCTTTCTATTTTAAGAATTTTATTCTCTTGTTATATCTTTTTTCTTCATACATCCTACATTATTAAATTACTTTCATTTGTTTACAGAAATACCTAGCTGATATATTGTCTATGTTGCCATTAACCATGTCTGAAAAGGGCAAGCAGGTAACCCTCAGTTTTTTTTCATACTTACATAATTTTTGTTTTATCTTCTCAATCCCCTCTTGCTTTTGCTCCAAATTTACTATCTTTTCTTTTATTTGAAAATCAAACAGGAGATGTTAAAATACAGATTGTTGGGTTAGAAGGCGACATTGGTTCATAGGGCAATGGATATGTGAGGTGAGCATTTATTCTGTCTGATAAGTTATTATATTTTACTCCTTTGCTGCTGGAAAATTTGTATAACAAGTGCTTCGTTCGCTATTGCTGGCCGAACTTGTTTAGATCATGATAATAGTTTACGTTTATCTGTCTTGCTAACCCAACTTTCATTTCTTAGAATCCATAACTTAGGAATGATCTATGTGAATCTTTTCCTTCTCATGTTGTTGGAAAACCTAGCAGGAACCTTTTTGGCATTGCTTGTTAATTTATGTGTTGTCAGGATCTTGGCAGGAGAAATTCCGCAAGAGTATCTGATGCGACAAGTTAGAAATCTAATGATCTATAGACATTTAGTAGTCTTATGAGTGATGCACTTCAAAATAATTGTCTCTATAGGTTTCTCCTAAATGGTGAAATATTATATTTACTTGCTTTTCTGCCAATACAGAGTGAAGATGCCCCAGTTGACGATCTAATGAAGCTTATGGAAGAAATTGCTGCTTGTCACATGAAGGTTTAGCTATCTTATCATATCAACAAGCAATTGATGTATCGCCAAAGAATTTTTTTTCCAGTATTTTCCATGCTTTCCAGTTTCTAATATATTTGTACGTTTTGTACAGCACAATACTGAATCTGAAGCTGTTGATCTCTTGATAGAGGTATCCATCAACTTTTTTTTCCTTAAGTTTTTTATTTAAGGACCCTCCTACTTTTATAGAGCTCAAAACATATGATTTACATCCAATTGCAGGTTGACGATCTTGAGCCTTTAACTGAGCATGTTGATATTACAAATTTCAGGAGAACTTGTCTATACCTCACCAGTGCTGCGACGTAACTGGAAATTAAAGCTTGTGAAAAACTCGTTTATTAGGCAATTTATAGGAAGTGTTATTTGTTGCTCTCCTACTGTATGCTTCTTTGGTGAATTCTAATGGAGTATTCTCCATCAATCATCTTCGAAATTTATTATGTTTTAAGTACTGAACTAGAAGTTTTCAACTGGGTATATGATTTAGTGTCATGCATAAATGCTACAATTCATCTTTCTCTCCTCATTTTGGCATTTCATAATGACAATACACAGATATCTTCTGGATTCAGATGACATTTTATTTATGGATATTGTACACTCAATATATCTTATGTTTTACGAATTTTCAAGTGTACTTCAGATTGCGCTTTTCCTTTAACAACCTGGAGGTTTGTTTCTGTTATGTTCCTCTGATTCATGCGATATAGCATTCTTGAGAAATACCTTTCTCAAGATGTTAGTATGAGTTTCATTTGTGAAATTATTATTTCTTCCTAACAATTTAGAATGTGCTCTTATAGCATGTTTGCGAGTTGTTCACTTCTTGTAATGATCTGCTGATGAAGAAGCAATTTTGCTACATTCTTGCTCGACAAGTAAGTTCTACGTTTAATTTGCCTTGATTCTTTATGCTCACTAGGTTTGAATTATTTTTTGCCGAGTATGTAAGGCGGTTTATAGTTTATTCTAATTATGGATGATTATTTTCTCATGTTTAAATTTAGGTTTTTTTAATTTAAATTTCTTTAGAATTGTTAGTCATGTAGGAGAGTAGGGTATTAATTTATTTACTTTTTGCAGGGGATTAATTTTGAACTTAATGATGATATGGTTGAGGATGACAGAGAACTGTCACAGAATATCATTAACAATGTTAAATTAAGTGAAGGTTATCTCACCCTTACTCGTGATTTTGAGGTTATGGAGCCTAAATGTCTAGAAAATATCTATAAGGTCTGGACTTTAACACTCGGTAAAGATTTATTTACATTAACTTTGTTCGTGTTGGCAATTTTTTGGCTTCATCAAATTGATGACTGGCATATGCGGTTTTGTTAAACTCACTTGCTTGATGGTCGCACTATTATTGGTGCAAATGTTAATTCAGCTGGACAAAATTTGGTTGCTACATTTGACAATGCTTTTGTTAATGCGGGTTTTGGAAAGGTATGGTTTGCAAAACTTAAAAGTATGAAAGCATAGGAGCTTAGTTGTTTTCTATCAATTAGTACGTTTCCCCTGTAGGATACGTTAATGACAAACCCGACTGACTCTTCAAGTGATGGTTTATCTAAAAATTGGATTTTCAAAAACAAAGAACATGCGAAGATTAGTGTTGTAGAAAGTTTGGTATGTTTATTAAAATACAAAATTTGCCTTCATATGGGTATGCATAAACTGTTACTCAGGTTCCTGTTAGGAATTCAATTAAAATATTAAGATTTCCAAATAATAGGGCATGATTCTATTGTAGGATGTCGACTCTGGGCTTGCTCAAACTGGTAAGTATTTACATAGCGATCATAACTACGTGATTGCTAAAGCATTTTTAGGAGCTGGGCTCGTCAACTGTAGTGTTACTAATGATTTTGATCCTATGAGCTTCTTTCTACTCTTCATCTCTTGGTTTGTACAGAGAGTATAATGTCTGCTATATGTGTCATATTTTGTTTTCAGGCTTTGGCACTTCTGAGTGAATATATAAATAAAAAAGATTCTTTAATCCAAATTGGTGCAATTATGGGTTTGGGGATTGCATACGCAAGTGCTCAAGATAAGCAGGTTTCTCTCTCTCTCCCCTGCTATTTTTTATTGGATGCACATCATTTAACAATTCTATCCATCTTTTGTTTTGTGGATGAGATTGTGGACTGTACATAAGTAATTCTAAAGAACGCTTACCAATGTTATTGATAGATACTTAATAGCCTAACTGCGATACTTAAACATGAAAATGTTCCCCACATGTGATTGCCTTTACTGCCATTTCATTGGGTTTGGTTTACGTGGGTTCCTGTAATGAGGAGGTTTCGCAAGCAATTGCAGATACTTTAACTGGCAGAACTATGTCAGAACTAAGGCATCCCAAAAGTCAGCTTCTAGTCATTGCTCTTGGTCTCATATACCTTGGGAAGCAGGTGATTAACTTGCTCGGGGCTTCTTGATATATATTTTTTTCTCTTAAATGATTACTGTGATATGCTAATTTGGAACGATATATCCTGACTGTTCAGAAATGCTTACTTAACAGAAAGGTGTGGAGGCCACTTCGGAGGTCTCAAAATTGTTTTCTGAAAAGATGAAAAATTACGTTGATATCACACTCCTTTCTTGTGCCCATGCCGGAACTGGGAATATTTTGACGGTATTCTCTAAAATCCATTAAAATGTTGTTCAATACTAAAATTAGAGCACAATTTTGGCTAAACTATATTATATGCAGGTCCAGAAGCTTCTTGGTCATTGTTCACATCTCGAAAACGCTGAGGCCTCTCAGGGTTTTGCTGTGCTTGGAATTGCCATAGTAGCAATGGCTGAAGAGGTAGGTCTTGAGATATCAATTCGTTCACTGAAGCATCTTTTGCAGTACAGTGAGCAGAAAATCCGACGAGCAGTTCCTTTGGCTCTTGGTCTTCTATGTATATCAAACCCAAAGGTAATTTGATTACTTCTTGCTGAACTACTTATTTCACTATTTGCTGTACCTTACTCTAAAATCCTAAATTTAAGTTCAAAATGTTGGGAAAGCTACAGAGAGATTATTGATCTTTCGTCGTCATTGTTGTTGTTGTTGTTGTTGTTGTTGTTGTTGTTGTTGTTGTTGTTATTTTTATTGTTGTTGTTGTTGTTGTTGTTGTTGTTGTTGTTGTTGTTGTTGCTGCTGTTATGATACGCCTCTTTCTCACCATTTTATCTGTTGCATGTGTATTCTACAGGTCAATATGATGGACACTTTAAGCAGGCTTAGTCATGATACAAATTTAGAAGTTGCAATGGTAATATGGTTGAACTCTATATTTTTTATTGTTTTCGATCAGCTTCCACTTAAGTGTTTATATTGGTGCTACAGGCTGCTGTTATCTCCTTGGGTTTGATAGTGCCGGAACTAATAATGCTCGCATAGATGGCATGCTTCGCAATCTTCCTAGTTTTTCCTACAGAGTTCCTGGCCTTTTATTCTGTATATGTCTTTTTTGTATTTATCTTTGTAGTTTCTTGCACGATACATGTACATTTGCTATAAAAACTAAGTCTGAATTGCTTTTGCAGGTGCGAATTGCTCAAGGTTTAGTACATATGGTGAAGGGTCTATTGACACTTAATCCCTATCATTCTGATCGCCGTTTGTGTTCACCGTAAGTAGTTCTTCCACATAAACAAACATTCACAAAATTATATACATCGTTGACTTAGAGGAGAGGCTTTCTTTCCGTAAAATGCTACTTCGTACTTCATTTTAGTTGGACCTTGTGAAAAGTTTGTTGTCTTTTGTTATCACCAGGACTGCACTTGCTGGTTTGGTTACAATGCTGCATGCATGTCTTGATATGAAATCTATTATTCTGGGGAAATACCATTTTGTTCTTTACTACCTTGTTTTGGCAATGAAGGTTTGTTTTAGTATACCAATATGCTACTTACTTTCCAGTGTTGGTATGTGTTTGTTAATGCAGCAGGTTTTCTTGGTCTCATATAATGTTGTTTCCTTGTACAGCCAAGGATGTTAATAACTTTGGACAAAAACCTAGAACCTATTTTAGTCCCTGTTCGGGTGGGGAAGGCTGTTGATGTTGTAGGCCAGGTTGGCCGACCCAAAACTATCACTAGTTTCCAAACCTATTCAACCCCTATCCTTTTGGCTACCAGTGAGAAAACAAAGCTGGCTACTGAAAAGTAAGTTAGCTTCTGAGTGACTTGCGGGATGTTGCATGGGTTTAAGATTTCTCTAACGCTATTCCATTTTGTACAGATATGTCCCTTTCTCGCCCATCCTAGAGGGATACATTATTTTGATAGAAAATACCTAGTACATGAAAGATAATTAGGCTAATAGCTGGAATTTTGGAGGCATGGCAGGTTGTTAGCGTCTAGTTTCTGGTCACTTTATGATTTGTTGTGTATAGTAAAATTCCCAATTTTTCTTTACGACTACCTCCGGTTCTTATAATCTCTAATTGCTATAGCTTTCTTAATTTCTTTCTAGTGAACAGCTTGTTTCTATTCCCTAAAATAGAATTGTTGAATGGGGGGTGGACAGGAATTAGGGAACTTCTTAAAACAACCTAATTTTGGTTGAAGTGGAATAGTAGCCGATAATGTATTACTCATTCCTTCATTCCCCATACTATTTGTATTTGGTTGGCTTCAGTTAATGAGGATACTAATTTGGTTGTTATCTTCAGAATGATACAAGTAAAAAAAAAAAAAAGACATGTAACATTAGTTCTTCTAATTCCATTCAAGACTCAAAAAAACACTCCATGTTTAAATATCAGAAACGAGTTTTTTTTTTTTAAATTCGAGCAATCAAAGAGTATAAAATTAGATAGATAAGTAGTTTTAAGTTTTAACCGAATTAGGCAAACCTCGATTATTAATTTTTTTCTTAATGTTTTACAAGTAGCTAGAGAAAAACTAAAAATTATATATGTATAAAATCATAAAAGCTTGAGCTTTTTCACATGAGATTGTTGCATGAAGTTGTAGTTTTAGATAGAGAGAATAGAAAAGCAAGCATGCCTTACGCACATTCTCCTAGTTTATGTAATATGACTTGAGCACCATAACGAGGTTGAAGTGTGACAGCGGCATGTGGGGCGTGAGTATAAGTTGGAGATAGTTGAAATGAGAAGTTCTGCAAGATTTTGGCGATGGCCAATTTGGATTCAAGCATCGCAAAGTTTTGTCCAATGCATATTCTAGGGCCCCATCCGAAAGGGAAGTAGGATACTTTATCTTTCGTTGCCTTAAACATCCCTTCTGAAAATCTCTCTGGCTTGAACTCCATCACGTCTTCTCCCCATTGTTCTTTATCTCTATGCACAAGGTGCAATGGCATGAACAGTTGCACCCCTGCTGGAAGACTTATATCTCCCAGCTTCGTCTCTTTCTTCGTGCATCGAATCAGGGACGTTGAGGGATATAGTCTCATTACTTCTAGCAGTATCATGTTTACCTAGTGACGTTTAAACAAATAACAATCTTAAATCATCAAAATTAAGCAAGAAAGACTATACATGCTCAAATAATATATATTAATCAAACTTACTATCTTCAAGCGATTCAAGTCATCATAATCGGGTTTATTGTTCCCAAAAACTTGAAGCACCTCTTCCCTGGCTCTCTCCTGCCACTTATTATGCATGCTCAACACAATCATGGTCCAAGTCAACAAATTGGCTGTAGTTTCCTGACCAGCGAAGTAAAACAACTTGCACTCTTCAATCACATCTGCCATGCTCATCCCTGCATCCGAATTCTTGTTTACTTCCAGTTCATTGAGATTAGACTTGAGGAGCAAGCCCAGTAAATCGTCCTTGTGATCTCCTGCTCTTATAAATTTCTCTCTTTTTTCTATTATTCTTCTCAGTAAGGATCCCACTTCTCTGTTTATGTGCTCCATTCTCTTGTTTACTTTGGTTGGAAGAAACCTGACGGAGAAGCAATGAAAATTGATACCCATTTTAACGATGTTTAAAAATAGTGAATGAGTCAGCAAATTGCATATGTGGGGTAAAAGGTGCACCTTAACAATGGGAAATTGATGTTCATCTGGGACTGTAAAAACAGCCGCCCTTGTTCTTTTTGCAGAAGGAATATCAACCTCCCTTCTTCGAAATTGCTGCCAAAAGCTGCTCTGGATATAACATCCCCAGTTAAGTTTTGAAATTCAACCGACATATCCACTTCGCTTGACCCCATGAAGTTCACCAACTTTCTCCACTTGGAAATCATTTCGTCCAGACAGACAACAAATGCAGGCAACATATGCTAGCCACCCAAATAGCATCAAATAAGTCTCCAATATATATTACTTGAATTAAAACATGCTAAACAAAGAAAGCAAGTATAAAATAATATAAAGATATAAAAGCAAATAATAACCTTCAACTTCTCTACATGGAAGGCAGGATTAACGATTTTCCTGTGTTTGGCCCATTTATCTCCATTATAGCTGGCAAGACCAGTTACGAACAGCTGAGTGAATGAATTTATTTCTGGCTTTGGGAAATCACCAGTTTTGTTGTTCAGAACCTCTTTTATCAAATTTGGCTCCATGATTGCCACTCGAGGAGTTGTTCCATACCAAACAACGAACGATTTCTCTGCATGCATGGTTAAAACATATAAAGTAATATGATGTGAAGTTTTTACTTTTAAGGGATTCCAACGTCATACCCGCATGCAATGCATTTAAAATTTTCAAAGAAATATTGAACACTGATGCAAGCACACAGATGACTGGACAGTCTCGACTGAGATCATAGAATTTGTGTTGTGTTCGTCTTAAAGTACAAGCAAGAGCCCAATACCCTTATTTGGTGGTTAACTCTACATGTTTTATTTTTATTTGTTTAACAAATCCAGAACGTTAGATACCTAAACGTCAAACTAGAAAATTAAACAAAGGGTGATGTAATGAACTTGTCTTTTAGCATGAGAAGAACTTCATTTCTATGCTGATTCAACCTAGAATATATCGATATGAAACTACTATAATCTCTATTTGTCACTTTCGGCTGTCCACGTACAACTGAATATCCCATATAATATATATGGCAAAAGTCACAACCATGACAGATTTCTAGGTTTTTCTGGTTTCGATTGCAATGATCTATATGATTTTTTTTTTCAAAGTGGTTGTCAACATAAAAAATAAAAAAACGACTGATATCAGTAAACAACATGACATACTGTGAGTAGTGGCGAGATCATGAAGCAAAGGATTGATACGAGGTACGATGTCGTGCGGCTGCTCCACAGGTTCCGACTCTTTTTCCTTAGCTAACTCCATCATCTCCGTGGTGTTCCCGTAAATCAACTTGTAGGGGTAGCCATGGATGCCCTGTTTCCTTAGCTTCTTCTCTATCGCTTTAGGTTTCCACCAAATGGCATACAATAGTTTGAGAGTCCAGGCGATTGCCACACCATAAACCACTGACATCAAAACCGCCATCTTCAACTACGATACGGAGGATGTCTCAAAGCTTTGTTTGGGGAAAATAGCAAGGAGCTAACGAGTCTTTATATGGAGGATTTTAAAAGCTTTTGATGAAGCAAGGTGGATAATAAAATATTTCTTTTTTGTGTCCCACAACTTCGTGAAAGCTACGTTCATCAGTTTACAATAGCAAGAAGTTCTCTCGTCTTGTCGGTTTATTAATCAATCATTGCATTAAACTTCCAAATTTGAAGTAAATGAAATGACAATATTCTCTTTTTTAACTTAATTCAAGATTCTTACTTTACACGTTATGGAGTTTTACTCAAACATCATTTCCTTAGGTTCTTCTTCCCTAATTTTTAGCATCCTATTCCAAAATAAAGAATATTTTTATGTTTGTCTAATCTTTTAAATACCATATTTTTTAAAGAATGGGGTAATTTTATATTTGGCCCCTCGTAAATTTTACTCATATATATTAACATGATCTACTTTCCTTAACCATGCATAATCTTTTGTTTTCTTTTGTAACATTAAATAATTTTAGTTATTTTAATTAGAATTTTTTGGACATGGAGACTATACTTCTTTACATTTGCAACAACAATGATAACATTTAAAAGTTAAGAAACTTTATATAGATTTGTAATATTTAAAGGTGTTTACGCATTAGAGTGTGAAGTTCATATAGTAAAAAAATTTATTTTTTCAGTATCCAATCCAAACTTGTTTAATCTTTAAGGTTTTTTATATGAAATAAATTAAATAAAAATATATTGGAAAAGCTTGAATCAAACCCATGAAGTTATACGAATATCTCAATTAGTAAATTGACCTATTTCATAACAATTTTCTTTTAATATCTCAGCCCCTTCTCAATTATATTCCTCGCTTTGACCTGCTTATATTGCCGATGAAGCCACAATTGGAGTAGCAAAATTCTTGTTCATTGGCATTAAAACCTAGGTTCTAGTATCGCTCCGATTTTTGGTCGAATTTCTTAAATTGAATCTTTTTGGAATTCAAAAATAGGCACCATAATTGTAAAATCAGCAAATTAGTTAGAATTTAAAAATTAGAATTTAAGGCCTATGAAATAAATTGTTAGATTAGTAAAATTAGTGGGGTTAATGTGTGAAAATCAATAAATATGATTAGATGGATGTGAGATCCTTAGGTTGTAAATATCTTAAGCCAATAATAGCATATATTTATCCATTTTGAAAATTTGGTTTGTTGGGAAGGGTTTTTCCCACGCATTTGTACGGTTGCACTTGTCTAAAAACGCAAATTTTATGTCAATATTTCTCTCCACGCTTTTCATCAAACCTTTGATTTTCTTTTCAAGACTTCAGATTGGTTATCTAATTTTTCATTAACTTATTTTATAAAAACAAGATTTCTTAATCAAGAATCTCAACATTTTTTTCTCTTCATCTTCCTAGCTAACGTTAGTTTTGAAAAGAAGTGAGGGTTTCTTGATGGTTCTTTGCTATAGCAAGGTACATAATTTATGATTTCCAAACCTTGAAATCTGATTTTTTTTCTTTCATTTTCTTTCATTATTGAGTATTTTTCAAGATAGAGTGAGAAAGATTTGATTTGAGGATTTCTTGATGTTTTCAAGCTAGATTCATAGATTTAAGTTTAGAATCATATGGAAAGGTTAGATTTCAAGTTAGATTGGAGTTTGGAGCTTGTGCTATTGTTGAGAGTTTAAAGAGTTCTAGAGAAAGTGTAAGAGCTTGAATTACTAGTGATTTCTAAGTGTTAAAGGAGTTCTTAAACTTATTTGTGAGGTTAGATTTTGATTTTTAACGGATTATATTAGAATTCTCTTGAGTTGTCAAGAAAGTGAAATAATTTTGCTATATTGAATTGCATCTCACTAATAGTTTTACGTGAATTTGGAGTTTGATTATATTGCTCTTACTTTTTTGTTATTGATTTGTAACAAAGATTGTGTTATCTTAAATTCAATTTTATAAATGTAGATTCATTTAAATAATCTAGCTTAGAACTTATTAATGATGATATGTTGATAATTTGTTGGTTAATGTGCTTGCATTATGATATATTGAATGTATGAGTTATGTATGTATTTGAGATAAATTATGTGGATGCACGAGAACTTTTTGGTACAATGGCAATGGCAATGGCTTAATAATTGAAATTAATTATATATGTTAACAGTATATGATGCTTGGTATTTCTATGGCATGTTTTAATAATAAACGCCCTATTAAACAATGTTGGAAATAGTTCAGGTATATTTAATATGTTCAGGTATAGTTAACATGTAAGGGTTTGTATGTGATAGAGGAAGATTGGCACTTGTGTGCATTTATATTTGGCACTTGTGGCATTTATATTTGGCACTTGTGTGCACCATGGAGTGTTAGGGAAAGTCGTTTTCTTACATGCATTGGCGTATTGATGCATTTATGCTCATTTAACACTTGTGCACACCTGCATGAAATTTTAGGGGATTAATCTGTGTATCCGTCCTTAATTCTTAATTGGTTAATAGGGGCATATTTTAACCAAGATCGATATGGAAATGATGAAAATGAAATGAAATTGTTCTAATTCATGGCATATGAAAATGAGATATGAAATGTTGAGACAATGCAAAATATGATTTGAATATGCTAAGTGATTTGAATTATGCTATTAGGATTGTGTAAAAGAGACTAGTTGATGTTGTGATGACTATATGAATCATGTTTAACTGATGAACTATTGACATGTTAACATGTTTTATTGCTTAATTGTTGCGTTTTTTAGGTCTATAGCGGTAGCAAAAAACACCATTAACTTCTTTGTTGTTTGAAGTGGGATATCCAAGTGGGATATCCACCACTATCCAGCTGCTTCTTTGCTTTTATCGTTCTTTCATGTTTCACATTTGATGTTCCTCATAATTTGTAGTTCCAGTAATTTTTCTTCATCATTTACCTTTATTTTTTGTTCGTATGGTAATATCAACTGTAGCGCTTTCCATGAAATTAGTTTTATTTATAAGAATTATAAATAATGTGTTGAAATTCAATTTATTACGACAGTTTAAATAAAATTCAGTTGAAAATTTTTCTACCAATCAAAAACAGCAAACAATAAATAACAACTTTCTTCTTTTCACTAAAAAATGATGTTCAAAATCGTTACACTGAACTGCAAAATGCAAATCCTATATATCACCGGGATATTAAGGATTTTTCAATAATTAATGAACAACGAAAATAAGCATTCTACTCTTAAACAGGTTCATCATTGCTACGATGGAGATTTGATACCTTATTCGGTTTCCCTTCAACATCTGCTTTAGTAGCAGTATCCTGACATAATCAACGAACCCGACATATTAGCATGCAAAATATAAAGAACAAGAAAGTGTTCCATTACTAATCATGTTAGATTCAGAAGTGCAAACCTGAATTATCCATGGGGTTCCCGCAGGCACGGGCTCGGGTTCCTTTATTTCCACAACCACACAATCGGACATCAAGAATGTCTTGGCCACTGATGCTGCATGCTCCAAGCAACATCTGACCACCTATATCAAGAAAATATAATCATCAAAAATTGGGATTTGAACACAAATCCTTTCCCTGAATTCCCCCTAGGCTTCCTTTCTACCGAATATTCTTGCAATTCATGGATATACAAATTTTATTTGAGTCCCACTAGCTTTAAAAACACTTGGGGTTAAAATTGTAAACATGATTTAGTACTAAATCTAAATTAGATGGAGCTTAAATAAATTCCATTAAACAAATTTGCCAGTTTAAACCAAACTCTGAGAATGAATCTTAAGAATTAAAATTATAGTGATAAATTCCATGCATTCTTGATAGATAGACATATGCATAACGCTCAACCAGCAAAAACAACACCATGATGCCCAAATAGACGGCAATGCTAAAAGATTAGAGCCTAACAATTTTGAAAATAAAACTGAAATTTGATCTAGAAAAATAATTTAAAACTATTGCTGACTGTTTCACAAGCAAGTATGAACTGCTCAGCTCTACCAACATCATTTTTTTTCAATTCAAATATTGATCACATAGACTTTACTGATTCCAGTACTTACCATAAATCAAGGAATTGATCAACAACTTCAGGAGAACTGTCCTTGAAGAGCTCCACTGTTATAGAGCCTTTCACAGTATCTAAAATCTAGTCATAAGAAGGGGTAAAACAGAGCTAATTCAGTGGATAAAACTCATTCTGAATAAGATTTCGATATAAAAGCCGAAAAGTAAAACAAAGTAATAAATGAACAACTCACTAAATTTCATTCATCACAAAAAGCGAACCTGTCAAGATTGTAGGATACAATTGAAAAACCTCAAAGGAATACCAAAAAAAGATGCTTTATTGAGAGACATGCTAATGAAATGTTTTCTTAATAGGTGATGCTACCGAGAACATGATAAAAGAATTTCTTTTGTAATGTGATGAATTCATGTACTCACAAGACACGTGCCTGCAAGATGAAGGAAAAATTTACTTGCAGAAAGCTGGTTAAATAGATAAAAGAAATGCCTTATTGAGAGACATAAGGAAATATATGTTTCCTTAATAGGTGATGCAACCAAGAACATGATAAAAGAATTTCTTCTGTAATGTCTTTTGATGAATTCAAGTGCTCATAAGACACATGTGCAAGCTGAAAAAAAAATTTTAATCGCAGAAAGCTGGTTAAATAGATAAAAATATATATATGCATTGGATAAAAAAACACATTGTAAGTTAATCACCTAGGTCAATATTGTTTCTCAGAACCAAGCACAGCACGTTGCAGGCCAGTATTACAAGAAAGTAGACATTATTCACACAGGCACCAAATATTAATTAGGAAACAGCTTAGCAAGTAAGGAACCTACAGCATATCCTGGAAGATCAGATTTCTTTGAATCCATGAAAGAGTTGTCACCCTACCAAATACATGCCACAATCATTAGCGAGGATATAAAGTTAGACACAATAATAACAAACAGGCAACATGCCTCATCATAGAAAGCCTCATAAACTAGGATACATTCACAAAAGAACAGAGAAAAATTGCCTTCAAAAATCCTGAAAGGATGATACGTTGATACAGGGCACTGAGTAAAGAGTTAAAATAAATATGAGACCATAAGGATCAAGAAAACTATTTAGAATAAATAAGGTTCTTAAAGAGTGGACCTCAATAACTGATTCCCTGTTTTCAATATAAATTCTTGACCTAAAGACAAGAAAATTGAGTCAAATTCCACTGACTACTAAATATAAACCAGAATTTATTCTCCACAAGCAGTTTTATTTTTAAATGCACTGCTCTGCAATTTGCAAGTCATACAGTAAATTACATGAATAAACAAAGCATGCACATAATCAAGTTTAAAAGCATTGCAACAGCCGAATTGCAACGAACCTTTGAGTCCAGTGACTGTAGGGTGGCATACACAAAAAACAGAATCAAAACGACAATCAAAGCCAACACTATAATTGTTGTAAGACTTATTCAAGCTGGCCCTTTCTTCCTTTTGCTCTGTTGTAGCAGAGCTTGTGGTTTGATTCTCGCCATCACCTTAAAACTTCAGTTCCAACAATAAAATCCTGAATTTAGAAACAAAAATTCGTGTCAAATCCTGGAGGTAATAAATGCATTACTAGCTATGAAGCAGTAACTAAACCACGAACTCTTTTAGTTCAAATATGTACTGGAAAAAATGGATTTATTGAGCGTAGGAAAAATAAACTCATAATTGGCCAGTGTGCCATATAATTCGGATATAAGTGCAGGTCATGATCTTCCAAATATAAAAAGGTTTAGGAAAATTATAGTATTCTCGTGAAACTCATCCTCCAGTCCGCGTAACATAGATTAAAACTAAATTTTTCAAAGCTACAATAATTTTTCAAAGTTTACAGTATCAAGAATCAAGGGTGAAGTTGAACATCCTAAGATCTAAGAGTTGAAAATTGAAATATATGTAAACTTAGGAAAGGAAAAAATATAAAATAATAACTCCAGACTTGAATTTTTCATCCAGTTGGAAATAAAAACCCTAGAAAAGAGAATCTTCTGGGACGAAAAAGCAGAAATTGGAGGAAAAATAAGACATCAAAGTTCAAATCGGTTAACTTCAAATCAATGGAGAGAGAGAAAGTGCCTGTAATTTAGCGTTAGTCCCGTCGAAATGAAAAAGGAAAAGAGTGAGTATTTTTTTTTTCTGGTGTCTGGAGTTGTTGATCCCTTCGTATAGGCACCGCAACGAGAAGATCCAACCAAAGCGTTTTACGATTTTTCTAATATTTTCATTTTCTAAAACTCAAAAATAATAATTAAAATATAAAGCTAAAATATAACCATAACAAAATTTAAAATGTTTTTTTAAGAAAACTAGGTAGGGCAACATAGGAATAAATACCTCAAACTTCTGAAAAAAAAAAGTAAATTAGTACCGAAAACGAATAAAAGATAAACAAAGATAAAGTAAAACGAGAGAGAGTCCGGTGAAGGGAGTAAAAAGCAACAAAGACGGAAGAAAGAGCAACGAAGATGACGGAAGGAAAAGGGAAAGAGAGAAGTAAACAAAGTGTAGAACAGAGAACGACGTTAAAGTGGAGGTAGATAGTGGCCGGGGGTATGGACGAGCCAATGTAAGTGAGTGAGGTTTTGCAATGACGAGCAAGGGGAGGCGGTAGGAGGTCGCCGGATGAAGGAGCGGACCACCGCAAGGATGGAAAGCTTGCGGCGGCTGATGGGAAAGAGAGGATAAAGGAAACAAAGCACTTTACCTTTTAGGTTTTTGTGGAGGTTTGCTGATACCGGTTCTGAGAAAAAAGAACCAAAGCCTGCTTTACCTTTGCAGCGGTTATGGAAAAAAACGCCACTAATGTTTTACTTTTTGTGTCATTTATGAGAAAAAGTTGCTAATGTTTATTTTTTGGTGTTCATAAAAAACGCAGCTAATGCTTTACTTTTGTGGTGTTTTCAATTCAGACACCGCTAAAAATTTATTTTGCTGTACCAATTGGACTTCAATAGCTCAACATGCAGATTTTTTGCTCCATGCTCAAATTTTAGAAGCATGTTCGAGTAGTGATTTAATCATTTGTTGCATTTGAGCTCTTAAGTTATAGCTACACTTGCTATCTTTTGTAATTTCTTTCTTTTGAACATTGTATTGGGCATGTACCGAATGTAAGTACATTTCTAGGTGAACTCTTATGTCTTGAGTATGTTTTTGCATGGATTTGGCATATTAAGCATAATTGGAATATTCTAATATATTTTGGTACTACTGGTTATCTTTAATTTGGATTTTTTGGATGCAAATTTACTTGTTAAATGTACTGTTTGTGACTTACATTATACTTGACTAATGAATCTTTGATATATTGTGTTATTAAAAATTATGTCCTTGTATATTTAAGACTTGTTTTAGTACATAAAATATGTTTGAATTAGTTTGGTTGCATGTTGAACATATTTAGGTGCTTTTAGAAACGCATTTTCATGACTTGCATTGCTTAATCTCTCCATTTTGGGGTATGTGCGTTGAGACATCAAGAACATATTTCAAGACTTCAAGAACAAATTTAAGTGATTCATGCATCTATGGGTCAAAGTCTTAAGACATAGCATGAGATTTGAGCCACTAAGTCTCGAGACGTCATGATTTTGTCTCTAGACATAAAACATCGAATCTAAAATCAATCAAATTCGATCCAAGGTCTTGATACACGATTCGTTGTATTGAGACAAGGATCAAGGTCTCTAAACATAGTTTCATTGTCTCAAGACTTTAAATTTCAAATCTAAAATTAGAAAATATGGAAGGATGTCTCAAGACATGTTATTAAAAACTGTTTGAATATATGTTATTAAAATTTTATTTAAATTGTACATATACAAATGGTAAGATTGAATGATTTTATGTTTTGGAAAATGAATTAAAAGATTAAGGATATTAGTGAAAAAAATTTGTGTGAATAAATGCTATTAAAATTTTATTTAAATTGTACATATACAAATGGTAAGATTGAATGATTTTATGTTTTGGAAAATGAATTAAAAGATTAAGGATATTAGTAAAAAAAATTTGTGTGAATAAATGCTATTAAAATTTTATTTAAATTGTACATATATATGGTAAGATTGAATTCAGTTCAGTACTTACTAAGCTATTCATGTAGCTTAATATGTTTGCTTTAAATGCGTAGGTGATAGATAAGTCTTGAAAAGAATTAAGGATTGTTACTTCAGTTCGGGTCACATCACTCCTCAAGCTTAAAGTTCAAGCCTTTGGTATATATATATATACACATTGGATTTTAGTTTGGCATGTACTTAAAAAAATTGTGAATTATGTGTGAATGATAATGTTTTGTACTACAAATTACCTCGATTATAATGAAGCAAGAATATGTTCAAGTGATGAATTTAGTGTTTAAATGTAGCATCTCTTACTCGGATCGAGTGAGGGGTATTACAAAATAGATGGACAAGCTCAAAAGAAAGCTTGTTTTGTGCAAAACAATTGTGGTTAATTGTGTGCTAGCTATGACATATAAGTATAAAATTGATTCCCCTAAGCTGAAAGAGTTGTAAGAGACCAAGTCTGCCAAAGATGTAGATAACTTTTTCGTAGAATGGAGCAATATTTTTATGTTGTGGGCATCTAGGGTAATACCGCTAAGGTAAAAATTGTCCCTATGTATTTTATCGATGCTGCTCTTTTATGGTGGTGTCGTAGGCACATAGATGAGAAACATGGAGACATTAGCATTGGGATTTAGGTGGAGTTCCAAAATAAATTCAAGTTGTAGTTTACCTCAACTACGCTGAGGATGAGGCTCGTATCAAGTTGCAACAACTTAGGCAACAACCTTAAATTGTGCTCCATTGGCGCATCTTCTATTTGCTAATTACTCTTATATTTTTTTAAGCGCTTTAGTCAGATCCAGTATATCTGTAAAAGTATTTTGAATACATATTGTATAGTGTCAGTACTTTTTATTAATTGTTAGAAATTAGAACTGTTTTTCAGTGGTTCAGGGAAAGGCTAATCGAAAACAATGGATCACGAGTGTTCTAGGAGTTAAATGAGTGGATTGGTTTGGGAAGTACTTCAGGTGCAATATTGGATAACTTAATAAAATGAATAGGTTATTTCAACTGGTTCTTGATTGTATGAAGCAAAAGTTAGGAGGATGGAAATAGAAGTTGTTGTCTCGAGAGGGTAAGTTAAAACTAATTAAATCTATGTTATCAGTTATTTTTATATTTATCTTTTCCTATGTAAAAGCCCTAAATTGATAGCATGACAAATTGATAAAATACTTCACCAATCCTAGTTTAGACATGAGAGTGAAAATAAGAAACTACATATGTATAGTTGGAATCGATATGTATACCTAAAGAAGTGGGTGCATGGAGTTGGAATTAAAATAACATAATACATGAATGATGCTCTTCTTCACAAATAAGCATTGAGGGTACTGACAGATCCACAATCAATGGCACAAGTTATGCTTCTAGCCAAGTATTTTACGAATTAAAAATTTTTTATTGTCCAAGTAAGGAATTTGGACTCATGGATATAGAAAAGCATTATGTATACAAGGGATTGGTATTCAAATATAGGATGGCAAGTGTGTGTTTTTTATTCTTGTTACTAGCAACATCAATTTCAAAAATATGTCTAGCAATTTAGTTAGGGATTTTCAGGTTTTGAACGCTTAGAGGTGGAAGGTAGACACAATCAAGTTGGTACAACTTGGGTGTAAGATTTAAATTTTAAGAGATTTTCAATATTAAAAAAAGTATATCTAGAAGCACAAGTTATGGAGTCAATTCTTAGTTTGGGAAGCATGTAAAGTTATAACTACAAGAGATGAAGAAATTAGAGGCTACACTTACTATAGATTTAATTGGGGTGCACTTTTAAAGATTTAACTTTCTTTTAAAATACTAGTTTTTTTTGTAAATTGTGTGCTCTAAACGTAAACCCTCATTATGTGCTTTGTTTAAGGGAGAACGAAACAATTGATCATCCTTTTCACACCTAATATTTGCAAGGGTGGTAGTTGGAAATAATAGTGAAGTTCAAATTGATAATCTTTTAGTCATGACATTATTAAAAATGGATCAACTAATTGCATTATGGTATTATGGCAGCTTTGGAAACCTAAGAATGTAGTCTATTTTTTGAGTGACACCTAGCCTACGCAATCATAAGACAAAATAATAAGTCTAATGTTGAATGTTGAACGCATTGAACTTCGAATAGAGAATGAGGCAGTAATACAACTGATACGGGGTTGCGCGCGGACCAAGATCGAGTTGCCAAGTCACGAGAAACTCCTACGAAAACCCTAAACAATTAGATCTGAAACGAAACAGAAAATTAAAAGATTAGATTTTGAATTTCAGATCTAAAATAAAATCCCCAAATCAGCAAAGAATCAAATTGAGAATAGAAATAAGTGTTAGGGTTCTTGAAACCCTCAAGGAGATTGTGATTCTGCCCAATTGAACACCAAGATAGTTTTCCCCAAATTTGACAATCTAATTTCACCCAAAAAGAGTATGGAAAAACCCTAGAAATTGGGGATTTTTGGGCTGATTCCTTAAGATAGAAAAAGGCTGAAAACACAATAAGAACAGAAAATAGATTAGATAATGATTCAGCACAAGTAGAAATAAAGAAAGAATTGACAGTAAGAAATTAAAAGATAAGTCCTAAGAAGCCTTGAAATCTCGAAAGATCTCACAACTCCCTTCAAACGGCTCTAATCTCCCCTCCAAAGAATATCAATGGCAAGAAGAAGGTTGAAGATGGCTCCCACAATCAAAAAGATTGTTAAAACAACTTCTAAAGAAAACCCAAGAGAAAATCCTTGAAGAACTCAAAGAGAATTTTCACTCAAATCAAATCTGAAATTTTCAATGTAATTGTAATGTTATGTAGAGTGGTTGGCCAAGCCATATAAATAGGCCTTTCAAATGTTTTCCTAATTTAATTAGAACACTAAAACTAAAACTAAAAAAAAACTCCTAATTATTTTAATATGGAAATTCGGCCAAGGGTCTTTTATTTGGGACTCTTGGATAAACATTTAAACTAAGTAAAATAAATAAATAAATAAAAATAAAACTTTACAACTTGGGCCACTTTAACAATTTGGCCTGATTTTCAACTAAGTATGGGTGGATTTCTTGATTGGGCTTGGAATCTTCTTATTGGGCCTTGCCCTCAAGAATTTGGGCTTGTGATCCATCTCCTACCGAAATTGAATCGTTGATGCTCGTAATGGAGATCCAATGCGCTTTGGCTGCAAGATTTGGTGTCTCGGACCAAGATTCCCAATATTTGAAATCTTGATTTTCCCTTTCTTTTGTGTACGCATCTAAGGCCTTACTAACAAACTCCTGGATGGTCCCATTTAGTTTGGAACGCATTTGTCGGGCCTTTGATCTCGTATCATTCCCCCCTTCCTCAAAAAGATTCGACCTCGAATCTGAAAAATCAAATGGGGACAAGTCAGCCACATTAAAAGTAGAACTTACATTGTACTCACCAGGTAGATCAATTTTATAGGCATTATCGTTGATCCTCTCGAGTACTTGGAAAGGCCCATCGCCCTTGGGTCCAACTTGGTCTTTCTTCTTGCAGGAAATCGTTCTTTCCTCATATGGACCCAAACCCAATCTCTGGGTTCTAGGACAACCCGTTTGCGCCCCTTGTTTGCTTTGTTGGTGTTGGCATCATATGTTTTGGCTATTCGTTGCCTAGCCTGCTCATGTAAGGATTTCACCAACTCAGCTTTCTGTTCACCATCTAAATTAACAATGTGTTCAAGTGGTAATGGCGCAAGATCAAGTACTGTTAGTGGGTTAAAACCATAAACAAGTTCAAATGGAGAATAACCAGTTGTAGAATGAATAGATCTATTATATGCAAATTCAACAAACGGTAGGCATTCTTCCAATTTCTAATGTTCTTTCCCACAACAGATCGTAATAAAGTCCCTAAGATCCGATTAACTACTTCGGTTTGGCCATCAGTTTGGGGGTGACATGTAGTGGAATAAAGTAATTTAGTACCAAGCTTACCCCATAATACTTTCCAAAAGTGGCTAAGAAATTTGACATCTCTGTCAGAAACAATTGTTTTAGGGATGCCATGAAGTCTTACCACCTCTTTAAAGAATAAGTCTGCTATATGTGTAGCATCATCTGTTTTGTGACAAGAAATAAAATGTGCCATCTTTGAGAACCTGTCAACAACAACAAATATACTATCTCTTCCTTTCTTATTTCGAGGCAAACCTAGAATAAAGTCCATGGATAAATCTACCCAAGGTGAAGTAGGAATCGGTAAAGGAGTGTAAAGGCCATGAGGCATTACCTTAGATTTTGCTTGTTTGCATGTAATGCACTTAGAACATACCTTTTCCACATCCTTCTTCATATGTGGCCAATGGAAGTGTTCTTGCAATATGTCTAGTGTTTTGGCCACTCCAAAATGTCCCATTAATCCCCACTATGGGCTTCATGAATCAACAATTCTCTCATGGAACACTTTGGTATGCATAACCTGTTTAACGAAAAAGAAAGCCATCTACAAGATAAAATTTTCAAAGCAGTATGTCCACAATTCTTATAGATATGGCTGAAATCAGTATCATCATCATATAACTCTTAATATGTTCAAACCCTAAGACTTTAGCATTCAATGTAGTTATTAAAGTATATCGTCTAGACAAAGCATCTGCGACTACATTATCTTTACCTGTTTTATATTGAATCACATAAGGGAATGTTTCAATGAATTCTACCCATCGGGCATGTCTTTTACTCAACTTACCTTGTCCCTTTAACCATTTAAGAGACTCATGATCTGTATGTATGACAAACTCATTAGGCAGCAAATAATGTTGCCATACTTGAAGTGCACGAACTAATGCCAATAGTTCTTTGTCATAAGTCGAGTAATTTAACTGTGCACCGTTCAATTTCTCACTAAAATAAGCAATAGGTTGCTTATCTTGCATTAAAACGGCGCGATTCCAATTCCTGAAGCATCACACTCAAGTTCAAAAGTTTTAGCAAAATCAGGTAATTTAAGCAAAGGAGCAGAACATAACTTAGCTTTTAGAGTTTGAAAAGCTTTTCTTGGGTTTCACCCCATTTGAAACCCACTGATTTCTTTATAACTTCAGTCAATGGGGTAGCAATAGTAGAGAAATCTTTCACAAATCGTCTATAAAAACTGGCTAAACCATGGAAAGATCTCACCTCAGTTACCGATTTAGGAGTCGGCCACTCCTTAATTGCCTTAACTTTGTCCTCGTCGACATGAATACCTTGAGCACTAACTATGAAACCTAAGAATATTAGTTTATCACAACAGAATGTGCATTTATCAAGGTTGGCAAATAATCTTTCAGTTCGTAGAATATCCAAAACGGTTCGAACATGGAAAACATGATCATCTAATGACTTTGAGTAAATTAAAATATCATCAAAGTAAACTACTACAAATTTACCCAAATGTAGCCTCAAAACATGATTCATTAATCTCATAAATGTACTAGGTGCATTAGTAAGGCCGAAAGGCATAACTAACCATTCATACAATCCAAATTTTGTTTTAAAGGCTGTTTTCCATTCATCCCCTTCCCTCATTCGAATTTGATGATAACCACTTTTTAAATCAATTTTTGTAAATATTATTGAACCATGTAATTCATCAAGCATATCATCAAGTCTAGGGATTGGGTGTCGATACTTTACCGTTATCTTGTTGATTGGGCGACAATCAACACACATACGAAACGTACCATCTTTCTTTGGCACCAATAAGACAGGAACAGCACAAGGACTTAGGCTCTCACGAATGTACCCTTTGTCTAGTAATTCCTCCACTTGCCTTTGCAATTCCTTTGTCTCCTCGGGATTGCATCTATAGGCTGGTCGATTTGGGATTAAAGCTCCGGGTACTAAGTCAATTTGATGTTCTATCCCTCGTAAAGGTGGTAAACCTTTAGGGGCCTCACTAAAAACATCCTCATAATCCTGCAAAAGAGATTGAAACACACTAGGCAAATTTTCGTTAATGTTAGATAAAGATAAATAATTTTGCCTAAACCTCACAAGGATACAAGGCTGTTTATTAAGTAGGGCTCTCTTCACATCTTTTTTTGTTGCCAAAAGATTTTTTCCACTCATTTTACCACTAGAGGATTCACTCACCTTTGGGCTTTTTAAATTTTGACTTTTTCCACTACTATTAGCCTCTTTTCTTCTGTCTTTTGTACTTGCTCTTTCTCCCTTACCCCCTCACAAAATTTTATCATCCTCAATTGATCTTTATATACATCAGTAGGATTTAAAGGAGCAAAAGTGAATTTCTTGCCTTTAAATACAAGGGAGTATCGATTAAGTTTACCTTGGTGTGTAACATCGTGATCAAATTGCCAAGGTCGTCCAAGGAGCAAGTGTGCCGCATGCATGGGGACTACATCACACCATATGTCATCCTCATAATTGCCGAGTTTAAAGTGACCAAGGACTGTTTCGTAACTTTAACTTCGGAACATTCATTAAGCCACTGAAGGTGATATGGCTTAGGGTGTTTGGTACAAGGCAACTTAAAAGAATCCACCAAATAACTACTCACTACATTCGAGCAACTCCCACTATCAATAATGAGTGAACATAAGTTACCTTTAATAAAACACCGAGAATGGAAAATATTGGCCTTTGGCTATCATCATCTTTCATCTGAATGTTAAGGGTTCGACGAACTACGAGGCATTGAAAATTAGCAAAGTCCCCTTCCTTTGGTGGTTCGACCAACTCGTCGCCATTACACTGTCATCCACAAGTTCTGGCATATCTGGATCTGTATTATCAGAGTCGGAAGTGTACTCACCGTTATCTTTTAGAAGAAGTAATCTCGTGTTAGGGCATTCTCTACTATAATGACCACGCCCTTTGCACTTAAAGCATTCAATCTCACGAGTCCTCTTCGCACTCGAATCACCTAAATTGGGTGCTTAGAAGGTGTTTGCTTTTTGTAGGAGCCCCTTTTTTCCAATCTGATTGTTTACTTCCATTACCAAAGAAGACTTGTTAGTAACAAAAGGTGGTTTTGAACTCTTAAAATCAGAATTGGAATTGTTACCTCGATAATATTGTGAAGTAGATAAGGACCCAAACCTTTGTTCCTTTAATTGTTGCTCGATCTCAATGGCTTTGTGAACTGCTTCTTCCAAATCAATGTAAGTTTGTAGCCTCAATGTATTAGCTATCGCCTGTTCAAACCATCAATGAATCGAACCATAGTTGTTTCTTCATCTTCCTCCACATTAGCTCTCTGAATGAGCATCTCCATCTCTTTAAAATATTCATCCACCGTCCTACTACCTTGGATAAGTCTTCTCAACTTTGTTTTAATTTCTCTATAGTAGTGAGGTGGAATAAACCTTTTACGCATAATCTGTTTCAACTCATCCCATGTTGAAATCTCACCTTCATAATTCCGATGGCGGTTTACCCCAAGTTGAGTCCACCAACTTAATGCATAATCAGAAAATTCCAGTGTTGCTAACGCTACCTTTTCATCATCCGGACATTTATAATACCGAAACATGAGTTCAATCTTAGATTCCCATTCACAATAAGTGTCAGGATCATTCTTACCACGAAATTGGGGAATTGTGAATTTTGGTTTTGCCAAAGAAGGTTATCCACGATCATGAAAATCGTCATCCATTCTAGGGACACGTCGAGGGCCGCGCCTATGGGGCTGGTTATTCCTATCTTCCCTGATTGGATCTGATATTGAAGTTCTTGATTCATTCGTACCTCATTCAAAGTAGTATTCAATGCTTGAAGGGTAGCATTTATTTGTGTGATTGCAGCAG
Organism: Gossypium hirsutum; assembly: GCF_007990345.1. NCBI lineage: Eukaryota > Viridiplantae > Streptophyta > Magnoliopsida > Malvales > Malvaceae > Gossypium > Gossypium hirsutum. Next base: position 87,832,711 of record NC_053435.1, on the reverse strand, counting down.
GTGTCCTTCTAACTGTTGTTGGACTTCCATAAGTATATCATTATGTCATCTTTAGACATCTTCCAAAAAGCTGCAAAAATAAACACTCAACACTCAAAAATAAAAGTTATCAAACCTCACCGTTAATCACTCAAAAAGAAAAAATCAAATTCTCAATGAGGTCGAATTCAATCTTGTGAGTTCTTTATCAGAGTTTATATCAACCAATTAGAGAGTGTGAACCAAACTACCAAAGAATCCTAATTTGCACTAGGATGCCAAAAACTGACGAGACACCAATTGATTCGTGTTGCACCGAGGAAGAAGTTGTGCACACGTTTAAATCCTACTAACACAAGAAACAAGAAGGTGTTAGATAACGTAAAGGAAGAATAAAGGTAAACAAATGAAACCTACAGCTAAGAATCAATAAAAATTGCTGAAAACAGAAAACCCGAAAAACTGCGGAGTAACTTGACAACTTCGTTCGAGGTGTTCCCGATCTCAAAAAATCACAAAATTAAATCTGGAATGTCTTCAAATATTGAATTTTTGATCTGGAAAATTTGGGCACCAAATTCAACCCGCTGAATATTTTTTTAATTTTTTATTGGATTTCGTCTTTTTTCAATTTTTTGACTTTTTCGACTTATTTTTTTGTGGGAAATATTTTTTTATATTCAATAACAGTGCCAAAAATATGTATGTAAAATTTCAGATCAATCAGAAAACATTTACCCACTCAAATGAATTTTTTTCGAAAATTTTTTCTGGGTAAAACTGCTGTTTGTAATTTAAAAAATAGAGATCAGTTTAGAAATCAACCAAGAACACCCAAAACGCCCAAAATCTGATACCAAATGATACGGGGTTGCGCGCGGACCAAGATCGAGTTGCCAAGTCACGAGAAACTCCTACGAAAACCCTAAACAATCAGATCCGAAACGAAACAAAAAATTAAAAGATTAGAATTTGAATTTCCAGATCTGAAATAAAATCCCCAAATCAGCAAAGAATCAAATTGAGAATAGAAATAAGTGTTAGGGTTCTTGAAACCCTCAAGGAGATTGTGATTCTGCCCAATTGAACACCAAGATAGTTTTCCCCAAATTTCGACAATCTAATTTCACCCAAAAAGAGTATGGAAAAACCCTAGAAATTGGGGATTTTTGGGCTGATTCCTTAAGATAGAAAAAGGCTGAAAACACAATAAGAACAGAAAATAGATTAGATAATGATTCAGCACAAGTAGAAATAAAGAAAGAATTGACAGTAAGAAATTAAAAGATAAGTCCTAAGAAGCCTTGAAATCTCGAAAGATCTCACAACTCCCTTCAAACGGCTCTAATCTCCCCTCCAAAGAATATCAATGGTAAGAAGAAGGTTGAAGATGGCTCCCACAATAAAAAAGATTGTTAAAACAACTTCTAAAGAAAACTCAAGAGAAAATCCTTGAAAAACTCAAAGAGAATTTTCACTCAAATCAAATCTGAAATTTTCAATGTAATTGTAATGTAATGTAGGGTGGCTGGCCAAGCCATATAAATAGGCCTTTCAAATGTTTTCCTAATTTAATTAGAACACTAAAACTAAAACTAAAAAAAAACTCCTAATTATTTTAATATGGAAATTCGGCCAAAGGTCTTTTATTTGGGACTCTTGGACTGAATATAAAAATTTAAACCAAGTAAAATAAATAAATAAATAAAAATAAAACTTTACAACTTGGGCCACTTTGACAATTTGGCCTGATTTTCAACTAAGTATGGGTGGATTTCTTGATTGGGCTTGGAATCTTCTTATTGGGCCTTGCCCTCAAGAATTTGGGCTTGTGATCCATCTCCTACCGAAATTGAATCGTTGATGCTCGTAATGGAGATCCAATGCGCTTTGGCTGTAAGATTTGGTGTCTTGGACCAAGATTCCCAATATTTGAAATCTTGATTTTCCCTTTCTTTTGTGTACGCATCTAAGGCCTTACTAACAAACTCCTGGATGGTCCCATTTAGTTTGGAATGCATTTGTCGGGCCTTTAATCTCGTATCACTAAGGTTCAACTCCTTCTGCATTATTTAATATTTGAGGCTCTTATGGTCGATATAGATGATACACCTCTCCCCGTACAGATAGTGACTCTATATTTTCAGGGTGAAAACAACTGCAGCCAACTCAAGGTCATGCGTGGGATAGTTGCCATCGTGTGACTTAAGCTGTCGAGACGCATAAGTCACAACCTTACCATCCTGCATCAGAACACATCCCAAACCGACGAGCAAAGTGTCGCTGTAGACAACAAAATCCTTACCCAATGTAGCCTGTACCAAAACAGGTGCTTGAGTCAGAACAGACTTGAGCTTTTCAAAGCTCACTTACTGCCCGTCGGACCACACAAAAGGTGTATTTTTACGCAATAGTTTAGTTAGAGGAGCTGCAATTAGAGAGAACCCCTCGACAGACCTCTGGTAGTAACCTACCAAACCCAGGAAACTCCGAATCTCAGACACATTTCTTGGGTATTTCCACTCGATCACAGCCTCAATTTTCTTAGGATCAACTCGGATCCCCTCCTCAGACACAAAGTGCCCCAAAAATGTAACCTCCTACAGCCAGAACTTACACTTGCTAAACTTAACATACAACTGTTCCTCATGGAGTATCTGCAAATGTAACGACCCGACAATCAGGGGTGTTAGAAAGTGTATTTTCGAGACTCTGTACTCGTAAACCGGACCCGTAAATATTTTTATTAAGGTACAAGGACTAAATTGCTTAAGGGCTAAAAGTTGAATTATAAATTGAAATAAATTAAAGGGACTAAAGAAGTAATTGGGCCATGGTTTCATTAAAGTGGACGGCATTAATGATGATTATACATATATATTTATATATATGCTAACTTATTATATATATGTTATGATAGTTAATAATAATAGTTATAATAAAATCAAAAGAAAAGAAAGAGAATGTTTTATTCTTTGTTACATGCAAACAAAAAGAAAAAGAAAGAAAGAACTAGCAAGGAGACACATGGGCTAGGAAATTTTGGGGTTCAAGCTCAAATTGGTTAGTGCAATTTAGTCATTTACCTGTAATTTTTACATTTTTGGAATCCCAGTACCCAGGGCTTCCCGACCTATGTTGTAATTTTTAGTATTGTTCAAGATTTTAGATATTGACATTGTTGAATAGTTTAAATATTAGGGATTAAATAGATAGAATTTTAAGTTAGAAATGGAAAAGGACTAAATTATGGAACAAATTGTTGATTTTGAGCAATAGGGGATAAATTGTGAAAAATTTGAAATTAAGGGGTCAATTTGGAAAAGAGTAAGCTAAAATTAGCTTACAGTGAAATTAGTATAAAAATTTGAGTATAAATGTGGAGGTTAAAATTAGTCTCGATTTAGGGACTAAATTGAAGAATAAGCAAAATATAGTGTGAAAATTGAAATTTAATGTGAAATTGAAATGTATAATATTAATTTGATTTAATTGTTTTATTCTGTAGCTAACGTCGTACTAGAATCCTTGAGTAAAAAGGGAAAGGATAAAATCGACATCGAATAGCTCAGAATTCACGGTTTGTGTTTCTATAATCTGAACTAAGTTATAAATTATTACATTTTAAATTGTTGAATATGGTAAGCATTTGAATTGAGTAATTTTGTGCTTTGAAATTGAATTTAATTCATAGTCGATTGAAATGGATTGATTTGGTAAATTATGAATTTATTGAATATATATATATGGAGATTGAATTGAATATATGTTTATATGTGATAATGTGTATATGTGTGAAATTGAGATATTTGTTGTATTGAAAAGTGAAATGAAACCCTATTAACTGTATCGGGCTGAGTTAGATATAGATGGCATGCCATAGGATAAGAAGAGTTCAAGGATTTCTTCGACCTTGAGTCAATGAGGCACTGGGTGCCAATTTGCTTCAGTTTAACCGATGAGACACTGTGTATCAATTTATATAACGCTGGGCCCAGTTATTACTTCAGATTTATCCGGTGAGGCACTGAGTGCCAAACTTGTGTGTTGGTTGGATCCGTATATTCGTCTGAGTCCAAGTCATGTTAATAGGAGAAAGTAAAATAATAATTTATGTGATTGATATTGAAATTGCAAAGATGAGAAATGAATATGAGATGAGAAAATATTGAAATGGAAAAGATGAGAAATGAATTATGAAATGATGAATTGAGATGTGATACTTGAATGAATTCAAGTATTGATCAAAGATATTAATCATGCCATTGCATGAGTTGATGTTGTAATGCCCTGATAAATTTATTTCAGTATCTGTAAATTCTAACACAAATGTGTACTTGCTTTAGTGGTTAAGTGTTCTGTGTATGTGAGGCCTTGGGTTCAAGTCTCACCTTTGCCAAATTTTGTTATTTTTCTAATCTTAGGCTTACCCTTGTTGAGTGAGCTTATACAATGTTGTATGCTATTTTATATTAGAATGAGCCTGCTGGTTCGAGTGGTAAAGGAGTTGGTGTGTTGGGGGTCCTGTGTTCGAATCCCGGTGCAAGTGTAGTTGTTAATTTTTTCTTGGTTGTCTGATAGAGTTTCGGTTGAGTTAAAATTCTGAGGGGGTTATGAGTAGTAGGTTAGTAGGAGATAATTAAGGGATTATGTTTGCATATATTCTCTTTTCAAATTTTAATTAGTTTCTCCCTTCTTCCAAAATTAATGTCAGTTTCTGCTCCCTCTTAACCTTTTTGTCAATTTTAGTTTTTTTGTTTGTTTGTTCTTCCTTTTTCTGGTGTAATCCCTATTCTTCCATTCCTTTCAATTTTCTTTGTTCGCTATTATTATTCTTCGCTCGGTTTTGGTAAGCCTTTCAATTCTTTTTTGTTGTAGTAGCGTACGATTGTTGTAGGAAATTTGAACTCTGTGATCGGTTGTATAGGTGAAGGCGGTGAATTTGTAGTTTTCGCTTCGACGGTTTAACTTTCGCGTGTAGTCGTTTTGCGGTGGTAAGTGTTGAACATTGCTCGATTTAGTTTTGGTTGTTTTGTAAATCAGATGTTAATAAGACTTTGGGATTCTGTTTTTAGGTGTTGGTGGTCTTGGGGTTGGTTTCACATCAAAACTGTAATAGGTGTGTTCCCAAATTGCAAAAAATGAGGTTTTAGTGAAAGCCAAAAATGCCTACTATCGATGCCACACGGGCGTGTGGCCGGTCGCGTGCGAAACACAACCATGTGTTTGATGAGGGCATGGACGTGCGCAAGACACGGCCTTGTGACGATGTGGTTGTGGCCGTGTGGGCCACACGGGCTAGGTAAAGTTGGGTGTATGGGTATTGGGCTAGGCCGTATAGGCCACACAGGCGTGTGGGCCCATACTGACATGTGGACCCATAACTCTAAAATTTTCCCTAGGATCATACGGGTCGTTCTGATCGACTGTGGGCGTATCATAGGGTTGGTGATGGCTAACCAAACCTTAAGACTATGTGATCTGATAGTTTGATATTTTGCTCTGAGTATGACACTGTTATGCATGTCTGATTAGTCTGATGTATATATATATTTTGATATCTGAATATGACCATGTAAGCATGAAAATTCTGATTATGTATATCTGATTGGGGTGGGATTTATATATGTGAAGGAAGTGTTCTGTATGGCGATCATTGCCTATATTCTTGTAGTTTGACAACATATTATTTGATATGTGTCGTAACGGCACAATATGATGTGTAGGGATGGGTGGGTGTTTTTAACCCCACGTGGTGTGTTGGGATGGTCAGAGTTGGTGTGTAGAGGGTGAGGGTAGGAATCTGTATATATGTTCTTTCTATCTATTTCTATAAAGGACTTAGGTTCGAATCCGAATTTGAATCTGAATCTAACTATGTATGTGATTTCTGTATGTATAGCATGTCTATTTCTGTTGGGTTACACACTGAGTTTACGTAAACTCACATCCGTTTGTCTATTCTGTTTAGGTAATCCAAAAACTTAAACAAGTCGGTGCGACGGAGGCTTAACGAAGACCACTTGATCGAGAACTGTTTTACTTAATAATCCATGGTTATTTATTTATTTATAATTCTAGTTTTATTTGAGAGTTTGTAATTTTTGGGACTTTCTGGGCTGTTGGTTTTTATTTTGGTTTTTGGATGTGTTTTTGACTCTTTTATTGCAATGCTTGTTTGAAATCACGGCTTTACGAAAACAAAGGTTTTCTAAAAACAGGAATTGCATTTTTAAAACATAACGGTTTCTTTAAAGCTTCCGTCGTAGATTATGTTTTGGCAAATAGTTTAACTAAATGACGTTTTTAGTATAATCATGAATGAATATAAGCTATAAAAGTTGAATGGTTTATCGAAACAAACTCAATTTTCAAAACCCATTCTTTGTGACATCTCCGGATTCACCCATAACGTCTAGGCTGGGTTTGGGGTGTTATAGACGTATTTAAATGTTAAATGAAATGCCATTAATATACACTTATATATTTGAATATGTGAAAATCTTAGTAGATGTCAATAAGGAATGAGCAAAATTATATTATTAATTTGAAACACAGGTACGTAGCTTACTTGTTGCATCTTGTATTTTAATTACTTATATCAAGTTTATAATATTCGAATTATAGAAATACCACTGAGTTATACTCAACGTGCAGTTTTGTTTTTCGTGCGCAGTCTAGGTACTCTTCGATTTATCGCCGACTCAACATCAAACAACAAATCCCGAGCTCAAGTGTTGTGGTATTTCATTTTGTAATGACATGTACCTAGAGAGTCTTTTGTTGATATTGTTTATAAAGTGTTGTTATCATAGTTGCTAGTGAAATGATGGTTAAATGTGTATATGGTTGTTGTTGAGGCTATTTTGGTATGTTAGCCTAGTTTATATTTTGGTATGTGATAGTTTAAATTTTGATAGCTTAAATAGATAAGTGATAGTCCAATTACGATAAATGTGATATGAATGGAAGTCTTGAATATTTAATGTGTTGTTGATGTATTTGAACATATAAAATGTGGTACCAATGAGGGTACATTGGTTAGGCATATTAGGTGATGAAATTGGTATATTTTGGGCATGTTTAATCGTATTTTGAGTAGGTTAAACTATTGGTAAATGAGTTTCTTAGTGCCCAAGCAAGTAGGAAATGGTAAACTTGAGTTTTAAGGCACTTTTAGGTGCACACGGCCGTGTGTCACACACGGGCAACACACACGGGTGTGTGACCTAAGTCAGTAAGTTACACGAGCTAAGACACAGGCCGAGACACAGGTGTGTGTCTCAAGTCAATGAGTTATATGGGTTGGGACTCGACCGTGTGTCCTAACTTCGAGAGTCATATGACCTGAGGCATTCTACACGGCCGTGTGTCCCCTGTTTTTAGGAAAATGACCCTAAACTTCTAAAATTGTTTCGAATTTGTCCTTGCCTATTTTAAAACTATTTTTAGGGTCTCGTAGACTCGAAATAGGGGCTATAAGAGCAACTTTTACTCTGAATTGGAATGGATTAGCAAACCTATATTAGGTGTATTCTACTAAAATTATCGAAGATAAATTAAAAAGATAATCATCGTCGGAGTATGGACCAATACTCTGATGCTAATAATTTGTATAGTATTGTATGTATCCAACTTCTGACATTCAAAAAGGGATACATAGTGATAATAGTGTAGATAGAGGAATACCAAGTTTAGTATTGCATAACATAATTCATTATTCGATTGTTTAATATTCTAGCATGATAGTATTTGATTGTTGTGACCTGCCCCTGTATATTATATTGTTAATGGCTAGCATATATGTGTAATTATGATTGATTAATTGTCTGAAGTGTTAGTAATGCCGGTAACCCTAATCTGAAGACGGATACGGGTTAAGGGTCTTACAGTAAAACTATCTGAAGATGCTCGTCATGCTCATTCTCAATCTTAAAATAAATCAGAATGTCGTCGATGAAGACTATGACGAATTGATCCAAGTATGGCTAAAATACTCAGTCCATCGAATCCATAAACATAATGGAAGCATCCGTCAAACTGGCAGGCATGACAAGGAACTCGCAATGCCCATAACAAGTCCTGAAAGCGGTCTTATACACATTGATCTCATTAACCTTTAGCTGATGGTAACTAGAACGGAGGTCAATTTTGGAGAATATAGATGCCCCACGGAACTGATGAAATAGGTCATCAATCCTCAGAAGCTGATATATGTTCTTTACCGTCAACTTATTCAGCTAACGAGAATCCAAACACATCCTTATCGTGTCATCTTTTTTCTTGACAAACAGGACTGATGCTCCCCACGAGGACACACTCGGTTGAATGAACCCTCGATCGAGAAGTTCCTAAAGTTGGGCTTTCACTTCCAAAAGCTCTTTTGGTGCCATGCAATAATAGGAAATAGAAATCGAAGCAGTACGTGGTAACAGTTCAATATCGAATTCAACTTCCTTGTCTAAAGGTACTTCTAGCAACTCATCAGGGAAAACGTCTGGAAAGTCTCTCACAATTCTAATATCCTTAACAGAAAGCTTTGCATAACCAGAATTAGATGCAAGGATAGATATGCTCACAATCCTTCTGAACTAACTTTTCGGCTACAAGAGCGGAGATCATGTTAGAGAGGTAATCTTAACGTTCACCGATCATAATGATCTCTTTATCCTCATCTGATATCAAAGTAACCCACGTAGAGGCATAATCTAAACTAACCTAATTTTTCACGAGGTAATCCATTCCCAGGATCAGGTTGAACTCACCAAACGAAAACTCCATCAGGTTAGCCAGAAACATAATACCCTGAATCTCTAACGGAACCCGTCTATATATCTTATCAACTCGAGTCGATTGACCTAAGAGACTTATTCTAAAAATCTCTCTAGTAGTACACTCAGTAGATATACCCAAATTCATAGATATAGCACTAGATACATATGAATGTGTAGACCCAATATCAATCAGAGCAAAGTATGGAATAGTATGAATAAAGAATGTACCCACTATAACGTCGGTGTCGTCCCTATCCTCGCAGTGCCTTACTGCGTACACAAGAGTAGGTTGTTGTACCTCAGTCTGAATCGCACATCTACTAAAACCATTACCACCCGTGATTATACTACGACGCTTAGCTAGCTATTGAGTGACTCTAAGCGGTGGAATAGAACCTAGAGCCAGAGCCTGTGTAGAAGCTTGCACCTAATTAGATCGCTAAGGGCAATCTCGAACATGGTGCTCCATCGATCCGCATGGAAGAAAAGCCCCCAACTTCCTCCAGCACTCGCTTGGATGGCATCTCCCACCAACGCTACAAACTTGAATCTCAGTCGATGTAACTGGAGTCTCAGTCCTCGAAGGCCCATTAAATCTAGCCCGTTTTTTAGGGCCCTGAACTAAACTAGAGGGACACAAATCTCTCTTAACCTTACTTTGACTTCTTTTTCGGTCTCTCCTCTCGTGCTCAGTGCGCTTCACTTCTCCCGCTATCTTCATCTTGTCAACCAAGGTTGCAAACATTCGCTCCCTCTGACAAGCTATCAGAACTCGCAGATCATAACACAAACCTTCCTCAAACCGCACACTCTTATTGTAGTCCGTCGATACCAATGCTCAATCTTAGAAATTCAGTTTCACACTCGGCCGTAGAACTCTCCCCCTAAACTAAACTCATAAACTTGCGTCTACGAGCCTCCATATAGCTCGTCCCCACATACTTTCTCTGGAAGGCACTCTTGAAGAAATCACATGATCTGTTCGGGCTGAGATCACTGCATAACTGTCAACCACCATTGGTAAGCCTCGTCTCGGAGTAGAGACACGACACCGGTCAATTTCTGAGCAGGAGTGCAGTTGATGTTGTTCATAACACGCTCAGTGGCCTCTAACCAATACTCGGCCATGGTAGGGGTGACTCCAGTGACACCCCTGAACAAATCAGCACCATTCGACCGGAGTCGTCCAATAATCGACCTTCGACCTCCAAATCCAGAATGGGTCCAAGCGACCCTCTCTAAAACTCACAACATAGCCTGAGACAATGCGTCGTCCCCAGCTGTAAGAGTCTGAGACCCAAACTTAGTAGTAAGAGTACCAATGGACTCACTGATATCAATATTAGGCAGGTTGCCCATTGAGGAGGACTCAGCTCGAGCTCTCCCTCAGCTCCCCCGAAAACCATGCCCACGGCTACCGCATGAACTCATATTATGACAATATCTACAATATTTAGGAGTGCATAGGTCAATTCAAAATTTTGTAAGATGTCTTATGACAGTTCATAATAAAAGTATTTACTAAATAACATGTTCAACTAACTAAATAGTATAACAAAGTAGAGATAGTTACAGGTTCGACATTGGAGACTCGGTCTTTTATAAAATCAGTTACCAGAAGTATTCGATTAATCATTCAATTAAAACACATTTTACCAAAAACATGAGCCCAAAATACAAAGTTGAGTTTTGTAAACCTGGCTCTGATACAACTAAATGTAACACCTCATACCCAGTCTTGACGTTGAGACCAAGTTTGGATGTTACATCAAAATGTTTGAAGGATAAACAACCATTAAGTAATTTAAAATTCATCACATAGAAAGCAATTAACCAGCTAAACCAACAAACAATTTTGAGTTAAAAACGATGGTCTGAATAAACATAAGTTAGTTCAAACTTAAACAACAGTAAGATAACTATAAAATAGAGACGATTGAGCTCCAGTCACGCCGAGCCTCCTAAGTCTACGGATTAGCTAAAATTTAGTAAATAATAGGGATAAGTTTATAACTCAATGTGTGTAACACGTATAAAGGTAAATCAACAATATAAATGTAACAATGATTTCCCAAATGTAGATACAGAATTAAAAACAGATGATACTCGGTATATTTGTATAATTCAGATAAAATAAAAAATAGATAAGACATAGATGCAAAACAGAATTTGATGTAATTTCCTACCTCCATCCGCTACACACCATCTTCGACAATCCTAACCCACCGTATAGGGTATCAAGTACGCATCCAACCCTACACATTAGTTAGTTTCAGTATTACACATTTCAAAAAAATTACAGACTATCTGTCATAACAGAATGCGATAAATCACCAGAATAAGATACAGATTTGTGGCTTAGCCATGTAATTCAATAGATCATTAAACTGCTAGCAATTCCTTCTTTATATCATTCCCACCCAATGCAAATATAATTTACAGACATCAAGAATGCACATACAGTTATTCACATATAAGTTGTAGTCAGATAATACAGATCATTATCGTTTAACAGTTATCACATCAATTACATGTATAGATAATCGATTATTCAACCTCAAAATACTAGATATCAATTTATACAACCTAATTCAGAGCATACAGACCCTACGGAAGGCCTACGTTCCATTCAAACAACGCTTATGACCCTAGGAAAAATTTTAGTTCTTTGGCCCACACGTCCATGTGGATCAAAATAGTGAGTCAAACAATTTGGCACACGTCCAAGCACGCGTACATGTGACTCACAAGCCCTTACACGGCCTGGACACACGCCCGTGTCCCTGACCCGTATGACCCTAAATCTAAAACAGTGAGTTATACGGCCTGGACACACGCCCGTATCTCTAGCTCGTGTGACTAAAATTACAAACAATAAGTTACACGGCTTGGACACACATTTGTCTCCCTAGCTCGTGTGCCTCCAATTCAAAAATAGTGAGTTACACAGCTTGCCACATGGTCTTATATACGGTCGTGTGGCATCGGGAGCCATGTTTTTCGGCTCTCGAATCTTACAAAATCTCAGGTTTTTGTTACACACTTGGTACGATTTTGGTGTAGAAGCAGCAGAGAAGACCCCGAGACCTAAAAGCAACCATCAATTGTCCAATTACACAACTTAGTCGAATTACAAAGCTAAATAAACCATCAAACAAACATGTCAAAAACTTCGATGCAAACCCAACTCAAAAACTAAACACTCACCCTCATACGAACAACAATATGTGAAATTAACCCGATGGAGGGATGATGCTTTCAGATCCTCACCTAAAAGAAACCAATTAGAAATTAAACCAAAGAATTCAAGCTATCAACCAAACATACTTCGACAAAATGAACAACAAATAGTGACAAACATTCCCATCAACTTACGCAATTATTCTAAAAAGCAAAGACAATAGAAGATGGAGTTTTCCTATTGTAATAGTAGCAAGATATGGCAACACACAAGGAAGGCAAGAAAAGAAGAAAGAGAAAAGAAAAAAAGAGAATAAAAGGAAAAAATAATAAAAAAAGAAAGAAGAGAGGAAGAAGGAGCAAAGAAACGTAAAAAAAAATCTCGATTAACTTTTAGAATAAAAACTAACTACTCTAACAGATTAATAACAAAAATATTTCCTTATTGCTTATACAAAGACTCGAACACAGGACTAGGAAGTATATAGAAGCTTTGTAATATCCCATTTTTAGTGGCATCAAAAATAGTAGTTTCGGGACCATAATTTTAATGATTAAATTATTATTTTATTATTTAATTAATGTTGTGGGAATTTATTAAGGTTATATTAAAATTTCGTTAATAAATTTTGATGTTTAAGTAGTTAATTAAGTGAAAAGGACTAAATCACAAAAAGCATAAAAGTTGAGTTCTTTTAGTTAAAAGGCTCCAATAGCTATGAAATCTTAAACTAAGGGGCTTGAATGGTAATCACACCAATAAACAAGATAGTGGATGTTTATGGACATGGTTTTAGTGAAATTATGAAAATTTTTAAAGGTTAAAATGGTAATTGAACAATTAAGCTTAAAT